>NC_092520.1:14307272-14947727 GCF_037038585.1 Patagioenas fasciata | reverse complement strand
GGGAACAACAAAGTGATACAGCCTGATTATCATTCTACTCCAAGGCAATATCAACCTCTTGAAAGAAATGAGGCAAAAGAAAAGGAAATAAATACCTATGCAATAGGTAAATGACAAATAAAGAGGAATATATTAAATAACAAATAATTTAAAAGTTGTAGATAAAAGTCTTGACTAAATAAACTGACTCCTTTTTATTATTGTTGACAGAGTGTAATATGCAAGTTAAATATCATGAAAATGAGATTTCAGAATGTCATCTGACTCCACTACTTTTTAAAAGCCATTTGAAAATTACAACTTCCTGCATTTAGGTATAAGACACTCATTCCATTTATCTTCTTATGTTTATATTCATGAGTATCTGAGGCAAAACAATTTAGGGAAGATTTGAATAAAATGGATTTCAACATAACCTTTAAAAGCCCCAAATCACGTTATTCTTGTAGGAAGATATTTAGGAAGCTGGAAAAGTTTATTTTAAGAATATTTAAAGAGCAGCCCAGAAGCAAATAAATATTTCAGTCTAGTTTGAAGGAGGCATGTCATTTTTCCAGTACTATCAATTTATGAATTTATATTTAAGGAATAGAATTATTCTGTGGACAATCTGGATTAGCTGTAGCCCAGCATAGAGAGGCTGTTACTCAAAATGCCTTCTTTAGACATCCTGTTGATATAAGGTACTCCTGTATGTCAAGCTTCCACAGAAGGTCAGGGTCCTATAGAAAGCACAGTCACAGAACTGTTCAAACCACAGTCACCCAGAGCTAACCAAAATGAAATATCGAGCAGAGAGGTATCACTGAATTCTCATTTTGTTCTGATATTCAAGCATGATACCTCTGTCCATGCAAAGTAAGGATGCTGAATACTTTCCTGGTGGAAGAATCCAAAGAAGAAACCCTCCAAAACTTCACTTTGAGCATCAAAGTGTGAAAGTGTGTTTCACATTTGTTGTTAAAACAGCAGCAAAATAAATGGGTTATTCTTTCCTACCTCTGTTTGATTTCAAAAACTCAATGCCATGCTTCCCAGTTTTCAACTTCTAAAATGCCAGAACACAAAATAGCACACAGGATCCTCATTTCTCATGCTGATGCCAGTTTTGAAATACAAAATTATCAGACTGACAGAAACAAAAAAGGAGAGAATCCGGTCTCTTCTATCACTGGCAAACCAGTGCATGCCAGTTCCTGGTCTATGAATTGTTACTGGGTTGAACTCAATGAATGTTTACTACAAAACTGTTCTAGTAATCTGCAGTGCAAAAATGGGGAATGAAGTTTCCTCACTTCCAAAAGACAAAGGGAGAAGCTCACATTCAGTTGTGCGTTCAAAAGCAGAAACGGAGCATACCAAGATGCTATCAGAATAATGACCATTTCTGAGATGAAATGAAAGACAGCTGTATGAGGAGAAAGGATGAGAGCTGCAGCTTATAAGCAAACAAAAATGTCCAGATATTTAGCAGATTTCACTATGGTTTCATGGGCTGCTTTGACGTGGATGACCAGGGGCTTCAGCACATTGGATGCATACATAGCAATCAGGTCTTTTACAATTTTTTAGATCACAACAACAATTTCCTAGACTGTTTTCTATAGAAAACAAAAAGTAATTGCTAAAGGAGCACCAAAGTCCAATATGAGACACCTTTTAACTTCAAATAAGCTTTCTGACTGGTTCTTGCATCTAAGTTGCTTAAATCCTATAAGCTCCACATAGACACTACAGCAGCCTGTTCTAACACTACAGCTCATTCTGTTTTTTCTGTTCTCTCCCAGATTATATAGCTAAAATAGGCCTTTCTAAGAAAAAACATTTTTAAAATGAAATTGCTGATAGTAATTCAGCTATTTCCACATTTTTATTTTATAATTTCTTACAGAAAACAGCTATGTCATATGCATTCTAACTAATATTACATATGGCAGAACATGAATTTCATGTTGCACTGCCACTAAAATGCAAATTGTTTCAGTGTTGCTTTCTTAAGAGTATATTTCTTAACAGTCATTTAAAGCTAGTTTAATATTTTCAGGAATTTCATTTTGGAAATAAAACTATACGTAGTTCCTCTTTGTGAAGATCCAGTGAGATTTTATCACCTTTTATAAAAACTAAACCAAGTCAGTTTGTATTCAAATTTAGTCCAACTGACAAAGATTTTCTGCTTTGAATAATTGGATATTAGAATATCTTTGCATAGGTGGAGAGGATTTTTTGTTGTTGTTTTGTCTGGTTGGTTGTGGTTTTGTTTGTTTGTTTGGTTGGGTTTTTTTGGTTTATTTTGTTTTTGTGAAGAAATGCAATTACTTTTACTTTATACCATAATTTAAGTAAATGACTTGGAGCTACAAGAGGATTCACATTGTCCAAATTAACCAACTTTTAGATGTGATAACATTTTTAGTTCATTTATTTTGTTATAAAAGCAGAGATATTTCTATTTTAATAGGACTGGTATTGGTTTGCTACCTGGTCTCTTACCGCTTTGATTTTTTGCCACCAAGTCTTATTTTTCTTACCTGCTTCAGCCTCATGCAAGACTCAGTCATTCTCAAAGGATCTATCCTCTGTGACCCACTGATCTTAGGTTTCCCTTTTGCCCTGAATTCCTTGAACTGAATCACTATGTTCTCTGCTTTGTAGAGACAGATGGCTATGTGGCCCAGACTAAGAAATCAGTAGAGAAGAAAGTCAAGCCTAGTGTATAAAAAAGATTCTGACTCCTTCTGTGGGATTTTGCAGTTGCTAATGTGCTTCTTTCTATTCTCTGAGCTTTACTGAGCTTTTGCTAGTTCACAAAGGTGAAAAACACGTTTTCTCTGGAAACCTGTCCTTCAGCAGTCATTGCTCAAAAACTATGGCTCTTCCCTGTCTTCCATTCTGAAAAGCCACGTTACAAGACATCTTTTCTTATGGTAAAGTTAATCCCTGGACTCAAGAATAAATTTGTATACTGGATGATGTAGCAACACCCAAGTGTTGTAGTTCCACAATGATACAGGAATGAGCTCTCTGCATGGGAGCCAAGTCTGGCCAAGAGGCTCATCGCTCCACCTCAATCTGCAAGCGTGGTGAAGGAATAAAGGCTCAGCTTGGCCATAGGAGACCAGAAGATGAACAGCTACATAGTGCCTTACCTTGGCAGAGATAAGAAAATTTATCACTATATTCCAGAGCAGTCCCTCCCACATACCAGTATTTTGCTTTTCACAGTCTCCGCCTACTTTTCCTTCAATCTTTTCTGTGATTTCCAATTCCTATTTGTTTCTACACTTTACCTCCACCCTTCAATCTTTCCCAGCACTTGTACCCTACCTCTTCCCTCAGGGTACCATCTATTGTCCTAAAATACCATCTATTACCTTATTACCTAAAGACGCTTCTTCAGCTTTGCTGCACTGTATTTATAGTCAGCTAATATCCAGACACACCAAGACTATAAATGTTTCCTGTACTATTTTTCAAGTTCATTCTCCAAATGGCACAAATTAATATACCATACTCTTTATTATCACAAAAATATCTGCTTCCTCAGACATACTGGAGTTACACTTTATGGAAAATATACATATTTCCACTTTCACAGGCATTCATTGACAGTAGTTTACTCACCAAAAAGTTGCCAAAACTGTGGATGCCTTGGTAGAAGGTTCATAACGTACTTTTCCATATCCAATGTCAATATTGTTACTGGAAGTATTTTATTAGCAAGTTCTTCTAAGATGGTAATTTGATTTGATTAATTATGAAGGCTGCAAATTTGAGGAACCCCTCAGTGAGCAGTCACGGTCAATGGGAATCACAGTGGCTGGCAATGAGAGGAGGAGATCTCTTAGGAGACAATGTTTGATATCAAATCTTTTGGTAAGAAACACTGCTAGTAATTTTAAAACAAATAATTCCCAAATAATTACAATTCCTTGTATCTCTTCTCAGTATGAGTAATGAGTTTCCAGCTTATGCCTTGTTAAAGAGGTTGGAGGACTGGGTAGAGGAGAACTTGATGAAGTTCAACAAGGGCAAGTGTAGGGTCCTGCACCTGGGGAGGAATAACCCCAAGCACCGGTACAGGTCAGGGGTTGTCCTGTTGGAAAACAGCACTGCAGAGAAGGACTTGGGAGTTCTGGTTGTTAACATGTTGACCATGAGACTGCAATGTGCCCTCATGGTCAAAAAGGCCAATGGTATCCTGGAATGCATTAGGAAGAATGTGCCCTTGTGAGGCTGCATCTGGAGTAGTGTGTCCAGTTCTGGGCTCCCCAGTTTAAAAAGGATAAGAAATTATTGAAGGGTGTCAAGTGGGGGTTTACAAAGATGATTCAGGGTCTGGAGCATCTTTCTAATGAGGAGAAACTGAGAGAGCTGGGTCTGTTTAGCCTGGAGAAGAGAAGGCTGAGAGGGGACCTTATTTATGCTTATAAATATCTCTGGAGTGGGTGTCAAGAGGATGGGACCAGACTCTTTTCAGTGGTGCCCAATGATAGGATAAGAGGTGAAGGGCACAGATAGAAGCAAAGGAGGTTCCATCTAAATAGGCAGAAAAACTTCTTTACTTTGAGGGTGACAGAGCACCGGAGCAGGCTGCCCAGAGAGGTTGTGGAGTCTTCTATTCTAGATACATTCAAAACCCACTTGGATGCATTATTTTGAGATGTGTTCTAGGTGAACCTGCTTTAGCAAGTGGGTTGGACTAGATGATCTCCAGAGATCCCTTACAACCCCAGCCATTTTGCAATTTTGTGTTTCTGTGTTGGAAAATATGACTAAGATAGACATCTATCAAACTTTGATGAATAAAATTGCTTGATCAGAGATTTCAATGCTAATAAAACAAATTAAAATGTCATCCACATACATATTTGAAAAAATATTCTTATTAATTTCCTTCAAAAATTAAACATCCTGCCCTTGATGTCATTATAAAATAACTAGAACAAGTATCAATAAAAAGGGAAATTTTCCACTGAAGTGAAGATGTACCCTGTGGTCAGTGTGAGGGCAGTACACACCAGGAGCTAGTCCCTTTCTTTCAAATTATGATGAAAGCTTCAGATGATATAAAAGGAAAAGTCTTGCCATTAAAACAGCTTGCCGACAGTGTCAGGTGATATTCTCTTTCTAATCCTTCCATTTGTATGAATCTGTTAACTAATGTGAAACTTGCAGTATGCCCTGAATGCAAGACTAGCTATTCTCAGTGTAACCCAAGATACCAACAAGAGAATATATATTTAATTTGGAAGGCAATATTTCTCAAAAACTAAAAAAAAAAATCAGAAATTGTTCTAAATGTCATTATTCCCTTCAGGCTCACCTTTAAAATCTGCTTTGGATTAAACTGACTAGATTACAGCTTTAGTGTTTACAGTACAAAAATGTGATGGGACTTGGCACAGTGTAGCGAGAACCCTATCCCAAACAATAACAGGTTTTATTCATCTTAAAGATCCCCAGAAAGGTCACAAATTGTCCACTTGGTTTTCTTGTTTGGCGTTACCAGTAGGCTAGAATGCTTAATAATAAGCAGAATATCTAGACCTGTGTCAGCTGCTGTTTGCGTATTGATTTAAAACCTATTTCTGTAATCTAATTTTGAGATGACAGAAGCAGATAAGGTTCACTGATTAAGATAATGCTTGATAATGCTTGCTTTAAAGGTACAACTTCACTTATTCATATGGAACGACAAGTCCTAAATGAACAATTAAAGAAACAAACCTGAATGTCATTTGGCAAACTCAATAAAAACAGCTGCTCTGTATGTAGGAAGTGTCTCAAAAAGTACCTGAAGCTTATTTTCTAGAAACAACTAAGTGTTACTATCCCTATATTATTTATTATTTCTTTAGAAAGGACTAGGTATTATTATTGCAATTAAATTTCCTCTTCAATCCTGGGGTTACTTTTTTTTTTTTTCCCTTTATGTGTCCTCCTCTGGTTTACTACAGAAAACAAATTACTGTCATTCCATGCATCATGTCTCAATACTGAAAAAGTATTCACTCATGATCTGCAATACAATCTGTTGCTCACAATTGTAACAAGTATACACTAATGTTTGTTGCCTTATCTCACATTGTTTATCAGACTTAGGATGAGTGCCTGACAGATAGAACATTACTTTATCTTCTTTTTCAGAAAGCTCCTTTAACTTCTTAAACAATGATTAATGCTAAAAACATGACAGCAGTCAGACTGCCATAGAGCCAACAGGACTCATCCATTCCTCCTACTAGAAGGGTTGTCTGCCTCCATCAATCTTT
This sequence comes from Patagioenas fasciata, assembly GCF_037038585.1. Lineage (NCBI taxonomy): Eukaryota > Metazoa > Chordata > Aves > Columbiformes > Columbidae > Patagioenas > Patagioenas fasciata. The sequence continues at coordinate 14,941,452 of NC_092520.1, read as the reverse complement.
GCATCTTGTCTTATGCTCCACTTTCTGCCTCAGAATGAAATTATCTCATTATTCTGACTTTTTACACTATTTGTTATCTTTAGGACTCTTAAGTGCTAGGAACATGAATATAGCCAGTTATTCTTTTCCACAAAAAAATGAATCACATAAATTCAAGTTTTCCAATAGCTAGCTTAGTACCAAATGATTATTTTGTGGTACTAACTTTTACAAGAATGATGGATAGAAATTAATTTCAGTAAACTCCAATTTTCCTCCATCCCCCTTCATATTTTAACAGTAGTTGTCTAGAATAGCAGGTAATTTGGTTCTTAGAGCGTCTTGTTTTCTGACTCCTGTCTTTCTCAAATAAATGCCAAGACATCTTTTCTGCCCATGGTCATGATTTACTAACCATAACTGATGGTGATATTTTATGGCATGCATTTGCCTTATTTTGAACCCATTTCCATGTAGCAATTTTACAAGTGTGAACCTGATACTACTAGCAGAGCAACAAGGATTTTGTAGTTTTAAATTTTTTTAAATCCATTCAAAAAATCTGTATTGCATTAAAAAACCCTCTCCCGTAAGCATACACAAGAATATTCAAGGCTGAACTTTTCCATTACAAAATCTATGCAGCCACATAGAATAAACTCTCTCAGAAAAAAAGCCAATGTTGACAAATCAGTTGTCTATGAGAGCTAAGAATGTAGTTGAAGCTTCTTGACTCTTGAAAACTAATCTTAGTTGTAAACAACAGCAAGCAAATTCTTATACTGCAGTAGCCATTTTTCTGTACAAGAGCAGTCCATAAATCATAAAAATTACATTGTGTTGCTAAATTCTGTTCTTAAATTCTTTCAAATAACTTAAAATATTTTGTTTCTCTCTTGACATGTGTAAGACTTGATAAAATTTGTTTACACAAAGTATGGATCAATGCATTGTGAGCATAATATTTCACAGGTAGACTTAGCTTAAAACTTTGAAAACTAGTTTGATGACAATTAAAAGCTATTCTAACTTTATTCTTATTTTATGGGTTTATATAAGTGCTTTTACTAGTCCTTAATGATGATGAACATGACTTATCAAATGGTATAGCCAACAAGAAATAAAAGCCTTATTTGGATATGACCTATTTTATGTCTCTAGCATGTAGATTTCACCAAAAAGAGACTGACTACCAAATATTATTCTAATATTTTTTTTGCCTAGCTTTGAATATATTTTATTTAAAAATCAATAGAATTAAGAAAACCCAACAAATAACAAATAAAACCAAACAAAAACAACAAAGAAAACAACACCCCCCAAAAGAGAAAACAAACAAAAACCCCTACAACTACTGTGTATCCCCACATTGATGCAATAGCAAAAAGCTATTACTTCTGCCAACAGAGGGTTTTCTGTTACAGTTAAATCTCTGATGATAAAACACTGTTAGCACTTTCCAGTCTCAGCACCCTGATCTGCATGAAGATAGTCTCACTGTGCTTCCATAGTGTTATAAAAATCTGCAAATGATGAGGAACTGTAACAAAATAATTTATACAAAATAAATATAAATGGTATCTGCTGCTCAGAATACTTTAGCCTTATATTTGGAATTTGAAAGGCGTATTCTAAGCAAAAATGTTGCTGAGTTATCATTTTCTTAGAGGCTTGTGGGAAATTAGAGGTCTATCAATGACATGCATCATCACTTCAAATGAACTGTGGAATCCAATAAAATAAGTGTGCAGATTCCACATACTTGGAAGTGGGCACAAAAATTTCGTAATTTCTCATGATTTCATGCAATACCTTTCATTATTATGTTGGTTTTGGCACTTCTGAAATTGAAAATCTAATAAGTAAACAGATTAATGCTTAAAATAGCTTAGGAGGGGGAAATTACTTAGGAGGCCTGAGGATTAGACCTGACATATTACTTGGACCATGAAGTTCTATTTTGATGGTACAAGTACCTTCATACCCTGTCACGCTTAGCCCAGATGCAAAACCTATGGAAATGTACAGGAAAGCACACAGAACAAAATCAAAGATCTCTGCCAAATGTCTTCTTGTGGGGGTGGTTTAGCATATTCCCACTCCGATGTGAATGTCCTGCCTAATGCCAGAAACTTTCAGCCTTGTAAGAGAGAACTGCATGCCCTGGTCTAGTAAAACCACACAAATCCAACTTTTCATTCACAGTTTAAATTAATGCATCAGAATGCAAACTAAAAATACTAGAACACCATTTTATTTTCATCGCTTCTTCCACAGGGACAGTGAACTCTGCTAGGGAAAAGGTAAGAGAGCTGGAGTTAGATGTGCCACCCCAGCCTAGCAACATTCACCACGAGGATGTGTATCAAAACCCAAAACATCCTGTATAAGAAGGGTGGTCAGCACTGATAAGGAGGAGGAAAATAAATAATTTTTTAATCTGCTTAGCAAAAATGGTAAAGAATGTACATTGTTTTCTGCATGACTAAGATACATACCAGTGTATTAATACAGCTGAAAACAAACCAAAGGTCTCTTTGGAAGGTGAGAATTATTACATGTTATATTCCCAAAAGATATTTTCCACGGAAAACATTGCATGCATATAGGTACTATCTATTCTGGCAACACTCCTAAACTGCAAAATAGAGCTCTTCATATGTTTTTATGCAAAATGTTTTAAAAAATTTAATATTGATAACCATTTCCAAGACTCATCAGTTAGACATCCATCATGTAAATTTCCCTAATACTGATGTAATTCTGAGGCTACAGGATTAAAACAATTTACATTTGTTTCTTCTCTACTAAACTGGTCCTACTGCAAGTTAGTTAAAATTTCTAGATTACTTTTTTTCTCATAAAAAGAAAAGCATAATTATTTTTTTCTTTTATCATGGTTGCAGAAAAATATGTACACTGGACAATTTTTGCCAAAGAAATCTTAGAATAGAATCTTAAGATGAAATCCTGGCTGCATTGAAGACAAATACAGAAGTCAAATTTGGTCCTTTACTTTTGGTACATATGTTTTTTAACTGAGGTTATCAGATAATCAAATACCTTATAAATCTTCCTCTTCAAAGCAGTAAACCTTCATTGAATAGTTTATGCTCTGATAAGTAACAAGACTAACACATTTCGTCAAAATTATTGCAACCAGAAGAATAGCAATTGATAATACTAGAACATCATAATTATATGGTATTATCTTGAAACTACCCTCTTACAAATGATTGAGAGAATATTATTAACATTAATTTGAAAGATTCCTGAAATAAAAAACTGCAGAAATACACTTGAATGCTTAAAGAACACGGTACACTACACATACAGATGAGATGAAGAATAAACAAAGATTCAAAACAGAAGTAATTAATAAGTACACTAAGAATAATGCATTATTTAATATATATCAGAATTGAAACACTTGTAAAAAATGAAAAAAGCTTTTCAGTATCACTAACTAATGAAAATAATCTACTTTTTGCCTGATATTGCATTTACAGTGGTTATTCTCCAGAGCCCCTAATGATAAGGATATATTTTGTTCTAATATGAACTGTTTATTTCTTTAGGTTTGGAATATCATGTGATTTTTAAATTTGTTTCATAACTTGTATGAAAGCCACATATTTGTTTCAGAAGTCGCAAAACATTGTTGCATGGTTAATCTCAAGTAACTGAAATTATACGAGTTTTGGAAATACATTAGAACAGATAGGACTGACTAAATGTAAATGGAGAGACCATGTTGTAGTGGAATAATTTAATTTGAAATTTTTTTTGGTCTGGAAATTGTGTATTTAGCACCAGAGCCAAAATCCTGCCTCAGACCTCATCTCTCAGGAGATCAGAGGTCTGTCTAAATCAACATAGTCTGTATAGTTCATGGATTGGTAGAAGCATTCTGATGTGAGGAATTTTTCCACCCCAACAACTAGCATATAGGTCATAAATTGCAGATTTTTTTAAATTCACCATGTAGAAACTTTAGGAAAATAATGACAGCTCACTACCAAGATTAGCAAATAATTTCACTATCAGAGTATTCAGTAGAATAAAGAAACAGAAACTGAAAATATCACATTGTCACATCATCACATCTTAGACCAAGAACCTGATTTAGGGCATACCACATACAGGCATCCTGACAGATTGTTTCCGTGATCTTGATTGTGTCCTTGTTGGACCCAAACCAGCCATCCTTATCAAACTCTAACTGTAGATAAGAAATAATATGAAGGTAAAAAATTCTTAAGAAAACAAAAACAAACGAACAAAAAAAAAGAACCCCAACCAACCAAACAAAAAAACCCTCTTTCACAATAATATTCAAGTTGTGGTTCTTGACCTTTCAGTTTTCTGTGTGTCCCTCCATTGAAAAACATAAAAGATCAGGATTACATTACATTACAACAGATACGGTTACTTTTAAGGACAGCAACTGGCTACATTTTCAAGAAATGACCTTGTCACAATGTTAAATTAAATGTGTCATTCTAGGTCTCTTGAAACCCATGCTTGGAAACATGACAGAAAAGGTTTCAGATAGAATAAATTCCAACAAGGGAGTAATTTTTTATTATAATGATCTTTTCTCTTTAGATTTAACTACTAAAGAAAATTGTAAAATTTAAAATACATTTTTAATATTAACATTTAAGATTAAATACAAACATTCTATATTTTAAAAATATTTTTAATACATCAAATACAACAGTTCAAAAGTCACAAGGTTAGATGCATTTCTGCTTTCTGAAATCATTTTGTCTTTATCAAATTATTTAAAGCCTTTCATGGGTATCTTTCCTCAGAAGATTTTTCATCTCTTTAGAACTGCTTTATTACCTAGCTGTTCTTTAAATAGTCCTTAAGAAAGCCATTTCAATTTGATTTCCATTTTCACTGAATTAATTACACGTTCTATGTAGAAAGTATGATGCATCTGAGTGAAAAAGAATTCTAGTCAAGTTCCCCAATGCTACAGAGAAGTACATTGTAGTATCATTTTCACAAACTTGACAGGCTCAATTCTCAGATATGATCTTTTATTCACACTATTCATTTTGGAAAGACTTGCCATTCCTTAATGGCTAAGGGCCATTGCATTTCTCATGTTATTTCACAGAATGTATCTTTTTTTTTTTTTTTTTTAATTTGAGACAAGGTTAAGTATTCCCTTCCTCTGGTAAGTGCTCTTTGTACCTATTCTCTTCTTGAACATAAACATCCACTCATATGTAGTATTCCACATAAAGTTTTAATAGTATCTGACAACACCGCATTAACATTTTTTTGTCATTGCTACTGAAAATATTTTGCTTAATGCATAAAATCATACTGGTCTCTTTCTCAGCCACATCAGGTGGCAAGCCCACAGCCAGTCACTGTGCTATTATCTAGAGAGATTATTTCTTTTTTGGTTTCCAGAAGCTGAGTTTCAAATTTATAAGATCATTCTCTTCTTTTTACTAATTCCCTTGAGTCTTCTCTGTTTCCTGAAATTAGATAATATTAAGAACTTGAAAGTCTACTTCATTTAGTCAAACAAAATTGACGTTCAAAGCACAACTGGACTTTTGACTATCATTCACAAAAAATAGAGCATAAATAGTTCATGAGAGCTTCTACTGTGTGTGAAGTCTGTTGCAGATCCATCTGACTTTACCAGCCAATGCTACAAAGACTGTTTAAAGTTCACCTTCAAGCAGTTTGCAGTTTTTAAACCAGCAGAGATCCTATTTCAAACATCAGAGCATTGAAACTGGTGCAACATTTACACTTCTGAGACAAAAATAAAAAATAACTTGAGTCATCTCTGACTCAGCTCAATCTATGAATAGCCAATATTCTGATTTTGCATTATGTAACTCAAATTTCCAACTGCTTGCTTCAGAGGACTTGCTTTAGAACAGTTGCTAACAAAAATAAAATATATTGTTATGAAAGACTTTAAACAAGACTAAAGGTCATGGTGAACAATCTTATCACTGAAATTCATTCTTTACAGAATCTTCTCATTACAAAAATATGAGTTTAGTACAAGTCCTCATTAAATAATGAATTTACTATGTTGTGTACTCTTTATATTTATCGTGGTCAATGAATTGGATGTTCAAAAGACCATTTTTTTTTTTTTTATTACTATTATTTTTTTATTTATTTGCAGTGAACAGATTAGTTCAGAGTACTCAGTTCTGGCTTTAAAACAAGACAGACATATCGATGTTAACTGATATGTCTCCTCATCTGTTGCAAGTCAAACTGCCAGAAATGTGGACCTAAGACAGCAGAGTATAATCAGTATTAGAAAACTTTGAAAGTTGTAAAAGTATTCCTCATTTTAAGTATAAATCATAGAAATATTAGTTTTCAGTAGTAGGTTGACTAAAAGTTTTGCAATGACTAAAATGAAGATAAAGGCATAAACAAGCAAAGACCTGTTCCACACAGAATCAGTGATAACACATAGTTTGTAGTGAGAAACTACAAACACAAGAATTCTCAGTAATCAAACAATATATTTCAACCAAATTAAAGACTTAAATTTGGAACTTTTCACCCTATTTGTTACTTTAATTATGATACACCTTTAAATCAAAAATAACAGTCAAATGAAATGTTTCTAAAACATTAACAGTGAAAAATTCAGAAATACTTGTATGAGCCTGCCAGTTTTATTATAAACAATCCCAAAATATTATAAACAGTCCCAAAATATTAAAAATTCTTCGAAGTTTCAGATTAATGTACTATACAGGTAAAAACTTTATTTTTAATAAAAAGAATACAAATAAAATTGCTTAATGAGGTCTGTTGGAATCTGGCTAAAGTGCACTGATAATCTAAAGTTCAGGTTAAGGATTAAAAATTTTGAAAGTGCAGGAAAAAAATAAAGCCAGTAGTGTATGATGCATTGAGCACAAGATTCACATTAGTGAAATAAGTGATTAAGCCCTAAAAATGAAACCAAACAATTTCAATTACTTAGATGCGGAAATACATGCTTTCCCTATAAAATACGACTACAGTAACTTTTATCTCTTTAGAAAGCATATTAGCATGAAAACTATGATGTTACATGAATGTTACAATGGTGTTACATAAACAACAACAACAAAGCATGACTGAAGACAAGCAGGTTCATAGACAATATTAATATATCAGAAAAGTGAAGTTTTCCTCCTATTCAAAGCCCAGAAAAAGACATATTCTGAGTTAATCTGCAAGACCATACATTTTAAACATAATTACCAGTATAAACTTCGGAATATATATTGACTACTCCTTACTGGTCCAGGTGAAATTAAACTTCAGGAAAGGTCAGTTTAGAGGCTCCTCATAGTAAGGACAGGAAATTTTTGTTGTTTTGTGTTTTTTTTTTTTTTTTTAACTTAAAAACTAAAAGAGGTTAATTTTTATCCTAATAGTACACAACTTAAAATCAGGGGCAACTAGAAAGATAAATCACAGAAACTGATGCAGTTCTAAGGAAGAGCAATTAAAAAACGTGCTCCACTGTTTTCCATCGGGGATATAAAAAGCTTAAAAATGCTTCCATTGTAGTTTCAGACTTCAGCATTTTCAGACTTCACAAGCACTTGAAACATTCAGTTATGCATTATGCTTGCAGCTTGGGATGAATTTTGCACATTGCACAAAAGAAAGCTAAACAGTATATTCTAAGTTGAGTTCTATGGCTAATAATAATAGTTAAATTCACAAAATCTCAGAGGTACCTTTGCATTAAGAAGACTACCCAACAGTGTTATTTCTAATATTAATATCTAATTCTCTTTCCACATATTTTTGGTGTGGATTTGGCTGGGAAAAGTTAAAGTTGTATTCTTCATACATTATTTTTGGTTAGGGTATCCTAGGTCTATGTAACAGGGAAAAAAGAAAGTCCTATGTCATTAAGAATAAATATCCTGAACTAACAACTTGTTAACTTGTAATCAGTAAAGATATTTAAAGCTAAAATTAATAAAGCAGATGATGAATTATCCAAAAAACATACATCAGGAAAAATTCTTACTCTACTAGCAAGGACCGAAATAATAATCAATGTTTTTGTCTGCCACACCTATAAACTCCACTATTCTAAAGAATAAAAGATTGTATGGATAAGTTAAAGGTCTCAAGGTCATCATAAAAGTTAGTAAGGTCTAAAATGGTTGAGTTCATGTTAATTCAAGAGAGGCACTGTTTAGCTAACTCAGTTCCATATTGCAAAAAGCATTTGTACAAAACAAACAGCTTAGACCCGGAATGACTCCTAAGGTAGTCTGGTTTTCCGCACTATACCAAAACCATTCCTATTGCAGCCATTTTGTATCTAATGCCATAGACCATTTCTCATAGTTAAGCAGGTTCATTTTCATTCCTGGTACATTAGGTACTGTTTCAACCTCAGTCTGAATTGCTGTTTAATAAGACAAATAATCATAAGAAGTAATTACCCAACAGTTAAGCTGATTTGTAGCTGTAGCTGTGAGGCTGCAAGATTATCAGGAATATTACGTACATATTTCTGTTCCTTTATCTTCTGAGAGAACACATGATTTTAAGTTGTCTAAACTTGGACTAAGAGACAGGAAATTGAAAAAACTTCTCACACAGATTTAAATTTGAATACTTCATTTGTCCTCAAGAAAGTGATTCAGTATCTATTGTTCAGTTCTGTCATCTGTCTATTAATATCTATTTACTTTGTGTTAAGATCTAAAGATTCTGATCAAAGTATCAAAAAGCTGAGTGAATCCCTAGTATCATGCCTCAATACAGCATCAATCGCACGCACATCATTTTCGACAAGCATTTGTCTAATCTGTAGTTAATTTCTGTTTTCAGTAATAGACACTTTACAAATGCCTCATGCGATTTTTTGAATCTGCAATTAGAAACTTTTCTTTATCAGACTATCTATGTATTTATCTCTGCAACCTGAGCTGCAACTTCTCACCTCATTCACTTTGCATATGGAAGATATGGTTTTTATTTGTCTGTGCCATAGCTTTTTATATTTTGTAAAATTTTCATGTCCCACATGAGTTCCACCTTCTTCAAGGCAAGTAGCGTTAAGCAGGTTAATCATTATTTTCAGATAAACTCACTACGTCTCTGATTATTCTCACTGCTTTTCTCTGGACTCTCCAATACCTGTAAATATTTCTTAATCTGTCACCCATGAAACACTAGGGTTTTTTCAACTGAAATCTACTATTGCAAAGTTTAGCAGAAAGATTATTTTAAATGTTTTTCTATATGCCTGCCCTGTCCTAAACATTCTCTTCACACATCCCAGGATACTGCTGTTTGGACAGTAACATGAAATTTATGTTTCATTTTCACCTTGTGATCTCTCGAGCTCTTTCTAGGCAGCTCCTGCCTAAGCAGTTGCTCCCAAACCTATGAATTCATTGTTCTTAATGTAAAATAATATTTTGAGCTTATACATGCTGATTTATATCTTTTTCTCCCTTAGGTGATTGCTCCAGTTTGTCAGTATACTTTCAAGTTCTGCATCTTCCAACATGCTGCAGTCCCAATGAGGCAGATGTGATCTGCAATGTTATATAGAGCTCTCTGTTCCATCATTAGATCCTTAATGAAAACAGCAACTAGAAATAGGCCTAGAATAAGCATTTTGGGGTTTAACAAAATAGACTTAGGGTGCTCTTCCTATTTAACTGGTGATTACTGGCAGCTATTCTTTGAGTGTAGTTTTCTAGCTATTTTTTCATCCACTACCCAGTCCTATGCAGTTCTTGTTTAGATTCCTTTGAAACAGTTCAAACCTAACTGGAAAAGCAAAATTTGCACTATATACTCCCTCACTATCCATGGGAACACCTAACCATGTTGTACAAAGATTACAAAATCTACAGTTAGATTTGTATCACAAAATTTATTCTTCACTGATCCCACTGGCACCATTCATCTTTTTACCTCTCAGTGGCTTAAAAAATGTGATTATTTATTCCAGAGTATTTTCTCATCATGAAGATTTACTTTTTCTAACTCCCTTCTCCATACAACATTGCCTTTATCCCAAAGATTTTACAGCCTAGGTAAAATAAGTCTAGGAGTTTCTCTGCTTTACATATATTGACAAATAAGTTATCACTTACACTTCAGTCTATTGGGTTACATGAAAAAATGGGCTATTCGAGAATCTAAATCGTGAAAGAGTTAGACTGACGGTTCTTTTGCAGACTAAAATCTCTTTAAAGGGTATGAGGTAAAGATCAGTTGTGAATTCTCAGTGTGGAAAAGAGTCAGCAATGGCATTTCCCAGATCAGAAAATGGCCAGCAGGTTCAAATAACAATTAGAAAAAATCATGGACAATATATCCAGGAATTGATATTAAACATGTGTTTACAGTTATATGCTTTAATACCTCTAAAGCAATGACTCTGGATGCTGGAACAGAGAAAAGGACTACATAAATCACCTACTATATAGGACTACAAAGGACTGCACAAAATGGACAGGTTCTTGTGCTCTTCCCACATGGTTTCTTCTGTTGCTACCAGTAGAGACAGGATGAACTCTTGGTCCAAATCAGCAAAACCTTTCCATATTTTTAGGACAGAAATAATTCCATACATAATTACAAAAAAGATACACAAGAAGAAAATAAATCCTAACAAAAGATGATGGCCACATTACCACTCAGGAGCAAGTTCTTGGGGCCAAGATAGCTCACTGAAGATATTGCTCCATACTCAGGAGTTTAAAGGGAAAAACAAAAATTGGCTAAAAGAAACATTGTAAAGAACTGAATCAAGAATATCCTAAAGTTATCACAAAACCCCATGATTTTCCCACACCTAAGAATAATTCTGCAACTATAGTCCTTTTAGCTCAAAAATAATACAGTATATGAGGAAACGGTCCAAAGAAAACCAGAAAGGGTGGTACAGAAGACCACCTGGACACATTCCTGTACAACCTACTCTGGTGAACCTGCTTCAGCAGGTGGGCTGATCTCCAGAGGTCCCTTCCAACCCTACCCGTTCTTGGTCTTTTGCTCACTTCAATAGCTTCACTTCATAACAGTGGTTGAAAATGTTATTGAAGAGTTTGCTATTGAAAAAATGTAAAATCATTTACTTGATTATTAGATTTTGCCAAATATTGGATTAAAAAAAAAAAATTAGAATTACTAAAAAAGAAAAGTTCTTTTCAGTTATTTACCCAAGGAATAAAAAAGTTTGCTATTATATGCCAATGCAAGTCCATGACAAAAAAAAAAAAAAAAAAGAAGAGATCAAACTAACTTAAAGTTCTAGTAATCAGCTTTTTCCTCCTACAACCTCTGGTACTACTCATAGTATAATATAACATGATGTGCTGTAATGCTGTCACACCAATAAAAACTGTCCAAAACTGAAGATCAGTAAAACATCATACTACTTTTGGACTACAGAGATCTTTAATGTCACTATACTCCGTGTTCATGAAATACAGATGGAGGAAAGAGCCTTCTGGAATAGCAACCAGAAAATAAGTGTGTTTTTCAAGTGTGCATCTGTTTTTCAGTACAGCCATACCATGTTATTTCCCTGATTTCTAAATTTCTAGCAAGGCTTCAGACTTTCCTGAAAGACAGTTGGCATCTGTGCAAGCTAGACGAAGTGGGAAGTAATAGAGACTGACAGAGAGAGTTGTCTAAGGTTTTGGATAAGTCTGCAAGAGCTGTCTCAATTAAAGGAGTTTGTTAGCTTCTGAACAAAAGGCTTCACTACTGGAGGCCCTAAGCAGATCAAATACTGTTACTGGCTTTTCAGATTGTACCATGGAAATGGGTATTTTTCATTTGATGCTGACCATTGGATTATGGTCTACCATGAGAGGAAAATCCCTGCACAGAAATACTCTAGTTTATTGAGGAGTATTCAGAAGTTACATTAGTGCAGGATGGATTAAAGTGAAACAGACTGTTGAGCATTTTCTACTCCCCAATACCTTTGGCTGGGTGCTGAACTTCACCTCAATACCTAGTTTTGTACAAACTCAGATGGAATCTCCTCCCATCAGACTCCACTGCAGTTCTGAGTGAGGTTAATGGACATCGCCTAGTTGGAGATCTGTATCTCAGTGGGAAGCAGATTTAGAGTCCTGAGGACTTCATAGTTTCTAAAAATACCTCCAAACTAAGATAGATCAAATAGCATCCTTTTAAAGGATGCTTTTAAAGGATGTTCTTCTCCGGAGTTCAAAGATTTAGACATTCAACTGGGACTGGTGAGAGCTAATTCAAGTCTCTTCTCCTGAATGTTATTCTAGGAAGTGCAGTAGGGTTTTTCTTTCACACTTTTACCACTCCAGTGGTACCACTCTGCTTCTATCATTATGTCTAGTAAAAGAAATAAGAGGACTCTAACAAAGAATGTAAGTTTGACTTTTTTTTTTTTTTTTCTTGACAACTGTTTTTAGTGAAAAAAATATCCTGACCTGTGGAATTTCATGCTGACACGAAATATACTTCCTAATGCCATTATACACCATGAAAAGTAGAATCTCCAAATTTTGACATATACTGCAAAATTTAGCTTAATAACCTGCACCATAGTCTACATTAGGATGTAGTTGATTAGTGGCTCTGTTCATGCACATGCAAAGGTGAAAATAATTCCCAGCTGTAAATTTATGTGCACAGGAGAACAGCTTTGGCCATGCTGGACTCTGAGAAGATAAATGTAGAATCCCTCTGTCAGAGCAGCATTTGCTCAAAGTACTCATCCCATCCCACATCCATCCTCTCAGTCTCAGACGCAAAAGCACACAAGCCATGAAATAAGAAAAGTTATTGATGAGAAATCTTACCAAGTTCTCTCCCAATATAATTCATTACAGAGAAACGTCAATGAGATCATTTATTCTGTTTAATAGAACTAGACTGGTCTTTAAAAATATCATTCCCTGATTCTCTTTCTGTTCAATTAAAAATATATTTCACTGTTTTGCCAGTATGTACTCTGGTATGTATCCTAATTCATGCAAACATATAGTGAATCCCTTTTTTCACTTCTCATTAATTGAGTTGTTTTCAATAAGACTATGTTCTCTGGTGTTCATAACCATTTCTACCATATAGTCAAAATGAGAACAAAAATAATATATTTCAGGCTTTTACTGAAGCTAAATATTTTCACAAAAGAAGGTGGATAAGATTTAAAAGTTCAACGATTCTATCAATATAACAACGTCACAATTATGTGGTATTTCAAACAAAACAAGAATAACCTATTTACAAAGTACATTGAACATATCCTACATACAAAATGTTTTGCCCTAAACCCATAGTAATTTGCATCTATCATTCTCATTATTTGTTATAGCTGGCTAACCCTTAGAACATGGAGTCTAAAACAACAGCAGATTTGTATTTGACCTGGATTTATTAAATATTTGTAAGTTCATAAAGCTCAGCACTTTGAAAATAAGAACATTTATTTTCATATCTCTGAGATTTTATTGCTGTCAGCTATGGCTAACCATCTGGTATTAGGAAGCAGCCAGAACTTAGAATAAGATGTCCAGCATTAACCTTTTTACCTAATAAAACATCAGTACCGCTCAGTTGCTCATGGCATTCTTCTCAGTCATTTAATTCACTTTCTATCTGCACTCAAGAGAAAGGATAGCAACATTTTCTGCCGCTCTGACTATCAAGTGATTCACCTCAGCCTGCGAGAGATCAAGAGGTAAGGCAGTTTCACGTCTTAAGTTTTCAATCTCTTTCTATGTCAAAGTGCTGACAACACAGTTTGCACACACTCATTTTCACCTCATGATAAAAGGTGCATTTCTACTAGTTAAAAAAAAATGTTTCTCTACAAACATAATTTCAAGCTTGAGTGTTTAATAATCAAAAAGAAAAAAGCAAAAAGAAGAGTATAATTTACAGTGATATTGCAAATATACTAAGGCCCTTAAGTCAAAGTCTTCTCAAAAACTGTACAGCCACTGATTAATATTCCAGCAGAACTACGTTGTACTGGCTGTGCTGGGCACTGTTGAGGCACACATAAGTTCCAAATAAGCTCACAGTTTAATTTCAAGCAAGAAAATTGAACAACAACAAGAAAGACCAATGGAGAGCAATAAATTAAGCTCAAGCAGCTATTGAAGACAAGGTAAAAAACAGGAAAGAGGCACAGAGTAATTTCTTCCTTAGGAGGCTAATAAAGAAAATTTGTTTCTGTCCCATGGAAGCACCTATTAATTCAAGTTTCTCCTTTTATTTTTTCTAAAATCATTATGATTTCGACTTGTAAATGACAGAGCCATGTACACAGTGCAATGATCTTATAATAGAGGTTCATCCACTTGCATGAAAAGTAACACTAACTACCTTGAAGGAGAAGCAAGAAAGCAGTCAACTGTGCATCCTATGCATTCAGCCACAGTTAGTGTTTACCAGCAACAATTTCCTTTCAGTTACATGCAGAGCTTTGGTGAACCCACCTCATTTCCACACCATTAACTTCCAAACACTTTTTTCTTCCTGCTGTCACTCACCATGATCTCTTCTCTGTTCTTCTGTCAGGTCCAATAGCTTCTTCAGCAGTCTCTGTCTATCTCAGAACAAACCCAGACCTTGCTTCTTTTAAGAGCCTTTCTCTCATTTGCATTTATCTTTTTGAGTAGTTTGGGCAGTGCCTTGGAAATTGCTCACTATCGTTATTCTATGTTCGATGTCCAGAGAGAGATCAGTGACAAGTGGTGTCCTTTAGGGGTCTGTTCAATATCTTTGTTAATGACATGGACAGTGGGATTGAGTGCACCTTCAACAAACTTGCAGGTGACACTAAGCTGAGTGGTGGGGTTGACAGGCCTGAGGGACAGGATGCCATCCAGAGGGACCTGGACAATCTCGAGATGAAGGCGCATATGAACCTCATTAGGTTACACAACACCAAGTGCAAGGTCCTGCACCTGGGTTAGGGTAACCTCCAGTATCAATACAGGCTGGGGATAAACAGACTGAGAGTAGCCCTGCTGAGAAGGACTTTGGAGTACTGGTGAATGAAAAGCTGGACATGAGCAAGCAATATGTGCTTGCCAGCACAGAAAGCCAACTGTATCCTGGACTGCATAAAAAGGAATGTGGCCAACAGATCAAGGAAGGTGATTCTGCCCCTCTGCTCTGCTCTTGTGACACCCCACACAGAGTACTGTGTTCAGCTCTGGGGCCTCCAACATAAGCAGGACATGGACCTGTTGGAGTAAGCCCAGAGCAGAGCGACAAAGACGATCAAAGGGCTGGAGTACCTCTTTTAGGAAGACAGGCTGAGTTGGGGTTGTTCATCTTGGAGAAGGCTCCAGGGAGACCTTATAGTAGCCTTCTAGTATCTAAAGGGGACCTACAAGAAAGCTGGAGAGGGACTTTTTATAAAGGCATGAAGTGATAGGACAAGGGGCAATGGCTTTAAACTGAAAGAGGGTAGATTTGGATTAGATATTAGGAAGAAATTTTTTTACAATGAAGGTGGTGAAACATTGGCACAAGATGCCCAGAGAGATGTCCTGTCCCAGATGTCCTGTCCTGTCCCTGGAAACATTCAAGGCTGGGTTGGACAGGGCTCTGAGCAACCTGATCTAGTTGAAGATGTTCCTGCTCATTGCACAGGGGTTAGACTAAGTGATCTTTGAAGGTCCCTTCGAACCTAACTATTCTATGATTCTCTTTCATCATTTACTTAAAAACTAGTACAAAGGCTATCCTTTGTATGTGTACATTTTATATAACACATAACGCAACAGTTTCCTCTTCAAAACCAAGTAACATGAATCACTCTGCTTATTTGTCTCCATTGACAAAATTTAGTCATGTACACCTGGAATAACTTCTTATTTGTCATGGTTTAACCTCAGCCACCAACAAGGACCATGCAGCCACCTGCTAACTCCTGACTGGCCACCACTAAGTGGGATGGGGAAGAGAATTAGAAAGGGAAAAAAGAAGCAAACAAACAAAAAACCTTGTGGGTTGAGATAAGAACAGTTTAATAGGACAGGAAAGGAAGAGGAAATAATAATCATAATAATAACAGAATATACAAAAGAAGTGATGGACAATGCAATTGCTCACTGCTTGCAAAACCGACAGCACATTCACTCCTGAGCTGCAGTCTTTGTCCCCTGGCCAACTCCAGAGCATGACATCATGTTGTAAAGAATACCCCTTTGGACAGCTTGGGTCAGCTGTCCTGGCTTTGCTCCCTACCAGCTTCTTGTGCACCTGGTAGAGAGTGGGAAGCCGAAAAAGTCCTTGACTATCCAGCAACAACCAAAACATCAGAGTATTATCTACATTTTTATCATATGAAATCCAAAAAACAGCTACTAGAAAGAAAATTAACTCTATCCCAGCAGAAACCCAGACATTGTTATGTATGGAAATCATAAATATGTGTATGCATAGTGAAAAATATATTATATTAATTTATATCATATATTATATATTAATTCATGTAATAATATTTTAGAACAATCGGGTGCTTCCCTGCCTGCTTAAATATTATTATAAATGGAAGAAAAAATATTGTAAGTATCTTCTGATATTTCCTTGTAATTTGTAAAAAAAAAGCAAAACACTCATTTTCAATACAACAGAAGGATACAATGCTGAAACTGGCAGCTAATGGGCTAGACAATTATTGCCTCCATTGTAGATAATATTAGATCAACAGGACAACTAGAAGGTTGTATACTAGAATAATAAATGTAATTCTCAGCTGTATCACTGTCCAATCATTAACCAGGTGAAAGCAATTTCCAGGACTGGCAAACACTAGGACCAAAAGACCCGGGGCAAAAATCCAAGCTACTAAATTAATTGGTTGAAACAATTAACAGACACCAGGGAAGAAAAATAAATAATAATAATTAAAAAAGAAACAGAGTTTTAAACTTATGCAGACATTCACAACTGGAAATTATTTTCTAAGCTTACAATTAGAAAATTCTCTGTTCAAGGACTGACACAATAACACCCTTCTTTTGTAGAAAAAAAAATAATAAATAGACATGAGCTTCAGCATATTTAACAGCCATCTAATTTCCAATGATCACATCATTTGAAATATTACTACAAACAAAGAAGCAGTAAAATACATGCAAATTCTGTTTATTAATTCTGCCTTTTAAAATATCTATTATGGTCTCTGCCCTCCTTCCCCTTCTTTCTTCACTCTAGCAATGATTTCTGCCTCTCACAGACTTGATTGCTCTGATGACCTCAATCAAAAGCCAATTATCCAACAAGGATGGAAGGTAATTATTTCCATCAAGGAGAGATTGAATGCACCTGAATAGACAGCTGCAGTTCTTCCAGGGATTACATTATTACTATAAAAATTGCCTCCATTAATTTGTGATGCATGTTGAATTTATGATAAAAAGTTGATCTGTTTACAGGAAAACTACTTTTCCCATTTCACATAATACTCACTTTGAAACAAGAGCAATAGTCAATTGTAAGCTACATTAGTATATAAGTGACAACTGTCAGCATGAAACCATCTGCTCAGGAGTTGATATGACATAAAACTAGGAAAGGGAATGGAAGCTCCAGATAGATGTACCATACACTGTTAAATTCACAGATAGAGCCAAAAACATGGATACTTCATCCCAAGCTTGCCAAAATCTTGCTGTATGGACAAAAGCATAGGAACAACATACACTTTAAAAGAAAAATGGTAAGGTTCAGCAAGAAAATAATTTTAACTTATTTACCTTCAACCCTAGACAGGAAAATGTGTAATTCCTGAAGAGAGGGAATATAAAATCTGTAAGTTATTATGAAATATTTATACCTCAATACTTACAAAAAATGTCCTGTTTCAAAAAGAGGTTGATAGCCTACCTGCTCTCACACTGCTGAGGGCTTCTAGAGTCCTCAGACTTACAAGGTACATCTTATAAGGTACATTCTGGGCAAGGACTTTAGTCAGTGTAATCACTCCATATGCTAAAATTCTGCCTTCCTTAGGCAGAGTTATGTGATTGAGAAATGGCACTCATAACAAAAATTCAAATTTCAGTAGATTAGGATATACCTCTACAAGTAAACTAAAAGTGGTCAGATGCTTCAGAGCTGCAGTTGGTAAAACTGGTCCCCCTTCGGGCTTGTGTTTGCCCTAAATTAAACAGGATCATTTCCCTTAGCAATGCTTATCTCCTAAAAGGTGTGATGTGTAGAAGAGAAGGCTGAATGAGAATGCATTTTACTTACTTACTGCTGAATCTTAATGGACAGTCAGCCAGTAAACATGTTGTTACATTTTATTAGAGGTTACTTTTTCTGCATAGGTTACATCTGTAAATCTTGCATTTTAATGCAGGAAAAATATGTAAAACTTACCATTCTAATGCTAATAAATTGTCATAAATCTCAGCAGCAAGGTCATACAATGTAGTGTTAATTAAGTATGTACATGGCATATTTAATTTAGAAATAGGGAATTTTCTATTATAATATTTCATCATTTAATTCTTGGAAGTATACTATCTAGTCCCATTGACTTCCTAATCTTAAATTTGTCATTTTTTTACAAGCTTCTTCTGGGACACTGAAGTCTCCAAAACATTTTGCATTCTTATTTTCTCAAAAGTGTATCACACAACACGCTCTTGTAATGTGTAGTCCAAAAGAACCAAATACTTTTCTCACCATCTTCAACTTTTCACCATTATTTCAACCTTCTCTCTGTAGTTCACTGAAATATGAGAGAAGAAGGGAGAGGAGAAGGGAGCAAAGTATGGAAAAAATCGAGAACAGAACGGGCCAAGTGTTTTTCCTGCCTATTTCAAAATTCTTTTTTTTTTACTTTCCAATTAAAAGATACAGCTGAATTTCTAGTGTTCAAATGATAGCTGTTCAGTTCAACTGGCTTTGGTCTTGCAACACATTTTTCTGCTTTCTCTTTTTTGTTCTTTTATATAAAAGTTTGAAGTACAGTCAAAGTTCACTTCCTTAAACCAATTTAAAATAGACTAAATATACAAGTC
The DNA here is from genome assembly GCF_037038585.1 of Patagioenas fasciata. Classification (NCBI taxonomy): domain Eukaryota; kingdom Metazoa; phylum Chordata; class Aves; order Columbiformes; family Columbidae; genus Patagioenas; species Patagioenas fasciata. Next base: position 14,922,439 of record NC_092520.1, on the reverse strand, counting down.
CTGGTCGTGGTTGAGACAGACAAACGACAGCTTCATTTTTGTCACTACTTTCAGTCTCCGTCTTGACATTCTCAATGATCACTGTCAGTTCATCCATAAAATAACTGATCTTTTTTCCATGAACAGAATAGCAGAAATGTACTGTAGACTTTGGAATCTCTGCTGACCAGTGCTTTTACAAGTTTGTGTGCATTAGATGTGGATAAAAGAAAACACAAAACTGTGTTTTAATTCCTGGAGAGATTTTGATACATGTATGACTTGTGTTGAAATTATCTTAAGATTAATAATTACTGTCATTAAACATAGCTTTTGCAAGTTGCTAAATAACCATCTGGCCATGCATTTTTAAAAGATTGTTCGTTTATGATTTAGTTATGCTAAAACTACTTCTAGATATTGTGATACACTATATGAAGAGCCCAAGAATCCAGGTATGTATTCCTATATCTTGACTAGATGCTAAACGGTCTCCTGGTAGACAATTTTCCATTTCATCTTGACCCATGTAGCATAATGTCCTCACCAGGATCATGCAATTTTTATGCACAAAAATTCTCCAGTCCCTTTTGGGTATTTCATAGAATATGGGGAAACTGGGCACTTAAGGATGCCAAGTGGACAGGTTTCTGGACTAGCCTTACTATTCCGTGAGGAATACGTTATTGGTGAGTTATCTTAAGATCATTCTTATCTCAAGCTGTAAATAAAATAAGTTGCTCAAAACATCTAAAATAGCTGACATAGTTACCAAAAAAAAAAAAAGAGGGGGAGGGAAGGAAATCAGCCTTTAATCTACTTCCACTATGACTGAAAAAAAAGATCCCTTTACCTAGCAGGTGTGATGTGGACTTCTCCAGCATACCCCAGGTTTTATTCCTGAAAGAAAATCTTAGTTTGGTAAGACAGACTTGGTTTTAGAATTAATTTCCATTTTGGAGCCCTCCAGTGGGTCTAGAGAGATTTAATCTCTTTTTCTAAAATTAGTTTACTTCTCTCATTCTAGTGAGACCATCTGGTCTGACCATCCATCTGAATCAAAATAAGCTTTCTTTCATATCCTTAGAAATGCAAATTTCTTCTTAAACCAGATTAGTTTTTATGCCTGACAGACAAATTTCCCATTCCTTGGCCCAGTGAAGGTATAAACTCCACCTATCTCTCTCTCTTTTGGTGACTCAGGGTGACTTTTCACGTTACACAAATTACAGAAGAACTGAGACCCTTGGCTGATAGTAATAATACAATAGTGTCTTCCATCTCCCTTCCTGACATCGTATCTAAGTGAGATCTAAGGTGACCTGAAGAGAAGCTTTTGTGTTGGGTAGAGAGTCCTTTTCCAAACAATCTGCTGTTTGAACTTACTTACGAATAAATTATTATTAAATCTGACGGAAAGGAGACTACAGTGTCTGTGTGGGAGAGAGTGAAAAAGGAGTGGAATGGTTCTTCATGGCAACAACCTGGACTATGCACAGCAATATTATCTACAGCACTAATGCTGTCTTCTGAGGCACCTTCTCCATGGAATCTGGGATGTCTACATTGATGAATATAGCGAAAACAAATACCTAAATGGAATATGTGATTCATTACTAGTTCTTCACAAAGACACTGACATGAGTGTAATTAGCCTTTCTGTCATGACAATGGGCCTCAGAATATCAAACCCCAGTCCCAACATCCCCCCCAGGATGATGTCATAACACATAGCCTTTTTATTCAAATCCCTACTAAGCTCTTGCAGTTTGCCAGTGAGGATCTCCTCTTTCCTTATCACTCCTAAGCACCAAGGCAAGCTAGTTTGCAATCAGAAGAGTAATAGAAATAGCTGCTGCAGCAAATAACCCCTTTGAGAAATACTGTGGTAAGAGGTTATCAATTTGGAACAAAGAGACAAATTATGCCCTGGGCCTCTGGATACATCTGCTACTGCACCCAGTACTGTATTGATTCACAAAGTTGAATATTCAGTTCGTTGCTGCAGAACAGTAGTCAAGGTGTCTTGGGTAATCTAAACAACTGAATTAGTCATGGTCATCCTCTACTAATTATCATTATAGAGGAACTCTTTCACCAATAAGTTTATTAATAAGTCCAGAATACAATGCCCTCCATGCAGAGAGTAGCTTAAGGGTAAATCAGAATAAGGTGACTTACAGGAGAGAGTACATTTACTGGTAGTACCAAACATATCAATTTTATATTGCCAAGAACTGCTGATAAGAAAATTTCATGGCATGCTGTGATATACAACTTTAAATTATGGAGTCACCACTCACTATATATGCCTTGCAAGAGATTGATCTGCCTCTTTAAAGGTTTATATGACTAAATATTCATTTAAAGATCTATACAAAATGTAGAATACTTAAAAAAGATATACATCTGGAAATCATAAAAGCTCATAAATAATTTAAAATGAGAACATGTTAATATAAAAAGAAGCAAAAATTAATAATAAATCACACCATCAGCAGACAAAACCCAAATAACCATTTTAAGAGTCCTGGTTTAGTTTCTGATCACCACTACCTAAGCAGAAATACATGGAAACAGAAGGAACAAAAAAAAAAAAAAGAGGAAAACATGACAGGAGGTCAGTTCTGTTGAATTTGTAGAAGTTAATAAGATAAATGTGAACTTTCTACAATGCATTGTTTATTAACATGTATATGCTTTTAGGACTGTCATATGAAACTGTTAAAATACCTGATGCTCTTCCATATTCACTGCTTTTCTAACAATAAACAATGATGAATGACTGGAAATATCTATTGCAGAAGCAGATGAGAGATGGATATAATGAACGTACTAAGGGGGTATATTTTTAAAGCCAGTATGTGATTGTAGCATGCACAAAACCAATTATATAAGTAATGCCCACATCACTCATGCTCTGTTTTGCAGATCAGCACACATTTTAAAGTTCCCAGTAATGAGAACTTAGCTGATTGTTACCCAGGGAGGGGATTTCAAGCAGTCTTTTTTTTTTAAAAAAAAAAAAACAAACCAGAAGTCCAACTAATGTCTTTTTATAGCTCTATTTCCTGCATTAAAAACTGATAGTCTTTATGAGATTATGGAGGAGTACAGTACAAAAAGCACACTTCTTAAAAATATACTAATTCCTTGCTAAGGAGACCATCTGTAGCAGCAGATTAATCTTTGAATTCTGTCTCAGCTTAACTCTGGAGAGGCGAATACAGACAGTGAGTGCTAAATGGAAGGAGGGAGTCAGAGTTTGACTACCAGACATAATTCACTGGATTATAGTGATCATGGTTTATACTAAGCTGTTCTCCTTTGCTCTGAAGCCAGCTAGGAAAATTTGTGAAGCTTGGTTTTAGCTGTGGAGCAGCCCTCAGCCTACCTGACTATAGCCTACCAAGCTCCTTTTTCACCTCATGTTCCTTGTCTACAGGGTCCTCTGTCTGTCTCCTAATACCTGATTTTCCACCCAGTATACAAAGTAAATATTTTACCAAACACTATTAAAAATTATGAACTTCAGAGTTGTATGGTAATTCAAAAAAGCGTATTTCATCCACACATTATGTACTCAGAATGACTTATAGAGTTTGCACCCTCTCCGGTTGCATTAAATCTGTTATTGCTGTGACTCTCTGCAACCTCACTCCTTGTCCTAAACTCGAAGAAAATTCACCTGAAGGTGAGCAGTTTTCTGCAAGGTTAGTGTGCTGAAATGCCTCAGGAAAATGGCTGAGGAGTTGAAAGGGAGGTGGCAGGACTGCACACAAGCAGGGAAAGAGGCGGGATGGCAGGTAGCCCGAAGCTGAGCTTAGGCTGCAGGGGAGCCCCAGGCTCCAGTGCCACATTTCTGCAGACGAGAGGACACAAAGAGGACAAAAAGCATTTTAGTTTTCTGTGGCTGCGTTGAAAACAAATTATGTTTAAACAGACTTACATGGCTAATGAACTGATACGTCTCTAGGGTTTCTGATCCCCCTTACAACACCCAAATATGCATTCCAGTATACATCAGTTGGATCTCGTCCCTAGCAACTAGAATTGATGAATATGCAGTGATCCCAAAACTAGCCCCTGCCACAAAACCTTAGTAATAGCATTGCAGTCACCAAAAGTATGGATACAGGGTATGCTAGATGTCAGTGGCAGAGACAGCTGGGTTGCTATATTAGAAAACTCAGCATGCCCTGAGCACAGGGTGACCCACACTGAGGGACATTCAGCCTCAGCAAATGTAGCCTCAGGGCATGATAATTCTCACACTTTACAATAAGATAAGGAAAATATATATAATGCCTGTAAGACACGCATGAATGTCATCTCCCATGACAAGGGTTTTACTCACATCTTTTATTTTGAACTTCTTCATGGAGAAGTCAGTAGAAATCAAGGATAAGTACAGAAAGTGCCATACCAAAATTTCTGATCCATCACTGTATACAATTTAACACCCTAGAGTAGACTTTCTCCTAAATCTTTAATTTATTTCTGTGGACAGATACAACTATTTAGAGAAAGTGAAAGTTCTACAAATACTGTGATGACACAACTTTTTTCTCCTGACAAACATTTTAAAAATGAACAAAAAATCCACAACATGTTTGAATCCATATACACAGAAACTGTATTTAAAATAAAGATATCTTCTCTCTCTGAATACCTGCTTACTTGATCTGGTAAATTAATTAAATATTTCACCAGACATAATTAAAAAAAAAAAAAGAAAAAAGACTGATTTAACTGCAGAATTGTTTGCAAACTCAAAATAACCATTTCACACCCATTTTGTGTATATCAAATGGTTTAAAGAAAGTCAGCTGTAGCCATAACAACACAGAAAAAATGCATGAATATTTTCAGGACTGAACGCAAGTATGAAAAAATAATTAAATAGCACTATCCAAAAGACTACTTGTGAACAACACATTTAAATATTCTGAAAAACAAAACCAAAACCAACAACAACAAACAATCCCAGAAAATTACATCTCTAAAATATTAATCTTATTCAACAGGAGGGAAACTGAATAAAGACTATTTATCTACAGCTCTTTGTTCTTAAAACCATGCATCCACAAATATAGTATCACCAGCTTCTTGCAGCATCCCTACCATACTGGTGCAGGTCAAGAGAAAGCATATTCTGTGCTCAGACTATCACTGTAAATAGCAGTTTGCCCACCAGATGTATTGAACAGAAGGTAGAAAATCCACATTCTACCTAAATTTCTCTCAGTAAAGCATTTGGAGGAGCTTTTCTCTGCTTAGATTTCTCATTTATTTTGATGAACATCAACATTGAATAATTTTAAAAATTTCTCTGGAGTTGGCTAATGAATCATGCTGTTACTGAGATGGAAGACAAAGAATGTCCTCACAGACAAAAAAGACAAAACTGCATAAACATTATCTCCTGTTGAAACTCTCTCAAGAAAGCTACCAAGGCTCAACATTCATTTTGTCTTTTTGCATATTATCATATGTATTCAAAATTACTGTCATACCTTTCCACCCTATAATGAAGTCTGTTTTTGGTTCCCACCCTTCAATTACATTTGGAAAGAGCAATGAGACTGTTTTTCTTCCCACTGAGGAGAAAACAAAGAGAAGAAAAAAACATCCTTTATCTGTACTAAGCCTGCTTATCATAAATAGGAACACATTGGGATAACAGAGAAAATAAATTACTCTGTTAAATGAATTATTTAAGTGATATATATTCAGAGAAGCCATATCTGGAGGACTTCAGGATCCAAAGGATTTCTCCTGTCTTGTCCAGAGGAAGGACCAGTGGTATGCTTACACTGAATCCAACACTTTTACTCCCCGCCTCTCTATTTTGCCAAACCTGTTCCTCCCCATCCACTTTGATCACTCTCTTTCCTTACCTTTATTCGTTCTCCTAGACATCATATAGCTTTCATTATTTCCACAGTCCCCTTAAAACTCGCCATAACAAGATTTGTACAATCCTACAAACTTCTTAAATATCCTACAGTAAGTTTGCTCTTATTCAAGAGACCCATGACAATCTTGTTTCCTCCCTTTTATCAGATTTGAAGCTTTGGCTGAAGCTCTCCAAGGCCATGCTCCACTCAACCTTTCAGCGTCCTGCAAGCTCTTAGCCTGTGGTATTGTTTCTGTTACACCCTAATTACTCAAGTTTCTGTATCTAGGGGCTTAATTTATTACTTCTCCTGATTCTTATTATTGTTTTTAAGTTGGGCTGCCATTAACCAGATATCATTACAATGCAGATGCCTTACCTTTCAGGTGTCTACATACCTTTTACTATCCACATAACCTTATCATATAAATTTTTCAAAGAGAGAAACACCCTATTTAAGGTGTCATTTAGTAGCCTCAAAACAAAAAGAGTATGACTTTGAAGGATTGTAACCTTACTTTCTGTATTATTTTCAAATTTACAGTGAGACACCCTTCAAAATGCCCATACATATTCAAATGTGATAGAAATACACTCTATTTTGGGCTTTTCTTGTCAATGAAAATGTTTTCTTACAGATACACTTAGTCTTTTGCCCATCATGTGAATGAATATTACCAGTCTTTCAATGCTTTAATCCCTCTAGTATTGTATTGATTTATTAACTATAAAGAAGAACAACCATTTTATTTTCTTTTTTTCCTTCAACTGTGAAGTATACGGTATAGTGGAGTCCTGGTCCATGACTGCCACTGCCTCACCAACAGAAATAATAAAACTACCAGTATTAGAGAGCATGCCTATAGAGAATAATTGAACTTTTCTCTGCAGTCTTCGCCTTTGGCTGCTAATGCCTCTCTCTGGTAATCAGCTGCCCTAATTCATTGCATCACTTCAATTTCCGATATTAAGGCTTCCCAAGGTAGAGACCCTATCTTTCTCTGTCTGGTGTAGGAGGGTTAATCCCTACTAGGCCAATATGAGGAAAATCATAAAACTCAACAATTATGAAAATGTCACTTTCCTTTTACTAGCAGAACCATATGTCACATCTTAGAAAAATGTCAGGGTTTCCACAGGCCACTGTGTTATTATTGATATTGTTTGTATTGCACAGTAAAGCACACAGATTAAAAGCCAAATGATTTCACAACATTTTCTAACAGAATTCAAAAAATATTATCCATAATGGTGAAGTAAAAAAAAAAGGCCTGAGTGTTCAACGTGACACAAAAATCTGATTTTCTTTGTGAAGATAATATTTCATCATCAGTACAAGAAGTTCATAGTATAATTAAAAAAAAAAAAAGAAACAAAAAACAAGCAAAAACAAACAAACAAACAAGAAAAACAACCCAACAGACAAAAACCAGAACCGAAATGCTTGAGTCCAAGTTCTCTAAAGCAAACTCCTTACTTCTCTTACTCATATTATAGTTGAGCCATTCTGAACAACAAGCAAAGCCTGAGAAGTGTGGATGTCTCCAGTTCTTTTAGTGATGTACCCTCCAGGAGTTATACATCGTCATTCCCCACTGGACAAATCTTTGAGGGTTTCCAAGAACAGCTCTAAAGACAGCTTGTTGCAATATTCTAGCCCAAAGACACAGAGCACTATTGGTAGGTTTGTGTCCATTATCATCTTTGACTATTTCACAAATTAAAATGGCTATATAAATGCAATGTCTGAATTATTTCACTGTGAGGCATTACTAGTCTACACTTTGATGCTATTGAATTTTACCAGACATGTCATCACTAAGTGAAACTATGGAAAAATTCCATTTATTCTTAAATAGAATTTCATGCAGAGAGAATATTTTCGGTTTCTGTAGCAATTGTAGGGGTGGAAAAGAGGAAGAGCAAAACAAAGAGGAAAAAATAGGAATAAAACAGACAAGGAAACCTATTTGATGCTGTTACAAGGCATTTGTAATTCTGAAAAGGAGATCTACTCAGTAGGTGCTCTAATATGCAGGATGTACTTTCTGAAGTTGTTTTGAGGTTATTATTTATTACATGGCACTAGATTACAAATTCAGTGAAAGAACTTAAGTTATGTATCATCAACTATTTATACAGTCAGATGTATCTTGTTTGTTTATAATACAAAGGTTTTATTTGTTTCTAACTTTTTTAATGTTTCTTTAAATAATTTAGTTCTTTGGGTGTTCATAAACAGAGGATGTTAATTCTAGAGAATGTGATGCCTAACAACTAAACCTGTTTAAAAATATTTTTCTTTAAGCATTTATGACTTTTTTAGGAAAACAAACTAACACACAAACAAACAATAAAACCTGTCTCGTTTAATATGTCCAAACTAAAGAAATTAAAATAAAATAAAGTAAAATAGAAATTAATAATAAAACCAAAGTCACCTCGAAGTATTATTTACTTAGTTTTTACAGAACTAAAAATTAGAACCAAATTAAGTAATTAAAAATTAAAAACATAGTATAGAAATTAAGAAGATGTTAAAATTGAAAAACAAAAATAATCTTAAAGTATTAAAAATTAGTTTTTACATAATTTTTAACATATTCAGCTTTTATTTTTTTGGTAAATGTTTATTTAAATAAATCTTTTCTAATAAAGTAAAAATAATCCTGAATGTTCCACCTAGACTTTATGCTAAATAGAGAAATAATTATGCACTTGAAATGATTCATCTGAAGCATAGTATTTAATTTGTCCTCTCTTTCAGCGTATCAGCCTGCTCAGATGCAAATGATGCAAACACTAGTTTATATCATCTAATTATCATTAGTTTGTGTTCAAATGTTATACCTACAGAATCTCTCAGGGATGTACTTGTTAACTTGAATTTTGTCGTGCTCTGCTTAGGAAAGAGGTTTAGGAAAATAATATGAAACAGGAAAAAAATAAAAAGACAAACCACCAAACCCATCAATGACAGATTTCAGACACATCCTGAGAGGTGTGAGAAAGTTATTTCTGGCTACCTTACTGCAAGGAAAACATAATGCAGGAACAGTTGCAATAAAACTTCTTTTCCCATTATTTTATAGTGCATTTAAAGTTAAAAATGATTTAACATTTGATTGTGAATATGTTCAGTCATTTATACTCCATTCAAAAACTTCTATTAGAAGTAAAGAACACATGTAGGAGAATAACCAGCTTAGCTTTTTGAGGATTCAGGATTTTATTTTTTTCTCTCTCTGAACAGTTTGAATACTAAGGTAATGTTGAGATAGTGTGAAAAATCAAAGTACAACTCTCATAAGATAGTGGTTGCAAAAGATTCACTGGGTTATTCTACAGTTTTAAGCAGTTTGACTAACCATCAAATACTTTACAAAATGAAACTCTGAACCTAAATAAAATCCACCTTTCTAAGATTTTTGCAATGCTCAAAATACACCCAGGCACAAATTAAATGTATCATTGTATTGAAATTTTTATTAATGGGTATTAGCTCTGACCAAGACTTAAGATTGGTTTTACAGTTTTTTGGTAAGTATTAAGAAATAATTGTAACTATATGGATTCTCATTCTGTAAAAATAATTGTCACAACATGACAAACCTGCTACTTGCCTTTTCTCATGGTTTTCATATTTCCTTGCCATAACTGGCTGCAGGTTTTTCCGGATCTGCTAAATTATTGAGTGATAGCTTTACTTAGAGCCCTTTTGAAATTAAAAATAAATGATTGAACATGACTCACTAGGGGTTAAACAGTATTATAACAACTATTTCTGAAATTAAAGTGTAGTTTGATTTCAAAAGTAATCAGACTTTTCAGCTGGATTGAGGAATTGTACTGTTTTTATAAATGTGATTTTATTAATTAAGAAATCATTAAGGAATTGTTAAATTAAACCCTGCATCACAAGTGGTAAAAATTAATTTCAGTGTCTAATCATAATCTGTTTATATTTCTAAGGGCAAAAAGTAGTTTGTGATTTTTATTTTCTTTCATTGTAGTATCATTGAGGAACATTCCATTTCTACAAACTTCGTTTTAGACATGTCCAATTTTTGCTCTTTCAGATGTTTCCAGGGGAAAACTAATTTAATGGAATGAAGGATGGCCATGTTTAATGATTATTATTGCTAAATGTATCCCTCTGAAGTACTTTACATTTTGTGAACTTTTTTTAAAGGACTAGAGAAAGTTGCTACCGAATTGGATACATAATTCAACAAGTTATTATGATTATGGACAGAAAATAAGTAGCAAAATGGCTTTTAGCTTCCTCCTGTTTCCCAGCAATTCTATAAACACAGGCAGTGCACAAACACTTATCACCATGTCTTGTAATCATTACCACCTCTTCATCTAATATCATTCAGTTTATGTCCAAATAATAGAATAATCCAATATTCTGCAAGGAAAAACCAACAAGAACAACAAAAAGACACACACAAAAAAAACCCCACACCACCACCAAAACTCACATAATATGCTCAAAAAAACCAACCAACCAAAAATAACAAAAAAAAACACCACAAAACAAAACAAAGGAAAACAATGTACAAGGTTATGGCACTAAAATGCTTTGTAAGCCCTTCATATCTGCATAAATGGGTGCCTAAATATATTTTTGATTTATCCCTAAATTCTCCACCCCTAACTTCAGTGATCCTTTGATGTTTGGCAATCCAAATGTTGTCTACATTCAAGGAGCTAACTCAGCTTCTTTTTCCAGGATTTCCTGTGAACATCTAGGTCAAGGTGGTCTCATCAGCAAGACCATCTGAAGCTGCACCCTCAGTGCTGCAAGACTCTACTAATACAGCCTTCCTTACTTGTACTCAGGAAAACTCTGATTCATTATCAGCTCTGCCAAAATAGTTGAACACACTCAAAATACTTGCCTTCTAAGAAGATGCACAGCAATCTTTTACTCGTCTCAAAATGCTGCAAAAGTATAAGCTTCCAGAACATATTACAATTCAAACTAAAGTTGGTATTGAGAAGAAGGATGTTTCCTTACAGCCTGGTTCTAAAATCAGCTGGAATAAACTCAGCCCTCTGGTGCAAATCACCCATGCAGCATACTGTACAGCGAAAGGTTTCAGCCTCAGCGTGAAGAATCTCCACCCTAATTTTGTCATCTTTGAGGACAGAAGTTATAAAAACAATCCAGTCATTAACTGTAAAACAGGGTTTGATGTGTGGGCCTAGATTTTAACAACGTTTTGCAACATTTTACAAGTTCTGGACAAGAACTCAGCAAAGGACATTTTGGTCTGTGTTACCCATGAAATCATCACTCCACTTGCTTTACATCTGAAATGTATTTTGTTAGGATTGCTTATAATGTAGCAATATCTCCAGGTGCCTTTGGAGTTTTCCAAGAAATAAATAGGATGCTTGCATTTTATCACTACCTTTTCACCTCAAGGATATAGAAATAGAGATTTTAATAAATCTAACAATGTCAGAAAAAAAACCCTCCACCCTTTTGAGCGTAAGAAGGACAGACTGTCTTAATTTAATATATGTATCATTTTTTCAGACATGGGAACTGAATGACGAGAAAATCCTATTATCTAGCAATATCCAGTTAACTTGGTAGATTAAAGCCAAGTTCTCCCTTGTTCTTTTAATACTGTTCCCTGAAGAATGAATTTAAGCATTTTACTTTTTCATATAAGGAATTAACATATATGATAAAGGATCAGGGCCAGCACCTGGGAACACGGTATTTATGCAGGTCTCTGGGGTCTCCAGAATCACACTTATCACTCCTGGAAATACATCCTTGTTGCCAAGAAATCCTCTGTAAAAAGCCTGCCTGAGGAAAACTAGTGTTTTAAAACAACCTGAATTAAATATTTGAGAATAAAAATAATATTTGAAGAAATTACTGTTTCACAAGTGTAAAACATTAAATACAGTGCTCTTGAAGTACCTTTTTTTTTTTTTTTCTTTAAGAAAGTGATTACCTTGTTAGGAAAACTGTGGTTTCCCATAATTATTTCATTGCCATTTGTGCACGGACTACCATTTTGGCATTAGAAGTGTTACATGATTTTAAAGGGTGCTTATTACCAACCCCAGTTCAGGCTGAATACATTGACATGGCAATAACAGGATGGAAAGCTTATTTCTTAACCATACCAGCCATGACATACAGTACTATCTAACTCAAGTGAAATTTGACAGGTTTTGGTGTACAATTCCTTCAGTTTTGAAAATGGACTAATGATCTAATTGATTAATCCTGCTGAGAAACATCACAGTTTCAAGAATGAGCACTCTTTAATGATTTTATATCCTAACACTTCCATAAATGCTTTAAGAAATATCTTAAGAAAACATGAAAAAAGATCAGTGCATTTTCAACCTATTGGACTGAAGCAGTGACCTGCACACTCCCACGTGAATTTCTTCCCTTTTGGAAAATGTCCCATTGAAAGATTTGTACTGGCTCTAGAAATGATCTGTCAAAAGATGCTACTGTAGATATTTGCATTTGAGAGGCATTCAGGAAAGGAGTAGAGGAAGAGGCACATGTCCTCCCAAACTCCATGTCAGTTTTGTTCAAGAGTAGATCCAGAAAATAAAATTTATGCCCTTTGGCAGCAGGGGCTGAAACACTTGTAAGAGAAGATTTTCCATTAAAAAGTATTCCATAAAATGTTATAGCATTGGTGACAGAATAAGGATACAATCACTCAGAAAGCTTAATGTAAAATTTTTACCTTTCGTATTCTATTTTCACAGGAGGATGACAAATATATGTAACAATTTTTTGAGTAGGACCTTTCTAGTGTCTTGTTTATGTAGCACTCAACAGTAAGCAGAGTGGGAGCACTGTCATTACTTTTCAGATTATTAATTCAATTTCTGCACATTCTCCTGTGACTCTCCACAGTCATCTACACCTATGAAGTAATGTTCAGTGACACTATGCTGACTTCTGTTCTTTTCAGAACCCTATAAATGGATTATTATTTCTGAATTGGGAACCTGAGTACAGGGTACTATTTGTGTGAATAACATTAAGATGTAAGGGCAATATGTAGACATACACCGGCTGCCAAAAAAATATAAAAAATCAGCTGTCAGGAATCAGGAAATATTTCCACCTAATGAAAAAGAATTTTTTACTTGTACATTTTGAAACAAATCTTCCAAAATTCATATCTTAAACAAGGTTATATATCATGTTAGTTACCAAGATATCAGGCAGTGATGCTACTCTTGGCTAGAGGAAAAGGTAAAAGTATATTTCCAGTTACAACTGACATAACATTAGCAGAAAATCCTAGGAGAGAACCATGAAAAGGTGTTTCAGACAGCAGAAGTTATCTATGGAGAGATTCTGCATTTTTTTCAGGCATATAAATTTAATGGAAATAATTGTGATATCAGAGAGATCAGAAACATTTGAAAGATTTAAAATAATCAAATTCACTTCCCAGAAGCTAGAGGAAAATTAACCTTTCTTAGATCATGAAGAAATATTTGCCATAGCAGTTACAAAATAAGATAAACAAAAATTTTCATGAAATGCAGTTTTAAATCACCAGTTTTATAAGAGTTAGCCAAGGAGCAATCTGGTCTGCTGATGTCATGTCTTAAGCCTTGGAACACTAGAAAGGCAAGGGCCATGGAAGAAAGTTGATGCTGTTGTAATAAAAAAGTTCATCTGGATTAACTGAGTAATTACCAGTCTACCAACTGCATGCCAATCTGTGGAAAAGTAACAAGTAGGATTCAGTTAATAAAGAAGGAAAGGGCCATTTTAACTGGCATGAATTATACAAAAGCACTGGTAGTCTACTTAATAATTAAAGGAAGACAATTTATCCAAATCAGCATGGATTAATGGAAAGCAGATCTTAATGTAGATTTTAGATATCTTGGAAGAATCCTTCTTTTTTTATTCAGTTATACATTTGGCTGATAAAAACAATAATGCTGATACAGTATGTTTACATTTTAAAAAGACATTAAATTTGACAGCACAACTATTCAAATTAAATTTTTCTGATTTCTTATTAAAATGTAAAGTATCCTGAACACTGAAATCAATAAAACACTGATTAGTTGATGACGTGAGTAAAAACCAGAGTTGTCTATTACGAGAATGGTCGTCTACTGAGGTTCCAGATACCTAGTGAAGACTAGTACCTATTTCATATAATCTAAAAATGACCTTAAAAAAATCTCTAGTCCTAATAGATAAGATTTTTAAAGTACACAAGAATGAGGCTACTAATCCTGGATTACCTGGTGAGTCAGAAAAAAAAACCACACACCCCTGCCTTGTAGTTTTTGTTTCCACTAAAGGTGATATAGCGTTGCTAAGTACCAAGAACACAGGCCATATTTCCAGGATAAAAGGCTCTGAATGACTTTAAAATCACATCACTACGAGCCATTGTCACAGGCAAAATAATAATATTAAATATCTCTGGTGGGTAAAATAATGAATATTGTGTAAATATGTCAGTTCTCTCACACAACTTCTACTCAAATACTGTGTTTATAATTCACAGAGGATGTTGAGGAACTGGAGAGGGCTCAGAGAAGTGCTGTTATTGATTTAAAAGTGTGGAAATTATGCCTTCCAGTGAAACATTGGAGTTCTTATACTAATGGAAACATTAAAGGTGGCCTGTCCAGGAGTTAACTACATTTAAAATACAGAATAGCCAATGAAGCATTTTACCTATTAACTGCATGATGTCACAAAATCAAAGGCTGAAAATTAAAGCTGCAAATTCTTAGGCTGAAATAAGTACACATGTAATACTCTAAGAGATTAGGCACTGGATCAACTTTACCACAGGCTTTTTCAGTGTCTTTATCAACAAATGTGTTCTGTTTTAAAACTTGATTTTTTTTTTCTTCAAATATTTACTATAGTTATAGAGATTTTATGAAGTCTATTGTCAGATTTAGAGTGATCCGAATAGGTAATTGCAACAGTTCCTTCTTTCTTTTTTTTTTTTTTTTACTTAAAAATACTAGCTCACTCTTACTTAAACATAGTTCTCATTGGTCATTTCTCTGAAACAGTAAAAGATGCACACCTTAGAAGAACAGAACAGTCTCCCTGATGATATACTACAATATGGAATACAGATATTTAGGGGTTAGACAGAACAGCTTATCTGCAGTTACTACAGTTAATGTTGTTTTCAGATTACTTATCAAAATTACATCTGTTCTTACAGTCTCATTCCTTGCATTGAAAGAAAAAAACCTTACAAATTCTTCTTAACTGTAGTAATTACACTAAGCAAACTTCACAACTGACTGTCTTAAAGTTTTACTAAGTCTGCTGATTGAAGAAGTGCAAGCTTACGAAATTCCAAGCGTCACTGAAAAGCTGGTTTTTGATTTTCCCTTTCTACAGATCCAAGTTCAAAAACCTGTACAGTACACACATATGCTGGAATGTATTCTGCATTTTTTAATGTTATGGTTTCTCAAAACATAATTATGAAGAAAATACAGATATATTAAAAAAAAATAAAAAGTACTTGTTTGGAAACATGCTATATATAGCCAGTTGTCTTCCATTCGTCGAATGTACAGGCAGTATTAAGCTTTGTTTGAAATCCTGCTATTCCAAGAGCACAGTTACTTGAATCAGACATATTTAATGATCTGGTCCATGATATGTGTTTGTCATCTCCAAAAATCTCTAACATGGAAACAAAACCCCACAGGCTCCTAGTCACAGTGTTTGAGTTGTCAGAGTTTCTTAAAGGAGACATTAAATTGCCACTTGAACTAATAAATTATTATTATAATTGCATGGAACAGTTCAAGATTGGTGTTGAGTGTGTTTTAAGTGAAAGCTACAGAAGCCTTCTCAGCAGGTTGAAAATTGTTGACCTGGTTTCTACTTTAATAACCCTTAAAGGGCTTACATATTTTGCTGATACCATTTCCTGAGACACACTCATTAAAATTCTTTGCATCCATTCATATCTGCTCTGCAGGATTGTCTCTGGAAAGCTGTATTTGCATCTTCACAAAACAGGTAAAATTATTCATAAAGCTGTAATTGCCTTGCAAATACCCATATTTATATTTTAACTTAGCTAATAGAGATCATTGGCCCAGTGACATGAAAGCACATACGTTGTGGAGTCTCCTTCTCTGGAGACATTCAAAACCCGCCTGGACACCTTTCTGTGTAACCTTTTCTGGGTGTTCCTACTCTGGCAGGGGGATTGGACTGGATGATCTTTCAAGGTCCCTTCTGATCCCTAACATTCTATGTGATACTTCTGCATGAAAAAAAAATAAACAATGTGCTAATGAAATGTGGTGAAATACAGTGCTTCATGTCCCCACATTAGATGAGTAGAATACAAGGCCAGTGACACTGTTTTGTAACTATGGATGTGGATACTTTAGACTGAAAAAAAAAAAAATGCTCTTACATATCACATTTCAAAATTTTGAGGTACATTGAAGTTATGAATTATAAGCACTTTAACATTTATTGTACTCTAGCTAATTATTATTAATTACAAATATATTTATAATTTGAACATTTTAATGTGTTTGCCTTTTAGACTAAAGCTTGAAGTTCTAATTTAGGAAAAAAAAAATATTTCTATTACTTCTCTTATCCCCTTAAGCCCAGAGTTATTCATGACACAGAGAAGGAAGTATTAATTTTTATTATTTCATCTATGAAAAATTTATATATTACCTTCAAAATACTTTTTTTTTTTAATTGAAGCTAAATGTTACCAAATACTAAGGACTAGCATGATGATTGGGTAAAGTAAGTTTCTTTTGCTCCATCTTCAGAATATATACATAGACAAAAATATTTTACCCTATCTAGATACAGACTTCTAAATAGGAGTATCAAAGTAAACCTAAATTAAGTCTAGAGAACATTATGGTTTCTCATGGCCCTTAATTCAGACAAACTCTGCAAACAGTTGCCTTGTGGTTTTTTGAATCAGGAGAAAATAACAGGCTTTGAATTCACACATGCAAGGGTGAATCAGTACTTGCTGAAATACACTGAATTCCTTTTATTGATCAGACAGAAAACATAGCTTATATTCCTCTTTCCAATATTTCCTTGGCAGTGTATGCAGATCTCTTCAAGCCTTCAAGTCCAGCCACACCTTCACTTCCAAGTGGCTGAACCACCACCATCATAGCACCAATGTTGCTCATTCTTTAATACATTACAATTTAAATGCAGCTTAATACTACTGCCAATTTGACTTGTGTTGTCTTACAGCAGTTCCAGGCAATCAACATAGGGCTCTTTGGGTCTGCATCCCAGGAAATAAACTTCAAATATGCAGTCCTCCAAAGGACACAAAATATCTCTGCCAGAGCTATCCTTTATAACTGAGATGACTACCAATTTCACAAATACTTCAGACCAATCCTGAGGAAGTATCAGTGCAATCTCTGTCTCTGAATCCATTGAAATAAAAAAAGAATGATGTAAGGGTTTTACATCATATCTTTGAAGTATAACTGCCTTTCTATTTCATATTGTGGAATAACCTTCACCTTCACCAGCTCTCCCACTTTTGTTGACTGAATTCTGCTAACCCCAGGTGGCACATGAATGATGATGTAAATTAAATTTGACATCTCTACTGAGTCATTGAAAGGAAAGGAAAAAAAAAAAAAAAAAACCACCAACAAGCACCACTGATTTTCTAAATGTTATTTTTGTATGTAAAAAATCCACCCCCATTTTTCTAATAAACAAAATTCTATTCAGAATAAATTATTTCCTCTTATGATAATGGGAATTACAATATAGGTGGCTCATGTGCCACTTATGATTAAAGTGGCTGATTACTTTGAATAAACACTCCTTTGTTGCAGTTGCTTGGCCATTCAGGTCACAATTTTGCATGCTGGTGATGTTGCTATGTCCTTTTGTTGTTTTTATGAAGTTTATCCTAAAAATTTATAAGGCATTACTGCTGAAATTAAAAGTAAAGATTGTTCTACTTGTGCTAGACCCCAAGATGTTGCAGTCACAAAAATCAGAAATGGTTTTGAGAAGTCTCTTGTCCAATGCCATAGGTGCTCTTTGTTCATTCTTCGGAAAACACCTATAAACTTCACCTTTTATAAATCTGTTCATTGTCGGTCCTCACAAGATCAGATATGTTAGGTCTCAGCACCTAAATGTTCTGTGGATTCAGCATATTTCACTTAACACAGGCTATATCCACTACTTAATGAACCTTGTCTTTGTGGAGAAAGCAAGATTTCTTTTTTCTCAAAACACTTCTTCCAGGGCTACAATGGAACTTGGTGCAAAACAAAGAAGGAAGACCACTTTTTGTATAATCAATGAGACAGGAAAGAAGAAACAACTTTCTGAAATATGTAAAGAGCAGGAGAAAAAGAAAAAAAAAAAAAAAACAAAAACAAAACAAACAAAAAAAAAAAAAAACACACAAAAAAACCCAAAAAACCACACACACAAAAAACCAAACAAACAAAAACAAACAACAGAGGGTGAAACAAAGGGGCAAACATGAGTAGCAGAAAGAGGAAAAAGAAAACATTTATTTTAGCCTGTCAAAACCTCCTCAAAACCAGCGTGAACTACAAAGCTTCCCCAGCAGTAAGCAGAAGACAAATGACTGCTTTCCTGTGTCTGTCACTTACATGCATCCCTTGGTAAAGGACTTTTGAAAGTCCAAGTCTGAAGATGAACAGGAAATTAAATTTTGTCACAAAAGTACTGACAAAGAGAATAATAAACTAAAATCTCCAACTAATTAAAACCAACAGCCTCTACACTCCTCCAGCACACCCCATCTCCCTCCATCAAAAATGTATCATGAGTATGGTAGGTTGCAAAGAAAAACACTAAAATGTAGAATGTGTCAGACTATATGTAACCTGAAATCACCCTGGCATATGTATTCGTTCTGATACAGTTTTCAGTTGCGTGATCACATAGTATTTCCCACAGGATTCCTGGTTCATTTGGGTATTATGTACTAGAAATAGATGGGATTATATGTTTCAGACAGCTAAAGTTCAATTTCCAGGGATCCTAAGTGTTGACAGTTAAAACTGAAATCAGTGGGAGCTCTGTTCTGAATTAAATTTCCATGAAAGTGCTAAGAAAACTGGAAAAAAAAGTCAGTCTCTTAGCTTCTTGGGTTAGGTACAGAAACTGGCCAGCACTTTTGCAGATGCTTCTTATTATTTGTGACCAAGTTCCCTAGTGAAGTGGGGATAATATAACGTCACCTCAGAAGACCACTGTAAGGATAAATTCAATGACAGCCTGGAAGAGTGAAAATATTTTGAATGAGGACTCTATAGTCAAGCTCTTACTTAAACTAATAATTCTTTGTTTGGTAAAGATTTGTGTGGTGTAGAACAGACAGGGCCAGACAGGATGGCTATAGAATAGGTAGGACTAGATAAGACTCCATAAATAATAGAAATAATTAATAGTAATTATTTAAGAAAACCAGTAAATTACTGGTTTTCAGCATAACACAGAAGTGACTGCAGGCAACCATCTGGGATACAGATGTAAGCAGTTTCATTAGCTGCCTTCTGTTTATATGATACATGGCCCACGCCATGGGCAGGGACAACTTCTAACAGATCAGGTTGCTCAAAGTCCCATCCAACCTGACCTTGAACAATTCCAGCGTTGGGCAACCACAGCTTCTCTGGGCAGCCTGTTCCAGAGTGTCACCATAGAAAAGAATTTCTTCCTTATGTCTAATCTAAATCTGCCCTCTTTCAGTTTAAAATTGTTGCCCCAGTCCTGTTACTATGGACCCAGGTAAAAAGCCCCATCTTTCTGATAAGCACTGAAACACTGCAATAAGATTTCCCTGGAGCCTTCTCTTCTCCAGGCTGCACAACCCCAACTGTCTCAGCTTGTCCTCATAGGAGAGGTGTTCCATTCCTCTGATCATTTTTCTGGCCCTTCTCTGGACCTGCTCTAACATGCTCATATCTTTCTTCTACTGGGGACTGCAAAACAGAATGGAATACTACAGGTGGTATCTCACAAGGTCAAAGTAGAAGGGGAGAATCGCCTCCCTTGACCTGCTGGCTATGTTGCTTCTTATCCAGCCCAGACACAAATTGGTTTTCTAGGCTGTAATTGTACGTTGCCATTTCACATCCAATTCTACATCTGCCAATATCCCCAAGTCTTTCTCCACAGAGCTGCTCTCAATACATTCACCTCCAGTCTATATTGATAATGGGGATTGCTCTAGCTCAGGTGCAAGACCTTGCATATGGCCTTGCTTAACTCCATGAGGTTCACATAAGCCCACTCCTTGCATTTGTCAAAGTCCCGCTGCATAACATCCCTTCCTGCTAGCAAATCAACTACACCACTCAGCTTGGTGTTATCTGAAAGCTTGCTGAGAGTGCAATTAATTCCACAATCTATGTCATTAATAATTATATTGAACAGTATCAGTCCCAACATGGATCTCTAAGGGACATCACTTGTTTCTAACATGCACTTGGACATTGAGTAATTGACTGCAATTCTTTGGACATGGTCATCCAGCCAATTCCTTATCCATCAAATAGTCCATCAATCAAGAACATCTCTCTCCAATGTAGCTACAAGGATGTTGTAGAGGACCATGTCAAAGGTCTTACTGAAGTCAAAACAGATGGCATTGGTTGCTCTTCTGTTAGCCACCAATGCAGCCACTCCATTGTAGAAGACCACTAGGTTAGTTAGGTATGATTTGCCCTTTGTGAAGCCATGGTGGCTGTCTATCATCTCCTTGTCATCAACATTTCTTCCAAGAGGATCTATTCCATGACCTCTCCAGGCACTGAGTTGAGGATGACTGGTCAGTAGGGTCCTCCTTTTTACCCTTTATAAACATGGACATGTTTCTTTTTACCAGTCACTGGGGACTTGACCTGACTGCCATGACTTCTCAAATAGAATAATAAGTGGCTTGGCAACTGTATCAGCGAATTCCCTCAGGGCCCTGGCACGCATCTCATTAGGTCCCACAGACAAGTATATGTTCAATTTCCTCAGACAGTCTAGAACTTGATATTTTCCTATGTTGCATAGGACTTCATTCCTTGCCTTGAGACTGAGGCACTTGAGAGAGGTGGGAAGATAACTTGCTGAGTCAAAAAAGAAAAAACGAAGTACCTCAGACTTCTCCATATCAGTTTTCACCAGATACCTTGTCTCATGTATCAGGTATGTAAAATTTATTTTGTCTGTCTTTTATGACTAACATTGTGGAGAGTTACTGGCTGTGTGCTGTGAACAAGCCAGGGCTTGATGCGGCTGTGCTACACGGAAGGATTTCCCTGAGACACCAGAGACAAAAGGACAGTAAACAGAAGCCGGTCTGCCCTCAACCCAGGCTGCAGGAGGGGCGTTGCCGCTGCGCATGAACAGTCTGTGAACAGTGCCCTGCAGCCAATCACCATAGTGGGGGGGATGAGTGACTGTGAGTGTAACCAATTGTAGCCTGCACTTGCCGCATGGCCTTTTGGTATAGAGTATATAAGGCTTGGAAAAACGTGGTCTCGGGGACATTGATATTCAGTGTTGTTTAAGAGTTCATTAAAGAGTACGGATGGTAAATTCACATTGAATTAGACTCCTTACTCTCGCCCGGCCCGCCCGTTCGATCAAAGAGCTTATGCCGGCGTCTGGATTCGTCGAATTTGCTACCGCCACATTTGGTAGCAGAGGATGGTTCGTTAGCAAAGCATATCGCTCCGGATCGAAATTAGTGCGGTGAGCAGCGTTCATAAAAACGGAGCCAAGCCGGGGTGTGGGATAGTGTGCTTAGTCCGGTATCAAAAGACGGGCACCAGTCGAGCTGGCCACTCGCATCCTACGTTAAGACCGCGCTGATAAGATAATGGATATTGAAACAGCCGCGGCACTGCTGACGACTATTCTCTCTAAGAGAGGTATTGAATCGTCACAGGAAAAGCTAATCACATTGATTTTTTTAGCTCAGAAGTGGGGACACTTTGGGGAAGTTCCACTTTTGTTTTCCCCAACAGAATGGAGATCAGTGGGGGACACTATGTGGGACAAAACTATCAGAGGGGAAGAAGAGAAAGAAATTAAAGCTGTGAGAGAATTGTGGAAAACCGTATTAGAATCATTAGAAGTTATGAAATTGGAACAACGTGCCGCCCTAAGAGCCGCGGAGGCGCTTGTCCCAGAACAAACCTGGACTGATAAAACTTGTCGTCCAAAAGAAAAGAGGGGCCTGTGGGCTACTCTGTGGGGTCTGCCTGCCGTTCGGGGTGGTCGCGGGGTCCCGGCTCAGCCAATACTTTCACAATCCGATCTGCAACGCGGATTAGAAACTGCGCGGCTCGTAAACAAAGAACCGGAAGTTTCCCCCTCCGAGTCTCTGGGGCAATGCGCCAAGAAGGCGGAAGTGCAACTAGTCGACTGTCCGGATGTGGGAGGCCCTGAGTGCCGCCCTCCTCCTACCGCTCCGCCTCTGCCCTGCCCCGAGCCGGACGCCCCCCCTGCCTCCGAGAAAAGCGCCGGACCGGCCGCGGCGCAGCCGCCGGGGCCGGGGCCGCCTCAAACTTTGCCTCCGCAAGCACCCGCGGAAGTTTTTTGTGAGCCTCCTCCTACATCATTGGGCTCACCCCAAGCAGTAGAGCAGTTACTGCAAGTCATTACCAACAAGCTTGAACAACTTAACTTAAGAGTGTCAAATGTAGAGAAAAATAAGGAACAAATTGAGTTTCAAAAACCAGCTTGCCTTTCACAAACAATGCAATCAAAGGTGCCTATAGATTCTACTGACCAGCCGCAGCCCCGACGTAGCAGATGGTCAGGGGTCATCAAAGATGCCATTCTAGAAGGTGATTGGTCTCCAGCAAAATTAGCCCTACCGGTAATTCAAAATATGAACACTCAGACAGCGGTATGGGAACCACATGATGGGAAAATTTTGCAGCAAGCAAAACAAACAACCACAAACTATGGTATACGTTCAGCAGCTACCAGACACAAAGAACATCTCCGAACCTGTATCACAATCAGCGACACAACTGTGAACCAGGCTTCTTTCACCTCAACAAGCCAAGCACCGCAGGAAGCCTCGGAGTTGATGTGGAGACAGCAGTAGATATAACATTGACCAATACTGCAATTCACAGAATACCAACGAATGCTAAAGGACCTTTACTTCGACAAGATAGTCTCATTGGAGGCCTATTGATTGGCCGTTCTTCTGCTAGTATCAAAGGTCTTATAGTAATACCAGGTATAATTGATGCAGATTTCACAGGAACTGTTCAAATCCTGGCCTACACTCTGCATCCGCCAATTTTTATTCCTTCTGGGAGTAGAATAGCTCAGGTAGTAGCACTGGAAAACTGCCTACCAATGCTTCCAGGAGTTCCTCCAGCATCCTCAACAGAAAGGCGTGATAAAGGATTTGGATCGACAGGTCCTGCAGTTTGCTTCACCTCATCAGTGACTCAGCGTCCCATGTTACGTGTGCAACTGTTTCAATCTGATTCTACTGTTGTTGTAGAGGTAAATGCAATGCTTGATACTGGAGCTGATGTCTCCATCATTAGTCAATTCAAATGGCCATGAAATTGGAAACTTCAAAAATCAATCTCTTCCACTGTAGCTGGAGTAGGAGGTCAAACTACTCCAAATATAAGTGTTGATCCCATTTCCATTAGCTTCCCTGAAGGTCAATGTGTTACCCTTAGGGTGTATGTAATGGAATTGCCAAGCAGCCTTGAGGCGCTTATTGGCCGTGACGTCTTGGGGCAACTTGGTGCTGTGTTAACTACTTCGCCTTTTCCTTAGTGGTCACTGGAAAGCAGTTGCCCAACCCTCCATTGACCTGGTTAACAGATAGCCCAGTTTGGGTTGACCAGTGGCCATTAACAGAAGAGCGACTGCAAAAGGCACGTGAATTAGTAGAAGAGCAATTAGTTGCAGGCCATATCAAGCCTTCTACTAGTCCATGGAATACCCCAATTTTTGTAATACCAAAAAAGAGTGGAAAGTGGCGATTATTACATGACTTGCGAAAGGTAAATGATCAAATGCAAGCCATGGGTGCTTTGCAGCCTGGATTACCATCACCTGTAATGTTACCAGAAAATTGGCATATTCTAATTATAGATTTAAAGGATTGTTTCTTTACCATTCCTTTACATGAGCAAGATACACAGCGTTTTGCATTTACACTGCCTTCAGTAAACAAAGCGGAACCAGCTAAAAGGTATGAGTGGGTAGTGCTACCGCAAGGTATGAAAAATTCTCCTACACTGTGCCAAATGTATGTTGTATGGGCACTTCAACCTATTCGTGCATCATGGAAACAAACAATTATTTATCATTATATGGATGATATTCTGTTCTGTCAACAAGCTGAGTTCACAGAAAGTTCCATAGTCCAAATTACGATCAAACTCAAAGAAAAGGGGTTGGTTATAGCTCCAGAGAAAGTTCAAAAGTCTGCACCTTGGAAATACCTTGGTTGGTCCATTTGTGATGCACAGATTCGTCCACAAAAAATTGAATTACATACTGATTTACAAACATTAAATGATGTCCAAAAATTGTTAGGGGACATACAATGGATTAGAAATTGCGTAGGCATTACTAACAATGATATAGCACCTCTTACTTCACTTCTAAAAGGAGGTGATCCAGCTAAGAAAATAAGCTTAGAGTCCGTGCATCTCAAATGTCTTTCTGATATTATACAAAAAGTACAGACAAATTGGTCTAGCCGAAGACTTTCTGATCGACCAATTTCCCTCCTTATTAGCAATCTAGAACATCCGTGTGCAATCATCTGCCAGTGGCAAAACAAAAACGGGGAATTCCCCATAGATGTTGCTACAGATTCTTCCTTTTGTGCCACTGTCAGATTGAAAACAGAAAATGATTTGCCATTATTAGAGTGGATTTTTCTCAGTGTCCAACCAAAATTCAGTATTCAAACGAGACCAGAAGCAATTGGAGAATTGATTCGAAAAGGAAGATCTCGAATATTAGAAATTAGCGGTCAGGAACCAGATGACATCAGTATTCCGATAAATGGAGCCGATTTAGAATGGTGGCTGAGACATTCGATGCCTATTCAGAATGCATTATTAGGATTTATAGGCAAGGTACATTCACGACAACCAAAAGGTAAACTATGGCAATTCCTTAGAACAAATCAGTGGTTAGAGAGAAGCAAAGTAAAAGCAAAACCTGTTGAAGGCCTTACAGTATATACAGATGCAGGAAAACGAAGACACCAGGCAGCATGTGTCTGGCAAGAGAATAGTCAATGGAAACAGCATTTAATTGAAGGTTCAAAAGAGGATTCATTGCAGACTTTAGAGCTCACGGCAGTAATATGGGCCTTAAATAATTGGCTGAAATCTGCTTTAAATGTTGTCACAGATTCTTTGTATGTAGCAGGTGTAATACCCAGAATGGAAAATGCCCTGTTAAGACAATCGAATAATCCTCGATTAGGAAAATTGTTTGTACAATTGAGAGCTATTTTAAATCAAAGAAAAGAACCCTGTTGTGTGATTCACATCCGCAGTCATCAATGGAATCTTGGTCTAGGTGAAGGAAATCAAATTGCAGATAGTTTAGTAAGTTCAGTACAGCACATGCCTCCAACAGATAAATTCCAACAAGCGAGACAAAGTCATGAGAGCTTTCATCAGAATGCCAGAGGTCTCCAAAGACAATTCGATTTAACTTTAAATGAAGCAAGAAGTATTGTACAGGCATGTCCTCAGTGTGGAAGCCAGATGTTAGGTATAGGAATCGGTGTCAATCCTCGAGGTTTAAAAGCCTTAGAAGTATGGCAAATGGATGTGACACATGTGCCAGAATTTGGAAGACTTAAATATGTGCATGTCACAATTGATACTTTTTCAAAAATGATATGGGCTACTGCTTTACCAGGGGAAAAAGCACTACATGTATGTAAACATCTTACAGCTTGTTTTGCTGTAATGGGTGTCCCAGAAAAGATTAAGACAGACAATGGCCCTGCCTATGTTAGCCAGAAAGTTAGAACTTTTCTGATGAAATGGGGAGTGAAACATGTTACAGGTATACCTCATTCCCCAACAGGCCAAGGAATCATTGAGAGAGCACATCAAATGATTAAAGGGTATTTGAGCAAACAGAAGCAGGAAGAGTTAGATTGTCAACAGCGTTTAGCAAAGGTGTTGTTTACCTTGAATTATTTATGTCTAACTGGAGATCATGAGGAGCCTCCTGTGATCATTCATCATTATCAGATCAGACTAGGAAGGAAAAACACTTTACCGGAATTCATGGTGAGATATCGTGATCCCACCACTGGATTGTGGAAGGGACCAGTACCTGTTATTTTTAATGGTAGAGGGTATATGTGTCTCTCCACAGATCAAGGTCCATTGTGGGTTCCAAGCCAAGCAGTAAAGCCGGAGTTGAACCAAACTCAACCAAGTCAACTCCCTGCAGCAGAACCTTCGGAGGTCACAGAGTGAGGTGTAACCTTTGCATTGATTTAGCTGTGACATGTATGCGTACTATAGTTATATAAGTAGATCTTTAAACACCACTACCTCTTGAGTAAGTTTATCAACACCCAGCACATCGTTTGTTATAAGTTGAGTATCTTTAAACCAAAGTTCTTGGAATTTGTTTAATCAATCCATTGCGATATTTAAACGACAATGGAATACCTCAGGTTTATTGCAAAGTGCACTGTTTATGTTGATTGTTGTTGTTATTTATATGTTATGTATAAGTTGTTTTTTTTTATCACATATCAAAAAAGGATTAGAACACACAGCTAATCAATCCTGGCTTGTCCAAAAAAAAAAAAAAAAAAGGAGGAATTGTGGAGAGTCTCTGGCTGTGTGCTGTGAACAAGCCAGGGCTTGATGCGGCTGTGCTACACGGAAGGATTTCCCTGAGACACCAGAGACAAAAGGACAGTAAACAGAAGCCGGTCTGCCCTCAACCCAGGCTGCAGGAGGGGCGTTGCCGCTGCGCATGAACAGTCTGTGAACAGTGCCCTGCAGCCAATCACCATAGTGGGGGGGCATGAGTGACTGTGAGTGTAACCAATTGTAGCCTGCACTTGCCGCATGGCCTTTTGGTATAGAGTATATAAGGCTTGGAAAAACGTGGTCTCGGGGACATTGATATTCAGTGTTGTTTAAGAGTTCATTAAAGAGTACGGATGGTAAATTCACATTGAATTAGACTCCTTACTCTCGCCCGGCCCGCCCGTTCGATCAAAGAGCTTATGCCGGCGTCTGGATTCGTCGAATTTGCTACCGCCACATAACATAACTGTAAATTACCTTACTATTTCTCACTTCCCTCAATTTAGCTCCAGCTGTGCGTTAGCTTTCCTGGTCCCATGCCTATACTTCTAGGCAGTATCCATATGTTCTTCCCAGGATGCATGACTCTGTTTCCATTGCATATACATTCTCTTCTTGTGTTTTGGTTTGACCACGAGGTTCTTCCTTTGCCATGTTGGTCTCCTACCTTATAATCCTTACAGTCAGAGCAGAGTCAGCCTTACAGAGTGTGTATTGTTTGGAACAATGTGGCGTTATCTACAATACACATTTTTGTTTGTCATTGGTACTAAACCCTGAAATTCTAATTGGGGGGGGGGCAGGGGCGGGAATAAAAAAAATCAATGTACCAAACTGCCCTGTCAGCACCAAGTAGTAGCTCAGATATAGAGATAAAAGCATTAAAACACAAACTGGCTATTTATAATCTTTCACAAGCAACATTAGTTGACACTAATATGAAATTCAAATGTCTGTTTTGTTTCTGAGAAAATGGGCATTGTTTTCAACTTATGTGTGCTCTAAATACAAAATAGAACATCCAATTTTACAACAAAGCCAGCAAGAATTCTAGAGAAGCTAAAACTTTGATTCTTTTTCAGAACCATTTTTGCCAAGTACTACTCAAATACAGATACAGAGAAATCCTAGTTTTGTTTAGCATAAGCAATAAAAGAGAGATCCGGCTTCTTCAAAAAGATGTACCACAGTTTTTAAATTATTTCCCATTCTATATAATGCAAGTGCTGCACAGAGGTTCTATTCTAGAAGCCATAACATTAAAATCCATTGCTCAGCATCTTCTCAAATTCATTTTGGCTCTTTGATGGTCTAAGAAAGATGAAAAACAAAACAAAACAAAACAAAACACAAACCTCCAAAAAACAAAAACAACAACGAAAAACCCAACACAAACAAAAACAAATCTAAAACTACCTCCAGGCTTCTC
The DNA here is from genome assembly GCF_037038585.1 of Patagioenas fasciata. Lineage (NCBI taxonomy): Eukaryota > Metazoa > Chordata > Aves > Columbiformes > Columbidae > Patagioenas > Patagioenas fasciata. The sequence goes on along the minus strand of NC_092520.1, from coordinate 14,894,255 downwards.
CCAGCTTTGGTCCAACAGCAAAAACAATTCTTCTTATGCCTAAAGCAAACTGTCAGCCTTTTAGCACTTCTAAAAACACCTAAAAGTACAGTAGAAGCAAGAAGGATGGGGTAGTGACAATGAGCTTTGTAAAGTTTTTGGCAAGCATTATATTGAAAAAGTAAGGTGCGTGTATCTTTCCTCCCTCTCCATCTGGTAGCTGAAGCAGAAAGACTCCATGCTATGAAGTGGCCTCCCCTTCATTTTCACATGTTTTTATCTCTTTTGTTTGTTTGTTTGTTTGTTTTTGCACACCCCTCTCTATCTGTAATCTAATCGTTTCTACAATTTGTTGAAGTTGGCAGAATTGTGATAATGGCTGATCAACAACTTCCCCGTGGCAGATATTGCTTTCACAGTCCAAACAAGCTCAAATATTTTTTCAAGTAATGACAATTAATTTGGCTAGCTGTTCATTTTAGCTGAATCTGTAACACAATATGCAGTTTTTAAAAAAATTTAAGGGATTTTTTAATGATGATACAGATTGTAACACTATAGATTATAACTATGTACTCCATTTTTGTGTCAAGGTAATGAAACCTTTGAAAAAACGTATTAGAATTCTAAACACTGCATTAATATATTTATGCTTTATAAACACTAATTAAAGACTGTTTATTCAAATTCCATCAGTGAAAGAGAATTATCAAATCAATGAGAACTAAATCTCAGCAAAGATATACACAGAAGATACCTTAATTTGAGACAACATTTATATTATCTCTGTATTGTTGTAGTTCCATTAACTTCCATGGATTTCTCTGAAATTTTTGCCTTTTCAGATAAAAGGAGAATGAAGCTCAGAGTCTAGCCAAAAAGAGCAAGTGACAGTCATCTGGAAGATGGTTTCAGAGACTGCAACTTCACACTTTTTCATTCAAGACAATGTCAAGCATCCCACTGGCAGCACACTAAAGAAATGACAAAGACGAGAGAGGAAATAACCACATTTCTTCCTTCAATAGACTTAGTAAATTGCATTTTTATTTGCACACATACACAGTCTTGCTATGTAACCAGACCTAAATATTTACAAATATAGAATCACAGAATCACAAAATGCCAGGGATTGGAAGGGACCTCAGAAGATCATCTAGTCCAATCCCCCTGCTGGAGCAGGAACACCCAGATGAGGTTACACAGGAATGTGTCCAGGTGGGTTTTGAATGTCTCCAGAGTAGGAGAATCCACAACCTCCCTGGGCAGCCTGTTCCAGTGTCTGTCACGCTCACTGAGAAGTTTCTTCTCATATTTAAGTGGAACCTCCTGTGTTCCAGTTTGTATCCATTGCTCCTTGTCCTATCATTGGTTGTCACCAAGAAAAGCCTGGCTCTATCCTTGTGACATTCACCCTTTATATATTTGCAAATATATTCTCCTTATTCTCAATACAAGGAAATCTTCTTTTAATTGCACAGGCATTATACCTTGAACTGGAATTTGCTTTCGTGTTTTTAGTTTTTGTGAAGAATTGTAGAGAAGACAGGACTAGCAAAGGAATCTACTGTCTCTGCATTCACTTAATCACAAGTTTTAAGTAAATGGCAGGAGAAATTAACTACAAACCTGAAAGATCAATTTGTAATCTATATGTTATCTAATTTTCAACAGATGCATTCGCTATGAAGACTGAAAGCATTCTCTAAGCTCTGTCAAACTGATCAAGTTGTCTTGAGAATCTACGGGACTTAATTAGAATTTGTGGCATTCATTGTGTATCAAACTTAAACTTACTTTCCTACACGCCATAATTTCAGATTATGTCACTCTGGAAGTTAAGGACTTCTCTGAAAATATCTTATGCTATTCTGCACTGTTTCTACAGTGCTTCAATCATATTTTATTTACAATAACACAATCATAGCCATTTGTTTAAATGTTAAGTTAAATATAAGTATTATAAATTAATTTACTAGGCCAGTTATTAAACATTCTAAATTCAGATGGTATTTCATATCTCTTCCACTGACTGACCAGGTAGGTCTTCTTCTATCTAAAAGATCAAGAAAACATAATTCAAGTCATTTATCTTCCTAAATGGTTATGTATCATGTGATTAAATCCTTAATACACATTTCTGAATTAGATTATTTACTTTTGTCAAGTAATGTTAAAATGTTCCCTACATAAGTTGTCAAAGACATTAATACCCCTGATTTTCTTCATATTTTTTTCGAAAGGTGACAATATTAAGTCTTCCTCTAAATGGTATCTGTTAAAATCACAATATGATAGCATTCAAACAATTGTTATCTGCAAATGCAGAATATCTGTTATTTTGTCACTTAGCAACACAGTGCAATAATTCTGTTCCCTCCCTCCCCCCCCCTTATTATGCAAAATGTATGTAGGACAAGAAATGCTCAGAGAAAAACTGTTTCTGCAGTGAGATATTTTGACACAAAAATCTTTTTTCATCAAAGATGAAACGCACCTTGTCATTCATTTCTAATTACAACCTTCATTCTGTCAGTACAGAAGGATGCCAGCTCCCCGTGGTGATGTCATACACTGACATTTACAAAACTACATTGGACTTTGTCTACTCTGGGTGTTTGCCAAGATCAGTCAGTGTCAGCACTGATACACACTGATAAAAAGAATTTATAATGATGAGCATTAATTGTGTTTAAAGTCAAGAAAAGGGCATTATGCTTTCTGATACGAATAGTTGCTGAATCATCTTCTAGAACAACGGAAAAAGCTTACTTTCATATCCTTATTCTGAGATTCTAAGATATTAAACTGCAATGACAACAGAGATTTCACATTCCAAGAATCAATTTGAAAAGATGTAAACTTATTAATGATTAAAATGAACTATTACGTGTTCTGCAATTAATGTTAACATCCAGGCTAAAACTACCAGAGGGGAAATAGCTGAACGGAAGTGGTAACCATATGAGAATGCAAAGCCTTTGAGAAATTCTAATCCTGGCCAAAACAGCATTAGACAGTCTAATTCAAACCACAGACACACTCATATTAGCATAAATGAGAAGAAGAGATGCATAAATCAGAAGTAGAGATACATAAATCTACCTCATTTGTTCTACATAACATAGTGGCTCTTATTAATTAGCTGAAAGTAATAGAAAATACTTGTAATTGTGTAAGTATAAGCTAGAAGTTTATTTAACATCTTATTAAGAATTATTTACAGCTGTCAAGATAGCCACAATAGCAAAAACTTCAGAGCTCTTGACATAATTCTCCAATAGGCACTCTTGTTAATTTCAAGATGTCGTGATTTAGAAGTCCAGTTATGAAATTATTATAGGGTCTCCAAGTTATTAATGAACTCAGCACAGATATGAAATATTACTGAGTTACCTATGGTCCATAATATATTAACAGAATCATAGAATACCTGGTTAGAAGGGAACTCAATCATCATCTGGTCCAACCTTTCTTGGCAAGAACACAGCCTAGACTGGAAGGCCCAGCACCCTATCCAGCTGAATCTTAAAATTGTCCAGTGTTGGAGAATCCACCACTTCCCTTGGGAAATTATTCCAATGGCTGATTGCTCTCACTGTAAAATTTTCCTCCTGTGTTTAACTGAAATCTCCACAGGAGACTCTGTCTTCTGTGATATCAAGGAAGAAGCTTTTTTCAAGGTGAGCATGGTACACTATATTGCTTCTAATACCTTGCTCTGATCTAAGAAATGGATTTTCTTCTTGACCTAAGACTGTTCTCTTTTTAGCCATGTATGCTCCTTCTCATAGAAAACTATCCTTGGGAAAACGTGTCCCACCAGATACCGAAAGCATAAGCTTGAAACGGAAAAAAAAAGTGGGCTAAATCAAATACCTATTGAAGGATCACATTTTTAAGAGAGAGCCCCTATGAATTGTTATTCTACTTTCTATGTAAATATTCAGACAAAAATGCACAAAATGTATTGAATATGTTACATGGATGACCATCTCTATGGGAATGGCATTTAATATAATTAGAAAAGAAATACCCAGTTTATATATATGTGTATATATATATATATAAATACTCTATTGTCTCTGACTTATATACCTCACTTACAAGATGGATATCAGACTCTATGAGATGCATATAATATGGAATCATCATGGAATGACAGGTTGGTTACTACAGCTAACATGTATGTGGGAGACAGTTGCGTGTAATTCTATGGTCTTTAAAAAAAATATAAAAAAGGTATTCTGCAATTTTATTATGTTAGTTTCACAAATGATTCCTTCAGCAAGGATTCAAGGTGAATCCACCCTCCCAGTGCACATGTGAATCTGCAGTGCAGGAGGGTGTCCTTGTCGAATAGTCACCTCTAGGGCAGTGGAGTGGGTTGAGATGCAGGTTATCAATAGACTCCTGCTGTGAATCTCTTCTTTTGAAATTCACTGCAGTGCTCTCTTGCCTACTGTTGGTATTCTGGTGCTTTGAAGCTGTCCAGTTGGCGACTTTAGTAAAGTAAGTATTGTTAATAGCTGCAGGGGACCCAATGTAGACATCTATATATCAATAATTAAAATATATGTAGCAGATTATTTGCTACTGTAGTCATCTTGGTGTATCCTTATTATAAATGTTAAATGCTACAAAGCCAGTGCCTATGTCTGATAAAGAATTGAAAGCATTTTTGTAGAGGAGAATTTTCCAAGCAGCCTGTGTAAATTAAGTGTCTGGCCTTCCCTGAATTTTCAAGAGTTTGACAGAAACAAAAATCAAAACAAAACCAAACAAAAACAAGAGTTCTAATCTTCAGGGAAAAAAAAAAATTTGCTTAGTATTCAAAAATTTCAAGCAAGATGTCCCAAATGAACTAGAGAGAATTACAAGAAACCTTATTTCTCAAAGATTTTCATAATTTATAGCAATGACAAAGTGACAACACACTACCAAGAAACACTATGAATTTCACTCTCTGGTGTTTCTGCAGAGCAACATATCTTTAGCAATAAGCAAAATTAGGAATATTCACAAGGCACATGCAGTACTTAAATGAGAATTCGTTCTTACAATAGTAATTCAAAATAAAATTCTGCTTTGTGTCACCCTCTGGAGATACCTCTGGAGATGCTCTGAAACTTCTGTTTGGAATCATGGCTTTGAAACGATGGGATGGCACAGTATTAAGACAACCTTGAACTTCATATTTTAATATGATAAATAAATAAAGAATACAAACAAAACTTGAGGAAGGTGGGAAGAAGGAAGTTTCCACAAACATGGATCAGTGTACCCATGTCACATATACCTAATGAACATATAAAGTGAAAGCTTTGCTGAGATTCACACAAACTCTAGCAGTTACGAAAAAACACCACCTCAGGCACCATGAATGCATTCTCTTGGTGCAAATAGCAGTGAAAATAACATTAGAGTGAAAATAAAGTTTTATTCTCTCACAATGCCAATTCTGGTTTTTGAGTGTAAATGCAGGATATTGATTTTTCTAATCTTTGCAAACAAGAAAGTCAATAGAGTTGCAAGATATTTCATTTTAAAAAGAAACACAATTATCACCTTAATTAAAATTGTTTGCTCTCCAAAGCATTTCTATTCTACCACAGCTAACCAATTGGAAGGCTATATTAGCCTTCTTCCATTTTTAAACTTCTAACAAATTCCCACAAGGCACTAAATACTAGAGCTTCTTAAATAAAAGTATAACGATTTTTTAATTAGTTTTGTTCAAAAAACGACTCCCAGAAAAGATGCATATTGCATCTCTACCTCAGCTGTGGAGACAAATGCCAAGAAATATGTATCAATTTTACTTCCCATCCAAAATAGTCAATAACGGCCATGAATTCCAGGGTAGACGGGCTCATGTTGCAGAAGTTACAAAGCTGGTCAGAGCTGATTGTATTACAGGAAATGGAAACCTGTCAACTAGAGCTAATGTAGGACACTGAATTCCCTTTTACAACTTCATAAATTGATACCTGGTAAATTCTACTTCTGAAACTTGTCTATGATGAATGATAAATCAAGGTACAGATTATTCTAGGAAGTGAAATAAGGGTATGGATTGCTCTGGGAAGGGAAAGGGACTGGAGAAACATCTCCTGAGAACTAACCTCTTCTGAACTCAAGCAGATATGCTGTTTTATGAACTAAAACAATGATCAGTCTGACTTAAATACATTACTTATCCAGATTTTTTATAGTACCAAAGCTCTGAAGCCACATTTTTTCATGTGTCACATAAGAAAACAGCCACACCTCTGGCAGTATCTGTCCAAAAGCAAGGCTCTTTAAGGGTTACTTTAGCTGACACAATCATGGTAAAGAGAAGTTTGCTTTCCATTTAGTAGACAGGACATTCAAATAGCCTGTGGAAATGTCAAATTTTGTCACTAGTGTTAGGGACCTGAAGGAGACACTAGTGCATTTCATCAGGACAAGTCTTATTATTGACCCATATTTGTCTTCTGCACTGGACAACACCCAGATCCTGAGTGTGTTTTGAGGTGTTGAGGACAGTAGAGGCAAAGTAACAGTGGTGTGTTTGTCTAAAATTAGAATTGTAGAGAAAAAAGGAAACATTAAACAACATCCGAAGTGAACCACTCCATGATTAAGTGGAATTTCAGAGAGAAAGAAAACTGAACCTACTTTTCCCAACTGTGCTTGTATCATATTTTAGGCGCCTGACCTTTTATGGGTTTCATGCATAAACTTCTGCTCTGTTAAATATGACATTGTTGATTCCATAACAATTCTGAAGGCAATGATCATTTCCATTTGGTGAGATTATTCCAAAGCTTGGGGTAAAAATTCACCGAGAGATTAGCATTATAAGGAATCCTCGTAACTTTAAAGGGTGGAATAATAAATTGTCTTTTTGAGTTTATTCTGTAGTAACAATTGGCTCATTCTTTTTAATAAAATTAAGTGTATTTTTTTTCAAAGAAAATTTGTGAAAAAATTATTTACAGATCAGAGGGTAGTGTAAGAAATCATACCAAAAAGTCTTTCAGAAACCAAGAGAAATTGTGTGGAATGCAAGCTCTTACTGCTTTTCCTCACCGTGACTTCATATTATGAAATAGATACCAAATCAAAATCTAATATTGTACAAAGGTTACTTGATAATAATTTCCACAGAATTGCCATCTGATGTATATAAAACAAAATTTAGGTCACAGTAAGATGAATATACTTTCCACAAATTCAAGTAGATGCTAAGGTTTCTAAAGAGAAAAGGCTGTTAAAACTAAATAAAGATTATAAGCATTTCCTTTTCCAAACGCTGTCAAATTAAAAGCTTTTACGTAACTTCACTAATATGGAAAACTATGGACACATTACTTGCTCTTCAGTGCTGTAAGTGACATTAACCTGTTACAATTTTAGTTTATAGTTCAAAAAAATTAGATGAACCTTAATTAATGTTTTATTCATTTTTAAAAGGCAATTTTAGACATGAGGAAGTCAGCATGAGTCACATAGCTATTCTAAAGTTATCTGCAGTGTGTTTTAAGGGTCCTGTAAGGCTGTAACTGCTAAAAGCTTCTTTTTTTTTTCCTTTTTTTTGTGTTAATAAAAACAATAGATTCCACAAACTGAAAGATGTGTAAACATTCTGTTTCAATTTAGTAAAGCCAGTAGAGTTGACCATCTATCTATTGTCTGTTTTGTTTTGGTTTTGGCGTTTTGTTTTGTTTTGTTTTCGAAAAAACTAAAATCCTCCTTTGAAAATATAAGGATTTACATTTCAAAATGTATGTAGGTAGTTGTATAATCAACTCGCCAAATCCCTTGTCAAACATGCTCTCCACACTTACTAAAGAAAGAGTGTACTAAATCAAGTTCAGGGGTTTTTTTATTATTATTATTCAAAAGAAAACATTGGCTAGATATTTATTACTCTGTTCTTGAGCTACATCCAATTACTTTTACAATGTATGGCATGTTTCAGTATTTGACAGAAAAATAAATTGCTGACAAAGAAATAAAAAATAAACAAAATGCTCTCTCACATCTCAAAGCACAAATGACATTAAATACCAATTCATTTCCAGAGTAAATATATTTGATTAGCACAATGATTTAAAGGAATGATTTGTTTCACAAGATGCAGTAAATCTGTCATTTATTCAAATATTGGTAATTACTCTAGTAGAACTGCATAAAGAACACGGAAATTAGAGCAAAAATAAACAAATGCAAATTGGTTATCACAAGGTAAATGCACTATAATGAATTCTCTATCCTATGTAAACAGCATCATTCTCAGCAGCTTACTTTGTTCTTAAACCAGTGAATATATATACCAAGATACTTAAGACTGACTTTAAGTCAAAACATTTACAGAACAGACTCTTCAGGTTCTCCTCTGTGGCTGTAAGAGATCTTGTAGCACCCAAATCAATATGCACTGCTTCTTATTTCTTGTCTGCAGTTTAAGGATTTCCTCCACACTCACTTTCAGCAGGTTCAGAGCCAACAAACCTGCCTGCATCCTGAAGCCCAGTGACTTTCTAGGCTCTTCTCTCCCTTGCAAAGAATGAACAGAAATCTGGTAGAAAAGCAGCAGAAGACAATAACAGGTAAGTGGGTTTGCTCCATGCAGGGTGCCCACACGCTCCGCTTGCCATAGATAGCAGTAGCTGGGAGAGTGGCAACGGCACTGCCTGCCATGTGAACAGGTTACCCAGCACAGTCCAAGAACCTGTTTACCCATATGCTGACAACCCTAAAGAGGAAGATGCCAATGACTGCTAGATGAAACGGTAAGCAGGGAATTACCAACAGATTTTGAACAGTCTTGACCATACATGTATAGTCCCTTAGAGTAGATGAAGACTCTAACAGCTAAATAAGATTCAGATTCAGTCAGTTGATTCAGGTATGTCAGTTGGGAGCAATTGCTCCTTGAAGAAAAGCCAGATGATGACAAAATACTTTTATAATAAGAACTGTGAAGTTCTGTTTTGCTTACCATAAGGACGTAATTTCCTCTGCACTTCATAATGAAAGAGCTATATGATAAGGGTTGAATACACAATAGAAACAGCACACACTCTGAAGAAAACTATTTCATGTTAAACACAGGTTATAAAATTCTGTTACATGACACCATAGAGCATTGCCAAATGATGTTCAACATGTAGTACTGGGCAAATTCATCCTGACTAGGCATCCCAGGTTCCTTTTATTGACAGACATCCTGAGCATGATTTAGATGCTGGTTGAACTGAATTATGTTCTGTTATTTCTTTCCACTGATGACAAATATAGACTGAGCAATGAGGCTCAAAGCCAACGTGCCTCAGGCCTGCAGTAAAGCATATGGAAGAAGAGTGATTCCTTTTCTCACTGTATCTTTTAGAAAATTAGTATCTTGGACTGGCTGCTTCATGAATGACAAGTTTTGTATAAGCAAAGTTAAAGATAAATAAAGAAATCATACATGCATTTCTAACCTTGTACAACTGGAACTGAAAAATGCACACTCATTTGTAAAGAGTGTATTTTAACTGCATGCAACTTACAGTGCATATGTTATCAACTAAATAGACAGTACAGCATATGCATCCATTAATTCAGTTGCTACGATCAGTGCAGTTGCATTTATATTAATGTGCAAGTTCCAGATTCTCGTTTAACTGAACATTCATTTGTCTGGAAGACTGAATTTATGTGGGCACTAATTTGTTATGGAAAATGAATGCACTATGCAAGAAAAACACACATTTCTTCTTCATCAGCCAAATTATTTTTTATTTTAGCAACCTGGCTGATTACTTATGTATGACAATTGCTACATTTTCAGATAGGGGTGTTTCATAGTTACTTATACTGAGGTCTTAAGGGTTATTAAGATTTTATTTGTTTTTACCAGGAAAATCTATAATAAAAATATTGGTAGATTTCAACAAGGATAAAAATATTAAAGAAAAGCATTTGGGTTTAAAATTGAGTCATTCTTCATCCCCAGTTGAACTATTACTCTTTTGCTATGTTCACAAACAGTCTCTTGTACAAACATTGATCTACATATTGAAGTTTTAAGAATGGTGATGACTTGGTAGAAACTTAGTAGGATAATGGTAAGTGTTCATTTTTCTTTCCTTATGAAAGAGAAATTAAGTAATAAAACCAGTGTTTAAAAATCTTTCATTCTTCTGTTGCTCAATTATATATTCCACAGGAAAAGCAAATGCAGAAGTGACAATTCAAGCCTAGTTCCTAATAAGTCAATCTTATTCTCACACAATCCCTTATGTTTCCTGTATCACCTAGATGGTTATTTAGTCAGTACTCTACCACCATGTATGGTCTGGATTTTACTTAACTGTTAAAAACAGAGAAAGAGACAATGGAGTTGTTCAGTTATGTCTGTCTGCCATTTTTTTTAAGTTGAGGAAGTTTTATGCAATGAACATTTTTGGTTGTTATGTTTCTATTTATTTTTTGTGCTCTAGTCCCCACATCATTCTAGCTTGTTAAAAGATTGCAATGTGTGGCATGTATTCTATTTGCTAAATGGTTTGGGGAGACTGATTGGTACAGTCGTCCATCTTTTTTCACTTTATCTTCACATAGTGTTTATACTGGGTCCTTTGTTTCCCTATTGACATGATGTCAGTCATTCTATGAGCTTTGTTGGGTTTGTCTTCAGATAATGTATTGCTCATTTATCAACTGATACTGCTTTAATCAGATCCTCTTATGAGGGTTTTCTGCCACTTTCCCTTTCTTATGCCATTCCCAAATCCTAAAATGTATTTTAGCTATGAAAATGAAATTCTAATTGTAACTGCTTAGCGGTGGTGATTTGTGACTGAGGAATGATCTGGCAGAGAGGGCAAGAAGGCTTAATGGCAAGAAGGTGTTAAATTGACTGGAAGCAGGAATGCCAGGGACAGAAGGACTCCTTGCAGATGATTGAAGTTTCCCTTGGTGATAAGAAAAAGTCTCAGCATTGTCTTGTAGCCATCCTGGAAAGGAGCGCTCAGGAGCCCAACCTCAGGGGCCACCTTTGTGCAGCAGAGCTGGGCTGGTGGATGAACTCATGGCCGGGCTGAGGTGTTCCACGCAACCCACTCCAGGACTGGTGCTGGCAAAAGGGTAAATAAGGAATCTGCTTGTGACACATCTCTGCAGATGCCATGTCGAAACACGTATTGTGGTAGTGCTCTGGCAAATGGTTTTTTTATATATATAGATAGATATATTTAAGCACAAACGCATTTAATTCACCTCAAGGAATACCACAAAAGTTCCCTAACAGCTACCAAACTGATTAGTCACTGTAGAGCTTTAATGACCACAGGACCTTCAAGATCTAATTTCGTGCTATCTCACATTTTCCAGCTTTCTGTGAATCCATATCTCCACTCATTTCCTATACTACTAAGTTTGAATTAATTTGTGCTTTTTCAGTGAAAGCTAATATGCTCACTTTGAATTCCCTGTAGTATCAATAGATATTTTGTCTTTTAAAAGAATGCATACATAAAAATTTTAAAGGATACTGTTTCCCAGACAGACTGTATAGTAATCTTCAAATTTCTGTAAATTTCATGGATTTATGCAACCCCTGGCATGTACTGGAAGCCTTGTTATTGACTACAGTGGAATTTGAACTAGTTTTTTGTTAATTGCGTTATAGACTTTCTACTTTCAAGATCTTTTATAATAAAAAGTCTAGTGATTCAGATTTTTCACCTATATTGCTTGTTGTTCTACCTTTCCTTTTATTCTAACAGTTTAGATCAAAGATTCTGTTTATACAAATAATTATATAATTAGCCTGTAGAAAACTTAAGATTCTCCATAAGGATTTTATCAGATAGGTGATTGAATTGGCATAGTCAGGTCAGTTGATTTATCAAATGAAAGAGAAAGAGAGAAAGTGAAAGACTGTGGTCTGTAACTACACCGTAATGAGAAAAGCATAGTGCTACTTTACTGTATTATGTACAACCTCCTGTACAACCTCCTGATTTTCTTTTCAGCAATAGCTTCGTATTTCCACTTAACAGTATTACAGAACATAGCAAACTGATTGTCATATAACCACAGATGCTAGCTGGGACTTTAACCTCCAGAAGCCATTGAAAACATGTATCTGACTCCCTAAATGACACAGAACAGTTTTCGTACTTCCACAAATTCTGTACGGGAATTACTGTCCTGATGAAGGTACTAAGTTCCTCGCTGCCCCTCCCCAAAGTTAGCTAAATTTCATTTGTGTATGACTTACAAAGTAAAAGAGATTTTTAATGAAAAAAAAAAAACCTCCATTTTATTTTTATTTTATGATGATGCGTTTATTTTAATGAATACTATGATATGGTTTTCACTAAGCCTGTGAACTAAGCAATTCCTGCCAAGGGTAAAAATGTAATACTTAGTGCTTGGCTAATTGAACCAAATAACTAACGCTGAATGTGGTCTACTCCAAATATCAACCCAGCTTTCATTTGTAAAACCAGGAAGACAATAAACCCATATTTTTTTCCTAGTCTGTGGCTAGTAGGGCAGGAATCTGTTTGAAAATTTGCATTATAAAAAGAGTTAACCACAATCTATGGATCAAAAGATACTGAAAACTGACTAACTCTCCTTAAGTACATATTAATTATCAAAAACCCATTTAATATAAAAAGAGCAATTATGGATTTTGTACATTATCTGGGATACAAACACTTATATAAATTCTTGAGGGGTGTGACTAGTACAGATATATCAAAGTGCTGCAGATACAGGTGAAATGCTTGGAGGGTAGCCTTGACACTGAGCCCATTTACTGGCACTTGTGTAGCCAATTTTTTCTTTACTAAAAGCTCCAGAACAACTCTCAGCAAAAATGAAGATGTGCCTAAAGAAGAATGAGCTATATCCACCACATTTATATATCTAGCAACTCCCTCACAATGGGATGTTATCTGTACAATGAAGTAGGTAAGGAAGTCTGGGAGATAAGAATGCATTTTCCCACACTGCAGAGTCCAGTTAATCATGCTACTAAAGACACATTCAGTTTGCACACCCAAAATCGAGACGTCCTTCCACTTTTTTTTTTTTTTTCTAAATTTTAAAAGAAAAAGAATTATTATTTTACTTGGAACAAATAAACTATTATTTAGCTGGCATTCACTACAGAACACTAAGCAAAGCTTTCTTCCACTTTGAAGTGAGTTTTGCCAAGGAACTGCAGCCACTTACAGTACCATTCTGTTTCCCTTCTACTTATAGATAGATGCCTTGAAACTTTATACATTTCCACAAATCAAGATTTAAGCAAGCACTTCAGTTTAAACTAACTAATTTAGGGTAAAGGATTTTCAGTATCTAATTCCGGAAATCGAATTTTGCTGCATAAAACATCTCAGGTGCTAACTGGTATTGTTGTCATGATGTTTATATGCTTTGTTTTATTTGCTAGAAATACCCATTTACCTAAAGTTATTTTTATATTGCCTAGTTCTCATAAACAGTTTAAGTTATATAAAAGATTCCTCACCTTTAAATCATTTAACATATCACTTTTACTTGGTTACTGTACTTTAAAATTATACTGGTGTTTTTTGCTTGTTTTCTTTTCCATTCCTGAAAGAGCTTTCTTGAAGTAAAATGGCTTTGACAGTCTGGCAAAAATGGGGATAGAATCTCTATCAAAAGCCATGTTTTACAGCATTCAAGAATACATCTTTCTCTACTGCATGAAGCCACACAAAAACTTTATTGAAATCTGGAATATATTCAGCCCGCCAGATAACTTCTCTGTCAACACTATTCTTCAATATAAGTGCTTTCTTCCAGATTTTATTATTTAGTGAACTAATCAGTTATTTCTTTCAATAGTAATTTTGAGACCTTGTGACCATAATGGTTTTATCTGTCTATCTAGGTGTTAATACTTCATTGGTTAATTATGTCAGACTATTCTGAGTGATAGTTTACTTGTTTTTTCTTAAACGAATGCAGTCTCCAAATTTCATTTACCACTTACAAATAAAGGAATCAGTAAATGTAACATCTGAACTGGGATTATATTTAAAGTAATATTCAATTACAATATGTTTGAGGCAGCAGGATTAAAATTAAATTCTAGTTTTAGTGCTTCAATAACTTAAATCCCAGATTTCCTATTTTAGGACTGCTCTAGCCCTCTTTCATTTAAAATCGAGATTTTATTGAAAAGATTTTGAAGTAAAAGAAGAGATACACTGACAAAGCCATGTTTCTCCTCTATTCTACTACAATAAATGATGACCTACAACTTTTCAGCTATGAAATCACAGAGACTATGCACTAATTTTTTAACAGAAATGAGGCAGTCCATGCATTGATTTTTTTTTTTTAAATAAACAAACCCAAAACCAAATTTAAAAACAAGAAAAAAAAAAGAAAAACAAAACAAAACACAACAACCAAACAAAAAGATACCCAACAACCAAACAAACACCACTTGGAAAAAGAGTGTCAAAAAAGTGTAGCCACTTATACACAAGATACATTGCTGTACCTCTTGTGTCTAATATAGACACACTGTTCTTCCTTTCTGGTTAGAAATAAACCTCAGATAAATCACCATAAAACATTTCCCTAAATCACATATTTGCATTAGGGTGATACACATTTTCCCTCTGCGGGTACATCCTTTTCTCTCTTGCCTCTAGAAGGAGTAGCTGTGAGCAACCCACACTTATATACCCTGTAGCATCTAAAAGCAGGAAATCACAACCCCACCATGTGCAATGAACAAACAGGAGACAAAGCCATGAACTAACAGGAAAAGCTGTGCAACAAATCCATACATATGTGTACATATATATATGTATATATGTAAACTATATACATATATATATGTACACATTTTTAGATCTAATAAGAGACAAAAGGGATAAAACTAAAACATAGCTATACTTAAGGGTGTCAAAGGAAAAAAAAAAAATCAAACAAAAACCCAAACAAACAAAAACCCAAACTTGAGAGTGATGTGTAAAACTACTCTTCCTTTTTACCAAATCACTCATGGACTGTTAACTTCTATGAGTTTCTTAAGGAGTTCTTCCATATGTTCACTGTCTTGAAAGTTGTTGCTCTGATGACTGACAGGTTCTTGGTCTGAGGGCAAAGCTGGTTTCCTGGGAAAGGAGAGGGGTGCATGAGCATGTGGTGTCAATCAGCAAAAGTGGGGCAGCCCTATTCAGTTATTTCATTACAGAATAGAAATGGGACTGTTCCCACCCATTTTAAAATGGGTAAAAATGGATGTCTTTCACATCAGTTAAAAGTTTTTCTTTCTTTTTGTGCTCTCTCTCTCTCTTGAATGGAGAATACGATGTTTACAAGAAACTCTTGCTGTGCAAATTTCACCAAAAGAAGTAACTATAGAATTCCCCTGCAGAATAAAATTAGATCATTGTGGTTCTTATTCATCTCTTATCTCCTTCTGACGTTTGTGAATTCTGAAATTTTTAAAAGGAGTTAGGTAAGTTGTCTTTTTAAAGAAATTTGTATCCGTTTGGATGCATGTGTCTTAAGGCCAGATTCCGCTTTTGATATGATAGCAAGAGTCAGATTCATGTTACTGTAAATTAAAGTTGTCCACAAATCAGAAAAAAACCTGCCAATTCAGTCATGTTTCTGAATCTTGTCTTATGAAGATAAAGAATGTCTTATTTCCCACTTCTCTGAGTTTTCAGATCTAGCATACTGCATCTGATTTTAGGCCACTCAGTACAAGACAGATGGTGAACAACTGGAGGGAGTCCAGGGGAGGCCGCTGAGATGCTGGTGGTTGGAGAACTTGATCCATGAGGAGGGTTTGGTGCAGCTGGTCTTGTTCAGCCTGGAGCAGAGACAGCTCTGGGGCACCTAACAGCAGCCTCCAGTGCCTATAGGGAGGTGATTGCTCTAAAGAGCCCGGCTCTGTCTCCTCAGCGACCTCCCTATAGGCACTGGAGACTGCCCAAGGTCCTTTTTTTTTCTGAACATTATGATTTTATGAACTTTTGCTTTTTATATGGAGCTACTTAATTTTACCAGATTTGGCAGACATCTAGTTTGTTATGTGATAGAAAATCCAGGCAAATATCATTTAGAAGCGATTTTACAGTTGCACAAGCAATAAATCTGAAGTATACACTTTCAAAAAGCCTCCACATAATCCCATAAAAACACATGAAAACCAAGGTAAGAGTCAATTATGTGTGACTGCCAAATACATTAACTAACAAGACTGTTGACTTCTAGAATTGCTTGTGTCAGGTGGCAATGACAAATTTGATATGACACTACTCGCAAAATGTCATTAAATATTATGTAGCTCATTTCTATCAGTATCAAGTATTAGATTAAGACAATAACAATGTTCACACGAATTTGAAAAAATTAATTACAGAACTTTAGAAACCCCACTGCATATGTTATTAAAAGGATGAAAACAGCTTTCATTCTGAAGACTTGACATGTGAAAATACTGCTATAACAGATAAATACTGATAATTAGTATCATGACAACAAGTAATACTGAGCTTTGCTTCTTCTCATTCCATCAAAGCAAAAATAATTATTTTTTACTCTAAAACTGCTGATAAAGGAGTTATGCTACATACTCCGGATGTTTAATGCTTATTTAAGAGTCTGTTATATTATGTAATGCTTCAATTTTTGTGTGAAGCTATGGATTTTCTCCTATTTTCTTAAAAGTATTGTAAAACACAGAAATATATCCCATTTGCAAAAACCTCTTCTCTAGTTTGCAGTCCAGCAAATAATCTTTTAAATAGGTGTTTTATTTTGCTATTTGTAGCCTAGAACCATTCTTTAAAAATCCATATGTTATGCAAAAAAACCTAATTTTAAGCCATGTGGATATTTGTAAGACTTCAGATGTGAATGTGGATTCACATTTGAAAACCTGAGACTAAATTGACGTGTGTTTACAGTGTTCTCTCTCCTTCTAGTCATGTAAAAGGCAGCATGGTATAAGCATCCTTATGGGATTATAGCGTGTTTTTTGTTGTTTTTGTTTGTTCGTTTGTTTGTTTGTTTTTCAAATCTAGGGAGATAAAACAATGCAACAATTATAAACATGTTTTACAAATACTTCTGAAAACTTGAGTTATATATAAATGTAATACAAAAATAGATACATGCATGCTTATATGAATTCAGTTATTCTGAAATGTTGTGTCTGTATAAACTCTATAATGAAAAACCTACAGGAGACTTAAGGTCTCTCAATGGCTTTTTCATATCAATTTCAGTCCATCATTTTTCTGTACTCAAAAAGAAATATTAAAAATATGGGCATCTTCCAAATTACTTCTGTCTCAGGGGTTTTTACAGCTGACTATCACCTAAATATCTGAATTCCGTATAAAATGGTAACAGTTGTACAATATCTGAAACGACATGGTCAGTGAGCTGTCTTCAAGATTCAGGTGCTTGTCCCTTTGAACATTTGTATTCACTATTCAGGGAGTATATATGGCTAACAGTATAAGACTTTCTCCTGCTTATTTCTCATTAAAAGATGGATAGTTGTGCAATACCTTCCCTGGCATACATCAACCTGCATCTATCCCCATCATGAACAAGTGGCTGCTCCTGGCTGCTGGGAGATGGTGGTACAATCGGCACAGATGCACATGCCACGGCCAGGCTGGAGACAGATTTCATGTTCACTATGTGGAAAGTAGGCATATCTGGTCTTTACGAACATTTTAGAGCTGATTTTAACAAACACTGACCATGCTTGTGCCTTAATGGCTTGACAGGCTTGACCAATTGCTGCTTTCCTGGAGAACATGGTGCCTCCCCCAAATTACATAAGAAGTAGGTGTGACGCCCTACTCTGTTTAGTTTTGCAAAAGCAGCTAATCATTTAGCAGTGGCAAGTGGCACCTGCAGAGGAGTGGCTCCATGTATATTTCACTTCTGTTCACTTTGAGATTTCTGATGCTATATCAGTTCAAGGATCTTCCCTTCTTCAAAAATTAAAGCCTGCTTTGTGACTTAGTGTGATAGCAGAGTCAATTTGAGAGCAAGCTGCCACAGCAAGTGGAAGCCTTGGTGCCTTGAAATTTCCCTCTCATCTAGTACACTGGTTTATCTACAAAAGAAAATGGAACAAAACAAACCAAAACTTTTCCACAATTATTCATTGGCTATACAGTATGTAGATCGGCTACAGGGAAGAGAAGGTAGCAAGAGGAGAACCGAATTACATGTTTTGCAGTGATTTGTCGTAGATTAGGTAGGATTCATTGTAATGTCAGACTGAGTCGGAGTAACTATCTTAGGATAAAATCTTTTCTTCTTTAGAACACATTGAAATTAATAAAAAATGGCTTCTTGTGGGGAGAGAGATTTATAACGGAGCTGAAACCCGAATACATGCAATTACTTAAAATAGTATTTCCATTTTCCCCATTCGGCAGTGAACCACTATTAATATGTTACACATTAGATTCTCATTAGTCTGAAGTGAACTGTAAACATATATATCACAATTTAATCCATCAAGTTATGTACTCAATACTAATGAAAATGATAATAATATTTGAATACTTCAGGACTATAGTCTAATGGGACTTCAAACACTATTCTGAAGGCTATCAAAAACCTTTATATTTTATCAAGTCATAATTTTATAACATTTTGAACGTTGTAAGCCTATGCAGCAGAAAAATATGAGTTCATCACAAAATTAAAATTAAGCAATTTGGTATAACATAAAATCAATGTCTTAAAGGAAATGGGTTCAAGATCTAAACCATCTGATATTCTACTTATTTCTAGTGCAAACACATAGGCTGGAAAGACAGGAATCACTATAGCCATTTCATGAATCTACTCAGAATACAAGCATGCTCGTTGGCAACAAAATATCAGGCATATAAGTCCAAAACCTTTTAAACCTTCCTTTTAAAATTAGTGTGATGCAATTAACCCTACTACCTGTGATGACTCTCATGATTCCCCAGCCTATGGTGCCCTCTCCACCTTGAGAAAGTATTTGTTACACATCAGATGATTCAGCTGCTAGCAGAGCAGCTGCTGAACTGCCCACTTTACATCCAGCAGGCAAAACTCTTTATGTAATATTGAAATTTTAGCCCTTCATATGTGAAACAGATTCCAAAAGAAACCTTTGCTGATTAAAACATTTACATCTCAAACAGATTTGATGGCATTTTCCATCTCTAGTATTTCTTGTTCTATAATCTATAGTCAAGGGAAAGCTATGCAGGTGACTTAAATGAGCAACACAAGCTTGAACATCAGTCCTAAGTTAGAAAATAAAGACTTATATGTGGAAAGCCTAGCTGAATCATTGGTGTATTGATGGCAACCTTTGGTAATACTCTTAACCTGAATTTTGCATTGATATGGAATGAGGATGATGTATCTAGTGTTTCTGCATTTCTATAGCAGTTTAACTGTCGTTAAAAAAATATTAAAAATCAACATTTCAAATATTTTTCAAACACTCAGGATTGGTTTAAATAGCAAGTAAATATTTAAAATTATAGATTCAACTAGTTCTTCAAAATTAGGTAGAAATAACATGCAAGAGCAAGATATCTCAAAAGCAAAACTCTCAGAAAGAATCTCTTTTAAAAAATTCATTTGTTCTGATTGTAATGGAGAAACACTGACTATTCAAGTAGCCAATGGGCAGATTTCTATATATTTCTTGAATTAAATTCATTAATTAAACACAGGCTCATTTTTTCATGGCAAAAATCATGTGGTGTATATTATTTCAAGCTTCCTGGTTCTCAGAAAATTATTAGAGCTAGAGATACAAGCAATTAGGGAAAAATCTAAAATGATCAATTCAGGAGACTGAATGCTACTGTATGCATAAGTGGTGAGACTTTTTCCTTTACACTTTTCTAGGCTCATGCACCCCAAAAGCAACCACAGTTCCCAGGAAAAAGCTAAATTCATCACCTTCAGAGCAACAGCTACTTCTCTTCTAGCAAGGACAGAGTGTGGATAGATTTAGCTGGATATACACTGAAAAAACAACCTTGTTAGACTGGGGGAACGGTTCCCATGAATGTGTACTGGCAGAGGGCCAGAGTCTACAAGGAAAATTCAAAACCAGCTGCAGCAGAGCAGTAACTCAGGTCCAAAGTGTCAATCTTCAGAATAATCGAATCATTGCTTAACACATTAAGTGCTCAATAATACAACATATTATTTTCTTTGTCCTGAATACATTATAATAACCATTAGAAGTTAATTCAGTAAACACTTTTTTCATTAATAGTTTGGAGTGAGTAGAATTTCTGGCAGCTACCCAAACAGGTCACCACGAACAGGATAATGTGGCAATCTGTTATCATTAGCTCTATTGGAAAGGTTCTGAAGACACTAGAGAGAATTAAATGACCTGGAAAACTCAGTCTGTGGAAAACTCTATTGTACTCATCTCCGTTATTTCCACCTCTACGCATCACTGGAACAGTGGAACTACATGATTTGCAGTAGTGACGAAGATAAAGGTCATTTTTCTGTTTTTCTTTTATCCAGCACAAGTCATTTAAGGATTGTTAAATTCCACACATACAGAAAATGACTAATTTGTGTCAGGTCCTTCCACTCTCTCAGTATGTCAATCGACTGAAATATTCAAGTTTGGAAGACAAGGCAGAGTTGTATTTTTGAAAATCACTGCCACTTTTGTTCCTGTCCATCACTGTTACGACTGTCAGAATTTCTGATCATTTAAAATAGCAGTATACAAAACCCCTATGTAGCCCATTTTAGCAACTGTTTTTCCTAGCGTGCAATTTTTTCCAGCAAACTTTCAAAGAGCAGTTCTAAAAAGATCTATTAAATGTAATCTTTATGTCAAGGTCCACACAGTAAAGATAGATACTATAAAATAGTGACATGGCCTATTCAAAAATGTTTATTTTGTTTATGTAAGCTTTGCTGTTGTTGCTCTACATGTATCTGAGTGATTCATCAGACTTCGATATCCATGAGTTATTCTGATTTAACACTTGTGTATGTAAGCCTTCTTCCTGGGAAATCCAACAAAAGGTCAATCCACCGAAATGAACTAACAGAAACTGAAGGATTAGCAGAATCTTAGGCAAAAACCTGGAGATTTTATGCATTTTAGGAAAAGAAGGATGAAAATATTCCCGTATCTCAGAGCTGAGAAAAAATTTAAGGGGCTATAGTCAGGGGAGCTCAGAGTTTTCCTTAAATCTATTTTGTTTCATACTATGTACTTACTGAGAGGTGGAGGCATGAAGTACCAAAGAGACTGTTCTGAGGGCATATTCTTCCCCCTTAAATAAGCAGCTTCTGCTTAGGGATAAAACAGCGCCAAATTATCTTCCTTATTTGTAGAGGTGGAATAAAACACAGCATGATTTGTGTTTCACTGGCAATTTATGTTTTTTCAAACAGGAATTTCTATAAGTCAGCATTTTAACATTTATTAGGTATGAACCACATGGATTTAAGAAACAGACAAGACTCAGTTCTTTGTTGCAGCAAAGGATGAATTTAACATCATGCACAAAGACTGGCAAGCCAGAAGTTAGTTCTGTCACCTGATGCTATAGATTTACATAGAAAGAGTATCTACATAAGTGATCCTGGTGTATTTGTCAAAATTGGATTATCAAAAGCCTCCAGCCTAAAGACTAGCTGAATTCTGACACAGTGTACACAATTATTCAGCCTAAAAATAATTATTCATTTGATAAACAGAAATCTGTAGAAGTTAAATTTTCACTCACAGTTATGACTTAAATTTATCTTCGTTGTTCTTTGGAAAGAACGAGGGTGATCTTTGATTGATAGCTTGAAAATAAAACTCTTCCCTCTTCTCTCCTCCTACTTTCTCTTGCTCCTCAAGGGCCTTAATGACACATCTTAGATGTAGGAATGTCTATTTTGCATACACTCAGAGCCAAGCTAAAGAGTATCCTTCAATAAATCTGATACTCTAACAATGCTTACATAGAGAAAAAAAGTTAAAATTCACCTGCCAATCTTTCCTCTGCTTATAGTGGTTGCAATAGATTGCCAAGAGCAGGAAAATGAGTTAAGCTGTGTTATATTTAAAATGACACTGTGAATCTACTCATAGCAAGTTCATCAGTTCTAATTCAGTTCTGTCTGTTTGGAGGTCAGTGTCTGTCTCATTCATTACAATGGCTTTCTAGTTTTCTGATATGATTCTGAATTAGTTGGGTAGGCAGGTACAGCATCTGACATCCAACAATGAACTGTGTGCTTCCAAATATGTTCGCACAGCCACACATTACACTTTAGCAAGCTCTTTATGTTGACCTATTAATAAACCCCAGTTGAGGTTGAGAATAAAGACTCAACTCAAAAATTAATTAGAGTAGTTCTGAACTACATGATCATAAATCATTCAGCTATTAAATTATGAAGCATAGCAGTTAACAGATAACCACAGACATTTACTCCATCTTCTTTCCATCTGTGGCTATATTCATGATGAATTTGAAGTGAATATCAATCGTTCATCGATGATGAATATCAGATTCAAATGACTCATACCTACAGTTGCTATATCACACTGGTTTGTATCACAATAGGCTCTTAATGAGCACACCACTTTTGACATTTACCTGCTTCATTAATACAGATTTGTTTTTATTCAAATATTCTAATAAAACTTGCACTGAGTTACACAAATCACATTAATTGCAAATAAACTCTGACTGCCTAACAAGGTGCATCATCCTTGACCTTTAGATTTACTTCCATGTGAACTTGCCTGTGCTTTCAGATTCCTGGAACAAACGCACCATATTCTAGAACGAGGACAAGCCATAATGAAATACCTGGGAGGTTACAAGTGCAATATAGAATTTGTCTCTAACTCTTGTCAAGAGTTTTCCTGAACTAATCAGATGCTATTAAATATGAGGAAAAAATTATTTTAAAAACCTTATTCAGTGCACTTCAGTTAAGAGTATACTGCAGTGACTGTTTTAAAACATTTAAAAGGAGTTGCATACACTTTTACGAGAGAACTTTCTGAGAAACATAACTATATTATCCAGAAAACTGGATTTATGGTTTTAATATCTTTATTCCATTTGTAAGGCTATTCATATTAAATTGCTGGTGAGAGGTTCTGTATTTGATTTTAATTTTATAAAAAACTAAATGGAAGCAATAAAGCTCATAAACATATTCCAAAAGCAGTTTAGTTTAAATATCCATTACCTCAACTCTGCTATCGGCTGTACAGAAGCTGTCCTTCAAAATATAAATGGTTTCCACAGAATAGGTCTTGTATGAGTGAAAACTGATGATGCTCAGGAACTGAATCGAATCAAAATGTATTAGAACTCCTTTTTGGTAATCTGTGGGGAAAGAAAAAAAAAAAAAACAAAAACGTTATATATATGTGTGTAGAGCTGTATATGAAGCCTTAGATCTCTCAAACCTTCTTGTATGTGGGGATCTGTTCATTTGACTCTCATGTTTCATTCCTTGTATGTCTCATTATGTGGCAGCCTTGGCTGCCTCTATGAATTAAATGTGAATTAAATCTTGTTTCAGAATGGATACAGGATTCAAAACTTGTTTGTTTTATGCTGTTAAGGGAAAAAATGGTATTTCTTACAACAACAAAAAGAAACAGGAATGAGGAGTTATTTTTTTTCATCTGCTACCTTAAAAGAAAGTACAGAGAATAATGGAAAAGTTACAAATGTAGATTATTAGCCTTTTTTTGTTTATGTGTATTCATCTATAATGAAAGAAATACAGAATAATTTCTGTTGTTAGAATTTAAACCACCTCATGCGCATTTTTCCAAAGATGCTTTCTCACTTTTTTTTTAAAGTGACCTTTTCCAGATAACACAAAATTACAACTTTGATTACTTCATTTTCAAATTACTCATTTAAAATTATGCTAGAGACATGCATCTCTGTTTGGCTTATCATTCTAAAAAGTACAGTAGAAGGCTTCCTTAAAATAATTATTGTTTGAACCAGAGTCTCTTCTACCTAGGTATGCAATCATTGAGTTAAATTTGCAACAACACAGAAATCACAACACTTTCAATAAATGTGAATGATTGTCAGCATCCTCAATTAGAAAAGAAAAAAAACCCAAAACAACAACAAAACAAACAACACCCCACCACTGTTGTGAGGCTATGTCAGCTTTTGGATTAATTAACTTTCACGAAAAGGCTAAATACTCATACTGCAGATGTCTTTATTAACTAAACAGTAAACACATTTATATCATTTTGAAACTTTTTCATAGCTTTTCTTGTACACAACTTATGTTCTCACATGGTTCTTCTCTTGACTTCTGCAATACTTTATCCTGGTTAAAGGAGTCACAAGAATGTCTTCCCATTACATATTATTCTCTACTTAATATTATTTCCTGCTAGTCAGTAAGGAGCTGGGAACTACATCTAGTAAATAATTTTGGACCTAGTTAAAAATAAACAAATAAACCCCACTTAACTGTCCTAGTCAGACCTCTCTATGTTATTACCAGGAAACGTTACATGTCTCCTAAATTTCTTCTACCAAAGGCGCTGTGGTAGAACTAAGTACAAATTTCATAGTTAATGCACTTGAGAATTATGAGCAACTTTTCTTCATTATATGAGTCTTGAAGTTTGAATTGAAAAATTTACCCAGACTTTGCCTCTAGAAAGGAACTAAATTCAGGGACTAGAAAGTAGTAGTTTTTACTTATATTAAATATTAAAACCCAACCAACCAACCAAACAAACAAACAAAAAAAAATCAGTATAAGTGAAAAATTCTGATGCTGTTTTCATTAACTTTTTGTAGATCAGCCTAGTGAATAAGAATTTACATAACTGATATTACAACTCAATCCCATAGAACTTGAATGATTCAAAGCTGCATCTGTTGTTCAGCAACCACTTAGATTTGTAAGGTAGAGGAAGGCAAACTGCTCACCTTTCTGTTAGAGCTGTCTCACCTTGTAGAAAACCGTGAAAATTTATCAAGATTATGAAGAGATAAAATACAGAAAACCGGTGATGAAGGCATGATAATGGAAAGGAGAGAATTACTAATGATCAGCTAAGGAGGTGCAGACCTGGCAAAATCAATTTTACAGGCAACAATGAGAACAAATAACATGTATCTAACATGCAAAGTATAAATATAGTAAGTAGAGATGAAGCATACACTTGAAAACCAATGAACAAATAGCAAGTTGTGGACATGTTGGCAAACATATATGTCCCTATGTGAGTCTTAGAGGAGGAGGAGTAAACCATTCACGTGAGTGCCAGTGAAGGATTAAGTATGCTGTCATCTAGCTGTACCCTCTCTCCAGACTGAAGCCAATGTTTGGATCCAGGAGGTGTTGGAAAATCAAACCTAGCATCATAAAAGTGATAAATATAAAGAGTGTGTGTATGGAAATCTCAACTTCTTCTGCAATAGCTTTATTTTCTTTGTTTTCTATTTCTTTTTTTTCATAAATTAGTAGTAGTAGTATTTTTTCCCCTGTAATAATAAGACTTGAAGAAATAAGAATTCTTCAAGTAGACAGTTCCAATTTAAATTATCCTAACAGTATATTATTGAATTTACATATAAGGTGTGTTTCTTTTTTTGGGGAAAAAGATATCTTGAGCATAAAAATTCTACTTCCTCACATCATGTTTTGGAACTAATTCCTAGATGTTATTAAGCTGATCAATCATTTGACTGCAGGCTTTACAGCCACACCTGGGAAGGGGAGACATTGCCCTTAAGAATCATGTCATCCTGTGGCATTTCATATGTATGTATATATGTGTGTGTATATATTTATTTATTTGTTTGTTTGTTTGTTTGTTTTTCGTGGAAATTACAGACAAAGATAGACAATCTCTGTTGAAATAATGCCGAATTGCTTAATCTTAGGTATGATTTGCACTGAACTTTTCTGTTTCCTTGAGTTTCTTTCTCTTGCATAAGCTACAAGGGTATATGTTTGTGATCTGAGTGTGTGTGTGTGTACAATAGAAGCTGTTACTGTGTGCTTATAAATATTCCTATGCCTATATGGTAATATTTTTTACTAATGCTCACAGATTTCATTTTTAAAACATATTTTGTTTTTAAAACAAAAATTTGTATATTTTCAGCTTTGAACTGAATGTCAAAAAATATTTCTGCACAAAAGATTGCACAATAACATGGAAGTTCAACATATTAAAAGGAAAAGAACCACAATTTATTCAAACTTCTTTTTAGATAGAAACATCTGCAGCTCACTGAATTCCACAGAAGGTGGGCTAGCCATCAGGTTTCAGTAACTGGAAGAAACAATAAACCACAGCTTTTACTTTTATAGTGCATTACACCCAAAGGTCTAAAACCTTTCTGTGGTTATTTGCAAACTTCAGAGTACTCCAGCTGCAGAGTCTTATACTTTTCAGCTTTCTGTGACTAACAGATGCTATACTACAGAGTGAACAGGAAATCAGAGTAGAAGAGAGGTGTAACATCAGCATCCACAGAAAGGCTATGTGGGAAGGCTGTGAAGAATAGCTCACTGTGGACAAGACAGATTACATTCTCATTAATGACCAGTTAAGAATCAGTGAATTTTTACATGTTAGAAAGGGGAAGTAGTGATTAAGTTATTAAATATTGTGGAAGGGCAAGGCAGGAGACAGAAATATAGAGATAATAGGCTTGGGAAGATATTTGATTGAGACCTGCTAGAGTTAGCTAGAAAAAACAGCTTAAGACACTTTTGACCTCTCACAGGAAAGTTATGCCCTTTTACAGTTTCATTCTGTGTAGAAGGGCAACATCCTTCATGCTTCCTTAAAATATCCTGGAAACTGACTTGCCTTTCTGCATCCATTAAACAAATCTACTGCTTCTGATGCAGCACGGTTCAGAAAAATAGTTATGTTTTGCTCACCTGCCTATTCAGTAATTCCACTTTTTTTCTCGAAGTGGCTAAATCAGATCTTCCTCTCACTTCATTCAACCTCTTTGCTATTACGTCAAATGGGACCACAGTTTCTAGCTAATTTGAAAACGTCAGGGCAACATTGGTTGCATGGAATAAAGAAACTTCTCTAAGAAATGTAATGCCTCCCACGTAGAGCTGCGGGAAACGCTAAGCTTCTTTAGTCAGTTGAATCGGGTCTCGCTATCTGTGTCTATACTACAGGAAAGAGGCTCCTGCTGTGCAACCAGTCTTCCTGGTGACTGCAAGGCAGACAGGACCATCCTCAGTAAATATATTTTCCATTAAAATCAAAAACACTGTGTTCCTAAATGCCCTCTGGGAGGCCTTGTACTGTAGGCTGCACTGAAAAATACGCTTTCTGTAAAAAAAAACACACAAACCAAAAAACACAAGTACTCCCACTGTGTATCTGTGTATGTGTGTTTCAAGACTGCTTTTGAATTCTTAGTGCAATGTTTTCCATTTAACATCATTTTCTTCACTTTTCTGCTTCAATCTATTTCTGGTACTGTATAGTCTTCACAGGTGAAGATTAAAAGAGGGTAGGTATACCAGGAAATCCTAAAGGCACAAAATTGTCCCTCAGGCTCATTATCAAGTGTACTGGTCATTACACAGGTTTTCACATTTCAGCACAAGCCTTTTAAAAGATAAGATAATTTAAGATAAAGTTTAAACACAACTACACCATGAATTTGTCATTTCTCCCATCTCACATCCTTTTATTTCTGCTTTGGATTGATCCATATAGGAATCAAAGATATAACACATTCCTTAATAGAACATAAGCAGAGATTTCTACTGATTTATTTGGAAGTGCGAAAGCACTTCTATGCTTGTGTGATGGGCAATAGTTTGGTCAGGTCAAGGGAAGTTGAGTCTAATTCTGGATCTAAATGAAGAAGAAAATTATTCCACTTTGAAGCTAAAAGCCAAACCCCACAGTGGTGAGAAATTGTTATTTATAGGCACAAGGCAAGCAGGCACATATTGAGTGGCAGGTTATGATCCTTAGCTTGTTCACTGTAATTAATAGACTCGATCTATAGCAGAATTCTTACAACGTCTGTGAAACTAAAAATTTATTTCAAACATATGCATACTCTCTGGACCTCAATAATTTCAAAAATGTATTGATAAATTTCTTAATATATTTTTAGTCTGGCAGACAGAGGTGGAAAGTGTTACTTGAGTCTTTAAATATATAGCAACATGTTCATCTTTAAAATTAAAGCATGTCTTGACATTCACAAGTACCTTTTTACCAACTACTGACATGCACCTTCCTTCCACAAGCTTCAGAAAGAGTAGGCATGATACCAGAATACTCCTTTCCTCTGTGCATTGTAATAATAATAATGCTGACTGTAATATATGCAACACCTAGCACTGGTATTATCTGCAGTATTATAATGATTTTTTCACAATATAAGTAAATGTCCATTTTCCAGACGGAAAAACATGGAGAGATGAACAGCAATGAAAGCTGACCAGCAGCCAGTGCCAATAAAGATGAAGGTTATAATGAGCATTTCCAGTAAACTGTAGAGTTCAGTAATGGAAGAACCCTATTGCTTAGATGCAGATTTTGACAGAGTAAAATTCAACTGCAGGTGATAATTTCTAGCCTTGTACATGAAATGTTGAGGACACACACTCAAGTCTGAAAGATCATTTGCCCAGTCAGCAAATGTTTGTAGGTGGTGTAATATTTATCTTCTGAGAACTTACCATGATGTGCATACCTTAACTTCCCTATGCAAGTTGAATTCCACACACACTTGGACTCTCACTGAGGATGCCTGGCTGACTCCTGACTCCATGATGTGTATAATTTTTGAAGTTAAATTTGTCCTTCCACCTCTGGGATGGTTGGGTCCCTCTTGGTGACTGGTTTGTCCTTCCCTTTGGGATGGTTTGTCCCTTTCTAAAATCTATCTAATTCACTTGACATTGGGAATATATGTCCATATAAGTAAACTATCATAAGTATCTGCTATCAGATTGGTGCTAAGGTGCTTCACTAATGATAAACTTGTACTAAACTGTAATAGTTATTGTTTCTCTACAACTGATTGCTGCTATACAATTGATTGCTTTTATTAGTGTTGACTGCTGCCTTACTCTTGATTGATACTGTGTTGCTGAATGTTGATAGTGATTTGTAATAGCTGGATAGATACACTTCATTAATCGCAGGTATAATTGCTAGTGCTGTTTTTTGTGACAGCACTCTTGCTAGTTATTGTTATGGTATTTGTAATTATCTGTGAAATTTGAGAACAAAAGACTCCATCCCCTTGTGTATTACAGAATCCTGCAAACCCACAGTAGTGATCTCTATACACCCACAGGCTTGGTAAGCTTTTAGGTTGTGACACTTCGCTACTGAGTTTAGTCTCACATTTATTTCATGCATATTGTCTTGAACTAGTGTACTCTCCCCTAACTGCCCTGTCATGCAACTAGGCTTGTTCCAATACAGTAAAACATAGGCATGTTGATGGGAGAAGGAAACTGTGAGCAAGTTCATTGGCCACACCTGTTATCAAACTCCACTCTAACTGGGTCTTCATGTTCACAGACTGGATGATGTTGCTGCACCTTTCTACCAGAGATGACATTCCTGCTGGTACTGGTGCTATTGGCACCATGAGTAAAATAATACCTTTTGGGAACCATCACACTGTCATTGCTGGTTGCAAATGCAAGTAGTCACCTCATGATGAACTCTTCTGAATTCAACTTCTGTTACATCTGTTTGCTCGGGTTCTTTTTAATTGCAGCAAAGTACTTATTTTCCAGTCTAATTAATGGGATGCTTTCATTCACCTTTGTAACCACAGATGATTTTTCACAGATGAATGCCAGTTTCTAGGAGCAAAGACAGATTATGACCAATTCATTTTTTGTTTTCACTCATAAGGTGCCCAATAATGTGGATCAGTGTGCAGTGAAGACTGAATTTTGTTAGTCAGAAGTCCTGGGGAATAGCCACAGTCTAGGAAACTGAGTCTAACTTTCAGCAGGGTTATTTCCATTTGGTCTTATCTGTTATGCTTCTAGTATGTGTAACTTAATAATACTAACATAGTTGAGTAAATGTCTCATTCTATAACACAAGGAATCCTGAAAAGTTTTATAAACATTTTGTGAAGGCTATTGTTTTCTATTTGAAGATAAGAAAATGAAGAAAGAGTATTTTCTAAAGCAACATAAAAAAAATAATGCTTGAAACTATCCGGGGCTTTAAGATATTGACTTTGAAACACTTTAATACTATCCTGTTTTTTGAATATGTCAAGCATCTGAAGTCCTCAGAGTCTTTAACTGTTGTTCTGTGTTAAGCACCTCTCAGAACAAAACTCTGTGGTAAGTAACAAAATGAAGATACCCAAACTTTGTGCAGATGCTTGTAAACTTGGACCTCCTAAGCAATTTGCACAAAGCGAAAGAGTGAGTCACTGTCTAAACAATACAAGAAATTAAATCTCCTGCCTGTCACTGTACTTAACTTTGGCAACATGCTGTTTCTCAGATATCAGAGCTCCTCCAATTAGAGAAGAGTGGTCTATTAAAGCTGCAAGGAAAATAACATTACTTAATAAGTCACTACAAGAGAACAGGTAATGCAGGAGTAAAGATCAGACAATACACAGTGCTTGTAAGCACAAAACAGTAAGGACAAAAGGCAACTGAACTGCTCTCTAATCCAGACAAAGGTACTGAGGTGTTGCATCATGACAACTGTACCGTGAAGACAGCTCAGCTGCTGAGTAGTGTCCACTGTGGCTTTGCTATGTCATTCAGAGTATTTTCTATTCAAGCCACGGGAAGTACGTTACAATGGGAACTGACACACAGATGCCATGGTTCTGTACAAATTAAATACAGGTGGAATAAATGAGATAAAAATCAGATATATATTTTAGAGCCAGTCATGTAAGAATTTAAGGAAGATAAGTGGAGCAGATTTCTTTGTTTATGAAGTGTATGTTCATGGGGCTTTGAATGTTTCAAATATAGTAAAATTCCTTTCTGAAAATATTGGTTTAGTTAAAGTCATGTTGAAATTGTGATAGACAGTGTGCTGATTTGGACCAGATCCCAGGTTTAGAACTATTAAAGGACGAATACTGAAGACATTAATTAGTATTAAAAATGTTACTGCAACAAACATGAATGTCTGCACACAGATGTGATTTTTCATTGCCTCCTTAATGGGAGCCCAGATGACTGGGCTAAAGACTGAAGCTCCTCCATCACCCTGAGACAAATAAGTGCCCACAGTTGTCCTCTTGCCCCCATTCCCTCAATACCCTGTGCTTCAACTCCCAGTTAGGTTACAGCTAGTGCA
This sequence comes from Patagioenas fasciata, assembly GCF_037038585.1. Lineage (NCBI taxonomy): Eukaryota > Metazoa > Chordata > Aves > Columbiformes > Columbidae > Patagioenas > Patagioenas fasciata. The sequence continues at coordinate 14,862,907 of NC_092520.1, read as the reverse complement.
ACTGTCTGTCCCAGAGAGTTCATTAGATCTTTCTTCCTCCTCATTCCTGATGTTCTGAATATCTCCCTTTCTGCCCTTCTTCCCTTACTCCATATCCCTTTCCTATGCTTCTCTCCATCAGCCTTAGAAGTTCACCTCTGATGGAGGCTAAAGTAAATTAGGGGGAAATACTGCTACATCTGGAAAGCATCTTTATAGGTACAGATGAAGTTGCACGGCTGAGCTAAGCATATGCTTATGTGTGCTTTTTATGCCTTTCTTTTTTTTTTTTTTAAATCTCTCAGTGATTTCCAGACCAATAATGCTCTTCCTATTAGTGCTGGAACACTCTTGAATATTCAGACTTGCTTTAATATGTTATTGAAAAAGTCATCATGTTACTAGTGCATTAAGAGATATTATGAAGCAAAAAGATCTTTCCAGCTGATCTTGTGACACAAGCAATAAAAATATTTGTAATATTAATCTGCTAACAACATACAAACGACTCAATGAACTACAGACTGGTTAAACTCACCCAGATTGCTGGGAAAGTAACAAAACAGCTAATCCTGGAAAGCATTTCCAGGCACACGAAGGACAAGAACATAATCAGGAATAGTCAGCATAGCTTCACCAAAGGTTGGTCATGCTTGACCAGCTTGATAAACTGGCCTAGTAGAGGCCAGCAGATAAGTGGATGTTTTCTATCTAGACTTCAGTAACATTTTGACAATGCCTGATATGAGATTCTCATAGACAAGATGTTGATATATGGGCTAGATGCTCAGACATTGAGGTGGATTGAAAACTGGCTAAGTTGTCGGGCCCAGAGAGTAGCGATCAGTGGTGCAACATTTAGTTGGAGGGCAGAAACTAGCAGTGCACTCCGGGGGTCAATACTGTGATTCTGTGTTTCCCAACACAAAACCAGTATATCAGTATATAAAAAGAGTTAGTTGAGGTCCCTACATATGGTCCAGTGTGTTTACTATGGCATGGGCTAGTCTGTGCTGAACATTCCTACCACTCGTGCTTTGAAGCTCTCCAAAGAATTAGCTGTTGGTCCTTGTGTCACCATTAGGGGTTGGAGAGCCTTTGCTGTGCTCCTGCAGTGGAATTTCCAATTTTATGTCCATAAAAAAAAATATGTTTTGTATATATCAAAACTACACTGTAAACCAAATATAGACACAGAGAAGAAGGATGCTCAGGGTATTTACACCAAAAACGCACTAGTGCTTTGAATCAAAATGCTGATGTGTTCCCAATCCCCCGTATTCCCCCTATTCCCTCACTCTTTTTTTTTTTTTAATTTTTTTTTTTTTCCCCATTCCCCACATTCCCCCTCCCATTTTGCCCTTCCCCTCTACTCAACAGGGGACCTCTCATGATTGATTGACATTTCCCAAGGAAAAGAATTATCTCCGGAGTAGGTGAGCAGTTAACATGGAACGCTATATTATGCTTAATAATTATCATCAATATTTATGACAGTTTTATGTACAACAAGTTGAGTCACATTAGCAGACAGGAATGAAACCTACATAGATTCATTGTGAGTATTGTGAAGTAGCAGCAGCAGCAGGTCATCTGCTTAAAATTCAAGTTGCATCCCTCTTGAAAGGAGTTGCTTCTTTAACCAGTTTATTCTTTGTGAATGACAGACTCACTGTTTTTTTAAAATGTCATCCTCTTACTCTGGGTACACAAATAGAAAACTTTACAAATTTTGACTTTTGATGTTAATAAGGAAGGAGAATAGAGAAACAGGTTAGATTTGGGTTTGAATATGCTCAAGGGTGGAGCAGGGGAGCTAATACTTAAGGTTTCTGATTATTGCACATGGGGAATTTTCTAGCTAAGTTTACCATGAGAACATTGAAGAAAACACTGTAGAAAGACAAGACAATTGTATGAAAGCACTCTTTAAAGATACAACAATAAATACATTTATGTAAACAATATAAAAATTTGCAGCACATTCATTTCAGGATGTAAAAACAGAATGCACCTGCCCCTAAACAAAATTGCCAGAAGCCACCTTATATGCATACATGTCCTCAACTTTTTCAAAGATATTGATCATCCATGGCATAGGATGAGCACATATCTCTTTTTCTCCTGTATAAGTATGGAAGCAATTTGTTGTGAAAAATTAAAATTATTGAATTTATGTTGACAACAGATAATAACAGTTACAAAAAGAGCAGTTATGGAAGTTTGTTTAGGTGTGTGCTCATGCAGGTACAAAACTAAAATAATTCCTATGGCTAATTCTCAACTGAAAATTATTAAAAATAAGAAAAAGGGACAAGTTACAATAAAGGATTTTCTGTACAGGTCTTTCTACAAACCCCAGAACAACCATTAATCACCAGAAAAACTAACCCGTTCTTGAGAACACATTTCATCTAAAAAAATTGTACTACCTAGCCATGACTTTTTGCATTAATGAGGATTTTTCTAAAATCACTATTATTTAAATAAACATTATATTTATTATCACAAACTAAAAATACAGTATTATGTGGATTTTGGTTATTACAACAACCAGCACATAAACCATAGTACCACACAGATTACAAGGTAGCTAGCAATAGCTGTGGGCTGAGTAAACGAATGATCCTGTGTTCACAAAGGGATGATTTTTTTTTTTTTATCTTTAGAAAACATTTTAGTTACGGATTTTAGCAAATAACAACAATTTAATATGAACATATGAGGTTAAATGGAAGCAGTTAAGAATTTCAAATACATGCTAAAAGGGGAATTGATTTTTATATTCTTTCCAATTTTCTAATACTATCTTCTATTAACCGTACCTGAATTAAGATATTTTCATTAGACTGGAGTTGAAGCAGTATAAAAATTGTCTTTGGATGGAATATAAGACAAAGTAGCACTAATACTTGGATGAAAACATGACTTGCTCAAAATTACCCTCATAAATCTATATTAAGATTACTGTGACCTTCGTAATGTATGAAAAATTGCTTTTTTCTCTACTTACTGTACCAGCATAAATCGAACTAACTGGAATTTGGATATCATCCGTATTCAACATTGGATAAATGTTGTGGATCTAACCGAAAACCTTCTGGATTCAAAGCATGTGTGTTGTTTTGACCAAGCCAGTTCTAATTTGAAAGCAGACTTGTTTTGCCTTGTCACATATATTGACCATCTTTCACTCCATCAATATGAATCCATACAATATTTTCTGAATTCATAACAATCCTCATTCCTTAGATTCATTGTAAGAAGAGACATTAAAATACTTACAGTAGCATAAAATTCTTTCTTGTTTCAATTAAGTCAAATCTTAATAACTTGTAATACCTATTTTATTCATTTTTTTTGAAACTTTGCAAAACTTTGCCTATGGCAGATAATGTGTCAGTTTTTAGGTCAAAGGAATTTGTAAAGACAGAGAAAACACAAGTAAAAGTAGAAAGTAACTGTTTAAAACTGGCAATCGTAAAAACCTACAGACTAAGTGCATTTCTGAAATAATGTTAAAACTTTATAGCAAAACAGGTATATTTCTTGCACACAGTTAAATACACGTCTATCTTTCTGTTCAGACACCTGTCCTCTCTCTCCCTCTTTCTCTATATGTCTTGTAAGACTCTGAACCAGTATTCACTGCCTAATAAAATGAATGCACTGTAGAAGTTTTTGTGGAGTCAGCTAATAAACTGATTCTTAAGAAAACTGTAATTCCTTTTAATATTTTCAGAAATAACCTAGAATTCCACTGCAATATGTGTTTGCAGACAAAAATACTGATGAAGAAAAGCTTGAGGATATTCTTATAAAGTGAATAATGATATTGCAAAACAAAGTAATGAAAATGGAACTTAAGAAATACAAAAAGAGCATTCTACCAAATTATGAAACAAAGATACTTCAGTGTAATTCCTAAGGAAGCTAAGCCAAGCAAAGCTGACATTCAAAATGCAAATCATGAGTTTTGGAAATCAAAGCCTTCAGTTAGGAATTACATCTTCAATTTCCTGTTCTGTCAAGCAGGCCCTGTGTGATCTCGGGCAAATCAAGACAGGCCCGACATCTATGGACCTGTCATTTCCAGCTAGAGTATTGAGATAGAAAGTGCAAAATTTGCATGTGATGCTGGTATCTGCTCTCTTCAGACTTCAAGATTTCTTCAAGACCTACTGTATTAATACCCAGTGATTTCTATTAATTCCTAAAGGGGAGCTAGACATCTTTGAGGGGCTGAAGTTAGTCCTTATTTGAGCAGGAGATTGGCATAGATGATCTCCCTTCAGAACTAATTTTTAATATGACTCCGTGTTAAACATCTCTGTGGCTTTTTTCCTTATTTGTAAGTGTTTTCTCCCTTTGAGCAACTAGTTTGCTGAGCCAATGGCTGTCTTTTTTCTGGGTTTCTTAGAGTATATAATACACAAGATGTAATCCGTAATTTAATCCCATAGCATACATAATCACAAAATAAGGAGGATATATCACCGTGATGTTATTAAGTGATGTGAAATCACTTTTTGTCTTTGGAAATTGGGTATACATCAGACTTCTGAAAATACTTAATATAGTTCTAGAAATTACGCTAGCTATGTTAAATTGTATCTCCAGCTGCGTGTAGCTAAGAGCTTCCTAAAAGTCAGCAGACACCTTTGCACCCAGCCATTCATATTGCCATGTTAAGGAAACAAGTGCTGTAGCATTCCAAGATGTGTGAGGAAAAATTGTTCTTTAGTTTCAGGTAACTCATTCTTCAGCTCTGTAAGCTATGCATGCTTTCACCAACAGCTCTGAACATCATTTGCATAGTTTAATTTATGTTACATCACACTGACGTGAATAGGGGTATATCAACAAATGATGGTCCTTAATTGATAAAGTACATTGGTGTGCTTGTTTAAAACTGTGTTCAGATTTGGATTCCCAAAAAATAATTGCAAATGGGATCACGGAATGCAACTGAATAAATAAATTCATAAAAATACTTCCTTAATTTTTTTAAATTTTGGAAAAAAGAGAAGGATATCACCTTCCATATACAGTAGAATGTTAGTGACCCTGATTTGAATTTGAATGCAATCTATGAAAACAGTAATTAAACTTAGTGCACATGTTTCCAGGATATTTGTGCACTTCATTTTATTTTTATATATATAGAAATATTCATTTTGCTTGTAATAAAAAATATAACAGTGTGACATTTTCTTTAATTACAAACTCTGGCGTGTTTAATAGCAGAAATTTGGTCTCCAACTTGACAGTTTTGTCTCTTAGAATCAATGGTTAGACTCGAGGGCACCAGCTTGGTCATCAAGATCAATATTAGAAAAAATATAGCTTGTCAAGACCTCTTGGCCCCTTATTGATTCAAATAGCGTACTGAAGAGAATTTAATAATGATGTTACAGCTGTTGGCCAACAAGCAAGCTTCTTTCATTGATTTCAGTACAGGCAGACGAATAACACAAAACACAACTACCCTAGAGACTGTAGTAAGACCTGTTACAGAGCATTCGAAGTGTGCATTTGGGAGGTGTGGTGGTTGCATGGAAGAACTTTCAGGCAGACTACATTGGAGTCAAATTTGAAAGAATGTAACTAGTTGAAACTGACTCAAGAGAAGGACTTTCCCATTCCCTTAAAAAAGTATGCTTCATTTTGCCAACCTTGGCAAAACCCCCAAGTTTTTCTAAGACTACATGAAGTGGGGTTTGGTGTGACGGTGGTTTTCTCTCACATTTTTATCCCAATGTAATGTAATTAAAACAAAACAAACAAACAAAAAGAATATATTTCTTAAAAGATCCTTATTTTCCTCAATAACATTTTCCGTGTTCTATGTATGTCTTGCAATGCCTCATCCTCAAATTGAAGATGCCAGGTAACATTACAATACTGTAGTTTTAAACAAATATACACCTGTCATTCACTCCTACTCACTGGAAAATTTAAACAATTGTTTTCAAACCTTTGTAAATAATGAAAGGTTTACAGAAACAGATTTTGTGCAACCAAATTTTCTCTTGTTTAAAGGGACAGACGGACACCCATATATTCATATCAGTGGCCTTGTAGATGGAAATCTAGTGCTATGAGTTCCCACCTTCTGAATCTACTCTCCATTCCCCTAGAAAAGAAGAAAACCTTTGAGGAGATGCATTTCCCCTCATCTCCTGCAGAGATCAAAATATTGAGCGGCAGAAGTTAAGAGCCAGAGGGGCAGAGGAAGACATGTCATATAATCCTGTCAGTCCCTACATGCAGACTGCAATCAGCAGATGATTCCTGCAAGGCCTCCAGTGCTCTGACCAGCAGAGTGTGGACTGGGAGCAAGGTAGGAACATTCTCACAGGGAGCCTTTACTCTCACAGTGCTCACGCTCTTGCCAACAGTTTATGTTTAGGAGCAGTCTCAATACACATTCAACTCCATGCTGAAGTTAGTTATTCTTTTATTATGCTGACGAGGTGTGGGAATACAGCTGTACGACTGATGACTCTTTAGCTTATTCTAGTGTTTGCTTTGTTTAATAAGCCTTATTCATTTACTGGAACTCAGAGTCCTATGTGTTACAAACAGCAATTTGTGTTTAATTTTGCCACATTGCATTGAGATACCACTGGAATACCTGGTTCAACATAGCTTAATATTACTGAAAACAAAACAAAGCAAAACTTTTTCACCTAATGAAAGGATGAATTATAAGAATGGGCCTTTCACTCTGCTCGTTTCAGTTGCACCTGAAAAAAACGGCATTTTCCAGCCACTTGCTGAATCTGACACCTAAAAGTCCTCGATGAATCAATTATTTTGTAGTGGACTTTACTTCTCACTTTGCTACATGCAGCTGTCCATTCAAGGTCTTCCCTTACCCTTCTTTACTTTCTATGTCTATTACTCTTTTAAGATGTATTATTATTGCTTCATGTACCTCAAATGCGAAACAGCAATCAGGCCTTCATTATACTTAGCATTATCCAATCCAGTAAGGATGCTGTTTGATGGAAAAGTTATGCAATAGCAGTGCTGGCTTAAACAGCACTGCACTCCCCTTCATCCTTCATCCTGCAACCCTTGGATGCTGATCCTGGGCTCTGTTTCAATCACTTGGACACTGCCAGTACAGGTACTGTGCAAGCTGGAGACCAAACTTGGCTACAAAAAAAAGCCTATCGATATTCCCACAAAGTATGGTATGATGTTCTACCACTTCTTGCTACTGACGGTATGAATTCTTAGATGAGGCAAAGCAAATGGAATAAAATGCTACACTGTCTCTTTTTTTCATCTTTTCTGTTAGACAATTTGAATAGGAAGGAACACGCAGATTATGTTCTGATCTTGGATTTTTTTTCTGTGTGCAGTATAAAAAAAATATATCTCCCTGATTTTTAAATGTCATTATCCTGCATATTTTTCAAGGTAAGTGATAAAGTCTTGACACTTTGATGTTAGTCACCATTTCTTCTCTGTTAGTCAGTTGTCTGTTTTCCAGATGATACATTACTTTGGCTGTTAGCTGCATCTGACTTCTCCCATCAGCTCTCACCTTTCCTTTGTAACCCAGTTCTCTTTTGACTCAACAATTTAGACTCTCTGCTTGTTGCATCATTCTGTGAGTTATGACAAAGAAGAAGTTCGATGTGGATTTTCAGTCAGAAATGCAGATGTCATTTCAGCATCAAGAAAGAAGAGACAAAGCAGGACTAACTAAAACAAAAAAATTATTAAGGACCAAGGAAAAGTCTAGAGAGAAAATATTTGAAAATACTTTAATCTTGTTTTTTCTTTCACAACTTTTTGTGTTTCATTTATTACTTACAGCATGTGGTAGATTAATGAGAAGTCACATGATTTAAATACCGCAGCTAAATAAGAAGAGTATTATGGGAGAAGTTAAAACTATGGCAAGGAGATTAACTGAAGGAAAGAAAAATGTACATTAAATAATAAGCAAAACATTTTTCCAAGCATTAAATGTTTTCCATTATGGAAGAATCAGTACCTACTGGGAATTCTTTGAAGTATTTACATTTTGTGGGAAGAGATGTAAAACAATATAGATAATTATGTTACAGTCACAGGTCAATCAATAAAAAAACGTAAGAAATTAAATACTTATTTATTCAAGTGAACTTGAATATGACACTTGAATGCTGTAGACACCAGGAAGAAAACTGGCAGATATTTTACAAATGTATGGTCTAATACATGTTAATAACATATTCTGGAATACTGTTTAATATTAATAGGCGAGGATCAGCATCAGAAAATCCCAGAGAAAGCTAATATAGTTTTAATCACCATTACTTTTTTAATGATTACTAATTGGTCTTCAAAATGGTAGATTATTTGTTTGCAAAGCCACCTGTATCCCATTAAATACCCTTTCACTGCAACCAGTAAAAGCCTACAGATTTTGTACTGATCTGACAGTCTGGAGCTGTCTATATTTGGTTTTGGCTGAGCTGATTTTACCTTGTTTTAACTATGACAACAGTTTTCTAGAAGTCAAGTTACTATTGTCTGATTTCTTTAATTGTGAAGGTCACATACCGTAAAGCTATAACAAACCTGTGTAGTAAATGAATAACAAGCATTAACCCAGGGAAACATAATTACATTGATGTTAATCAGTGCTGGCGAAGCCTATTATGTAACTTCAGTAGGTAATGGCTGAAAACAGACCACCTTAAGATGGAAATAAATGAAAGGAGATCAAGCGAAGCAATCTATGTTGTAAGAGCATATAAAAAAAAAAATCTAAGTGGAATCAAGACTGTGTAGGAAGAGGTTCTCATTAGTGTCATGCTCCTTTAGATGGAAACTGAAGATACTGATGAACTGTCATAAGTTCCTTTTTAAGGAATACTAAAGCTGTCAAACTTTGGATGCAGAGAAAAATTGGAAGGGTGAAAATTATACCAGAGAAAGATAAAATCTACTGGGAAGTTTCTGTGTATCAGTCTTTACTACACTATTAATCATAAGTGTTTACTATTCTAAGTGAACAAATAATAATACCTGTTTCTGTATTGTGATTAGACCATTAAAACTTCAGATAGATTAACAATAAATTCTTATCTGCATATATAAGTAGTGTTCCCTTTTCACCCAAATCAAGGTTTTGATTGTAACGTTTGTTAAACACATAATTTTTCTTGTGAAGACAGTGAGTTGATTTCTACTTCATGTCACACCTATATAAAGAACTCTGAATCAAAAAATCATGAGGCCACCAAAGTCTACCACAATTTAAAAGGACAACATTTTTCACCTGTGTCAGTACATAGTCTTAGCTCCTACAAGTGCTAAGGAAAACCCTTGAGCTTACACAAACATTTTTTTAAAACACGGCCTGATTTCTAGAGATTTTAAACAAAAGTGATTATTTTAATAGGTGGTCATGTGTGAAAACGTATATGTAACATGACAACCTCTGTTTTTATTTCCTTACCTCAGAAATAAATATAACCTATCATGTGTCATAACTGAAGATAGCAAATCAATACTGAAAGATTTTAAGTCTCAACATGTACGGTTATTATGTTTTCTGAACAGTTACTGATGGACTACTGGTTTGTGTATATCTGTTTTTATTATTTTTACGTTGGAATCTTTGTTACATGTGTGCAATCCTTCATTTCTTCACCTCTAATGATCCTTTATTCTCTGCTTTGCATCCAACAAACATTTTAACATTGTTCCTTTAAAATGGAACAAAAGACTAGAACAGTATTTCAATTAATGTTATGGTGGTCTCTTCTTTTACTGGAGCATAGAATTGCAATCTGTTATGTTTTAACCCAAATAGGCGGGTAAGCCCCACACTGCCACTCCCCCACCAATAGGATGGGAGAGAATTGGAATGGTAACATTGAGAAAACTTGTGGGTTGAGATAAAGACAGTTTAACGGGTAAAGTTAAAAATTGTGTATGCAAGCAAATCAAAATAAGAATTCATTCACCAGTTCCCATGGGCAGGCAGGCATTCAACCATCTCCAGGAATGCTGGATTCCATCATGCATAACAGTTACTTGGGAAGACAAACACCAGCACTCCAAATATTTGCTCCTTCCTTCTTCTTCCCCCCGATTTTGTTGCTGAGCATGCCATCATATGGTATGGAATATCCCTTTGGTCAGCTGGGATCAGTTGTCCCAGCTGTGTCCCCTCCCAACTCCTTGCGCACCCCCAGTCTACTAGCTGGTGGATCAGTCTAAGAAAAATAAAAGCCTTGACTCTGTGTAAGCACTGTCAGCAGTAACCAAAACATTCCTGTGTTATCAACACTGTTTTGATCACAAATTCAAAACATAACACCATGTAGAATCATAGAATATCCTGAGTTGGTAGGGACTCACAAGGACTATTGAGTCCAACTCTGTCCATGCATACGATAACCCCCCAGTTCACACCATTTGTCTGAAGGTTTTGCCCAGTCTCTTCTTGAATAATGACAGGCTTGTGACCATGACTACCTCCCTGGGGAGCTTGTTTCAGTTCTTAACCACCATCTGGATGAAGAACCTAATGTCCAATCTAAACTTTCCCTGGCGCATCCTCCTGCCATTACTTCAGGTTCTGGCATTGGTTGCTACTATATGAACTACTATAAGAAAATTAACTCTATCCCAGCCCAAACCAGCACTTAGTCAAATATAATTCAGGAAGCTGGTTACATTGAATTTCATGGGAATATTCAAGGCTCTTGATTTTTGGACTTTTAGTTCCACAAAGGAACAGCTATGCAGGATAAGACCAAAGCCCTAGTTAACCCAGTAAACTGTAGGAAAATCAGTCAATAATACAGGCGTAGAAATAAGGGAAACCTATTGTGAAATCTCCACACCTTCCAGGAATCTTTGACGTAGAGATCTTCCCTCTGAATTTGTCCTTAAAATTAGCTATATATGAAAGGCCAAAGCATACATAATTTTTTTTATGATATTATCCATAATAAGGGATGAATGTCTGAAGACAGAGTAGAAATCATTGCTTGCCTAAAAATAGATCTTCTGCATTATGGCTTCAATATTTCGCACCTCAAGATCACATAACAGTACGTGAAGATGGCATTCGAATGATAGAAATTGCCTGAACATTAGCATTAACGTTGAACCCATTTGCACAATCACAGCCCAATTCACTGCATATCTATTGCTATTTATCTCAATTCTGTATTCTCACCTGCCTTTTCCTCATTATGAATAAATCATTAGAACAGATGTCAAAAGCTTACCAATAAAAGGCACTGTCATTTTCAGAGTAAGCCCAATACTCAGTTAACATATGTCTGATAAAGCAACACAGCAATTCTATGTTTTGGGAAAGTATTCTGTTAGAATTGCTGATCATATTATTTTAACAATTAACTTAAAAGGGAACTATAGACTCATTCAATAGAACCAGGTCCTTTCACTACAATCTTCAGTTAATTACAGATGGCTTGTTCTGATTATGTTCACTTCTTTGAAGGCTGTGCACACACAAACCACACACATACAACTTCATATCCTGTGGTGAGAGAACAGGATTCATTGTAAAGCAGCCAGATCTTGAAGACGAAACGTTATTCAAATTTGGTGAGACTATAAGTTGTCCTGGTTTTGTTAAAAACAAGTTTCTCTTTTAGTGAATTTGCCTGTCAGCTAAAGCCTTCATATTAGCTGCATTTTCCTGGAGAACCCAACACATGTTTTGGTAAACCTAGCAATGGAATGCAAACTTATTGATAAGCACGGATGGACATCTCGCGAGAGGGGCAATGAGAAACTGATGACCGAGAGACTGACCAATGGTGTATAACATTCCATTCACGTGAATACTTCATATAAAAGTGGGAGATCACGAGGATCTCGGCCCTTTTTCCCTTTTTTCCTCATGGCTGACATTAGGAGAGGACCTTGCTGGTCGTCCCTGCAAACTGAGGCCTAGTGAACTATCTTACTGATATATGGTTGTTTATGAATGCGTTTAGTTGCAGCTCAGACTGCTAAGGTTGCGATTGTGAAAACTTCCTGTCAGCATAGCAAAGTCAAGAGTGAACCAAGGGACTACTACACATTACTGGTCTTCCACGTGGGTGGCAATGAAGTTGCAACAAGTAGTCTAAGTTTGATCAAAAGAGACTTCAGGGTCTCGGGACAGCTGATGAGGGAATTGGGAGCACAGATTATTTTCTTCTTTCTCCTTTCATTTATGGGCAGTGATAGAAGAAAGAGATGGGTGCAGTCAATACATGGCTCCACGGTTGGTGTTACCACCACAATTTTGGCTTTTTTGATAATGGGGTGACTACACGGCACCGGGTTTGCTGGTGTTGGATGGAATTCAACTTTCTCATAGGGGGAAGAGGGTCTTTGTATACAAGCTAGCAGGGCTTATTGACAAAGTATTAAACGAGTCATGATGGGGGAGGGGCATGTTATCAGTTTCTCCTGTGACATGCTGTGGGATGAGACACCAGACATAGGGAGATAGGGTGAAGCAGGCTCTAAACTGATGAGTGTGGGGCGTGGGGTCCAAAGTGGTAATGCTTGTGCCATCACATCCAACCAGAGAATAAGCAAGGCAAACCAGAGCAGCGACAAATATTCCTTAGCTACCTCCTAAGATGAGAACCTGAAGGCAAACCACCTCAAGGGTACACATGGCTGTGGTGGATCCTTCTACACCCCTCATGAGGAACCCACATGCTTGATTACTTCTCTGAAGCGTCTATATACCAACGTGCATACCATGGGGAATAAACAGGAAGAATTAGAGATCTATGTGCAGTTGCAGGGCCATGTTCTTCCTGCTATTGCAGAGACATGGTGGGACAGCTCACACCACTAATATGTTGTCATGGCCAGCATGGATGAGCAAGGAGCTCCTGAAAAAACTCAGGTGGAAGAGGATGTTTATATAATGTGGAAAAAGGAACAGACCACCTGGGATGAATATAAGGTGCCTCTTAGAGTATGCAGGGATGCAGTGAGGAAGGACAAGCTCCACTTGGAAGCAAATCTGGCCAGGGATGTCAAAGACAACAAGAAGGGCTTCTTCAAGCATATCAGCAGTAAAAAGAATGTTAGGGAAAATATAGATCCACTGCTCAATGAGGTGGGTGCCCTGGTGATGGAAGATACAGAGAAGGCAGAGTTACTGAATGCCTTCTTCCATCTTTACTACTAAGAGCGGTCCTCAGGAACGCCAGACCCTGGAGGTAGGAAAGTCTGGACAAAGACAGACTTTCCCTTAGCTGAGGAGGACCAGGTTAGAGATCGTTTAGGCAAACTGAAATCCACTAATCCATAGGCCCTGATGGGATGCAGCCATGAGTGCCAAGAGAGCTGGTAGATGTTATTGCTAAGCAGCTCTCCATCATCTTTGAAAGGTTGTGGAGAACAGGAAAGGTGCCTGAGGACTGCAAGAAAGCCAGTGTCACTCCAGTCTTCAAAAAAAGCAAGAAGGAGGACCCAGGAAACCACAGGTCAGTCAGCCTCACCTCCATCCCTGGAAAGGTGATGGAACAGCTCATTCTGGACATCATCTCCAAGCGTGTGGAAGAAAATAATGTTATCACGAGTAGTCAGCATTGATTCACCTAAGGGGAAATCATGTTTGACCAACCTGATAGCCTTCTATGATGGTATGATTACCTGAGTAGATGAGGGGAGAGCAGTAGAGGCTGCCTACCTTGATTTCAGCATGACTTTTGATACTGTGTCTTACAGCATCCTCATAGGTAAGCTCAGGAAGTGCAAGTTGGACGAGTGCATGGTGAGACGGATCAAGAACTGGTTGTATGGCAGAGCTCAGAGGGTTGTGGAGGAAAAATGTGACCAGCAGGTTGAGGAAGGTTACCCTCCCCTCTTCTCTGCCCTAGTGAGGCCTCATCTGCAGTATTGCATCCAGTTCTGGGCTCCTCAGTTTAAGAAGGACAAGGAATTACTAAAGGGAGTCCAGTGGCAGGTTACAAAGATGATCATGTTTTACAGTCCTAGCGCTCAGATTGAAAAACAACAACAACCAAACCCAAAACAAACCAAAACAAAAAATAGCACCCTAATTAGCATGTTACATTAATCACTGCATTTCCACAGCCCCCAGTATTATGATTCTACTTCCTGAAATGACATTGATACACTTGTGGGAGCCAAAAATCTGTGACAAATAGAAGTATCCTCTATGCAGAGCAAACACTGATGAGGAAAATATCTAGCAGAAAAGAGTATAAAAACAGAAAGTTATTTTATTAATACATTAAATGGGTATTATTTATTACATCCACAGACATTCTGACACTGTATTGATTTGCAGTTCAAAACCTTTTAATGTTTCTGAGTGTTACAGAAGGTTTAATCTTAAAACCAGTAAGGACTACTAAATTATAGAGTCTGACCTCTTCTGTAACACAGGGACTGTAATTTAACCCAGTTACTCTTGTAATGAATGCAATAGCTTGTATTGTTTTGAAGCAAGACCTTACTTCAAGAGGTGAAGAATATATCACTTCCAATATCTGATCAGTTATTAAAGTGCTATACCTTACTTCTGATTCAAATTACTCTGAATTGAGACTCTGGATATTTGGTCTCATTACAGCTTTCTTAGTGTGCTGTTTTTGCTGGGATTGAGTTAATAATCTGTCTTTTGTTTTGGGGTTTAGTATGACACTTACCTAAATTAAGGAGTCTTTTGGTGTTCATTATTTTCTCTTCATGAAAGCATGACTCCAGGAAACATTGAAAAATGTGCTTGACTAAATTGCACTAAGACTTATAGGACACTATAGATGTGTTTTAACGGTAGTATAACCTTGCACAAAATACTTACAAGTACTGAACAATTACTTGCAGATATCCATCCAGTTAATTACCCGTAATCATCTGGCTCATTTACTTACATAGCAATACTTGTGTTTTAAGCAGAAATATCAAAAGACAAAAGATTAAATCTACTTATTCTAACCAATTAAATATCTTCGATATTTATCATTTTCACTGTCATCAGAAGATGAGTTACAGCCTCTGTCTGTGCTTAAAAATTGATTAAATGAGTAGTTGAAACAATCTGAGCCTAAATACCATGTAAAATATTCAGAATTTTATTTCAAATACTCAGATTCACACAGAAGGAAAGAATTACTGCAGAGGATTTACAGTGTAAGTCTAAGGTGACCACAGACTATTTTCCTAATGCCTTACAGCAAGTCATAAACTAGCTTTGAGTGCAAGCATTACATGTCCTGGCGTGAGTCTCTTAGCAAGGTTTTCTTACTAAGAGATGAATATATATGATCATAGTGGACAAGTGTGTATGTGTGTGTGTTTATTTTTCTGTGTCCAGTTCTATTTACTTTATATTCATATGCCTGTTTTGTCTCTCCCCCCATCCCATGGTCAATATCCATGAAACAAAATGTAAGTAGAAATCTCAGTGTTACTAAGAACTTCCTAATTTTGTCAAAATCAGATTCAGGTGAAAATAGGAAACAAGTTTTGTCCATGAACCTAAAGAGAGACCCTGTGGAGGAAACGTGCTGCCTTAGCTTTTTCTTGACTGGGCTTCAAATAATTCAAAGGGTGCAATGATGTTACAAATGTTTCAGCATCAAGAAGAGATGTCAGCCTCAGTTAGTGCCTTGATAGACATCCATAAGATTGTACAGGACTCAAATCTGTGGCAAACCAACTTCATTGATTCTGCTGCTAGTAGCTACTTTTTCTTTGGAAGTCCTTTTCAGGTCTGGTCTGGATTTATATTTCTAGGGATTGTTTATGTGAGACAGCACTGGTTATGCCAGCATCAGGTTTCCTAGTTGAACCCCTTTACACTTCAACCACTACAAAAACTAAGATAGCAAAGAGATTATGCAGTATGCAGTGTCTGGGGACTACAGCTGTTGAGCTACAAATCTCCTTTCAATCCTATTGTCCATAGTGCTCATACAGTTACACTGTGGAAGACAGTATTTTGGTCCAGACTTGTATTGCAAAGATGTGGCTTCTGGTTCCTGATTCACTCTGACATATCTATATGTGGCATAAGGACTATATCTCATATTTGTTGCACATAGAAGAGTTTGAATTAAATTCTCATATTCACCTGGTGAAAAATATGATAAAACATTATTGTATGATAAAGAATTATTGATCATGGAATTTAGATGTATAAGGATGCTTTCATTATAGTTTGCTTCAATGCATCTTGTTGTTGTTGATGACTTTTTACCTGACTCTGCACATATTGAAATTGATCATTTTATTTAAACAGCTTGAGAGTTTGAGCTCAGGTTCTCCAGACAAAAAATGCTGCCCGTATCTACAAATGATGACTATTAGGACTTATGAAATTCTATTGTATAAGTAACATGCAGGCTAAACCTTGGTGTACTGAATTATTCATAAGCAAACAGTACTCTCTGGAATAGTTTCGTGTTCACAAACCAGACATTTTTGAATTAGCCCAAATCAGCAACCACATTTTTATGTGCTACATATAATGAGGCAAAAATGATGGTAGACTCTGATTAAGACAATCCAAGTTCACTGTGAATATCAGAAGTGATATGTTCAGCTGATTGCAGGAAGAAAGTCAATGGCCTCAAGCACTTTCATTCAACTAGTCAGAAAATTACTACCAAGATCACAGAAACAAACTGCTGTCAAACTCAGTAATTGGGCCAGGAAAAGAGGTTCAGCAAAAAATACCTGATGCAGTGATGCTCACTTTTTTTTTTTTTAAATTTAATTTGTGTTTTGTTATTTTTCTTTATAATCTCTGGTAGGAATTTGGGTTTTTTGTTTCACTGTAAGGCTCTCATTGGTGATCAGTATTTGTGTTTGTCTACCAGTCTAAGAGCCATATTCTAAAACTGAGGGACTATTTTTTTTATTAATCACAATTTTTTAATGGAAACATAGTATTCAGTGAAGTAAATACTGGAGTGCAACTGCCCATGCAAAAGTCAGCATAAAAATGGAGTATAGAGATTGTCTATTATGCTGAGCAGTATCCTGTAATTATTTCTTTGTATATCCATTCCTGTCTGTCCATCTTCTGTCTTTCACATTTACATTTTAATGTTATTTGTAGAATAAGTTCATATATATATTCCCCATAAAAAGCCATATAATTTTCCTACTTTGAGTGGATATATTAATACTCTTTTTCCATATCTGTGAATAGATTACATAAAGGCTTTTTAAATTTCACTGCATAAACACATATATATACATGCAAAAACATAATACAGATCTCAACCTTTTCAATTAGTTTGGTTCCTCTGTATATAAAACCATAGAACTTATCCAGCTTTTGAATCCAAATAAAGATGTAGATGCATCAAAGACATGATTTACAACAGTAATACAAGCAACTTATTTAAAAGTTATCATAGAAAGCCAAAAAAGAGATGGAAAAGCTAAATGAAATAAGTTTCAGTAAATTTCTCTTTTTGTTATTATCTCTGACTGATGTAGAAAGTTCACTGACAAAAAGTAAGGGCGGAAGAAGAATTTCACACATAATGAAATACATGGTTTGATGAAGAAAACCTTTCCTGTAATATGATATATAAGTGTCCTGGTTTTGTTAAAAAACAAGTTTCTCTTTTAGTGAATTTGCCTGTCAGCTAAAGCCTTCATATTAGCTGCATTTTCCTGGAGAACCAGATACATGTTTTGGTAAACCTAGCAATGGAATGCAAACTTATTGATAAGCACGGATGGACATCTCGCGAGAGCGGCAACGAGAAACCGGTGACCAAGAAACTGACCAACGGTGTATAACATTCCATTCACGTGAATACTTCATATAAAAGTGGGAGATCACGACGATCTCATCCCTTTTTCCCTTTTCCTTTTCCCCTCTGCTTGTGGCTGACATTGGGGGAGGACCTTGCTGGTTGTCCCTGCGGGCTGGGGCCTGGTGGGAGACTGACTCCAGCTCCAGTTGGCTGCAGAGTCTGGTCCAGGACTTTGGGTGCTGGCTCTGCAGTTGCTGGGACTTGCAGGATTGGTTTTGTATATTTTGTGTTGTTTTCTCTGTTCTTGTTGGTGGCGTTGGTGAAACATCTTTGATTTTTCCAGCTCTCTTCTCTCTGTCCTTCTTTCCCTCCCCATCACCTGTCCTTGGTGTGAGGGGGGGAGAGGGAGGGGCGGGAGGGGAAGTGGGGGGGAGAGGAGGTTGGCGGTACATCTGCCAGGGTTTTTGTTGTCACCCCACAATCTAAACCCTCGACAATAAGAAACAAAACAAATAAGTTTACGAGGAAAGAATAGTCCTGACTGAAAGCAGAAAGTAGCTTCAGTATTGATGGGAGAAATGTAAAAGGAAGCCTCAAATCTGCTGGTTATAATGATCTGGATATAAACCCAACACATTTAGGTCTGAATAAAAGCAGTTGTGAACTTCTATGTTTTTGATTGTTTGTTTGTTTTGGCAATGTTGTAGTCATGAATCCTCTTATAGCATTATCTTTTCCTGCTTTTGAAATTAAAAATACCTACTATGTCCTGAGTGGTAAATTTGTGCAACAGCATACAGTAAAGAACTAATACGAAAAACATTTCAAACAATGCTGTGAGTATGTTTCACATTATCCTTTGTAGTTGGAATCTGGGATAAAAGTTTTGTTGTTGTTGTTGTTTTTTCTTTTCTTTTTCTTCTTCTTCTTCTTCTGTGTGTTACCAAGATGTCACGGAAGTTCCAAATGCCATGAAAGTGTCTGACATCATAGATTCAAAAATGCATACATCATATCACTGGAAGATTAGCATATACATTAATGAAATCTAAGAGTGACAAAAATTTTAATAAAAGTCCAAAGATAAAAAGTAATTTTTTAATTAATAGAATACAATTAATTTCCCCTCTCTGTCATCACAAAGGTCCTGCTGTAATGGAAACCCATTTCAGAAACACTGCAAAAGGGACTCTTCTCTATATCAGTCTCTTTTCTTCTTTTACATGTTACCTTTTACATGCTGGTTTGCACTTTTACAGATGAAAAAGTAATGTTTTGGTCATTTGTTTTCTTGTTTGTTCAGATCACAGGCTCTCTACTATGTTACATAATTATTCATCATTATTTTACCTGTTTCTGAATCTATTAAAGTGCATCTTTGCATTCTATTTCATTAAAAATGTAGGAGTTTAGTGTATATATAAACTGAAAAAAGGAGGCAGGAATCACATTTTTTTTTTCCTGATAAGAGTTTATTTCCGTATTTTCTTTTTCTGTTTGCTTATGTTTCTCTCAAGTCCTCCCATCTAGCTTATGCCTGCCCAGAGCTTCCAGCTGTTATGCATTATTTATTAAATTATCCTTCTCGTGCCATATTTTTTAATTACTGCAAATCTCCATGATGTAAATAAATGAGTTATATTGATAGTGTATTATCCAATGCAAAAACATTGTCAGTGCAAAATGAAATTCGGGGGTGGGGACATACCTTGGAAACGTTATAAGAGGAAGTTTTATATCTAAGGAATAAGACTTTTCAAAGTTAAGCTTCTCTTAGTAAAATATCAGCAGCAATTAAGTGTTCAGCATTACTCCATGAATACCTCTGAATGGACTTATTGAGTTTGTTTCAGTTCTTAAAAAGGGACAGACATTTATACACCTCAGAAGAGCAGCTGCACAAGTAATAACATTGTGAGCTTCTCACGGCTTCTGTTCTTAAGATTACCACATAATCCAAGGTATTTTTGTTGCAACATGGATTTCATATACACAAAACGTTAATTAATTTGTGAATGCTATTTGTTATTAGTTTGTTGTTATTTTTATTACTTGTTTTACTATATTACTTAGTTCTTAATAAGGATATTCTTTCACCAAGAAAAATTAATGACGTAAACTACAATATTCCAATATACAAAGTATGTCATAATCATTTTTCAAATACTGATGCATAGTTTTTATGTGCACTTTCATCCATCAACACCTACAAAAGGGATTTTGTTCAACTCTGTGGAAACAGAGGAAAACTGTATACTTCACAACATGAAAAATTACACCAAAATAAACAGCCTAATTGGGCTTAAGTATATGTAAATTCAATTCAGTTCAATTAAACTGAACTGAAACAGGACAGAACAAAATTATGAAACCTCATAGTTATGTCAAGTCCTTTCCTTTCTGTTTTTATTCAGTTGTTTGCATGTTTAGGTCTTTAAAACTCTCAGGCAGCCACAGACAAAAAGCTCATTTTAGGTGACAAGAAAGAATAAAGTGTGAAAACAGATATCTTTACTTCATCTCTTTAAAATAAAGATTCCTGATAAAAGTAAGCTTCCTTCACATATAAAATTGTTTTGTTTAAAGGTTAGCTTTAATATTAACTGAGATTTTAGCCTGCTGTGTATGTACATGTGATGTGTTGTAGTATTTTCAGGAAAGAGAGAGACTCCTACTTCAGAAGAGTCAATAGATTTGAAGTTAAGACACTGAGACTAATAAGGTGAATGTGGATTGCCATCATTTGTGATGGCTGTAAGTTCAGACAGCAATAAGTATTTTTTATTCAGTTTGGGGGAAAAGTCTTTATGCAGAAGAAAAACGACAAAACCTCATCATCTTTCATGCAATTGAAGTTTTGACTTCTAATCAAGAATAGAATGACATATTGTGATTGATAATGGTTGATGAGAGACAGAGATGTATTTCAAAATTAGGCCAGAGACCATATATCATGAATGTGGAAATTTTGAGCGTTTTATGTAAGTTCAAATGAATGAATAAACATTAAAGTTCCTGCCATAAACTAGCATCAATTAGCAGGATTTAACTTATCTGAAGACCTGGCCAAGGTATTTGCATATGTTACAAGTACATTGAAGTGCTTTGTTCAATTTCTTTATATCTCAAAGTTCCTTAAGATTACAGTCAACACAAAGAATTGGGAATTCATTCAATTTCATGTAGAATTTCAATTAAGAGGCATGCTAGCCATTGACAAAATCATATCTTCAAAGACATAATTTCACACAAAAATGTAAAAATTAAAGAAATGTTCAATTCTGTTACCACAGGTATGACCACAACACTTTGAAGCACTGACTTCTATAAATCCAGAATTAAAGGTTCAGAAATTTACTTCATTTATTAGTTAATAAGTAGATATTTCAAACTTAGATCTGTAATTATTGCATAATCTATCCTTCACATACTACTGAACTCTTTTACTATATAATATGTGCAGAGCTACTCTATTATTTTGAGGCTAAACTTTTGTCTGCTAAATGAGAATGATACATTAAAAACAGAAAATGTTTCAGTTACTTAATGGAAACTAATTTATATTAAGCTTTTTATGTGTATGGGGAAGGTATTGAGAAGGTAAAGTCATCATAAGGACAGTTTTTTAGAAGGGGAGTATCTGCTCTCAGCATGCCAAAGGTCAATTCAGCTGAACCTAGTCAAAACTGAACTTCTGAGATATCTTCCAGAACCTTTCATATTTTCATGTACCTTGTCCTCACTGCCAACAGATACTACAAAAACACAAGGCTAGGGGAAACCTTAAAGTTCACCTAGTGTATTACCCTATCCATAATTTCTATTTAATTTCTTTTCATCTTACTTTAAATATCAACCATTTACACACCACAATGCTCTTTAGTCTCTTGTCCCCTGAAGGCAAGGCATTTCTTTCTTCTTCCAAGTCCCTACTTACTTCAACATGTCTTTCTTTACAAAAGATATGTAATTTTTCCAATCTTTTTTTTTTTTTTCTGTTTATAACAGCACATAATAACACCAACTTTGTTTTCTCTTATATTAGCACATAATATTAACAGACATTAACAGCACAGACATTACCACATTCAAAACACATGCAAGAAGTTAAGTACTAGAATGTCACCAAGAATAGAAACAAAGAAGAACTAAAGCAGAGATGAGAGAAATCCGTCATATGGATTTTCACATCACTGGAAGATGTAAGACACTACAGTTGTGAAAATAGCATAAGAATATGGACGAATAAAACTTTCTAGTTCTACTCTACCACCAAGTATAACTTTAAGTACCAATTTATCAGCTTGTGTTTAAAACATCTCCATGCTGATTCTGCTACACTGAACATTTCCTTTGAATTGATCTACACTATTGCAGTCTTCCTTTATACCCTCTTTCATTTATTGTCATAGAAATCTGATAGTTACCATGACTATAACAGTAGATATGCAGCCTAATCCACTGCAGAATGAAGTCTGTTAAAGACTTTCCTTTGACTATAATGAGCTGGATTATGGCAGTATTGGTTTTCAAATAAAAATATTTGTGAAGCATTCAGAGACATCAGGCTGAGCAGTGCAAAGCCCCATATCATTTGTTCAATACATCCCATTATCTGTTACTGTTTCTGTTCTGTTTTCAGTCATTTGCCAGCTTTCAAAATGTTGGAATTAAAAGAGGAAAGTCATCATTTATTGGATTCTATGCCATGCCTCCAGCTTTTCAGCCTTGCACAGCTCAAAAGTCTACATGCTTTTTTTTGAATCAAAAGGTGTGTTTCACATGGGATTTCAATTAGAAAAGTACGCTTTCTACCAACCATACTTTTATTAAGGAATTAGAAATTACACTTGATTTTTTTCATATTTATCTTAACAGTGTGTTTATGAGGGAAGAATAGTATATACACAATATAACTTCACAAGCTAGTCACACTATGATCAACATGTTAGCTATCTCCAGAAAGTGTGTCTTCTCTGAACCTTCTTTGAATCATCCTGTTGAAACGATTATTTTTGTCTTCTGACTCTAGAAAATGCCTGGCTGATTTATATTCCTCAAACAGATGCTTAATGTCAAATGTTAACAGATAAAATAATAGAGAAGAAAAATAAGACTAATACATAAAAAAAAAAAAAAGTGCTCCATTGAGTAGAACACCAAACAGATTCCTTCAGAAAAAGGACAATGATGAAGGTATGCCATATATTATAACAGGTACTTGAAATATCCCTATGGCAATGAAAAAATTACAAGCAAGGAATGTAACGCAGATATCAGAATGTGAGCATTTTCATTTCAAAAATTCAAGAAAATACTAATCCAAGGCCAATACCTTGAAAATTACTGCAGAATATATACTAATTCTTAAAGTTTTTCTAAAATTAAGTAATGTCTCCTGTGCATTCACTGAACATTCATTTGCTTGTATCAAGAAAAAGAAATAGAGGCTGGTTAAGTACCAACAAAACAGCAACAATCGTGAATAATATAAAAATGAAAAGAAGAAAAGGACAGAAAAGCAATTATGTGAGAGTTCTTCTTGCAAGGGTTCAAGGGACTATCTCTTCAGTCTTTTAACTGAGTACAAGACCGAAGAAAGAGTGCACGCACCGATTCTTTGAGGGAAGGAATAGCTCTCGCCATAAGAAAGGCTATAGGTCATTGCTTGCTGTCTCCAAGTGCCTATTTCAATAAAAGTAATTTGAAAAATTATATAAACTAGTAATTCAGGCACAATGCCCATTATCAGACCCCTTTGGTATGGTAATGAATGCTCTTTTCAAACACTGATCATCTTCTTCCTTCTTGACCTGCTCTCAGATCCTGTTCCTAAGGAGAGCTTGTGGACTATCAAAATTTAGGGCATATTACAAATTCCACTTGAACTCCTTGAGCTGAAGGATTCTCCTTATTAATTCCTTGCCAAAGAAAATTTGTGACTAATTTTGACTACCAGAAACACTTCTTCAATGAGGTAGCTATCATATTCACTGACAGCTTGTACTAGCCTGTGCCTCATATTGAGATTGATTACTTGCTGCCTGTAAATCATTGTTAAAACTGAACAATCAAGATTTTTCTGTGCCTACAGAAGCTTTCCAGAGCCTTTTGTTCCTATGGAGCACAGGGAATAAAGATGCAGGGGAAAGAATATGGAATCAAGAATAAAATTCTGCAGACCCAAGATGTGTTTTTGGATTATTTCTGCCACTGCATTTAGCAGTAGAGGACAATGTCCTTAGTCTTCATGGTGTCCTTTTTATATGGTCTGTGCATCAAACTCATTTTCACCAGGGGCCACATCAACCTCACTGTTGCCTTCAAAGGGCTGAATGTAATTTTAGGACTGTATAAATAAATGTAGGAGTAGTGACTACAGTCCTAAAATTACAAGTCCACCACTAAACCATGTCCCCAAGCACCACATCTACATGTCTTTTAAACAGTTCCAGGGATGGTGACTCAACCACATCCCTGGATGGCCAGTTCTACTCACAGAGAGAAAGAAAAATTTTAATTATTTTTAAGCAACACTCATTTTCTTATCTAGCCTGAAATACACTTATCTCTATCTAGCTACCTATCTGTATGACCTTTATGTATTTAGTTATTCTACTGTAGAGATTAGATATTCTAAATGCATACGTTATGATTTAATTAACAAATTAGTGAGCACTGTAAAGCTGACCTTCACCACTTCATATGCAAAGAATTCTCATTTTATAGTTGCCCTTTTAAGAGACAGAACATTATGAGTCTATGTTAATCTGCAGAAGATATAAAACCCCTGTCAACTTGGGAAGGCCTGAGGAAAACAGAAAAAAAACAAGGCACCTCACTACAAATCATACACTGTGAACACTGGTTATCAGTGCTGATGAATCAAAGAGCATAAATGTGTGATATAAAATACAACTTTTTGCCATTGATCACAGATATTGATTTGCTGTAAATATGTTAGCTTGCATTTTTTGTAGTTTTAAACTCAGATTGTTCATTATTGTTTCTCCATCAATAGACACATAAGGGAAAGAAGACTGACTGTAGAGACAGGCTGTGGCAGGAGAGCTAACCAGATCTCTGTGGCAGAACTGCTTAGACACAAGGTAGAGATCTAGAGGAGACAAGCAACACATGGAAGCTTTGGAAATGAAACACCGATGGACTTTAGGTCATTTCAGTTCCTTGAATCAGATATGAATCAAAGAAGCAGTTTCTGCATTAAGCTGGAGAGTATCAGGTTTCTGAAGATTTTTTGAAGAAAGCAAAATTTTCAGGTAATTGAAGTGTAGAAGTTAAATTCACTCAGATCAGCAGAAGATCCCTGGTTATGGGAGAGATGACTGATATACTGAACCAGTTTATATGGAAAAAATAAACCTGAGGCCATTACAGTAGGATCTGAACTAGAGATGGTGCAAAGTACTGATTATGCCAGAATTAATCACTTATGTGATCAATACAGTGACTCTAAACACTTTGTGTCTCTGAAACTTTGATGAGGAAGAAAAGGGAAAGTATCCAGGGGAAGACAGATACAGTGGTCCTACATACAAACAAAAGGGAAAAAGTATTGTATAAACATATTAATATTTATATATGAAGGTATGAATTGAAAGCCCATGAGTGTCCCACTGTTATTACTTATTTTTGAAGAGCCTAAGGAAAGTCTAAGAAAAAATAAATAACAATAGGTGACTATAATCTGGGTTGCACACATGAAGGTTTCTTTATAACTCTGAGAATTATTGTATGCAAGAATTGATTTTAGGTTTAGAATACCTGCTCTGCGGTAGCACCGGCACCTGCATGATATTTATGGAAATAACCACAAGAGAATGCATCTTCCCTTCCTCTCACACAGTAGGCACAGGCAAAGCAGAAAAAAAAAATAATCAAGCATAACATTTTTTAGAGACAGTAAGATAGATGTGTTTTCAAACTATTTTAGTATACTGGAACACTACAGCGAAAGCTTGGATTTTCTTACTGTGAACTCTTTCCATTTCTACAAGCAACAGAGAGAGGAAAAAAAAAAAAAAAACCAGTAGTTTCACCACCCAAGAAAAATAGTCTCATTCAAGAAAGAAAACTCCTCCTACCATTATAAGAAATCTGACAACTCTATGCTGGTTTTGGTTCTATTTTCAAGTACTTTATTTCACTGAATATTTTTTTTTAATGTAGAAATTATGCATGATATGCAGATCTAATGTCTTTGTTCTCACTCAAAATACGGTGAGACATTCAAAATTAAATAAATCCTTTTACCAGCTATATTAACAATAAAGTGAGCAGACAAAACTGCAAAGAAATCTTGATTTAGCTTACTTAAGGAAAATATCCCAGAAGACTCTAGCAAATTTGGATTAGGTCTAAGTTTTAAGGATACTCACAGGTTCTTCTAGTCCCCACCAGGTGTCTAGTGAAGAGATGCAAATCAGAAAGAAAAAATCAGATTGTGGATGAGATA
Organism: Patagioenas fasciata; assembly: GCF_037038585.1. Taxonomy (NCBI): domain Eukaryota; kingdom Metazoa; phylum Chordata; class Aves; order Columbiformes; family Columbidae; genus Patagioenas; species Patagioenas fasciata. Next base: position 14,836,705 of record NC_092520.1, on the reverse strand, counting down.
TAGGCCAACCACTGAAAATTCATGACTTTGTACAGGGTCCCATAATTGAAAGTTTATAGTTTTGCTTTCAAGTACAGTGACAGTCTGGGTAAGCATCTCCATTTTTCAGTAGTCCTGATTGCTAAAAGGATTAAAAGTAAAACCAAGTATCTTATTTCTCTTCTATTTCTGGTATTAACTAATACTTGAACAGGTAATCATTATTGCTACAGATGCACATAGAATCACAGAATGTCCTGGGTTGGAAGAGACCCACAAAGACCATCAAGTCCAACTCCATGATATCTATGACCAATAGGATGCTTACATTTTGTAGGTTTTGTCATATGTTTTGTTACAGTATGGAAATGGAAAACTGAAAACTGATTGAAAACTCATTAAAATATCATAAAGAGACAGACAGGGATGGAGACATGGATAGAAAGAAAGGCAGTTTCAAATAATTTTTGATTCTAGACAGGGTTAGAAGTTTTGAATGAAAGGGAAAAGGTGGTTTTACATTAGAACTAAACAGTATCTCCAATAACTGTTCCAATTTGACATATTCTTAATTTGCTGTGTCACATGGTTTATCAGCTATTTCCTACTGAACCTGCAGCATTCTTGGAAAAGAAAAAGTGACATAGGTCAGAGATACAGAAGGATATAATGCTGTTACATTTCTGTCATTCATTTCTACAACAAGCCTCATGAGACAGTTCTGACAGCAAATCCTGTCAAAATAAGACTCCTGAATAAATAACATGAAGTCTGTTCAGTGACATCTTTGCCAGGAAGAAATAAAATTTCCAACAAATTTAATTTACCCTTTCATTGCGTTATACAGTCTTGATGTCCAGATGACCATGCAGATGGTTACTGGATTGCCAAAAGTTACAGAAAATACTTGTAAAACTTAATCTCAAAACTCTCCCATAAATAAAATTGCACATAACTGGATAAGATCATTAGTTAATCTGTTAAATAAATCAGAAAAAAATATTATTTGTTAAGGTTAACGATTGGAAATAAAATAATGCACTATTTTAGGGTTATGTTCCCTCTAGTTTATTAATCATAGCTAAAATAATAAGTCGTAAAAACTGATCTGCTCAGACCTGGGGTTCATACTTCTTGCCATTAAATACATATTTCATGACTCATACGAAGAGCCACAAAACTCACATAACTTCATAGAAATTAGGCTTATATATATATATATATATATATCACACTTTCCTAAGCTGTGAATTTCAGAGTTAAGCTTCAAAACCAACACTTGGTGCTGCACCACAACCCACATGGGTAACAGGGTTAACGCATCACCCTGGGTCTTAGAGAACCAAACCTGCCTGGAGCAGGGAGGTAGAGTCACAGATTAAGGACAGACTTCAAGCCTGGGAAAGGGGGATGAGGGTGAGGTGTTGTAGTAATTTGTCTTTTATTTTCATAATACAAATCTATTTTAATTGGCAATAAATTAAATTTTTCTCCAAGTCTAGAGTATTCTTCCCATTATGGTAATTGATCAGGGATTTCCCTGCCTATATCTTGACCCACAAGTTTTTCCATCTTATTTTCTCCCCCTGGTCCCATTGAGGAGGAGCGGTGAGAGAGTGGCTGGGTGGCGATCTGGCACCTTCCCAAGAGCCTCTGGCCACACTGTAAAAGATCAGAAAAGTGTGGGAGAAAAAAGAGAATCCTAAACCTCACTAGAAAATAACCACTGCTTGATGCCTAGATTACATCTTCATAATACATGGTGTTTCAAAAAGATGGTCCCTGTATATAGTTTGACAATTAAAAACAGTTCAGGGAGAGTTCATAATAAGAAATAGGTGGTTTCATTTTGTGCCTCACTAATACTGTCTGTTTGTGAAAGCAGACCAGGATTTCTGCTACATCTCCTTCATTCCATAGTCCTGATTCTATGGTATGATTGCAAATCAGTTAGTGCTAAAAGGACTAGCATACATAATTTGACCTTTATCTGTGAGAAGACTTGTTAAAAAATTACTTGATTTTCCAAACCTATCCTATTTTGGAGCTGCTAATTTTTTGCAGAAAAGTGAGCAAATTTTATAAGGAAATCAAGGATTTTAGCGACTATGTAACTGTCCTATACCTTCCTTACACAAAATCAACTTTTTCAGCAGAACTGCACTTTAAAAGGCAAAAACATCATTCAGGTTAACTGTATATATTATTTTTTGAAAAGGAAAACATAATTCTAAACTGCATTTTCTTGCGTTTTTTTCCCCCAAAATAAGAGCTTATGCTTGAGGGGTTTTCCTTTTATATATATGTACATTTTATTTTTTATACCAAACAACATCCGCTAGTCAAGCTTTTATTCCCAAGTCATCATAGTCAAGTTTCATAAAAGAACACATTTGTGCAATTTCAAGAAGAATGTTGTCAGAAATTGGAGCCTATGTAAGCATAAATCAGATTGTCCTTGTGAGAAGTTCTTTTCTAGATGTACAGGTCAATTTTGACCTATAATTTCCATTTGTGCCAGTGTAGGATTCAGGGCTGTGTTGGTCTTAATGGCTTCTGCAAGAAATAACTTTAGGTCACAAACATTAGTGTTCAAATTTTCTCTGGGGCTTTTTATAATTTTTTTTCTTCATATCGGTATTTTATTTTAGTCTATTTAAGATTTAAACCTTTGCAGATCACTGTAATTGCCTGGACCTGGTCCCCAAAGCCAAAAGTGCCTGCAGTTTCCTCAGTCATTATCATTAAGGTATAGCTGTGAAACTACCAGAGCTTTGTTTTAATGAGCTACATTTTTTGTTCTAACAAACCTCAGTGACAATTCTTACCTTGGTCATTTGAAAGAAGAAGAAAAACAGTGCCGCTGAAGGTTTTTGTTTTCTCTTTTACTGTCTACTCTGCTCCCTATCACAAATTTGTAAGGGCAAAATACATTTTTTAAAAATTTTACTGCATTGCAACATAAGGTCCAGTGACAGTCTGCAATCAGAAGCCAGGGCTGTATGCTCAGTTTAAATGAACTGGTGTAACTCTAATTGTTTCACTGGACTGGCAAAATTTCATATTAGGTCGGAAACCTCAGTGATAGTCACTAAATTAGAAAACACAACAGAATCCAGCCAAAACATCACTGACCTGTTTTCTGTTTAAAAAACTGCAGATATGAAACAAGTATTTTAGATTAAAGAGGATTATTTTAATATAGCCATTTCCCCAAATGCAACTCATTAGACACACACAATTTATAATGACATTATCAAAATGTCTTCAATAAAGAAATAGTACAGACCACCACAGCGAAGTAACACACTTGAATAAGAAATGTGTGGCTGCCCGCTGCACAGAACAACGGTGGGATTTGGCTGTATCTGTCAAATCAAATCAGAGTTACTAAAAGCGTTCACTTTTCTGATATGAACAGAGCAGACAAAGAAATCTTCTTGGAGAAAATGTTTGCCCCAAGGATAAATGGAGATAGAGATTAAAACACTGAGGAGCAGAATACCACTGAGCAGATGTTAGGTGATGGCAGGAATTAGGGATGCTCACGGCAGAAATGCCAACTGCCAGCTGCAGCCACCATAATCACTGAGAGACAGGGTGCCAGAAACATCAGAAAATGTAAACAGGGGTAATCAGGAGTGAGAGAGAGAAATGGTTGGCCATATTGAAATGAGTATTTAGGAATGCCCGTCAGATTTAGAGCAGCAAGAAATAACTGAAAGTCACTGAGAATTTTCAAAACCACTCTATTTTAAAATTAAAAAAAAGGTCTGTATTCTTGGAACCATCATGACAGAAGGATTTAGAAAGTGACCTTTCACTGAATTATGAAGGTCTGTAATAGGAAGCACCACCAATCACTGTATCATTTCTCAGGCTATATCTTCCATGTATCATCTCTAATATAAAGATAAGTCTGCTTACGCTGGAATTTGTTTTGATAGTTCGAGTATTTCTGCTTCAATTTACACTTTAAGGTCAAAATCCTGTTTGATTTATCTGTTATTAATAGCTTCATATAATTCATTCAGTAAAACACTGAAGAGGCATTTTTAGTCCAAGGTTTGCATCAATGAATTTTGTTGACGATCTCAAGACCAGAATGGGACTCTGGCTGTGCTATGGACCATGAGCATTTGTGGGAGAGAAGGCACATCCATCAGATGACTTCCTCAGTTGATTCCCATCACACAATTCCATGAAGATACACCTTTCTTTGTTTTTCCCCTATTAATTTACAGTGTAGCATTGGGCTTATTTGTGGGTCTGCAGAGAAAGAGCAGTGCCATTTCACTGTGCTGTCACTAGCTAGGTGAGACAGCACATTCCTGCCCTAGATCCTTTCAGCTTTGGTTCAGTAATCAGAAGTATTTACAGCTATTGGATGTTTCCTACAGTGTCTGAAATATCTCCACTGCGCTGACACATGTTCCCTTCTACATCTCTGATGGTGGAATTCAGGTCTAGAGCTGGATGCCTATATGTATGTCTCTGCATGTAAAGTAGATTTCTGGGCCCCTAAAAACAGCCAGCATAGCACTGAGAGTGATTTAGTTCCTCTGCAAAAAGTTGCCAGCACTGGTCAGCCATGTGCTTAAGCACCATTTAAGCACTGACTTTGGTGCCTTACAAATGTTTCTGCTGCTCAAGCTTGTGCACCTGGTTTCCATTTGAGACTCTCTAGGTGACTGGGCCCTCAGACACCTCTCCAAGCAGGCATTTGGGTGCAGCTCCCTGCATCAGATGTGCCAGCCCCACAGATGTCTGCAGTGGATATCTGGGTGGGCTGGGTGTGTTAAATGACAGTAGACACATATGTATGAACAGTCATACTCTCAATTTGCATTGTTTATAACACAGAGTAAACACATAAAGAACAGTTAGAAGTCACAGTTTAGGTATCTTGATCATTAACCAAATCCCAGCCCTGGACCTAGGCACATCAGAAGCCAAGTGATGTCAAGAGGAACAGAAAACGAAGGGCAGGGATAAATTAAATCTTCAATGACTCCTTCCTTTGAGGAAGATGTCTATAATCAAACACATGCTATACAGCCCAAACTGAGCAGACAGACCACCTTTAGATACTTTTCAGGAAGTGTCAGCAGGTCTATTTTAAAAGGGCAGGTCAGACTGTAATGGTACAACTAAGCTTTTATTTCCTCCATAAGAAGGTTAATACAATTTTAAGAGGTAAGAAAAGAAAGAACATGCTGTAACCTTTTATCCTTGTCTTTAATCTGACAGTAACAAAAATGGGGGAAATGCAGCCTGCCTCCTCCCCTCACATCACCACACGCTACTGTGCGCCTCGAATACCCAGAAAGTGATATCTGTCGGAGACACATGCAGATGGGTGGACAGATGTTCCCAGGAGATAAACACACACATCAGTTCTCTCACAACACACAGGAAGAAATTTACTCTCAGGAGAGCTGTGACATGGAAAGAAAGAAAGAAGGATTGCTATCCCATGCTTTAAATATCCATTGATACTGTCAGTGTTGTTAGTGGTCCAGCTATTTGAACTGAAGTCTTCACTGTGCACCAAAAATCCTGCTTAGGGCATATGCAGACTTGTGCTGCTCCAGTGATAATATCACCAGAATGATCTCACCTGTATCTCCTCATGAAAATTATCCCATCTGCATGGTGACATAGGAGATAAGCACATTTCTCCTGTGGAGACATCACTGCTGAGCTGGGGATGGGGAGAGAAGATTTGGTGTGGAGGAGAAAGAAGCTACTTTCATTGGCAAAATGATTGTTTCTGTATGCCATTTCGTGTATATTGGGACTAAGAGTTCTGGCAGGATAAAGCTATCAGATACTAAAGAGAAAAAAAAAGGCTCTTCAAATGGTTAAAGGCCAGGAAAGGCTTGTTATGTTTGAAGGAGCTCCCTTGAAGTCAAACCATATTGTTGATTATGGCAGGAGTCCTGGGATGGAGCAGAATGTTGTTATGGGATTTGAAGACAAGTATGATTTACAGGCAAAGCAGCACACAGAGATCTAACTCACAGATAATTACTGCTTTTTATCATTTTTTCCCCCCCGTTGAGTGCTTTTAAAAAATAGTGCCACAAATTTCAGTGATTATTTTAGACAAATTCTAACCTTATTAAACCCTTAGTTAAATGGCAATTATAAGACCGTATACAGTAATGCAACCTCTTAACTGGACTCCTACCCTGCAGACCCACACCTGGAAGATAAAAGAATTGGCTGGAGGGCCAGGTCCGAAAAGTTTGTGGTGAATGGAGCCAAATCTAGTGGCGGCCAGTCATGAGTGGTGCTCCCCAGGGCTCAGTATTGGGACGAGTTCTGTTTAATCTCTTTATCAATGATCTGGATGAAGGGATTGGGTTCACCCTCAGCAAATTTGCAGATGACACCAAATTAGGTGGGAGTGTTGATTTGTTGGAGGGTAGGAAAGCCATACACAAGGATCTGGACCAGCCGGATCGTTGGGCTGAGGCCAACTGCATGAGGTTCAACAAGGCCAAGTGCTGCGTCCTGCACTTGGGTCACAACAACCCCAGGCAGCGCTACAGGCTCGAGGAATAGTGGCCTGAAAGTGTCTGGTAGAGAGGGATCTGGGGGTGTTGATCGACAGTGGCTGAACATGAGCCAGTAGTGTGCCCAGGTGGCCAATAAGGCCAAGAGCATCCTGGCTTGTATCAGGAATAGTGTGGCCAGCAGGACTAGAGAAGTGAATGTGCCACTGTACTCGGCGCTGGTGAGGCCACACCTTGAATCCTGTGTTCAGTTTTGGGCCCCTCATCATAAGGACATTGAAGTACTTGAGAAAGTGCAGAGGAGGGTGACGAAGCTGGTGAGGGGCCTGGAGCACAAGTCTGATGAGGAGCGGTTGAGGGAGCTGGGGCTGTTTAGCCTGGAGAAAAGGAGATTGAAGGGAGACCTTATCGCTGTCTACAACTACCTGAAAAGAGGTTGTAGCATGGAGGGTGTTGGTCTCTTCTCACAAGTAGCAAGTGATAGGACAAGAGGAAATGGCCTCAAGTTGCACCAGGGGAGGTTCAGATTGGATATTAGGAAAAAAATTCTTCACAGAAAGAGTTGTCAGGCATTGGAACAGGCTGCCCAGGGAAGTGGTGGAGTCACTATCACTGGAGGTGTTTAAAAGGCATTTAGATGAGGTTCTTAGGGACATGGTTTAGTGCTAGAGTTAGTTAGGTTATGGTTGGACTTGATGATCGTGAGGGTCTCTTCCAACTGAAATGATTCTTTGATTCTGTGAAGAAAATAAGCATACAGAGGTACTGCCAGGCACATGGGGAAGTACTAACAGACACAATTGTAGGGAAAAACCATGAAGCCATCTCTCACCATGCTTATTAGCATGTTCTCTACCTCTTGCTATTGGGGAACAGTGGTTTTTATTGCTCTCCACTGTATCTGGGCATATCTACCTTTAAAAAATAACTACAGGTTGATAATACTGAGAGAAATAAAAACAACTAGGAGACTCCAGGAATATTTAGGAAACCTTACTATGCAGTATTTATTTAGCCTGTTTAACCTTCATTTATTTACATAAGTGCTAGCTAAAATATAGAAAACTCATGAATATGTAGGAGGGATTCATAAAATTATCCTATGAAAAACAGTTTCACACAACTACCTTCTTGTGATTTGTCTGTACTTACTCAGCAGGGCAGTGGAATACAAAAGTGCATCTTGCCCAAGATTTTGACATTTTCATCTCTGCTGCTGAGAAAGATCCCAGCTGACCCACTGCAGTATGGGATTTGTGGAATATTTGAAATGTTGTTGTTCTTGCCAACAGAGGGACTAAAAAGAAGAATTTTTAAGCATTAACAAAATTAGAGCTAAGAAATGGTGTGTTTGGGGTTTTTTCTTGTTTAGTTTTTTTACTTTCTATAATCATATTGAGTACTGTGAAAATCAGAAAGAATAAATAAAAACAACATACTTGATAGTTAATTTTTCTAGAATTCCAAAATGGGATATGAGGTCAATGTCAATCATGCAAATGGGATGAAGTAACTGCTTAAAGTGAGTAAACGGTTTAATACAGTAGCTGAGAGGTTTCTGTTTTTAAAAGCCTAGAAGTTTAACACATCATAGGTAATGTTGACAAATGTGTTTGATTCCATTTATCAAATTATAATACATATTTTATATTCCTGCCAATTGTGACACAGTAAACTTAAAACATCAGCCCATACTTTTTCCCGTAGCTTACAGCATTATTTTACACAAACCCTATGATTATACTACCATGTACTAAAAATCAGATAGATTATATAAATTACTATAAACTACATTAGTTACTTTATTTACTTCTTAACAACCTAAGATAATATGAAATGAATAAAATAAAATAAAATAAAGAAATAAAATGGTAGAATGAGTTTCTATAGGATTGCAAATGTGATGCTTGTGTCTAAAAATTTCATTACACACAGCTATGGCCATCTCCAGTCACATTCTTGTGATTACACATACTTGAAGGAGGATAAACAGACATAAGCAAGCAATGCCACGAAAAGAGAAGTATTAAGTTCTGTTTTTTTCTGTAATACAATCTGCATGACAAAGATGCATCTACTCCAGCAGTCCATAATAAACTGACTGCAAAGTATTTCAGCATGTAAACAACATGTCACGAGTTCTCAACTACAAGAAAGAATTTATTGAAATTACGAAGACATAATAAATACTTTTCATTTCTTATTATTATATTTCTCATTCCACTATCTGCATGTACTAATTTTAAAAACTAACTTCACTACAGACAGGCATAGAATCAGATTAAAGGGTATATAACTGGTAGTAAAAAGAGAACTCCACTCTGGCAGAGCTTCCAGTCTCTGAAGCTACTGCCAACAAGACTCAAATTTTACTAGGCTTCTGGTACTCTTTCTCTCAGATTTGTTCTTTTCTTTCTTAAATCCTTCTGTTTGTTTCAACATCCAGAAGCAGTCATCACCAGAACTAGATGTACTTTCAGCAGCAACCATCTACCTGCGCCATTACCTTCAAAATTTTTTTTTTCATAGGTTTTAGAAAATTACAGGTGGTACTTATCTGCATTGAGTTTACATGGCAATGTTTTGGTAGTGGGAGGGAGCTGCAGGTGTGGCCTCTGTGAGGAGATAGCAGGAGCTGCCCCTGTGTCAGACACAGCTGGTTCCAGAGAGATCCAGAAGACCCACCACTTACCAAAGTTGAGCCCATCAGTGACGCTGGTAGTGCTTTTCCGACAACATATTTAAGAAAGGATCAATACGCTGCGCAGCAGCCCTGAGAGAGAGGAGTGAGAAAATGTGAAAGAAACTTTGGTGTGAAGACACCAAAGTTGGTGAAGAAGGATGGAGAAGAGGTGTTCCAGGCACCAGGGCAGAGACTCCCCTGCAGCCAGTGGAGAAGATGATGGGGAAACAGTTTGTGTCTCCTCTGCAGCCCATGGAGGAACACATCAGAGACCACTGAGAAAATATCGTGCTGGGAAGTATCACACTACACCTACTGTTTCTTACATTGCACTTCTGAACATTTATGGGCTACTGCTGGGGAGAGCATACAGACTTACATGGACCTTAGGTGTAACACAGTGTTCATTTTTTATCTTATTCTGCAAGAGAAAGTGAATTCTCAGAAGTCTAAATGTTTTCAGAAGTCTTAGAAAGACATACTAGACCTCAAGCAGAAGCAAAGAGCTAAAGATAGAAATTTCCATGCAAGTTTATTTGGGATACACTGTGTGGAAATTTAGGGGAAAAGATTTTTTGCCTTAGGAAATGCTAAAGCAGTTACATGCTAGTTATTTGCTGATTTCTGAAGGACGTTATTTAAATACTTTTAAAACTGTTTAAGTAAGCAGTAACTCTGAAGTGCTAAACACCTTTAACAGTCTTTCATATCCACTATGAGAACTAAAAACCACTCAGTACAGGTTCAGATTCTGTAATAAAGACCAGTTATTTGAAACAGTTTTTACACCAGAATATAGTAAGGACTTTTTATATCACTCTCCGGGTTTTAATAGGTGGATATTAGAGACTTTAATGTAGCGGAATCTTATAATAAAACAAGATGGGTACTAATATAAGTGTACATTAACTCATTTGCTAATGATCAGCATCAGCCATAGAGACAGTTGCCAGCAGTTTCATGTCCTATTGTCAAAAGGGAGACAGAGCCTATTTAAATGTTTTAATTGTTGAGAAAGAAATGGATTTGCTTTTATCCAATCAATATTACTTTGACCAAGAATCAATTAAACTGACAAGGCTTCTCTTATTGAAGTAAGTAGGGGCTTTAATTAAATTCCATTCTATATTTGAAGATAATGCATAGGAAGAGAAGGAGCATGTAAAGGCTAACTTTTACTTGATGTGTGTATTTGTAGTATGGTTTTAGTAGCAAATAATAAATTAAACTACAGATACATTAACATTTTACTTTATATCATACTATACATATAAAAAACCCCACAGGTATATACTAGTCCCATCTATTACAATTTATATTTCTATTTTGAATTAGCACAAAGTGGAATGCTCTGTATAATCTTTTACAGTGATACACTATGCAAAAGGGCATCCTTCTCCTATTTTCTCAGAAATCATTATTAATACTAAAGAGAGTCCCTTTGCCTATTTCTTTAGAAGATCACTGCACAAAAATGAGACACTGCAGAATAACAATGGGTTCCATTTAATTGGTGCAACCCTTCCCCTGCCTATCAGCAGCACAATTCAATATTCACTCTGAGGCAAAGGAGTTATTAAAGCATTTCAAGCGATATTTTCAAAGGGAGTTTTCCTTTTTTCTTATTACCTCTTCATATCTGAACCACTGGGTGAGAAGGGAGGCCAAAGAGATGAAAAAAAAAAAAAAAAGAAAAAAGCTTAATTCCAAGGAAAATATTGAAAATGATGTCATGAAATCAAATAGTGCTTTGGTATAAAAAATCCTCAGAAGAGAAAATACACTTTATGCAAAGGACCTAGAATACAAAGTCTTTCTAAAAATGGCAACACCTCAGATCACTTAGCCTGGAGCTTCTATCATTTCAGTCTCCTGATGTGGTGCTATTCCAGTTTATTTTCCTCTGGCTGCTTTGCTCACTAAGGCAAGTAATTAGAGTAGCAAATAATAAAGCCAGAGTCCCAAATTAACTTTCAATATTATCGTCCTGTTGCTACTGGCTAAAAGAATGCTAGCATTGGTAAATCTATATACCTTCTTCCTAAACAGCTATTAAAATAAATGATTTAATAAAAATCATCTTCAGCAACCTTGTTCTAAAGTATGCCCTTTTTGTGCAAATTAAATAGCATACTAAGTGATTAGCATGTTCCTCTGGTTCCACATCCTTCTTAATTGCTCAGTGGTTTAGTCCACATGTGTTTCACATACAGCATCTCTTACGTCATTAAGCACCTCCTACCTGTGGCATGGTGGCAAGTTTCTTTTAACATTAATAGTTTTCAAAGATCAGCTGCTTATTATGAATGTGCTGGGACCATTAGCAAAAAATAAGATCCTTTTTGACTTAAAGTGTATTTTTTCCTCAAAGTGTGATGGAAATTACAGTCCTCAAGAAATAGTTGTGTTTTCAGTATAAGACGTTTTTCTGCTTCTAAATGGATAATTTTTCAAAATCAACACATTAACACATTAGTTGGATTAAAATATATATATTTATATATAAGTGCATATTATATTTAATGTTTTATATTAATTCACCATATATAATACACTATTTCACATATGCAAATTATTTAAACTGAAACAAAAATATTATCAACAGTATTTTCGTTTCATAGTTCAGTTGAAACTTCCACATTTTTTTTCTTCTTAACAGCATCTACAAATTCTGAAATGTTGAAATTTCCCACAGAGAAATGACATCTGCTGAACATATTTAAGTGATTGCAACAGCTGTGGGTAATTGTTCAAATTATGTTGGTATTTATGGCAAAGGTATAATCCTTCTATACTTTCAAAACAACCAATAATCTTCCGGAAAAATATTAAGACAAAAGAAACCCAAACCAAACCAAAAAAAATCCAAAAGCCAGCTAACCTTCTCCGCCAAAAACCACACACAGACAAACAAAAAAACAAAAACAAAAGCAAACAAACGAAACAAAAACAAACAAACAAACAAACCTCACAACTGCCAAAGCAGCCTTCATGCTTACCTCAGCTCAGTTCACAAAGTTATAGCAATGTAACTCTGATGGGACTGGGTACAGTATTCATGCTGTATGGTAATGCCCAAGTTATGAAATTCCCTTTCAAAATTAGTTTTAAATTTTGGTACACTCCTGATTTTTTGCCATGGCCATGAAAATAAATTTTCCTTTTGTGCCTCAGTAGTTTTGATACAGGTTTTTATGAAATTTGCAAATACTAAGCTTCTCGATGTCTTCTACAACTGTCTGCATGTGAAGTAAGAGAAAAACTCATGCTACCTACTTCTAATTTGTGAAGGGGTTTGAACTGCTCCTAAATCACAGTGATATGAGGGGCCACACTCCACAGAATGTTCATGAACTTCTGCATAGACCCCATTGAACTATTGACTTGCTTATGACAAGTTAAACACTTTGTCACTACTCATAATGGTCATGGCATGGGTTTTAAACTCAGAAGTCATTACAAGAAGTAGTCTGTAAGGTATTTGCAGAAGGAATGATCTGTCATGCCCTAAGCATATTTAGTCAAATGCTGGTCAAACTCTGAATATCTAATTCTGAATTAACTTGCCAGTTACTTCTCCAAGCAGTAGATAACAGACACAATGAAGCACTTATATCTGTCTACAGCACCTTTGTGCTGACAACAAGGCAGCAGCTTCTTTGGCACCATTTGAAAGATTTTCTGATTTTGTGAATGATTTGCTGTACACAGGCCTGTTTCGGAAAATGTGGCATTTTAGGATTTATGCAGAACTGCTTTTTAGTACCTTCATTAATTTTCCCACGAGTGCACAAACACAACAGAATGTCTGGTTCTAAGAGCAGTCTGAGTGCCCTCCTGTGTCTCTCAATTTTCTAGCCTATTTTCTAGATAATGGACCAAAAGGAAGCATTAATGAGCATGTAGCAAATAGCTCATGCTGGAGAAGACAATACTTTTTAATCCTAAGTGTTGTATAAAAACAACTCTATTCCAACAAAACTGGAACAGTGTTTAGAAATACTGAAGAAGCTGCTTTCCACATTTTTGGGTCTATTCTTTTAGGGAAATTATTTTGAATATATAGCTATCTCTTTAAGAATTAAAAAAAAAAAAAAAAAGAATAAATAAGTCTTTTAATTGCTTAAAACAACTCACTGTTTTGATCATCTTGCCAAATATGCTTCTCATAATTTTGCTTTATAGGAAAGGTAAAAATTGTGCTTGACTGTTATCTCAGCATAAAACATTTCAGACCTGTAGCTATGAATAAACATTCTCTTTTTCCCTCAAACATGTCAGGATGATGTCAGTATAATCCAAAAGGAAACTTCTTTGGTTTCCTGACATACAAAGTTTGTAAGGGAATTGTCCTCTCTTCTTATCTCTCTCTCCAGCAACAACTTGCAATATCCAGTTTACGTTCCTCAGGCTCATGTGTTAAAGAGCAGGTTTTTTTCCTACTACAGCCATAACACAGTTGTATGGACTGTTCTGGGTTCTGATGTGCAGAGCTGTGCTCGTTCCAGACTCTTCCTTTGAAAAGGAGGAGATGAGCAAGCAACAAAATTGGCTCCCTTTTTCTAAAAGGGTTAGGGCCACTGTTAGGACAGGATCGATAGAGGTGAGCACAGTTTGGTTTTGGTTGTTGTTGTAGTTGTTTTTCTTGTGTCCGTTTAATAACACCAGTTCTACAAAGAACCTTGCAACGAAAGAGCCCTGTTTGGTTAGTAAATGCTCTGTGACATTGCATTTAATTAACATCATGTTACGCTTATTCTGGAGCAGTCATAATTTATTTTAATAATTAGAAGACTTAAAAACATTGTCAGCCGTACTAGACAGAGCTAGCCACGGAGATGGTAAACACACTGTCATATTATGGCATGGATGATTATCACAATCTTTACAAGAATTAAATGGGCCAAGGAATGGCTCTCCTCATGCACGAGACAGGTCTCAGGGAACTGAAGAATTGTGAAGGTTGGATTACCTGTGTGGCAGAATGCAAACCCCCCTCTCTCCCCCCACCTCCTTCAATATGGAGGGAGTAGGCACATCTCCCTGTCTCTGCTACTTGAGGCTGACGGCTTCTTTTGTTTGGCCCAGAGCACCCTGGCTAGGGCCATTAGGAGAAGGGAGTGCCGAGGCGCCAGTGAGCCGCTGGGCACCTGTGACCAGTGTGGGGGGTGTTTGGAGGCTTCAGGGGCGCCCCACACAGGGTGTGGGGGTGCAGAGAAGCTTCTAGAATGCCTACAGTCAGGTCTGATCAGCCAATAAAAACGGGACTCTCGTCGAGACTGAGCCAGTTGTTGCCGGTCTCTCGGAGCTACGAGCAAGATTCTGCTGCTGAGACCCCTCCTCCCCGGGATGGAGACCCCGCTTGCCTTGCCGCCACGTGCGTAAGTAAAACACTCGCACAATTGCGAGTGTATTATAAATTTACACTCGCGGAATCGCGAGTGTACGCTTTACCTTTATCTCTCTAAGAATAATCCAGAAACCGGATTCAGGCAAGTGTGTACTCCTCTGGGACTCGAGGGTGGTTCCAGCATAGTTTTGGGTGAAGCCACGTGTATGTACTCTGTGGACCGCCTGTTGTACTAGTTGTTACCCCTTAATAATTTTCCTCAACTGATACCCGAACCTATATTTAAGTCACTTTTGGAGTGTTAAAACCCTGTTTCTCACTGGTTTAATAAAAGTTGTTTTGGACCCTGTTGTCCCTTAAATCAGCCTCGGGGTGCCTCCGTGACAATTTTGGCGCAGCGAGCAGGGTATCAGATATGGAGGAATTATTTAGAGGGTTGTTTAATGTCTCTGCAGTAACCTGGGGTCTTGCCGTAATGTGGATCGCGGTGTGTTTCAGTTTGGGTGTTTGCTTAAAGGTAGCACAGGATTTGTGTAAAATTAAGCAACGAATGGAGGAAAACCTTTCGCGGCAAAGTGAACAGCTTGATTCTTTAAAACAAAACCTTTCGCGGCAAAGTGAACAGCTTGATTCTTTAAAACAAAACCTTTCGCGGCCAAGTGAGCAGTCTGACTTTTTTAGGCAGGACCTTTCGCGACAAAGTGAAAAGTTTGACTCTCTGATGCAGGACTTTTCGCGGCAAAGCATACGGTCGGATTTGTTAGAACAGAGATTTGGCTTGTTAGAACAGAAAGTTGTTTTTTCGGAACAAAAACTTGAGTTTTTGTTAATTAATATGAGAACTTCCTCTAGCGTCTCCCCAGTTCAGGTGTGCCCCTCGGCCCCCCCGGTTCTCGACAAAGATACTGATTCTGAAAACAGTGTTGATGAAGGGGGGGTAGAAACAAAGGACGTGCGTCCTCTTATTAGAACTGAAACACATACGGATGGACGAGGCAAAAATCCACGCACGGCTACCCATAGCACGCCATATTCAGGACTGGAGCTAGGAGAGTTACAAACTAGATTCTCACGCAAGCCGGGCGAGACAGAGACTGAATATCTTTGGCGCGTTTCACTTACCGGGGGTGATAGGATATTATTGAGTAAGGACGAGGCCACAGGCTTCTGGGGCCCAGGGGTATTTTTAAGTGATGGTCCGGATGGTAATCACTCCATCACATCTCGTGTAGCTTACTGGGCTGGCGGTATAGATCCCAGGGAACGTGGGGAGCCAGTTGCAATTGTTGTAAAAGGCTTATCAGATCTTGCTGAGGGAGTTCAAAAGGCGGCTTGTATACAAGCAATGTATGAAAAGGGCCGGCAGTCCCCCCCTATAGCGGCGCCGGTGGATCCGGTCCACCTTCGGCTGCTTATTAAAGGATTACCGGATGCCTTAAAAATATATGTCCAGTCCCTTAAGGAGAAAATTCAGGGGACTATTGATCATAATAAGCAAAATCCCCGAAGTCCTCCTGAACATGTATTAACCTGGGCGGAAATTTTACACAATGTGGTTACACATGGGCGCGAGATGGGGTGGGTAGACCCAAGCGGCGGCCCGTGCAGAAGCCGGACGGTCCGGAAGACGAGCCGAGCCGAGCCTCTTCAGAGGCCGCCCCCCCCGTCCCAGAAACCGAAGCGTTTTGGCTGCCGGTCAGATCAGAGCAGCAGCTTGCAGCAGAGCAGCCTCTGGCGCCGCGCGGCTGCTCTGGGTGTGCCCCGAACACTGCTATATAAGCTTTCCACCGAGCACCTACAGGAGCTGGTGGAATACTTAGAGGGAAGATCAGAGAACAAAGAGGAGGCACCGGTAACCGTCCCCCTCCCTGAGGACAAGCGAAACATTAACCCTTTCGTATCCTCACAAAGGGAGCCAAAAAACTAGTAGAAGCGGATGGGAAGCAGGACCGCCCCACCCGCTTTGTATTTTCTTGCCAATGGTCCAGTGATAAAGAACCATACATACATATCCCCGTTGGTCCAAGGCGAATAAGTGTGAAATTTCTAATTGACACAGGCGCACAAATCAGTGTTTTGAACAGGCGGCAAGCTGACAAACTTGGGATTAAACCATCAAGGAAAGCCATCAATATAGTAGGGGTAACAGGTGTAGCAGAGAGATGTCCTTTAGCTCGAACCCACCTTTTGCTACCTGGGGAAAAACGGACAACAGCTGTGGAAGTTGCCCTGAGTCCTTATAAGGCAAACATATTGGGATTTGATATTTTGGCAGGTAGACGGTGGTGCTTACCTAATGGGGAGATTTGGAGCTTTGGAAACCACAGAGCAGAGGTAGCCCGTATTAGAATATTGCCACTTACCTCTGCACCCTTGCAGTTCGAAAGAACTACTGACGTTAGGATTTTGCAACTTGCTCCTGCTCTACCCACATCTACAATAACCTGTACTCCACAGTACCCCCTGCCAAATGCAGCAAAACGGGGCATTACGGAGGTTATTAATGATCTTGAAAAAAGACAAATAATTAGCCGCACCCATTCTCCCTATAATTCTCCAGTTTGGCCCGTTCGCAAGCCTGATGGGCGATGGCGCCTAACTATTGATTATCGAAAACTGAATAGTAACACAGCACCACTAACAGCTGCCGTCCCAAACATAGCCTCAGTGGTGACTGTAATACAAGCAGCAGCCCACCCATGGATGGCTGCTTTAGATGTTAAAGATATGTTCTTCATGATTCCCCTAAGGGAAGAAGACAAGCCACAATTTGCTTTTACCTGGGAAGGGAAGCAATACACTTTTAATCGGCTTCCTCAGGGGTACAAACACTCTCCTACTATTGCCCACAATGCCCTTGCTGCACTCATTGACACTGTACAGGTACCCTCAGGCATTTGCATATATCAATATATAGATGACATCTTAGTGGGTGGAAACAATAAGGAACAGGTGGGGCAAGTAGCAGAAACTCTTTGGAATTTATTAACACAGAACGGATTAGATATTCCACCGTCCAAGTGCCAGGGTCCCAGCCAGGAAGTTAAATTCCTAGGGGCTTGGTGGATAGGAGGAGCCATAGCAGTGCCTGATGATGTTCTGGCTACTATAGACAAGGGACACACCCCAAACAGCAAAGCGGACCTACAATGCCTGTTGGGTACATTAGGGTACTGGAGAAAACATATCCCAGGATTCTCAGTGATTGCCCGTCCCCTATATGACCTACTCCGAAAAAACAAGAAATGGAATTGGACTCTACAACATACAGAGGCCCTTAATGTTCTAAAAGATGAACTTAAAACCTATCAGAAATTGGGCCCACTACATCCACAAGACCCATTGAGAGTGGAATGGGGGTTTGCAGAACATGCCTCCTATTGTGCCATATTCCAAAGGGGTCCAACAGGGCCAGCTAGACCTT
The DNA here is from genome assembly GCF_037038585.1 of Patagioenas fasciata. Classification (NCBI taxonomy): domain Eukaryota; kingdom Metazoa; phylum Chordata; class Aves; order Columbiformes; family Columbidae; genus Patagioenas; species Patagioenas fasciata. Next base: position 14,818,748 of record NC_092520.1, on the reverse strand, counting down.
TGTTGTTCTCTTCCACCGCATTTAAGGGAGCTGAACAACGATATTCGGAGTGGGAGAAGGGGCTTCTCTCACTTACCAGAGCAGTTAAGGAGGCAGAGAAACTGTGTACGTCACAGGAAGTTATTGTACAAGGCCCTTTCCCTCTGTTGAATTCAATCCTTAAAGGGTTACCGCCCCCTGAGGGGGTGGCACAGAAAGCAACAGTACGAAAATGGTACGCCTATTTAGAGGGAGTTAGCCAATTGTTACTACTAAAGGAGGGTTCTGTAAAAGTTTCAAAACTTCAACAACCTGTGAACGCTGATCCGGTCCTGTTGAGCCTGCCTTATAAACCCTCTCCTATTAAAGAAGCACCTAAGCTAACTCAGGACTCAGACACACAAGGAGTCTGGTTCACTGATGCATCAGCCCATCGGGTAGGGACAAACTGGCAGTACAAGGCAGCAGCATTGGAGATTGCTACTGGAAAAAGAATAACAGAGGAGGGGGAAGGTAGTGAGTGTGGGTTGGGTAAAAGGACATGCAAAGGATGGAACCCTCGCTGCCAAATGGAATCAACAAGCTGTCTTCCTTGTCAATAACCGCTGGGGAAGCTATGGGAGCCCCAAAATCAGGGCGTTCTGTCCTGAAAAGCCATTGACAGACAGCAACTTGACAACCAACACAGAGGAAGAGCATTCCTCAAAAATACAAGTGGGCCAGCCTGTCATGGTGAAATTACCATCTATTGGTATTGTACCCATGACTCTAGCAAAACCCAGAGGGTTATATGCCTGGGAAGCCCTTGATGAGAATGGGAAAACCCACCGTATTAGTGCTCGGTGGATAGTTCCAGACTACTAACCCTGAAAGCCCGGTTCCTCCTCGAGGACCGAGGTCTGTTCTTGTGTTTTCTTGCAGGGCAAAGGACAATGACGGGGTGGAAGAGGATCCAGATGCCGTGGAAACGAAACGACACCAGCAATGACGGGGTGGAAAGGGATCCAGCTATCACCAGCAAGAGATGGAAGAGAATCCAGATGCAAGCCATTCAGAAGGAAGGCAGTCACAGGAATGGAAACACTAACGAACTGTGACTGATGTTTGGGACTCAATAATTACCTTGGGCAATTGTTGATTGTTCTAATTATTTCAATTCTATTGTTGATTGTTATTAATAACTGCGTTGCAGGGGTAAGTCAACCCATGAGATACGGTGATCCACAGTGGACATTAAGGCTCACCGGCAGAAGTGTCCCCTTTTTACTTTGGAGGCAAGAGGTGACTGCACCACCACTCCAAAGTATCAGACCATGACTGTAGTCACGGGGTGGATTGTGGCAGAATGCAAACCCCCCTCTCTCCCCCCACCTCCTTCAATATGGAGGGAGTAGGCACATCTCCCTGTCTCTGCTACTTGAGGCTGACGGCTTCTTTTGTTTGGCCCAGAGCACCCTGGCTAGGGCCATTAGGAGAAGGGAGTGCCGAGGCGCCAGTGAGCCGCTGGGCACCTGTGACCAGTGTGGGGGGTGTTTGGAGGCTTCAGGGGCGCCCCACACAGGGTGTGGGGGTGCAGAGAAGCTTCTAGAATGCCTACAGTCAGGTCTGATCAGCCAATAAAAACGGGACTCTCGTCGAGACTGAGCCAGTTGTTGCCGGTCTCTCGGAGCTACGAGCAAGATTCTGCTGCTGAGACCCCTCCTCCCCGGGATGGAGACCCCGCTTGCCTTGCCGCCACGTGCGTAAGTAAAACACTCGCACAATTGCGAGTGTATTATAAATTTACACTCGCGGAATCGCGAGTGTACGCTTTACCTTTATCTCTCTAAGAATAATCCAGAAACCGGATTCAGGCAAGTGTGTACTCCTCTGGGACTCGAGGGTGGTTCCAGCATAGTTTTGGGTGAAGCCACGTGTATGTACTCTGTGGACCGCCTGTTGTACTAGTTGTTACCCCTTAATAATTTTCCTCAACTGATACCCGAACCTATATTTAAGTCACTTTTGGAGTGTTAAAACCCTGTTTCTCACTGGTTTAATAAAAGTTGTTTTGGACCCTGTTGTCCCTTAAATCAGCCTCGGGGTGCCTCCGTGACACCTGTCATGCAACCAGGGAATCAGGGAGAAATGCTTGGGAATACAAGTTTTTGTAAAAATTACTCACTGCACATGTGCTTTTGTGTCTAACTCAGCCCACTAGAGGTTGATGCACAGTCTTGCCACTTGCAGGCATTTTTCAAGTCCAGGGTGTTCCAAAAAGATGAACCCAATTTCAAAGATGGACCAAATTTCAAAGCAGTATATTTCACAAGAGCAACATGTTACAATCACAAAAATTTACAAAAGATTTAATGAGTCATCCAGTTTTAGCAACCTTTTCATAAATGCTCTATATTACCTCCTTCACGGGCGATTTGTGGTTGCAGAGATATAGTGATTTCAAATTGGGTTCATCTTTTTGAAACACCCTGTATAGACCTAGCAGTGAAGAAGAATTCTTATTAAAAAAGTCTATACATATGGTGGCAGTGTCTAGAGCAAGTCACTTGTCATTTGTATCTTCTGAGTTCTGTTCCCCAATTGATCAATCTTTTTTTCATATTTCAATGACTTTGATACGGCCTATAAAACTGATAGAACAATTAGCACGTTTAATAGGCCTGAAGAAAACATCAGCTTTTTTTTTTCAGAGAAGGAAGTCTGTAGAATCAACCTAAATACTTTCAGATTCAAGGTTAACTAAGACTGTGTTTCAGCACAGTTGATGGCTTGAATCTTTTAGACTTGGGAAAAAAAAAAATCATGTCACATGAAATATAGCTGGTGAACAACTTAAACCCTTTCCAAGGCTTTTTTTTTTTTCCCAGGATTTGAAGACCCTGGTTTTTTAGTTTTGTGTATTAAACACATAGTGTATTTGTCAGTGCTTCCTGATGAGCAGTAGAATTTTCTGTCATAAGTAACTGATAGCAAGAAAGAATCTGTATCTGCATTTCCATAGATACAGCCTTTTTTAACCAGTTTATCGGGCATTATTGCTGGATTTAGCAAGTTTATCTACAGATTTTCAGTTAGGAAAAGACTGTTGCAGTATACCATATTCAAATTAAAATAGCAGTCTAACAGAAAAAAAAGACCACACACAAACAAACAATAACATCAAAACAAAACAAAACAACAACAAAAAACCACATCACACCTGTATTTTTTTCCAGCCCAACATAATCTAGAACATAATCTGCTCACCCTATTGCTCCCCATTCAAGCATGAATTTCACATAGATCAAATCTTAAGTTTTCCCTTTATCTCAGATACTGTATGACATCTGATTTTCCCCATCATTAGCATTGAGTTTGATAGCTTACTAGATTGCATCATGATGTTCTTTTAATTGGATGATTACGTATATGCTTCAGGCAAGTTACTATGCTAACATCTGATGATTTAGCAAACTGATCTGATTTTATTTATTTATTTATTTATTTATTTTGCTTCCGGCTGAAATATTTTCTAGTTTCACTGTTCAAAGTGCAATTCCGTCATGAAAGTAGAACCTCTGGGTGTTTGCATTAGTGGTAATAAGAGATGCCGTGAGCCACGGGAAAACAGTATGGATTATTTTAGTGTACATGTTTAACTGTTGTCTTACGTTCCTAACTTTAAGAAGCTCAGCTTAAATATTTATGAAATGTAATTTTTAATTTCGAATTCCATAATGACTGATTACCTTTCATAGAGAAATCTGCAAAATTTGCAATCAGGTTTCTATACTGAATTGCAGCTTGCAGATGTTGGTTTGGCTCTCATGGGCCAAAGGGTTCAAACTACACTAAAGTTTTTCAAATGAAAATTCAATTGAAATTATAATCAACCTATGGGAGCTAGTTAAAATTGGGCTAACACTGTTAAACAATAGTGACTTAGGATGATAGGTTCACAGTTTTAATAGATAGCAATTTTCTGGATTTATTTGGCATTTGTTTGCAAACTATACAGGTCTCCACATCCAAACTGTGCCTGCACAACCTGTATTGAATGGGCCTTTTTATCTTTCAGTTCTCAAGACACGGGTTATTTCAAAATAAGTTTTTTGTTTTGGTTTGTTTTTCCTCTTTGGTCCTTTATGAAAGGAATTTCTACAATAAAGGCTGTAGGAAATGCAATGGGTATAGACGTATAAACTGAATAACAATCACGGTGAGAAAAGACTAATTGTGTCCCCACTTCAAATTTTGACATGAATGTCCTGTATATTGATTCTTTGACAAAAGTAGAAATTTTCAGAGATATCAGCCAAAAATGAAATCTATAGCCTTTTCTCTGGAAAAAAAAAGCAACAAACCTCCACTAACTTAGTCCCCATGAGGATAAAAAATTACTGGATAAATAATATTAAGTTTTGTTTGTTTTGAATGAATAATTATTTTGTTCCAATATATTACTGGTTGCAGTGATGTTTCACTTATGCTCCTCTTTATTTCATTTGATTGTAATTCTTTCCCCATAAACAAACGTGTCTATGAGGCAAATAAGCTTGACTGAATAGTAGTGAATATTTAGATAAGGTACCAATGGCTGGAGGGCAACTGCAATATTCAGCAATTATATGCACAATACACCATGTCCCAGTGGGATTCCTGCTGAGAATGTGCTTTGCATTGTGTAGAAACAATCAAGGACAGAAAAGAGCCACAAACATTCACATTAGGCAGTTAAATGTTGGAGACTCTGTTGCAGGGTAAGTTTAAAATAATGGAGACCAGTGGAGTAAGAACTCTGGGAAGAACACGGGACTGCGATTTCCTGAGGAACAGAAACCTTTCTGTGCGATTAATGGCATCTGTTACTTCTGCTCTACTAGTTCTATATTGTTTCCTCTCCCTGGACCTGAATGAGAAAAATAAAGCCTTTCTAGCCAGAATGGAAAAAACACACACACACACAAAACAAACAAACAAACAAAGAAAACAACCAACCAACTACAATAAGCAACACACACACACCAAGCAAAAACCCACCTGTTTAGATTAAGTCAATAATAGTAATCCTGCTTATTCCAAGTTCCACCATGTTCCTTGGCCTTCTACATTGCATAACGAAATAATAAGTAGCACATTTTCAAAGAACAATCTTGAATCTGGGCCATGCAGTGTGAAGCATCAAGAAAATGGCAGAAAGCTTTTAGCCACCTGAGTTAGAGAGAAAATTAATCCTTTGAAAAGGGCTTTTCTGGACTCTATTATGAAAGGCCGATTTAGTGAAAAATAAATTGGTTATTACTCATACATTAGTGATCAGCACAGACTGAACATAAAACACCATTGCTAAACAGAAAACATGTTCTGCAGAGGGTATTGGGTTGATGACCCCATTACAGCTAATGACCTTGAAGACCATTCAGACTTAGTTTAACACTCCAAAGCCTGTTAGGCAGTGCTCTGTTTCTTATTTACATGCCATAATACAGAAGACAAGAATATCTCAAGACTGCTTAAAGTCTTCAGTTATTTCAGCATCTCTTCTGGACACTGGATTTAGAAATGTGAGCTAAGATATTTGAAATATCTATATGGAATGGAAAATTTACTTTTATTATGACACATAGAATTCATTTTGAAGGCACAGTGATTACTTAGAATTCAATACATATCCCAGCATCTTTGTATGATTAAGATGCAGTTAATTATAAATGTTTCTCCTTGTTTGTTTGTAACTTGGTTTTTGTCTACCACCTATTTCTTCTTCTAAAATTCTATCTTCTCTGCAGTTTCAGCTAAAAGTTTTGCTCGAGAGTGCCCTTAATCTGGTTCCCGAACATACCCCAAAATGCTATCTTGAATTCCATAACAGCTGCAATTTATGTTTTCTTGACTATCGTGGGAGGTGAGCTGAATCTTTAGTGCTGCAGTGAAAAGCAGAAGCTGAAATTACAATTCCTGGGGTGCCAAACCTAATCATTTTGTTCTGCTCATTCAGCCAAGTTCTACTCATGCAACCTGACTACATAGTGGAGCTGGCCAAGTAGCAGCCTAGATCTGGCCCAGGGGATGAGTTAACCTACATCCCTGAAACAGAACAGCAAAACTTGCAGGTTAGAAGTGGAAGACGAGATCTGTCAGAGTTCCAACTCTGTCGAAATTGTTCCCGAGGAAGAAGAAAAAGAAATCAAGAGAAGAGAGAGGACATGGTAAAAGTGTCACAGGGCATGTGACAGTAAGGGGATCTCCACAGGCCACCAGAGAATTATACTGATATTGTCCCCATGTGACCAAAATAGGGAAACAAATTGTAGCGGGGGGGGAAATGAAAGAAAGTGCTGAGATGAACAATCTACGTAATCAAGGACTAGAGCAAGGTGTTAAAAAAAATTGCCTCTTGCACACATTGCAATAAGGATTGTATAAAGGCATACAAAGCCTGTAGACTGAAGTATCCGTCATCAATATCGACCTTTTCATAGCATGGCAAAGCACTAGACTTCATCACCTTTATGCTCATCTCTAAATGGAATGTTGTGCTGCTTTAAAGCAGCACAATTGCCCCAACCCCAATTGTATAGATACTTACTGGTATAAGAAGAGTAACAGAAATATACCTACAGGAAGATTCTTTAATAAACACTCTTATGTTAAATATATATAAGTGCATATTAAGGATTTTACATTTAGGAAGAGGGCCAAAGGGCAGGAAATGGTCTGGCTAAGACAAGATTGTGGAGAGCATATATTAATGGGTTTACTTTTTGTGTAGAGTTGTTGGAGGAACTTAAGGGTAGATGGAGACCTGGAATGAGAGGCCAGGGACATGAAGAAAAAGAGGAAATGTAATGTGAACCTAAGAGACATTAGAGTGCAGAAATGGAGGGGTAGGATGAAGGGATACGGAATGCTGGTAGAATTGACATAATTATAGGGAAAATGATTTAATGAACCTTCCACTCAGTAGCATCCAGTAACTCCAAGCCAAGCACCATCACTTTGTCTGGATTACAGTTTAGCTATAACATGGCTGAAGAGCACAGCCAATACCAATTCTTACAGGTTTTTTTGGCTGACTTGTGAATAATGTGTGATGCCAAATGAACGCAGCTATAGCACTTTCCAAGGCCAAATGTTAATCTAGAGAGCATAGGTTTGCATGGAACCAAATGGATTTTTTGTTTGTTTGTTTCGCCGATGCTTTATGGCAGTATTTTATTAACATGTTTTAATATATTCTCATACTCCATTATGAATATCTTTCCTTTCATAGAGCTATCTCAGATTCCCTTTGCCCACATAATGGAGCACAGCATACCCTAGTGTATTTTTCTTACTCCTAAGTAGCCAAATTGCAGGAAACAGTCCCTCAAAAATCCTAACACTGGCCAACACTCATAGGCAGCAGTGTTTCACAGCATAGTCAAACTCTCTTTCAGTTTTAAATATGAGCTGCTTAAATAAGAATTTATCTGTAATTTACACCCACAGCATGACACAGCCTTTTAAAATCTTTATTGTCATCTTCCATCAACATCACAACTTTTCATTACTTCTAAACCGAGCTTTTCCAACTTGAAGGAAGAAATATTAAAAATACCCTTTTCGCCGGTTCAGGCAGATCCCATCTCAAGACCCCCCCAATAGGCATCTCCCTGTGCTTCTTGCATACAGTTAACATGGCTACAGTACAAAATCAAAAATACTCTTGCCTTACTCTTGACAGTAATCATTTTTAAGCTGATATGAATGAGCTGGGACCTTAGGCTACAGCCATATGAGTCTTATCTCTAAGTGAGACGTATGAACTACCTAGGCAGTAAACACAAATGAGCAGAAAGTTTAAGCTTCATCTTATTCAAAGCAAATGATTAGTTCCACATTTTCTGTGAAATTTTGATGATGACAGTGAAGTACTTTCACAGATAAGTATCATGTAGTGACGCTAGTTTCTACTGAGTCAACTTAAAAGAATGCTTTCAATTTAAAAGTCTCCCTTCCAGGCAATTTTTTAAAGTCTCCAATCATTACATGCAACTTCTCATGTTGCTAGTATTGCATGAGACTGGAAAGGGGAAAATTCCCTATTCAGTGTTTCTGCAGACAGTAAAAACTACTTTTCTTGTATAGTTATTGCTAGTGCTACTTTCTGTCTGTGGTTTTCTCTATTGTCTGTGTCTCTTTAAAAAGACAGAGAAACACATGAAAATGAAACACCAAAAAACATGAGTAGTCTGTCTGCTTATGGTTCCTGACTCTATTAGAGTTTCCATCTGATAGGAGTCAACCTGAGGTCTGACATCATTTCCATGAACTACTTGTACATTTTATATTAGATTACTGTGTAATAGAAGAGCTGATGTTGAGACCAGTGTTTTGGTCTGCTGTCTGCTAGCTGGCTGCCTTAACCACTTAGTTAGAGATTCAAGTTTCCAGCTGTTTGTCCTCCTTTTGTCCTCCTGGCTCTTCTGTTGCCTCTCTTAAGATGGTTCACATTGAAGAAAAGTTGAAGCACATGCCTAAACCTAGGAGTAGTAAGCTTCCAGAAGCTATTTTACCATTCAGGTCAAGAAAAGCCTGAAGTAACAAGTCTCCTACTTTGTAATTTAGAGATTTTGTTTTTGGACTTTAAGCAGAAAGCAAACAGTGACATCAATGCCTCTTCCTTTTCTGGTACTTTTAAATGAAAAGGACAGTGATACTGTATTGGATAGTGAACTTAATTATACCAGTATGAAATAGGCATGTAAAACATATCAAAGACATTTACATAAAGGCCTTGTAACAAATACTGCATCCATGAAGGGCATTAAGATCTGAGATATTTGTCAATGAGCTTTGAATGAAATATATGCAGAATAGTTAGCTTGACAGATTCTTGGATGTCTACAGTAACAGAAATTTAAGTAACTAAGCAAATGCTATAGAAGAAATGGATAAGCTACAGAGTCTCAGATAGTTACACAAATCTTCTGTGGATTTTTTTTGTCTTGGACTTAATTGACCAAATCTTAAATTAATATCACATTGCATTCCATGTTTTCTTTGTTCTTGTTGTTGTTTTGTTTTGTTTTTATGAAGTCCCAGTCTTAAACTCTGTATCTGTATTGAAAGCTTAGTTCTTGTAAGCTTTTTTGTTAGCTTTGGCTGGGTAGGTGTATTCCTGGACTAAATTTCTATCTATCCACCTTACTGTGTTGGGACTGCTTTCCTCCATTCTGTGATTAGGTCTTCTAGCATTATAGGAAAACATACACCTGAGTAGGTGTCTCAGGCCATCTAAGCTGCACATTGGTCCTCAAGATTTTAAGAAATAATTAATTACAACTGATTATCCAGGACTTAATAAATAAACTACATGGTGAATTGTTGCAATGCACAAGAGAGAAGAATGAATAAGATCTTTCTGTGAAGGTAAAAAAAAAAAACAAAACACCTTTCTGGATCCAATACCAAGAATGTTCTGCAGTCTTCTCAAAGCCACTGACAGACTCACATGAAGAGGCTATTTTTGTGTTTAAAGCTCAGAAAATGGTTTTGGTCAGATGTTGGGGTAGTCCTTTGCAGGTGAGAGTTAATCTTCAATAAATAAGCCAATCTACCACACACAGCTAGACCAGAGTTTTAGAACAGAAACACATCTTTCTGTAGAATTAGAAATACAAGCAGAGCAACAAGGGACTGTCAGTTTCTGATTCACTGACAGGCAGCTTCTCCATACAGACTTTTGGTTTATATATTATAGACAAAGAATATTTTGAAGCATTTGAATATATGCACACATGTAAAATATCTTGGCAGACACTTGGGATATAAATAAAGGCAACCTCAGTAGTTCAGTTAACATGCCAGTTCATACTTGTTACAATCTTATCCTAAAATGCCATGAGGAGATGTGCAACGGGAACTTCTTCTGGAAAAAGTGTAAAGATGAATCTGCCTACACATCACTGTTGAACAACAGTGACACAACTGGAGTACAAAGTTCCTGAACAGGAAAAAAAATGACACCTCCAGGATGACACAAAAGCCAAAAAGGTGGGTGAAGATCATCTAGATCCCTAGGAGAAGTCTTTTTTGTTCCTTCCTCACTAAGACCTTAGTGTATGTCAGTTCCCTGGCCTCCCCCAGGGTTGCCCTGTGGCTGCCTACGTAGTCTCCCTGAGCTTGCTCTGCATTTTCACTGTGCTCTTTTCTTCTTCCTGCACATCTCACCTTGCACTTGAGAAGTCCCCCAAGTGACTTATGAATTCCTAAATGCTTTCAGAGAAGCAGCAATCCCTGCTGGCTTCACTTGTGTTTCATTTGACCCTGATAGCAGGCTGCCTTCCTCTCTACAGCGCATCCTCTCTTAACAGACCAAAATAGGGCATATAGTAGAAAATACTAGACAGCAAATAAATGTATAAATCACTCACTGTAAACTGCTAAAGTGGCTTCATTTGTCAGTGTTTATTCCCACCCTCAAAGAGTAAGAATATGCAAAGAAGCTGCTGGCAGTAAGGGAACTCTCTTTCTTGCTACCTTAGAAAGACAGTGATAAACTTGGAAGTCTTCAAAGACTGAACTGCTAATCCTTAGTCTTTTAAAAAGGGGATCCTTGTCCTCACAAATCCATAATTTCCTGAGCACACTAGATGATCATTGCTTTTAAGAAACTTTTGTACTCTGTAGATTTTTTACAAAAAAGACATTTTGGGACGTGTCACTGATTTTCCCTTTGTCTCTAGAGTCTCTCTGCTGACCCTGGACATGTACATACCCAAGTAATGAATTTTTTTCCTTTTGTTCTAAAACTATGATTATTTTCTTACCTCCCAAATTACAAAATTTAGGAACAAACAGTCTCTTATAATTTCTCTGCCTACATCCATCTCAGTACAAGGTTATTTAAGTGTATCTTTCTGACTGTATTATTTAATGCCAAAGCCATTATTAGTTCCTTCCCTTTCAGCTGATGCACATATTCAGTTAAAAATCAATTGTGTGCCACATCCGCAAACATACCCTCAGTCTTATTTCCTCTCCTTTTTATTTTCCTCTCTTTGCTTGGATAGTTAAGCTTCCATTAATACCACTCAGGACACCTCAATGTTTTTTTTAAAGTTCCATCATTTCACAGTCCAATTGCCATCTGTGGCAAGATGACCTCCTACACAATGTTCATAGAGCTATTTATCCTACAAAGCTATAACCTCAATCTATAATGTCCCTTCACTCTTATTTTCATAAATAGATTTTGATAGCTGTCTCAAGTGCAGCTCCAAGTGCCTTTTCTTTGAAAGTCATTTCACGAGTTGAGAGTTTTTTTAATAAATTATGTGTGTTAGCAGATTTGCAATCTACATATCTATGCTTGTGTTTATTTACATAAGTTGACACTTGTCACAGGGAGTATTAAAATACAATTCTGAATCTAAATGTCATTGAAGTTTGGTAGAGAATGACACCTGGGTTTTGTAAGCATCTATAATTTGTTAAACCAAAGTCAGATATTAACATCTGTTCTAGTACTAGTGATGAAACAGTATTTATTGAATAATGAATAGTACAAGTACAGCTGAAATCCTGCTCCCCACAGTGAATTTATGTTACATGTGCAGCTACAATACAAGGCAAACACATTCAGCTAATTGCTGATATGTCATAAATGCAAGAGGACAGGTAAAACTAGGGTCTATAAACATTTTTGCTGATGACTGATAAGATTTAAGCTTGCTGTTAGGTTGTTTTTCTTTTCCTTAAATACTTTTTTCTTGCATTTCATCTTCAAAAATATGTTTCCTTCTTTCCCTTTAATGTGAATATACTAGGTTTAGCTATCAAAGCAGATTTCATTCAAGCCCATATTTTTGTATTTTTCTTTCTGTGGATGACTCCTATTTATTAATATTTATATAAGGATTTTGCTGAATATCATATGTTCATATATAGGCACTTTATTATTCTTGCTGTAGAACTTGCCTGTCCTTAAACAGCTGCTTATATATCCCAAAATTAGCTGTACTGTATAGCTCATCTCCATGTCAAGTGTGTATTCTTTATCTCCTCTCACCAGGAAAGTACTTTATATTTTTATATGCTTACTTTTCTCCTTTCTCTGGTGCAACAACTTTCATATGCTTTTCATCTTAAATTTAAATTTAAACTTCTCTTTACTTCTTCTGTTTCTCTTACTAATCATAAGTGACTCATACCTGGTTCTCATGTACCCTAAAGTGCATTGTATTCCCTGGCATGTGGCCATGCAAGCAACCTGATTTCTCTTATTATATCTGGTTTTGAAGGCAATAAATAGAATACGTAAAATAATTTCTGTAGGTAGAGCTTCCATCACGTTGCTGATGTTGGTTTGTGTTTGAGTCTAAAACTTAAAATGTTCTTGATAAATTAAGTAGCAGCATAATTAATTGTTTTCCTTTGTTTACTTCCTTTATTGAATCTATATAGGTGTTAGAAAGTGTAAGTTCTGGTAGGATAAACATCTTACCGATATTTATATATGTGTCTGAAAACATCCTTCTAACTTATGTGAATTAATTATCTAGAAATTGATATTCCAAATATAGATACAAAAATCTGATTCTATACACTAACCAAATCAATTTTTCATCTTTTGACATGTTTTCTGTTGGTTCCTGCAGTTAGTCACCTAAGGATGAAAAGTCCCCCTTGGTACAGCTCTGATTTCCATTAAAATAACCTGTACTTTCACCAGTGAATACACCTGATGTTGTCACTGAAAGTATTGCGTGAATTTTATTTGGATAATATGTCAAAAATGTACATCATTCCTTTTATTTCAGTTGCATTCTGATGGAAGCAATTCAGTTAGGGAGACAGAACTGGAATTCTCACCTGTTAGTAATTACAGAGTCCAAGAGAACTGCATTTCTAACTTGAGGATCTCTGTCAATAACTTAAAGCTGGTAGCTGAGCAGGATGAATCCCAATCCAAAGTCCGAATGCAGGCATTGCTCACAAATTCAAGCAATGCTCACAGTTAAGTCTCTGCTGAAGAGCAGAAGTGTACGGTTGCATTCATGTGAAGGAAAGAAATAAGGAATACGAAAACGCAGGTTTTCCTCTCTCCTCCAACCAGTAAATCCATATCCTCATAACTCATTAGTATTTTCTATTTGTTCATAGTTGAACTGCCAGTCTAGCCATAAACTACACTGAGAGAAAAGATGTGAATTTTCAGCTCAAGTGCTTAACACTAAACACATCAGAGAAACTTAAGCACTGCATATCTGGCACTGTGTATTAAGGCACTTGATGTCTGACTAAACCATGGGAAAGTCTTTCCAACTACCATTTAGTTTGGGAAACTTCTGCTTTTATTTCAGACTTGAAGGAGATGACCTGTGACTGAATTTCTGTTTAATTATTTCAAACTAGACTGGCTGATGTAGTAAAGATATTACCTTATTTTGCAAACATTGTTCTGTGTATGTGCTGAGACCACCATGGTTTACAGCAAAACACTGCTGAAGTGCTACAACAACTTTAATTTGATTTCCTTTGCTTTTTCATCTTCAACATGTACAAGATCAAGTTAAGAGCAATGGACAAGTTAATGTTTGGTATGCCTTTAGACTTTCCTTCTGATTGGCTTTCTTTCTTCTGAGAAGCAGGAAAAAAACATTGTATTAGAATTGTATTAGGTCAAGTGATAATGGATTAATTTATCAGTAAGTATATATGCCAACGTTCCCAAGCTTCTCCTAGTTTTTTAGAGCATCAATACTTTTACATATGAGAAAATATTTTTTGCTCTGTTAGCCAAAAAAATCAATATTGAGTCCTAAAGGAACAAATTGTGCACAGCTGTATCTGCCTATCCTCCTTTGAATATATTTATTTTGTTCCTCAGATTACATTATTATTTTTATTATCATTGGTGTTGTTATTTTAAAATTCTTTTCTGAAATTGTCAAAAAATCAACAATCAAAAAAACACTGTGATTCTTCTCAGTGTTAGATATGTTCAGTTTTCATTTAAAACATACAGAAATGTTTTAAACAGGAAAGAACCAGTTTACAGCTGCAGTCAAAGCAAACATCATCTACAATTTATTATTTCTGTGACTTGCCAAACAAGCACAATAAAAGATTAAATAATTTAATGTTCAACAAAATTCTTGCCTCTTTGCTGAAGTATAGCTGGGTTCTCTCCATCTCTCTCACATTCTTAACTTTATGAAGCTCAACCAGTTCCTGGGACAGTTATTCCTCAGTTACTGTGTTGTGAGTAAGAAGAATCCTGTGCAACCTCAGCAAATAGTGTCTCTCAGCCATTTACATTTCTGGAAATATACACGGTTTCTTTAATAGTAGCTAAAGCAAAGATTTCTTGAAAAGTCATAGGATTCTAGATACAGTCAGTGCAGCAGTGGAGAGCAGAAAGCCATGTATATTTAGGAAATGATATTAAAAAAACCCATAAGTTGTATTATTCAAAAAACAGAACAAAAACAAAAACAAAGCCAAACAACAACAACAAAACAAACAAACCAACAAAAAAAGAACAACAACAACAAAAAACTTGTTTCTTTTACTCCTCTCTCTCCAAAGACGTTCACCCTTCCCTTCTGAAGTCCAGGATATACAATTACATTTTGTGATGAAAGGGTTGTTGTTCAATGCATATTTAACAGATTCCTTTCATTTTAATAATTTTGCAACCTTGGTATTTATTACATAGCAACATTATGAGTCTAGCAAAAATGCCAAGCAAGGCTTCAGGTTGTTTTTTTTTTTGTTGTTTATAATAGCTTTTTAATTACTAGAGACTGGAGTTTTCCCAGTAGCCAGAAAAAATCAATTAAAACTAATAAAAAAGAAAGGAGGAGAGATTGTGCCTGTGTTTGAAGAATAAAATATCCTTGTAGCTTCCTACTGCCCACTTTTACATACTGCCAAGGCTTGAGCCTTTCCTCAAAGTTTAGTTAATGGAGTAAAAATTAAAATCAAACAATCAAAATTAAATCAAACAATTTCATAAAATTTCACTTAGAAAAGTGTTATCATTTTACCAAAATATTTTTAAGCAGTGTGTTTTTCATTGATAAAATAGAAATGTCTGCCTAAAAACACATTTTGCAGGCAGATAGTAAAACTGATTGTATGGGAATATAGCACAAGATTGGCGAGAAGGTTAGTTAAATGTAAATATGCTCAAGTGACTTGCACTATAGAAAAAGCACATACATTACACTAATTGTTTTACTGACCTTGTGTGCTTGATGGGTAGAACCTCTGTGTTAGATAACATGAGCCTGTGAGAAGCTCAAGGGACCTTATCACTATGTCTGAGATTCCTGCTTTGTTGTGAGAAAGAGCGGGAGGCTGCGCCTGCCTGAAGCCTTGAAATAGAGGCGAGCTCAGCAGGCACGGTGATCTTCCAGCAGGGCTGAAGTGACCAGTGCCTGCAGCCCCACTGGTGTCACCTCTGCCTGGGAGCTTAGGTGCCACTTCAGACATCCCCCAGTAGAGAGGTAACTAAAATAAAACTTGCTCTTTGCAATGCATTCGTGGCCTCTGGCTCTTCTTGCGACATGCCTGCGTATGTGTACACACTGATTATAGACACTGAGACAGGAAATTGGGGTCATTCATTTAATTCATTATTATTTTGTAGGGGGAATTTCAGCCCAGTTACCTAAAAGGTCTTATTTTAGAAAAATTATTCTGTAAATAGAAAACCTTTTTATCTGTTTTTGAAGGCACTATTTCATTACTTTCCTTGTGTAACAGACATGTAAGACTAGAAACAAAAAAAAATATCATCATTTCCTTTGGAGAAAATATTCCCATATTCCTTTTTTTGTGATCAAAAAATGTATTTTTTTTGTTTTCATTCAATAAGCTGTTTTTTACCTGCTGATCCTTCAGAAGTAAGAAGTCAATGTAAGGTACTCCAAATTAAGTATAATGTATCTCTTAAAAATGTAAAAGGCAAAATGTAATGATTTTAAACAAAAAGAGGGTACATTTATACTAGATATAAGGAAGAAAAATGTTTTATTATCTTCTTGAATGGGACCTGAAATAATAGGGTCAGACTCACTCAAGTACATGAAAAGATTTCTTTTCTTTTTTAGACATAAGCAATGTAGATGTCTCAATTTGTTAAGATGAATCCTACACCATGTTATTAATAAAAAGACTTAGTGGAGAGGTTATTAACTGTGCTATGGTTTTGAAATTATGATAGAGGTAAGTGGCGGAAAAGTTGAGTTTAGACAAAACTCTCTTATACAGGTTCATAATCCGCAGATTTAACAGCCAAGTCACCAATTACTATATTAAAACGTATCTGTTATTTGGAAGTTTCTTGTTCTTTCTTTGCTAATATTTGAACCAGCAGGAAATGTGATTATGTGTTTGTATAGAAAAGAAACAGCTGAACTTGGTAACAACAAAACTGAGTGCCATTCTCAGTGTACATGTAAGTGGAAAATACTCAATGCCTGAGCACTCAAGTTGACCTTCAGTTCTCGTAATCTGTTGTACTCTGTAATATCTCTGGGGTTTGTTTACACCTGTCAGATTACTGCTGATACCTCTGAAAAAAGTCATAAATTTCAAACACGAATGTGATTTTGAATCGGAGAGCTTTTAATACAGTTAAATGAATTTCATTACTTCTGAAGCCTGCTGCTTAGGTAAGTGTTGCCTCATTCTGATTAAATCAAGGTTCATACTACAGATCTAACCATAGCTATGAAAACTAAATAAACAGCTGTTTTCTGTGATTCCACTCAGAACCAGCTTCCAGGGGTGACTGGTGTGGACTAATACAACAACTAGCCATCCTGCATCAGAGACACTTGCGCACAACTTTTTGGTCACAAATAATTAACTTTCTGAAGTAAGCTTCAGGTATAGTTCTGTTATTTAGACTGCAACACATCTTTTATACTTAACTTTGATCATCAAAGCTGGCAGATTTCACTACATGGAGCCACAGGGTGGATTTTTTGCAGTACAAATTTGGCATATGTTAGACCATGTCAAGTCAACATGTTGAGAGGAACTCACATCTTGTATCTCATAGAGCCAAATTTAGAATTTAAAGGCTCACTTTAGTAAATACTTTATGGAGAAAACCACACTAAAAAGCAAAAAAATATGGTAATTTTCATATTATGATGTATCATTTTTTGTAACACTGTGAAACAAGTAGATTTTACTTTTTAAAAAATAATACAGAGCCATGACACTAGTTCCTTTTATGAAACTCCTCAACAGATGAACCTTGCTTTAATAATATATGCATTAAGACTTATTAAAACATCCAGGTAACAAAACCACACAATTGTTTAAAGTTTCTAGGTTATAGAAGCTTGTGTGACACATTTACATCAAAAATCAATTTACCTAAGTACATGCTGTCAATCTAAATTTGTCTTAGTCATCTAAGAAATCTTTGGAAGTAGCACTAAAATGTTAATTTTAATTAACAATAAACCTGAAATTGTAAAATTCAGTTAAAAGAATGAAAAATGGATAGATAGTACTATTTGAAGGAGAAGAATAATCCAGTAACTTCAACAAATACTCAGAAAATATTAACAATGGAAAATACATAACGTGTAAATGTATTACACATAATGCTACAGTAGATTTCAACAGGAACAACCAAGTACCCGTATTCCACAAACATATCCAGATGGATTTGCAGAGTATTGAATGAGAAAAAAATATAGCTATTCTTAAAAGTTAACTAAAAACTGTATTTTAAATTACATAAATTTTCTTTTTCGGTTGATGCTTGTTTATTTCCCATTTACTTGGAGCTTTCCAATTCATGAAACTGACATTTGGTTCAAAAAGTAATATTTTTTGTGCTTTATGAGAAATCAATTAAATTATGATTTAGACTTTACAGGGAGTTAATGGATAGCAATTTAAAGAGCTATTGCTGTGCTTGAAGTAACATCAAGTGTCTTTTTCTGTCTACAAAATTTTTGTGCTCCTACTGCTTAAGCAGCTATTAGGAAGTGCTACCAACATTGTCTTATGCTGTGTATCTGCAGAATTCCACCCTATTGCTTCTGATCCAGATGTTTTATATTGGTTACTGTAGCAGTTAAGAGGCAAGTTAAGGCCATTACACAAAGCTAGTGTATCGGCATTTTTTAGTAAAAAAAATCAAACCAAAGACAACTGATTCTAAAATGAAAAGCTACGAAAATCAGGATTAAAAAAAAAAAAAAATGTTTAGGAAACAGGAACCACATTCAGTCAAACACAGCCCAGACTAATTGGGTATCTGAAAGTTTTCAATATGCTCAAGGCAGCTGTGATCTAAATGGATGCGTAAACTGCAGGGAAAAAAATGCTTATGATTAGATGCAAGTAGTAAAAGAGTGCAATAAGCAGCACTTCCCATGCAGCAGGGCAAGGATCCTGAGGAGTTTTAGCTGAAAAGCACTGCTTTGGTGACTCAAAGCAGCCATAAACCTCACATATGGATTCATCAGTCTCAACATACCAGGGAATCTGACCTTTTTGAACATGAAGCTGTTGCACATTACAGACTATTTGCTATTCATACTTATTTGTGAGAAATTTAAGCGTTTAGTACGATTTTCACTTTTCTTCACTTTAATTGGTATTGGCTTTACTTTGATCTACTGCAACACATGTATAGCAGGAAGAGAGCAAAGGCATCTGATACCTTATTTGCTTAATATAAATGCAAACCCAACATGATAAACATGATAAACAAACTAGTCCATTTACACCTCAACACTTTTAAGGCATAAAGTAGATTAGCTTTTCTCTTCGAGAAATTTGTCCCGATCTCATGACTAGGTAATGTGAACCCTCCAAAGAAACTATGAAGGGAGAGGCCTTGATTAGATCCCTCTTTGGCATTTCTTCTACTGCTACACGATTGCTGCTGTACACTCTGCAAATCTATTTACATGGGCATGGCATTTGGCCATTATTATTTTTTCATAGAGATACAGTCAACTGCTAGCTTATGTTTGTTTTTCACCTGCAAAAAATCTCAATCCTGATATTTGTCTTCTTTAGCTATAATAGAAATATATACATTATGTATACAAATATTCTGGTTTCTGATTCTTTCAGAATTAAATGTGCATCTAGTATATACGCATGAGCGCTGTCTTTGCTCTGTCATGCCTGGCCACAGGTAAGCAGAAAGTATGAGATCAAAACCAAGTCTGCTGATTCCTAGTTAATAATGCAAGTGGAAATGGGGAATCCATGATCAGCAACTATTCTTGCTTTCCATATGACAACACAAATAAGTGACATCGTGATTCACAGCTAACCTCCTCATTGTCTGGAGTAAAGATAAACATTTACTGCATTGGAACCATGAATTTAACTAAGATGTACCAACGGAAAAGCCTTTCAAGAATTCTTGACTATCTATAAATGTTTAGATTTGTACTCCCTTGTCCTGAGTAATAATTATTTAACTTCTCTGGGAAAAAAAGGACCCTTTACTAATAGGCTTCACACCACATGCTGACATTTCAGGAGGTTGCTATATTAGTTCTATCATTCAGAGCCATGAATTATTGATTCACCTCCACTATTCTCCTTCAAACTACTAAACTACTCACCATTGTAGTGATGCAAGTAGCTAATAAATAAGCAGAATGTAGAATGACTTTATTCAGCTTTAAAAGAATATCATCAAGTTTTAGTAGAGCCTGTACTATTACTAGTGCTAACCAAGTAGTAAATTTTGTTTGCAGCTTTCATGCTTTATGCACCAGTCTGCCATTGCCAAATTAGTTTCAGCTTCATATTTCATGGAGATTATATATTCATTTGTGAGGAAAAAATGCTGCTCTTTTTCCAGCAGCTCTTTACCACCTTGCATTCTCAAACCTCAGTGTGCTGCTTCATGGATTGGAACTGTCCTTTGCCTTCCTTAATTTACTGCAGGATATAATTCCTTCCTAAATTACATTTGTGAGAATTGGGAAAGATTCTGGCAATATGTGGAGTTGCACCATGAAGAAAAGTATGGGGCACTGTTTATTTTCCAATAAAGTATTTGTTATCAAGATGAATAGCTTACACTGACAAAGTGAGATGATAATAGACATTCTAAAGTACAGCCCTTGACATTAGCTTTTAAAGGCACGTGCCGTCTGCTGTAAAGGTTGGGAACGTTACACAGAATATTGCAGATATTCTATAGTGCTATATAATATTCTGTTACAGTAGCTTCAAAATACAGATAACCTGAAAAACTGATTGTAAAGCATCCTGCTACAGTGGGGATTTTTTTATCAAAAAACTCAAAACAGGTTTTGGTGAGCTCATCCTGTTCATTTTTGTTTACTGGGCATAGAAATTTTAAATTTTTCTTTTGCTGCAGGAACTATAATAGATTGACTACTGAGATACTGATACAGTGTGTGCAGCACAAAGATAATAACAAGAATAGAAGGCAGTATTGGAATATTTCCCTGCTGTCCAACCTCACACAGAGTAAAGATAGCAAAAGCACTGATTAGTTACACCTGAAACATTTTCTCTGAAGGTAGTCATTATGCTACAGCACACATTTAAGACATCTTTTGATGAGAAAGAGTGTTTTTTCAGTTTCCTTAGATCCTCCATATATATCTTCATTTGAGAAGTTTTGGATTTTCCCTTATACAAATGAGACATTTTATAAGAATGAACTCTGTAAACTATGTCGTTTTCCCTATAAAATCCTCCCAAAATCCAAACCCCACTGTGGTTTTATGGGAAATTAAGTTTTAAGGAAAAATTAAAAATCCAAACCATCACTTGCTTATTTTAATACATTAAACCAAAATTACTGTAGAGATCATTATGAGGCCTTTTGGAAATACTAAAGTTCTTCATCAGAATCCATCTAGCTGAGATTCTGAAAACTAAGTGGGTACAGACATACCTGCTTCATAACTTCGAAACATCTACCTGGAAACACAAACCATTCAAAATTCCATTGTTCTATCTTCTAGGAAAGTGTGTATCCCACTAAATTCAGCTCAGCTATGCTTAGCACTGCGGGGGTGTCAGGGCCAGGAGAGGAATGAGCATTAAGAGGTGGCGGTGAGACTCCCAAGAGCACGCAGAGTTGACATCAACCTCTCCTTTGGCCTTGCATCCAGGTTATGGCAGTCCTGAAGTGACAGAGCTGACAGTGGGAAAATTTACCAGTGTGGGTTTTTATAGCTTAGGCTGCAGTCCTTAGGGCCTTGGGGGGTGGCTATCATACCTGAAATAGTCACTTCAGAGCAAGCTCAAGTGTGTCTACACTATATTCCAGCCATTTCTGTGACCACAGTGCTGAAGTACTTTTATATTTATCCGTTGCACCAACTTTATATGCTTCACTCATAACTGACAAGACAAAAAAAATTACCTCATTGACAGTTGTTAGGTGCCCTAATTACTTGCTCCAAATGACATGATTCTTCCAGAAAACTTTTAGAATAGCTTTAAAAGCTCTGAACATCTTACAGCTGAAAGCCAAATGTATAAGTTATAATTCATTTACACTTTGCAAGAGTATATAACTCCTCAATAGATGCCACAAATCATTTCAGTATCTCATAAAAAAAAAATCAGTAAATCATAAAAAATGCAATTTAAAATCTTTTAAGTAGGATTTTTTTTTTTTTCCATTGGCATAATTCCAACCTGTAACTTGTTCAAGTCTTGATCACAAGCTGGCTTCTCCAGGGAGCACTCTACATGCTCCACATGTTTAAGGACCAAATCTAGCTTTAGTGTTTTATCTGTCTTCAATTTCTCTACATTACGAACTCCTCTGTTCATTCAAACTGTAAGTTTCTGGTTTTTTGGGTGCACTGTATCAGCCAGCCAGCAGTAGGTGTGTGTATATAGAGAGAGATTTAAGTTTCTAATTACAGAGAGGGGAAATGTATGGAGAATATTTCTTGAATGCTATTTTTATCCAAGAGATTTGTAGGATCCTTTTTTACTAAGCATTATGGTAGTCATTAATTATATGATAAAGTATGATTTTTTGCATATAGGATCCTTTGTGCTTAACTTCCTAATGCTTGAGCACTGCAGTTTTCAACCTTAATGTAGTTTCAAGGTAACACACAGAAAGAGACTTATATGATACAAAAGATTGAACCAATATTATGTCATTGTTTTTTCACCTAGTTGTTTGGTTTTTTTTTATATTATTGATTTTTAGTGATTTTGCATCTACCAGTGCAACTATAAAGCTAAGGAAGGCTATATAAAATAGACATCTTATTGCTTGCAAACAATTTATATGTGTTATATTGAAAATTTACTGCACAATAAAAGTAACACAAGTTTTTTTCCTCAAATGTTTAGGTACTGTTAAATGGTATTGATCCTACCGCTGAGATATAAAAAATAATTCTGAAGAACTTCTAGTATAATATGTGGATTTTTCCCTTTATTTAAATTGTTCTCAGGATAAAAGAGAAAAAATAAATATAATCCCTACTTAGTTCTGCACTTTGGAAAAAAAAACAAACCACACTACATATGTGTACAGCATTCTGAGCCTCATTAAGCAATTTCATTTCTATTTTTAATTCTCATTATTTGCCTGCATTCCATAAGGTGCTCTGGAATTGAGCCAGCGAAGAACACAATCACATACTTTGCACATGCACAGTTTTCTTCATACACTGTCTTTGAGATACTTTTAAAAATTATTTCCACAGAGAGTCAGTGCAAACTTATCCAGCAGGTGCACATGCAGTCTCTTTGTGCAGGCAAAGCGGGTACAAAGAACAGCCTCACCAGTGGCCCCAGCGCTGGCACAGGCTGTCAAACCCTGGAGGGGCTGGACACCAGGTTCTCTGCCAGAAATGTCAAAGTCATGTTTTTAATAAACTAAGTAAAAGTTTGCCATGTGAATAAGCAGAATGTATATGCCTTACAAAATTAGAACCACATATCTCTGATCACAAAGATTCCACAATAAAACTTAGCTAAAATATTTTGAAAAAAGAGAGATGCTCATAATATTATGTAAAACACTGAAATGCATATAGACAACATATCTGCATTTTGAAAGCACCCTTTCCCTGTAGAAAAGTGTAAGCAAGAAATGGATATATGCTACTTCTGGAGTTCAAAAATTTTCAAACAGGAACCATAGCTCAAAAGCAGTGCTGTATTTGAGTATGTGAGGCAAGACATTTTTCTGTACAAGTAGCTAAATAAAATGTACAGACCAACCCAAAAATAGGCTACCCTAAATGGAGGTCATAATTACCAAAGTACACAATGGGCTTAAAATACAACTAGATTTTTTTTTTTTTTTTGGGGGGGCGAAAGCATTAAATCAAAGTAGGATGGCCAAATTACATCAGACTTATTTGAGAAGACAAGCCCAAGGCAAATATACTTTATTTTGACAAAGTTTTATAACTGGCATTGCATTTCTTGGATTTCTGAAGTATGATTTGGTTTAGTAGAAAAAGCATTTTGAAATATACTTTAATTACTTTCTGAATTTACCACATATTCACCTGGAAGTGAAATACTTGATATGAGTCAGATTGTATATAACAGGACTTCAAATAAGTATTTGAAATCTGTACACAGGCCCCCATTAATAATGTTCCTTTGTGGAAACAAAGTCATTTTTACCATTTTCACTAATGAATGACAAATCTAGTAATATTCCCTCTATTAAGTAATGAGAATGCAACATTAAATTATTTTTCTATGCATGATAAGAAGTACATTTGAAGGCACATGATTATGTATTTCCTCTGTAAGTTTAGAGGTGGTTGGACTTTTAAAAAAATATATATATTTTTTAAGTTCAGTTACTCATCTGTCACTAAAAACATGTTTCGTGGACATTTTAGGCCCCTGTTTCTTCATGCTGGATCAGAAAAGCCTTTCTAGAACTATCTGCAGCACAATTCATGAGGTTCTTATGTGATTTGCTGAAGGCTTTTTACAAATAACAAGGTCTTAAGGATTTTTTTAACCATCTTCAGGTAGCGTGTTATATATTTACAGGGAAAACTACTCAAATCTGGTAGTCCTTTCTTGCTTAAACATACCAAGGGAGTTGACCCAATGCCATCTCATTGACTTCAGTGTGCTGTTAACCACAGCACAAGCCAACACCTCCTGTAACAGTTCACTGAAGTGACTGTTAATATAGCATTGATGAAGAAGAATATAAAAGTTATGGGACAGCAACTAAGTCTTTTCAGAAAATGAGGATAAAAAAACAAACAAGTAAAAAAAAAATCAAAACCCAACACTTCATCAAAATTGTTAAAGCAGATCTGACAGAGGTAAAAAGATGCTGAGTTTGAACCAGTTTGTATTCATGTTGGACTGGAGGTGTTTTTCTCCCCCCATCTCAGACTCCCACTGGCAACTTGTTTGGTGGAACCACGTTTTAAAGAGCATTTAATAGTAATTTCTAATATAATAATAATCAGCACACTCTATGCTGAAGGTTAATCCTTTGGGTATTAATTTAGCTTTAACACAAAGCAGATAGAGTGTCTGTATTCATCTCACTGCACTTAACTTATTAGCAAAATTAAGGTCTCTGTAGGCAAAACCAGCTTTGTTTCAAAACAGAGAAGCTCAATTGATGCAAAAATAAATACAGTGTTTATTGCTCTCCAGCTTTACTGTTTATACACGCCATATATTCTGCAAATTTCTGTTGCCATAAAGTTCAATTCCATACTAACATACCCTCTGATACTGAATCTTTTAAAAATTGCAGTCAAATATCACGTTAAAGCATAAATCTTTATACAGTGTATTAAATTTAAAAAATACATCTACTTCACTAATTGAAAAAATTTTCTTAGCCATAGTTAAGATCATTATACAACTTTAAAAAGACCATTCCTATTATTAAAAATAAAAATGTAAAAGAACTAGCCACACTCACTAAAACAAACTTATTTTTAGTCACGAATTTAGCAATGCAGAACATTCTCCTTGTTTAGATGTGTTTCAACATGTTTCTCACTGCAAAAGTGAGGATTTAACTAGCCATTTGCTATAATGTTTTATTACAAAGTGTTAACATATGCAGCATGATCAGTTATGTTATTTTCTTCAGACTCACTCGAAACATTGCCTGAAATCACAATTAATGGCTAGCTAAAAAATGCAAGTGTTTATATGGGAAACTATTATGTGTCAAACAGGTTCATTTTGTCATTAACTATTATTAAGCATTCAGAGGCTTGCGAGGATTTTCGTCAGCATGTCCACAACAAGGCTGATATAATCTGATAAACAGTTATACAAGACGAGATACCAATATCATGATCAGTTACCTGTGTTAACATGGTCACTTGGAATGTGGTTGAATGCTAGACCTGTCCCAGCTCCTTCTTAGCAGATAGCATTCCCATTCTCAATCCAGTGCGGCAGAAAGACAGTGGCAGCTTAGCTGGGTAAAATTCAGCATCTATGATACAATTATTGTGCTACTGATTACTTCAGCCTTTGGCGAGTTAATCCTTGGGGTATTAATTTACTGCTCCGACTGTACAAAACAGTGCTTTACCCCTCTGAGGGCTGTCACTGTAATTATTCCATATGGCGCCACCAGTAAGGTCTTCCTGTGCATCTTTCCTGATAAACAGATTTTAGGATATTTTCAAGTCAGTCAGCTAACAAAAAAGAACTTTACGCTGCTTTAGAGCACTGCAAAATACAGCAGTCCTCTTTTGAGAAGAATTTAATGATTCAAAGTCGTGCTATATTTCAGTTAAGAAGAATCTTCCTTATTGCAAAAAATCTTTCTGAAAGAAAGTTCTAAAATATTATTCTGATTAAACAGAATTCTGGTTTCATCTATAGGCACAGGATTATCAACATGTATTATGAAGAAAAGGAATATTTAAAATATTTTTTTCTAAAATATTGAACCAGGCTATCTCAAAAAGTCTGAATGCTCCAATATTATTTTTTGAAATTAAAATTGAAAAAATAAAAAAAAATGCATCCCACTTTGGTAAATAAAGTGTACTGTTGTATATTCTAGTGTCAAATGTGTTCACAACAATGCATATGTACTTGGATTTAGTTGCAACTTCAAAAGCAATACTATAAACCAGGAGTAAAAACTATCAGCATTAGAAATTAAGTCTTCAGAGCTGGAAATTCCAAGACAATTATAATATCTAGTGACTATGTAGTTAACCACATTTTTCTATTTTCTTCCCTGTTACAGTGTTTTACTTCAGTGCCATATTTCTTTGTATGTAAGCAGAAAGTGAAGAACGGAGAAGAAGCACTTTCAAGAGGCCTTTGTCAAGAACTTTCCTGAGAGAGGCCTAAATGAGCTAATTAAGCTTTGGAGATAGGGCAATCTTGTAATGGATTAAGGGTGTCTTGGAGAAAAACATCAAAGTTTGCAACTTAACAGCCATTTTTCCCTATGATAATGGTCAACAGAACACATCTTAAAGTCTCCAGAAGAGTACATTAATTTATCTTATTTATATTATCTTAAACAAGAGCTAAGAGGAAAATCTTTGCAATCAGACAGCATTACTTAGATTTTAGGAGGACTGGTAAAGATTTCATATCTTGACAAAATTGGCAAATAGGCAAACTAAATGTTTCAGGCTAAGTGCTAAACTGAGGAAACTGACCTGAGAATCATTTCAGACAAGGCAGTTAAGATATTTTTCAAATTATAAAAAGCAATAATAAAAGACAATACCTAAATAAGGTGTTTGGGGAAAAAAAAAAAAAAAAGATAATGAGCAATCTGGAGCATATGCTAATGTCTCCATATGAACCATTACTGCAGACTCATTTGGTCATGTTACCTGAAGTAGCAATAACATCTTCTTCCTACACGAGAAAGAGAGGAATACAGAGAAGAGCAAGGAGGCTGACTGAATGTATGGAGCTCTTGCACAAGAAGAACAAACATGATAAGAATTGTGATAATTTAGAGTTCTTATATTGTATTTTTTTAAAGTACATAAATATTATTATTGCACTGGTTGAATTACACTGCTGTGCTTTTTACTGCTATTACCATTGAATGGAGTTTGTGAAAGTCACTTTATGATTACATGTACATAAGTCTGGATGGAATTTCACAGCTTCTTGTCTGACCATATGAAAGATTATTGCTTTCTTTTCAGGCTGCAAACTACCTCCTTCAGGTTTACCCACTGCTGACAAGCTTTTGATAATACTCCTTATTTGTTCTTTGTGGCTCATCTGAGCCGTTCCTTCCTTTTACACATCAGAACATTGTTGTGTTGATGAATGCAAGCAGGTCCTTTGATCTGTGGACATTTTTCAAAGCAGTCAGTAAAAGACTGCATAGGAACAAATTAATGTGTTAACTGGTAATTTCTTTTTTTTTACTTTTTCTTCTTTAAAAGCAAGGAAGTGCTTGACAGAAATAACCTTTCCTTATTTTAATTTTTAATTACAATTCACAGATGTACCTTACCATTGTCATTGTGTGTTTCCAACAGTATTGGACCGTTATTTAAAAAAAAAGTCATGAATCTACCTGCAAAGTAATTTATTCTTGACATTGTTTGTAGTGTTTCAAAGTGGCATTTATTTAACCAAACATAGCTATCTACATGTCAGCTTCTAGGATAGTCATCTTTTTATCCCTTTGTAGTCAAGGAAGAGACAAAGACACTTCATAGGTGGGAATTATATCATCCCAAAGAAGACATCCAAATTCCATCAAATACATCCAGCTATAAAAGCAGCTGTTACTCTCCTTTGACTACAAAGGGAATCTGATTAACAATGTTTGCTTGGCTCAGACATGGATGTCTACACTGCATGTGTCTAAGTGAGATGAGGTAAGATAAATCTCTGGTTTCTGCTTTGCTTTCACCTTTGGGATCTTTCATTTCAGTATCATTTCAATATATCCCCTGTACCTCTTGTAAGATTCCAAAGCCTTGGTATTCCTCTCTGAATTTCATATTGCTGGTATTTCAAGCACTGGTTAAAGGAGCTCCTAAAAAACAACTTTGATGATAAGGAATCAAAAATAATTGCTTCTCAATATTCACTGAAGAAAATAAATGTCAAATCCAAATTATGTGATAGAAACAATACATGGTTGCCTGGTCAACCATGAGTTCTCTCTTATAAGACATTGAGGTGGAGCTTTAGTAGTCAGAAAAAAGCATTTTCATGCTTGAGTGACATTACTTGGCTGCATCTGTCCTTCAAGTCCTTCAAAAGAAAAAAAGAAAGTTCTCAATGCCTTCAAGCTGTTATTGGAATCAGGATTAATAATGCGTAGGGCATAGTGAATTTTAGCAAAATTTGATTTATACAGGACAACTGTTTTGTAACAAATGAGTCAATTACTATTGTGTCTTATCATGTTCACTGCAATCACTTGGCTCTTTAAATATTGCAACAAGAGATATTTACTACACTACAATGTCTTGATATTGACAAAAAAATTACCTGTCCACACCTGAACAAATGTGCCTATTTTTGAAAGAATTTTCACGACAATGTCAACTACATACACAATTTAAAAGCAAAGTGATAATAAAAATATGTTATTATTCCATTCAAGGAAATCAATCTTAAAATACACTAACTATACTTAAATACACTATTGTATATCATTTATCCACCTAGCTGCAAGCACAATTAACTATCGGATACGTAATTTTCAAACTCTCAGTTTAAAATAAGTGAATGCACTATTTTGACAAAACAAACTGAACATTCTCAAATATTCTAATGTGATACATTGCAAATTGAAGGAGGTTTTATATTCTGAAGCAAAATAAGGCCAAAGTCAAACACCGTTGTGCTAGATGCACAATGTCTGTGTATGTCACTGGTGACATGTCTACAGAACAAGCCACAGGCCATTTGCTTTACTTAAGGGGACTGAAGAGAGAGAGACAACTAGAAAGGCAATTAATTTATTACTATAGTTTAGAAACTTTACTTCAATCCACTCAAAACTTAGGTTCCAATTTTCTCTTTTTGCATGCACAATTTGAAGCCTCAGAAGGTATTAATATATTTTTATTATAGGTGTGGATGCACTCTGTAGCATAAGTGCATTCAGTAACACTTAGCAATGCTCTATGTTCCAAAGCTTTGTGAGGTTCTCAGATAACAAGTGGAAATATTATCATTAGTTTCACAGGAAAATGTACCTCCAGACTCAAAATGTGTCAGATTCAAATATCTACTACTTGACACTAGCTGCAGGAAGGAACATAAGAAAAATAATCAGACTATGATAGTCCGCTACTCTGTATCTTCTTGATCTCTGTTAGAAATTGCCCTAAACCTTGAAATACAAAACTTAATGTACCTTCCAGAATTGCAATAATTATGATAGTTCTGTCAGATAATTTTATATCTATACAATTACTCACTTCTCTTTTGAATCACCTTCAGTTTGTGATCTCAATAATATTCAATAGCAGTGTTTTTCACACTCTTACACATTTAAAAAATCATTAAAAACCACATCAATTTACTGAGTGACCATCAGTGACTCTGAACACAGTAATTTAATTGAAAATACTGTCTTGTTCATAGGTAATGAGATAGGAAAGCAAAACTTCCCACCTATCTGTTTCACTCCATAGGACACTAACATCATGTCCACTCTTGTCTTCTAAAGTGAACTGTTTCTGTGAAATAACAGTCCGCCCTTCTGTATTCTCACCTCCATTAGTCTCTATCTCATTCTTTATTAACATAATAGCTTTGATGATTTTTTGACTACAGTTTTACCAAGAGTAGACTCTTCCTTACCCTAAATTCAATTCTCCAAATTCAATAAAATCTTTGCTTGCAGGCACAAAGCAAATGAGGCAGCCTCTTTTGAGGGATCTCATATGCTCATGTCCAACACAGAATAATAGATGAGACCAAATGACAAAAACAGAGTAAAATTGATTAAATTCCTAAAAGCTAGCTTTTGTTCAGAGCATGCTGCCTTTTTCTTCCTTAAAACAGTTTGCTCTCAAATATTTTCAGTTTTGAAACTTTCAACAGTGGTAGCCACTTATTTCAAAGAGATTCAACAATATATCATCTGAATTATTTACGATTGTATGTATAGAACTGTAGGGAGGGGAAAAACAAAACAAAATAAAGCAAACATGAACAAAAAAATCCCTCAGTGTTACTTCTCTTGACAACGTCATTATTAGAGCCATTTATTGTCCTGACTCCAAAAATTATGAATACACTTTCACACTGGGAGAGGATACACATCTTTCTAATGCAAACAAAATAGTCTTGTGTTTATCACATTTTAAACCTTTTAGACATTTATTTGTCTTAAATCCATTGATAAAATTAATATAAGGCTGATCCTTTGAGAATTGGTATACATTATCTTTACTACAATGCACTAACCAACGTACATTGATTTATACAGGACAACTGTTTTGTAACAAATGAGTCAATTACTATTGTGTCTTATCATGTTCACTGCAATCACTTGGCTCTTTAAATATTGCAACAAGAGATACTTACTACACTACAGTGTCTTGATATTGACAAAAAAATTACCTGGCCACACCTGAACAAATGTGCCTATTTTTGAAAGAATTTTCACGATAATGTGAACTACATATATGTCCTTGGACAGATTACCACTCACACCAGGGTGGCCTGTTCTTTAACTGATTAGATGGGTGTATTAGTGTGTTACCCATGAGAAAGTGAAGTACAGCCTGTCCAAATGAGCTTACTACAGTAAGTGGATTAAGAAGAGCTGCAATGGAAGAAGGAGAATGGAAGGAATATGAAAAACATTTATAAGAATTTCAGCATAATGTACCTATATGAAAAATCTCAAACACTTCTGAAGATCTAAAATGTTTTAGATAATTTATTTAAAATTAAAAACTAATAATTATTTAACTACAGATGTCAAACCTGAGGGCAACAGAATCACAAGCATACATGCATGATCTGCAGTACGTGAGGGAAATATTGGAATTTGAGAAAAAAAATGCACTTTTATAAGTTCTTGATCCCTACTGTGATTTAAAAATATTGTTCATGACAAATATTTTAAAATATGTGTTACTCACTTGGTAAGCAAAGAAAAAGTGTACAAAGCACTTTTATCCTGTTCAATCTTCAATACACATCTTAATCTTCAATGCCTGTCCATTGTGGACAAATTTGCTGGACACCATGTACAATGCACGCAGCCAGTGCTATGGATGACTGTGAAGAGTGAATGCACAGACAGTTTTTGTTATGCTGTTTTTGTCACTTTTTCCAAGATCACTTTATACAGCTTGCTTGTGTCTATCTACTTCTCTGTAACTTTTACAGTTTACTTTCCCCAGTAAAGTGTCATTCATCTTAATTACTGCCAGGTTACTATTCCTCATTTTATGAAAAAAATTTACAGTAGGATCATTTGCAACTGCTGATGGTTACAGTGAAAATAAGAGTTTAAAAAAGAACTTTTTTTCAGTACCCAATCTGGAATGAGTTGCATTATTTCTATACTAAGGTACCATTGTTCTGCTTGTATCTCATGCTGGCCATGAGCAACCTCCAATATAGAAATCCTGTGACTATGTTGTGAAACATTAAGTCCCAGATAATCCACCCTGACTCTCCCCAGCAATTAACAATTCCGGTCTGGTGACCTAATTAGCATCATCACATAGCATTTTGTGAGTTTGAAACACTGGTAAGTTACATCCACATTTCTTCTTAAATTACTGTACTGTAGTAACTTCTTGTTCCTAATTCAAAGGAAAATACTGTAGCAACTTGATGGGTAAATGGGGTAATCTCAATCAAAACTAATTAAAGCAAAAAAGAAAAAAATACCTCTTTTGCTGTGTTCCTTTTTCTTTACGGTGTTGTTTTAGCTTCCTTACTAAAGTCTGTGCTTCCTAGTCCATCTGTTTCTAGCATCTATAGCACAAGGACACCAATAAGGACACTGAATTGAGGACACCAGTTCCAATTTTGCCAATCGGGCTCCTTTTCAAGTGGCAAAAGGCTGAGAAGAAATTTCCACCCCTCCCTCAGTGTTAGAGGTGATTAGAGTTTAGCAGAACATTTCTGCAGCTTGAAAACAAATTCCTCTTTCCCCTGTTTGAATTCTTTTCACAAGACCAGGGAGCGGGGACAGCTTTTACCTTTAAAAGCTTAAATGAGGTGAAAATAAGCAAATCAGCATTAAAAAAAAAAAAAAAAAAAAAAATTTGCTAGGGAAGAGAAAGGAAAGAACTTCTTCTTGAGTTCCCAGTTACATCAATGCCCTGTAGGAATGGAGTGGTTGTGTTGCCTGTGTTTCTGAGACTTTCTTTCCCTCTGTGACATGACTTTTCTTGACACTATTGCAATGTGCACGTGCATTGAAGTACTATCAGCATGCTTTAGCTTTTGCCTTCCAAAACCATCTAGATACTGCAACAGCAAAATCTCTAAAAGCTTTGAAGACAGGTTCTTCTCTGAAAAGGAACTCCATCAAAAAGCATCTTTCACCCTTGTCCCTTGATGATACACCCATCAGTTCTGCTCCATTTACAAACAAAATAACCCCTTAAAAAAAAAAATAAAAAGAAATCCCTAAAAACTTACTTGATATGAAGCATGATTTGTATATATGGCTATGTTTCTATAATCCTACTACTAACGGCACTACATTGCCATCTTTTTCAGGTTGTGCTCTCATTCAGAGATGCTCTGTTTTCCTAGAGCAGCTAGGAATTGAGATTTTGCAGTTCTAGTTTGGACAGAAGAGTCATCAAGCTTAATAGCCTTCCTTCAACAGCATGGAATAGTAAATTCTCTAGAAAGTTCTGACTTTGATACAAGATGATGTGACATTATAGCTTTCATCTTGAGCTGATATAATTAGAAATCAGTTGAAATCTGGAAGTATAGCATTATAAATTCATCCTGAAACTTATATAGTGAGTTTTGATAACACCAGATATTCTCTTATTAAGTGTCAGTCCTTTTTGAGACTTGTAAAAATTACTTGCCTTCAAAGGTTGCTATTTCCATAGAATTATTATCCATGGGTTTTTTTGAGAAAGCATATTAGCTGTCTGTCCTAGACATCTTTAAAAAACATATTCACTACAGTGATTAAAGCATACTAAAAGCATTCATAGATTATATGAGCTCTATGATTCTATAAGCACTCTGTAGAACAGGACATAATTTCAACATTATTTTGATAAATTGAAGAAATGGCTCAAAAACAAGAAGACAAAATTCAATAAAGAAAAACGCAAAGTACTGCTGCTAGAAAGGAGGAAAAAAATGCACAAAGTGAAGAATAACTGGTTAGCAGTGATATGATACAAAATGATGTGGGAGTTGTGATGGCTTATAAATTGAATACAAGTCTGTTATGCCTCACAGTTACAGAAAAAAGCAACTCAATCTGTCTTGTTTTAACAGAAATTACTTATATAATAAGGTAGAGAGACAATAATTCAAACTCTAGTTGTCTCTTGTAAGGTCCCAGATTTGGGACTATTTTAGGTTGTGGGAACATCACACTTTAATTAAAATGTAAAAAATGGAAAGACAAAGAAAAATAAGTAGGTTAAAACAAGGCTTAGAAAATGTGTCTAGTAGAAAAGCTTGAAGGAAATGATTTTTTTTAAAGAAAAGTTTCAAGGAAACATAAAGACAATCTTCCAATTGATCAAATTCTGTCAAGAAAAGGATAATTAAAAATAATTCTCCATTTCACCTGAGGTGATCAAATATTGTAAGAAAATGTTGCTTGCATTCTCTGCAAACATTAACAGTTGGTGAATGGGAGAAAATTCTACAGTGACTTGAGTGTGCTTGAACAGGAATCCTACATGCACCCCACAAAATCTCTCAGAGATTTTAAAGACATGAATATATGTTGAAAATACACATTCCTTCTCTATTTGATTACAAAAGTCAATATACAAAGAGTGACGGTAACAATAAACAGGTATATTTTATCAAGCTGCAAATAATTGCATATATTTTTGGTATATCTCTATATAAGTTATATACCTAAACCTTATTAGCATGAGTTCTGAGGGAGCAAAAGCAAATTGAAAAAAGAAAATCCTCAGAGATGACTAATTTCATTTGAAGTAGTCACTACGGTAGGATCAGCCTCTGATAATACAAGCAATGCTTCCATAGATGTATACAATTTTCAGACTCCTGCCTTACCTGACTTTTGCTGCAAGCAAGGGTCCACTAGCAGGATCTCTAAGGGCATCAGGTGGGCTCTGTTAGTCATTATATTTTATTATTTTGTCTTATGCTAATATAAAATATAAAGTGACCTTCATCAGTGAGCAATTATTACCCTTGTTCACTAGGGACAGGACAAGAATAAATTAGCTTTACAGAGATTAGTTTTGATATTAGGAAAATATATGTAATTATACAGACAGTTAAGTGCTGAAAGCAGTGACCCAGGGAAGTCAAGGAATCTCCTTTCCATGTGAGCAAAGAGAGGAAAAGTTATGCCCTGGATGATTGAGTTTATGAGAAAGTACACATTTGACATCTGCCCACAACTTTGTTTCCATGCATAATCTACAAATGATAGAATCACAGGACCACAAAAAATATGGTTGGCAGGTAGCTGAAAAAAACATTTATTTCACAGCAGATTATGCTGTAGTTGCACATTTTCTACCCTAAGTTTATTTAAACTATTCTTAAAAACACCAGCAATGGAGTTCCTGCAACCTCCTCTGGCAAGCTATTCTAGTGTTTGTGCTCTTAAACCAGCATATGTAAAAATCCCTACAGAAACAGACTATATGGCCATATCCAAAGCCATGTGAAGCAAAACAGACAGAGAATGAGGAAAATACTGCTATCAGCAACTTCTGATGATATTTTTTGATGCAATTGGTACTTTGGAAATGTTACTGATAGCAGAAATTTTTGGCATATTTTCCATGATCCTTGTTTTACAAAATCGTGAATCCCACACAAGGGAATAATTTAATCAGAACAAACTGTATAAACCTAATTTACAGTCTGATCAAACTCGTTACTACAGACAGGACCCATAGTGAGCAGCCCAATGTCCAGTCTCTGAATATAAGATTGGTCAGTATCTGGTATTCTGTAACCAAGCCTTCCAAAAGAGACACAAAAATGTAACTTTCTGCAATAATGCATAATTTTTAAAAGCTTACTATATTTTTCCAGTTCTGTTGCCACTTGAGAGCAGTGAGCTGCCATCAGTGAGAGGTGAAACAAAAAATAACACTAAGGAAAAGATATCTGAAAAGAAATCCATTTGTTTTTAAAATATGTTAAATTAGCTAAATATAATTTATGCTACACAAGTGACAAAAATAAGTGTCAGTAGCATATGGATATGGTCATTTTTGTTGGTGTTTGCCTTTTTTGTGCTGATGATAAAAACCATACATCTGCTGGAAACAGATGAACTGTAATATTGCCTTTAACTAAATTCTATGGAGTTATGTCTGTGGATGGAGCCAATAAGCAAAACTGTCCCATTTCAGATTTCAGAGCATCAAGGGAATTTTCTTTCCAGAGTGTGATTTATTTATTTATTTTTTAATGTATAGTGTAAAGCACAATACTGTGACAGATATTGATTTTACAAGTAACTTACTTGATACAAAGTATCAATACCATATGTGCTAATACCAGTGTTAAGAAGAGGAAATGAAAAGAAAATAAGAAAAGAAAAAAGAAAAGAAAAAAGAAAAGAAAAGAAAAGAAAAGAAAAGAAAAGAAAAGAAAAGAAAAGAAAAGAAAAGAAAAGAAAAGAAAAGAAAAGAAAAGAAAAGAAAAGAAAAGAAAAGAAAAGAAAAGAAAAGAAAAGAAAAGAAAAGAAAAAAGAGAAAAGAGAAGTATTCCCAGACTTTCTTCATTTTGCAAAACTAAGTTGTCTGCAAAAGCTTTAACAGTTAGGTGTTCTATTTTCAATTATCAATAACACAGATTTACTTTAATAAAGTCTTCTAGAACTGATCTTAAGTAGCTAATGACTCTATGCATTTTAATTTTGCTCCTTCTCTTCCAAAAGAAACTATTGATAAGGATGTCCAAGGCTTTCGGAATAGAGAGAATCATTTAACCCATTGCATTTCCCACTAATACATCTCTGTGAGGTCTAAAGAAATTAAAATGACTTAGAAATCTTCAATAGTGAGTTGATTAGATTGTATAAATCTAGGTGATCTTTGTAGGTCTTATTTTTAACCTACACTGTGTAGACAAAGATAAAATTCTATATTCCGGGAATGTTTATAAAAATACAGCAAACAAGCATCCAAGACAGTTCTATATGACTATGAAATAATCATTCATCCTTTCCTATATCCTTAAACCATAGATTAGATGTTTTCTCCTATTTTGGAAGAAAGAAGATGTAAGAAATAGAAGACACAGTGAAATTTGCATCTGTTGGAAAAAAAAAAAGTAAACAAAAAATCAGAAAACTCTTTCCCGAAGATCTGAAGAATGTATTTGGCTGTATTAAAATAAAGTTGAAAGAGCAGAATAATATCATTATGGGCAATCTGTTATCTCTCTAGCCCCTGGAGACCAAGGATGAAGCAAAAGTTAAGAAGATCATATATTTCAAGGCCAGAAGGCATAACTATGAGCATACAAACCAGCATACTGAAAAAAAAAGCAACATTAAAATAATTATAGCCTTTCTTCATAAATAAATAAATATCTAAAATTCTTCTTTAGAGTCTCCACATATTCTAAATGTCATAGTTATTCTGTGGTAGATGAAAGTGACTAGCTGAAAGGAAAGCAATATAGTTTAGTTTGCTTTAGATTGCTTTTTATTTATGAGGAGAGGAACCAGCTATCCCTTTTTGACACACATAAATAATTATTTAAATGCAAATCACTCTCAAAAAAGACATTTTGTCAACAATAAGAAAAACTAGCAAACCTACTGATGGCTGCTTTCATGTTGCCCTGGTTACTCTGTCTCACTCGGGAAACCTTGTCCACAACTAAGGGAAAGTTAAGCATGTGTACCGATACTGGAAATATCAGTGATAAAACTTCTATAATACTTGAGAATGAAGCAGAGAAAAATAATTACTGTCCTTTTCCTTTTTTTTTTTTTTAACACAGTGCATGAAAGAGCCTTTTTTCATTATTTCTTTTAATGTTGTCTGTTAGATAAGTTAAAAGACACTAGAGCTTTAAAAAAAGAATCTCCTTATAGACATAGATGCTCCTCAGAGGCTATCTCCAGGTGGCAGAAGATCTACTCTGAGCTGAACCGCCCATTCAACATTGTTATCTTAGAATTAAAGGGAATCACATTTCCTTCAAATATGAATAAATATGTATAATTCAATGCTAAAAGTACTAATTACTAATTTCTTTTAGCAAAGTGGGTGTTGGTCTCTTCTAAGTAATGAGATAGGACAAGAAGAAATGGCCTCAAGTTACACCAGGGGAAGTTTGAATTGGATATTAGAATTTTTTTTTTCTTTTCACATAAAGGGTTGTCGGGCATTGGAACAGGCTACCCAGGGAAGTGGTGGAGTCACCATCACTGGAGGCGTTTAAAAGATGTGTAGATGTGATGCTTAAGGACATGGTTTAGTGCTGGACTAGGCAGTGCTGGGTAATGGCTAGACTTGATCATCTTAAGTGTCTTTGCCAACCTAAATGATTCTACGCTTCCATAATACGCAGCGTTTCACTATTTTTTAATCTATGTTATGACCTGCCAATATTTCGAACAAATTTATTCATTCGGCTTGTAGTCTTGTTTTTCCCTCACTTAAAAATTACTTAGTGACTGCTGTCAGCAGTAATAAAGATAGTTAAAACAGGAATTTCTGCCACGAATTATTAATGTTACAACTACTTTCAGGATAGTTTAGATGTCATCGAGGGTCTCCATAATTCATTAGTGAACAAGTTTAATGGTCAAATTCTTTACGTCACTATTACGAGACATTTGGACTGACACTGTATTTTTAGACTTGATAGTGAACTCACTCATGATATCAAAAGATATAAATGGAGATTTATTTGAAATATATGTGAATACACTCTCTTGAATGTTTAAAAGATAATTTTGAAAACAAAAACTGTTGGGTCAGTTGCAGAGCATTTTAGTTGAAGTGATATTAAAATGGATGTATGCACTTGGGGCAATCAAAGAACTGCACACAAAATGAATATTATGAAAATAAATGTTTTTGGAATGCAAAATAAGGTGATTAATAACAACAATTTTGGTCATGTGACAGACTACACTCATGTCTGAGGTGTGAATTTTTCCAGCAAAGATGAGATCATGACCAGCAGCTAGGACACTACTATATTTGACTAAGTTTAAACACATATCTGATGACAGCACACCTGTTTACTCATGTTGCCATTAAAAAGGTGAGATTTTGGGTGAGGAATCTGTTTCCAGCAGACATCACGCATAAAAATTTTGGCTAAAGGGTTCATTAGGACTGACTCCCAGTAATCTCAGAATGTGGTGTTATACAGTTTTCGAACAGCTAAAGAAATTGCTGATCCTGCTTCCCTCTCTCTTCTCCACTTTTTATGAGGGGTGGGAGGGGTCTTATTAACTCTGGATTCATTCAAGGTTAGTCTATATAGAACATCTCTAGTCGGCAACATAACAGTATTGAAATGTTTGCTTGAGAGGTGAGTGAGCATAAACATGGTGAGTGTACAGAAAAGCCTAAGCTTTTCAATCAAGGATAATACAGTGGGTAACCACATCATTCATTTCTAATTTGATCGGCTTTCAATATCTTAATTTCCTGTTCCAATATATACAA
The DNA here is from genome assembly GCF_037038585.1 of Patagioenas fasciata. Taxonomy (NCBI): domain Eukaryota; kingdom Metazoa; phylum Chordata; class Aves; order Columbiformes; family Columbidae; genus Patagioenas; species Patagioenas fasciata. Next base: position 14,779,995 of record NC_092520.1, on the reverse strand, counting down.
TATAATTTTATAATTCAGTCCTTTGGAAGGCCTTTTTATGTGTTTTTCTCTTTTTAATAATTTTAACAGACCTGAATACGTAAGCCACTCTATTTCACTTAATACCAGGAGTTAAGACTATAGCCTCAAGTTTTGTTTTCTGATTGTTCCATGTTCTGTCTCTGTAAGGTTACTTTTTTCTCATATTTGTACTTTCTAGTTGTATTTTAGACTACAGTTAATAAAATTCATTTGCAGGCCAGCTCTTTCATAAATGTTAGCCTATGACTGATGTAGACTATTGAACGTCTTTTAATTCTGTATTTGTTACTCCAGGATACTGGTTAACAAGTTATTTCATGAGCTGAATCCAGAGTGGCAAAACTTCTCAATGAAAAAAATATTGTTGCCAAACCCAATTTAGTTTTGAACATGAATGCGTGAACATTTAAAGTCTGGAGTTGATTAAGAGATAACCTATGAGGCTGGCAGACTGCTCTGAATCACTTAGATGACTTTTCCACTTGCCACCTGCCAATCCTTGGTATAACTGCTTCAACATTTAGAGCTTAATTATCGCTTCTGCTTCCCACTCCTGTCATTGCGTTTGCAGCTACTTTTAATATAACAAACATGATAGTGATGAACAACAGAACTGTTTGAACAACTACCACCTATGAATGTCAACACCTGGATGAAAACTAACTGAAATGAAGGGTGCTGTCTTAAAAGGCCCATCCATCAAAAATTAACAGTGTCATACAGCAAAGCTTCTGTCCTGTCTTTTACAGAATATATTTCTCCTATTAACTTGAACTTATCTCATGTTATACTTCATAGAAATCAGTGATAGCAAGGATTTTGTTAGGTAAAATGAAAAACAAAAAAGGAATTTTAGTGTCTTCCTCTTAACTTCAATAAATTATGTTAAATAGAGACATTTAAATTAATTGATCTATTAAACTTATGTCTCTGCTGATTGGCCTCACAGGCTGCGTGGTGGGACAGGTCATGCAGCTATCTACATTTAACTCAGTTTTAAAGTTTGCTTTGACATTTACTTTTACGCTTCAGGTGCTGTGATTAAATGGAAATGATGAATGAGTGCTGTAAATGAGTGTTCAATTGTCTGGGGTACAATGAACCACTTCTCCAGCATGACCTCTAACTAATTTCCTCTATCACTTTATTTCTTGATTTATTCAGAGTAGTCATTTCTGACCCCCAGATATTTCTATATCCCCACATTTTCCTCCCTGTTCAGCTATTGCTCCCTCCCTACAGGGTTTCCATTCACTTTTTTAATAAGCAGATGCAATTGTGAAAACTGTTAGAGTTCCTACAAGCATTAGAAACTGAGGTATTGCATGTTTCAACTGCTGCAGAACAAATTTATATCAACTTCTTCTAGACATACCCAGGTTAGATGTCTACACCATAGCTATTTAGCTTATAGTAGAGAGAAGGAAATAATCACTTTTGGACATATTTTGTTTATTCTAGACTAAGATGAAATGTGATCTACAAATGCATATTTCCTGTAAGTGACCATGAAGGAAATAAATAATTGTTAGATTATGTATAGATGTTAAACCTTCACTGAATAGATCTGACCTATATGTTTATGTCACGTTGGAGAATAAGATAATCTTACTCTTTCCAGATTCTTAGATAAAAAGTATGAGTAATTGTATGGGGTGGCTAGGATTTCAGAAGGATTTGTTTTTCCTTAAAAAGAAAAAATCAAGACAACACAGTAATATGAAAGTGATTAAGATTTTGTTGCTCATTGTCAAAGAAAGGAAATTATCAGGAGCCTCATAGATACGTAATCACAGAGTTACATTACAGTCTTCCTGGTCTTGTTATTTTCTTTGTGGTAGAACTAAAATTGATTTGATTTTAATTCCACTTACATATCCAAAACAGACCTCTGAGCCACTGTTGACCACACTGTTCGAATTGTTTCACTGAAAATGGTACTAGTTAGGAGTGCCTTGAGTCTAAAGTAGGCTGTATTGTGGACAAGCTGACCACGTTTGGTCTTCTAGAGTCTGAACTCAGCCTGAACTCTTGCTACTAAATCTACCTGATCTTATGCCTCACAGTATCCTAACACTCGAATGAGTAACTTCAGATGCCTCCAAAGTAGCACCTTGCTTTTCCCAGGTTTATGACACCAAACCAAACCAAACCAAACCAAACCAAACCAAACCAAACCAAACCAAACCAAACCAAACACATTTGACTTTTAGGAAAATTCTATATCCCACCTGAAACTAAGTTTTTCCCTCTGCTAATTTAAATAGGGTAATCCCTGAAACAGTTCTCATATGGCAGCACAGGTGAGGGCTGCAAACGTGCTGAGGATGCTCCATATGTCACAGAAAAAATACCCAGGCAGTTAGGACTTTTTATGAAGAAAAAAGTCATGGACTCTAAATCAAAAACACTTAGTCATTTCGTAAAGAAGTGAGCAAGACTTCCTGCCAAGAACTGGGAGAGGCTCTGGAAAGTTTAAAGAAAAGGCTGCAGAGGTGAGCTCAATGAGCAAACTGAATTCAATGACTATATAATCATCACTGAAGAGATTCTTTATTCTGCTGCTCTTTCCATTTCCTCTTTCAGAAAATGAGTGACTCTTTCTTCATTTGCAATGGAATTTATTTTCTGATTTATGGTAATAAAACTAGAGCTCTTGATGGAGTATTTAAAATCCCTGAATAACTCATTATGACATTTCTTTTTACTTTTTATTTCCTAAATGATCTTCACAATTGACTGTAATTTGAATACAAGAATTGATTTTGAGTCATTATCTTCCATTGTGCAGTCAGTAAACACTTTACATTCTGTTTAAGGTGTACATACACTCTTAACAATGAATTCTGGTCATAGAAAAGACCATTTTCAATGATGCTTTGAATGACTGCATTATTAGCATGTACACTAAATTTCTAAGGACCGGTCTTAGGCATTGAGTTGTGAGAAGAAACTATTCAGTATTAAACAATATTTCATTTCCTATGGTATCACCATTTTTTTTCTTCTACTACATTCTGCTGATTCTATGAAGATCATGATTGGTATTAAATAGATTGACATATTGTTTGGACATTTTCATTTGACGTTGTGACTTATTTATCACATTTGACAGTTGAACTTTTTTTTTTTTTTTTTTTTTTTATGAAATCAATATATTATTTTGCATTTCCTGACTACTTAGGACTCAGATATCTGGCAAAGACAACTATTCGATATTTCTGTATTCTGGACAGAAGTCTTCTACTCAGCCACCAACTTTGTTTTGAGACAGGACTTACTTCTGTTCCATATCCCTCAGTGTTCAGAAAAAGCTGTTCTTCAATCAGAAAATTTTCATTAACAAGGAAAAATATCTTTGAGGAATATGTCCAATTCCAAACTAATTCAAAACACTTTGGTTACATAGTAGATTATGTGTGGCAAAGACAGTTGCTTTCGTCAAGATTACTTTGTCCTGTGGGCAACACATAGGTAAATCTAACTAGAATCACCATTTCATTTTGAGGTACATATATTTCTCAGAATACCGAATATCATGAATTTTAGAAAGCAAGGAAAGCTCACCAAGATTCTGGCTTTTAGCTGCTAATAGAGCCTTTATCTAGGCATTGTATTTTCAGACTAACAAAATCTGGAGCCTCCAAAGATCCTGTAATCCAAGCACCAGATATCCAGCATGTTTTTAGGACAGATGGTTAGTAACATGGCTACAATAGTTGATTAAATAGGCAACAATATTAAAATCATTCTAAATGTAGCATTTAGGGAAATATCTACACACTAATATGCTGTTTAGATTATTGCATTTATCTACATAATCATTGGCCAAAGCTGTTGATATGACCCAGTTTTGCACTTACATCCTTCCAGCTGGATATTGTTAGTAATACATTCTTAATCCGGTTCTTAATCTGTGGTAAATGGTTAGAATTAAATTCTCTGATAAATGTAAAGGTCTTATTTGAGTTTCATGAAGCGTGTTTGTCTACTCACATAAAAGGTTAATGTGAATAAGATATCTGTGTACTCTTAGGGAAATGGTGCAGAACTTTTGTTGGACGTCTGTTTGAATAAATCTATACTCATTTCTCAGCATTGTAAATGGGCTTTTATTGCAAAGTGCTTTGTAGTTATGCCAACCTATCCTAAGTAGAATTTAGAATTTTTGCTACTTCTGTCTGTAGAGGATCTAAATAACTTTGATATAAAAGGATTAGAAGATAAAATTTTTGTTCATTTTTTAAAGTGTTGTGTCTTGTTACTTAGACCAGCCTAAATCTCTATTGATAATAATTTTGGCATTGCTATCAGTGGTCAAGCATCAGTACTTCAGTGGGAGTAAAAGACCAAAAGAGAGGTGTTTGATTGGCATTTCTGCCTGTTAGGTTCAAATCAGAAAGGAGATTGGAAAATCTCTGATCAAAGCAACATTTTGTATCTCACTTCCACCTTCCTCCTCACCTCAGCAAAAGAGTTGTGTAGTCAAAAATGTGGAGAAGCAATGCTAGGTGTTTTCTTTATATAACATATATACATTTATGTACCTTTTTCTATCATGTCTACACTTAGTGTTTCCTATAAGTGATCAAATGTTATCTTTCCTCCAGCTGCTAATGTGTGTCTAGTTGTTATCCAATACAGAGTATTGCATCCCTTTGAGGGCTATTAGATCAAGAAAACTTTGCAGAAATTTCCTATCAGTTTTATACCTATCTACCTCCTCCTTAAGTTTAAATTGCTGATAATTGGCTGATGCAGGCAATGAGAATCTGGATGGCAGTGTTTTCTGTTTCCTGATGCAACACATACAGCTGTGCACTATCAGCATATGGTAGGCATTTAAGCCTGTAGCATTTTATAATATTGCTGACTGGTTTAGCACATATGTTGAACAGGAAAGAGAAAAAGATCTATCCATTTGAACCTGCAGGGAAAAAAGGGTTTTTCATTATTGACAGTACAGTTACACCTGAAATTTATCTAAGAGAAAGGAGTATATTAATGGTCAAGCTGTTCTTTCAATTCCTACTGAATATTTGAGACAATATTATGGAATCTTATGGAAAACATTGTTACAAACAATGAATAGAAGTATGAGGAACAGCATGGATGCCTTTGCATTGTCCTCGGCTTAGAAGAGATAATCTCTCAGGAAGAATGGCTCTGTTTCTATAGTAAAAGTTAAATATAAAACATGATTCTGAATGTGAGAAAGTGGTGTAAGGCAGGAGATAGGTAGTGACTCTTGTCAAGACACTTACTTAGGCCCAACTGGGGATAAAAGCAGAATACCTAAGTATCAGATCCAGTCAGTGTAGAATGTCTGTGCTGGCACTCAGAGCATACTAAAATACCATTTAAAAGCAGTGTCTGCTAATCTGTTTTCAGTTTTCTGGCAAACTGCAGGCATTCTCAGAAAAATAATAATTCAAACCTAAACAACCCTCTCCCCCCTAACAAAAAGAACAAATCTTCCCAAGTTATGCATTTATTATTCGATGGTTTGAATTTAGCACTGATAGTGTCACAGCCACTTGACTACCTCCAGAGCACCTTAAAGTATATTTTAGTTTATGCAGAACATGAATGTCCCAAAGTCAATGGCATAAGAAAATCCTAAACTCCTCCTTTTGACATGCGTCAGCTACACTGTTCTGTACCTGTAACCAAGTGGGTTTTTTTTGATCTCAAGATGCAACTTGATAGGCTAATAGTGAGATAATGGAGGACTGTGGAAGTTCATTATCAAGCAACTTCACAGCTTTTCTGATAATATTTCAGCATAACAATGCAATAACTGTATTCTACATGTAATGAACTTTTTGAACAGTTCACCCTGTTTTCTTCCATCTCCAGGATCCCAGAGAAATACCCAGAATTATCTTCATTACCTTCCTGAGACATTGTGTTCCCTCACCTTGCAGAGATGAGCCTTACCTGAGGCTCCCAGGGCTCATAAGGGTAGTGCCTCTGGTTGAGAGACTTGTTGTACAAAGGCAAGAAGTGACCATGTGTGTCTCTACTGCTCCTTTTCTATGACCCTTCACAAAACAGAAGTTTCATGTCAGGATGATGAAAAGGCCATTCACTCAAATTAGATATATTTTACACATTTCGTTATACAGTTTCATCACCAGAAATTAAAAGATAACAGCTTTTAAATATTTAAGGAGAAATATCATCTACAGTGCTGCCAGTAACCATGATGGGTGCAAGCATATAGCCAGAACCCAAACAGTGCTGATCCTGAAAGAATCAAACTGAAAGGTGTGAAAAAATTAACTAGGAAGTAGTTTTGGATGCTGGAGTTGGATATCTTGATTTGTGTATTTGTCTGATAAATGCATCTCATAACAAGGTCTAGAAAAGTTATAGCAATGTATTATCTTAAAATTGAAGTTGTACAATTTATCATTTTAAAGGTGTTCAACACCTGTACATATGCAGCTGTGATCATAAGCCTAAAATTGTGCCTGAGATAGGTGGCTGGAAAGAAATAAATGTACGATTCACAGTAATGAATTGTAATGCAGTTGTAAAAAGAGAAGTGCTAACATTGCTATGTTCTGTTTCCTTGAAATAACTGTGAAAGTCAATTCATTTGAGGAACACAACTTGCCTAGCTAGTTAGGCCTGCAGAATTCAAGGTGCTGCAAAAAGCATTCCTCATGCCCAGTTTCCATTTTGCCTATTGAGCAGACATGTGCTCAATTTTGATGTGACATCTTGAGGCTTACAGAGAGCAGAAAGCAGCAGTGTTACAGAGGGACAAATGCCACAAGTTGCTGACATATCTATAAACAAATCAGATCCTGGTGTTTCTAATCTCCTGCTCTTTTTGCTTTTGATGGCAATCAGCTAACTGTGGCATTAAACTTTGTAATAATAATTATTATTTCTAATTTGCATACTTGAGGAAGGTAAAAAAAATTAAAAATCATCCATTAGCTAACAGACAACAATTTTCATCATTTGTGCCATGCACAATGAAGGTGTAGAGGAATATATGACATATAAAGTGGTGCTGGCATTAAATCCTTGTTAAGCTAATACATATTTATATGAATCATATTCTGGCATATGAATATGTCATTAGGTATTGGGTTTGTGTGGCAAGGTTTTGGTAGCGCGGGGGGGATACAGCGGTGGCTTCTGTGAGAAGCTGCTAGAAGACTCCCCCATTTTCTGACAGAGCCAATGCCAGCTAGTTCCAAGACAGACTCACTGCTGGCCAAGGCCAAGCCTATTAGTGACAGTGGTAGTGCCTCTGGGTTAATGTATTTAAGAATGGGGGAAAGTTGCTGCACAACAGTGATTGCAGCCAGAGAGAGGAGTCAGAATCTGTGAGAAGCAACTCTGCAGACACCAAGATCAGTGGAGAAGGAGGGCAGGAGGTGTTTCACACACCCGAGCAGAGATTCCCCTGCAGCCCCTGGTGCAGCCCATGGTGAGGTCAGCTCTCCTGACGCCTGGCAGGACCTGTGGCCCCATGGAGAGAGGAGCCCAGGCTGCGCAGGTTTGCTGGCAGGACTCATGACCCCAGTGGGAGATCCACACTGGAATAGTCTGCTCCTGAAGGACTGCACCCCATGGAAGGCACCCATGTTAGAGCAGTTCATGGAGAACTGCAGTCCATGGGAAGGACTCATGTTGGAGAAGCTCATGGAGAACTGTCTGCCATGGGAGAGACCCTACATTGGAGCAGGGGAAGAGTGTGAGGAGTCCTCCCCACGAGGAGGAAGGAGTACCAGAGACAACATATGATGAACTGACCAAAACTTCCATTCCCCATCCTCCTGTGCTGCTTGTTGAGGGGAGGAGAAGAAATCAGGAGTGAAGTTGAGCCTGGGAAGAAGGAAGGGGTGGGAGGAAGGTGTTATGAGATTTGTTTTTATTTTCACACTACCCTGTTCTCATTTAATTGGCAATAAATTAAACTAATTTCCTGAAGTCAAGTCTGTCTTTTCCATGATCATAATTTCTGAGTGATGTCTCCCTGTCTTTATCTTGACCCATGACCCTTTTGTCAATTTTTCTCTCCCCTGTCCAGCTGAGGAGGGGAGTGATAGAGCAGCTTTGGTGATCATCTGGTGTCCAGCCAGGGTCAACCCATCACACATTCCCTTTGTTGAATTAATTCAAGTCTAAAACTTCCAAACCATGGTGAAGAACAGGACACAAAATTCACAATAATTTCAGAACAAGTAATGGGGAGAATTTTTAAAATATTTTTTAAGACTGCAACTCATGCCTCCTCCTCTGACAGGCCATGATATTTACAGCTTTTAAATAAAGTAGACTTAAGGTCAGCCATAAGACACAACATACACCATTTATGCCACTTTCTAGTATTATTTTGATGAATAATAGATGAATAATAATTGGACCTGTGAGCTCAAAATGAAATGCTTGCATTTCAGACAATGAGTTAGATTACATTAAATGGGAGCAGGGACATGTTTCATGTCAGTGATCTTTCATGTTTATTCAGAGAAGTTGCTGCTGCTTGTATTTTGTCATTTTTACTTTTGCTCATTTGTGTACTGCTTTGTGGCTATAGAAACAGCACAGAAAACTAGTTTGCAACTTTGAAACCTATTATTCAGATCTTCACTCTTTTTTTTTTTTTTTTTTTCCCAGTGTTATCCCTTCCCTTTGCTCATTTTTCTGGTCTGAAACTTTGAATATAGGGAGCAGAGGGTTTTTTTGTTGTCATTATTTTAGAGCAATATTATTTTAATGAAGACAAAAAAATCCAAACAAAATAAACAAACAAAAAAAAATCTGCTTTCTCATCTGAGTCCATGAGCAAGCACAGTCCACTGCTCACAGCTAATGGAAGGAGAGAGGGGAGAAACAGATGGGGTGTAGGAGATAGGGGGAGCCAAAGCTGTGCCACAGTGCAACATGCCAAGAAGTAATTTGGTCTGCTCCATGAACTGCTAATTAGCAAACAATTAAAACAACAATATACACAGTGGTGTCAGTACTCTCACAGTAATGTGAATTATCCCATGATCTATTAAGATTAAATGAGAATTTTACTGTTAACTATTTTATCCTCTTTGAAGATGTTCCTATGTTATTGCCTTGTTCAGTAAATCTTTCAAAATGTTGCTTTTACTGTTTTTTTGCTTAGATAGGAGTGTAAGTGTACACATCACTTTAGAAAACATGCTGAATGACTAATGCCTGTCTCAAAGAATTTGCAATGGAAATGAAAAAGATATGAAGAACAACTGTTCAGAAAACAGATTAGGTATTGTCAGCGGAAAAAAAAAGAAAAAGAAAGTGCAACATAGCATGGTTAAGCAATGAAGAGGATTCATCTCTGGAGGTGTTTAAAAGATGCGTAGATGAGGTTCTTAGGGACATGGTTTGGAAGTACACTTGACAGTGTTAATGGTCAAATTTGATGATCCTAAAAGTCTTTTCCAACCAAAATGATTCTATGATGCTGTGATTCTATTTGCTAATGAGTTCTTGTAGAGTATCATCAGCAGTGTTGTATAAAGACAGTGTTGTGGCAGAAGCAGTCATATGTGAACTGGGAGCTTTGCTGCACTATAAGGGTGCGGCAACAAGCAGCACATATGGCTAATGGGGCAGATGGGTGCCTGTGTGTATCTCACACCTTTCCCCCATGCACAGTCTCACTAACAAGAAACACCAGAGGAGAACACTTCTGAAATGAAACATGGCCTCCAGACAGCACAGCTGTGCTGTACCATTGCCACAGATATAAATTCCTTCAGCATTAATTGCAGCTCAGAAATCACTGGTGCAAGGCGTCCTGACAGCCCTGCCCTGATGATTGTCCCAGACACAAATCCCTGCAGCTCGTACCAGAAATTCCCTCTATGAATCTGGAATCTCCAAGACCAATGCACCTGGATTTCCTGTTGTGGAAATAAGAACTTGGATTTACATTGAACCTCTGTTTCTGGTGGTTTTAAAGTTCACCTCTGCATGGCAAGAAATGTGATATGCTCTTCAGACAGCTGCTCTGGAGTTGCTACCACAGCAGCCCTGGGACTTTCCCTCTGCCAGACACATTTTCATAATTCAGATACTTCTGAGAAGGACTAGGTGGAGGCTTTCAATATTTCAGTTTCACAGTTTGTGAGAGGACTTCCTCCAGTTCTGCAGACCCAGAGCCCACCCTGGCCCCAGACCTTTCCAAGAAATCCTATGGACTTGTGATTGAATGCTTGGCTAGTTTACATTTATCCAAGCTTACAAAATTCTTATCAGGATATCAGAAGGTGCTATCAGTTCTGAACAAAAGCCGAAAGATATAAGAAAAATAAGCTCTTGTCCAATTCCTACTGAGTCAGTATAAATACGCTTTTAAATAACCATTAGTTTCACATTACTTAGAGTGAGGTTAATCACTTTATCAATTAAATGAAAGTATAGATGTTGCTTTCAGTGAAAACAGAAGTATCTGTTTCTGTTATATTATATACAGCAGTAGTTGTGGAAATTCAGGTTTAAAAAAGTTATCTGAATTTTGAACATGAAATAGCCCAGATAAAAAAGAAGCAGACCTGCATATTTTTATGTGTGTAATATTTTATGCCAGATTTATTTATTGCTATATATACATACTACATCTTGGGTCCACTTTAAGCTGTCAGGGAAGGGAGAGAGGAATTACACCCCAAGCTCCATTCTGTCTTTCTATATTTTAATACAAGTGTTGAAATATGTACTAATCCAAACCAAACCCATTTATTCAATTTTAAACATATCTACTCGTATAAATGAGGCAGCAACTTTGTGTTTTAATTGAATACACATAGAAGTCTTCTGGGGAAGCATTACTGCCCTATAGTACCTGTTTAACAAAGCACGACAGCTTGCTCTGAGTGCTCTGGAACGAGGTTTCTCTGCTAACCGTAACAGGAAATTATGGGATTTGATTGGAATTAAATGTTAATTACTCAATAATATTGAAGAAAAATAATCTGTAGTACTTAAGCTTGTTAGTTATGTAAAAGTCATAAAGGAGGTCTACTTATTAAGAGATTTAATTATGCAAACAGGTCTTCATGCCAAAGTCAGCTTCCAGTCTTATGGAATGACAGTCCAACGATTCTGCTGGGTGTACTTAGCTTGTTTGTTGTTCAGTTTTAAGCCTCTGTTCAGTAAAGAAGTCAAGAATGTCCCTAAGCACCAAAGAGATTTAATCTAACTCATTAACACTCAAATTTAGGTGCATGTTAAGTATCTTGCCAAAGCAAGAATTAAATGGTGTGACCAGTGTTATGTTTGACAGCCGTGTGTACAACTCAGCCCTAATTTTAAGGAGTCGCTTTAATTGTATATACTTCAAACTGGACAAAGGACTTGATATCTAGCTAAGAAACTTATAAGACTTCACCACCATAGTATCTGAGTACCTCATAATATCTAATATATCTCTGAGAGAATAGCTTTAATTCCATTGTAGAACTAAGATGCACTGAGACTGAAGTGAGTGCAAATGCATTTCTTGCCTCACTGGGAAGAAGCCATATATCAGTCTTACATATCTAACATCCTTACAGAGGATTTTACAGGAATTGGGTGCTGAGAGATTCACAAAAAACATCAAGCAAGTTGGCATGAATGTTTAAGGGGAGACTGACATTCACTGATCATATACTGAAATCCTACTTCTGAGAAGACAGTGCCACCACTGCCTTGATACTGTACATAGAATGGACCAAATTCAGCAGCCTAGAGGCACCAGCAGAATACTTGTCAGTGGCTCAGAGACTGTCATGTGAGACTGGATTCAAATCAGTGAGCTTTGGGTTCAGGCAGGGGAGGGATTTGAATTTCACTGAACTTCAGTGAGAATATAATAATATGGTTAAAGGAATGAGGAAGATAAAACGTTCCCTTCAGAAACTCACATCTACAAAGCGAGGTCTCATCAGGAATACAGAAGGGCCAATATGTACCAACTTTGTGGAGACATGATTTTTGTGGCCGTGGGCATCAGCCACAATAGAGGAACCAGGGGCCGCACTGATAGTAGTAACAGACAGATAGAAGTGCCAGCCCTGGAAAACTCAGAGATTAGACAAGAGCAAAGCTCTTTGAATGTAAAAGGTTGTCTCTAAATTATGTTTACTACTGTAGCCTTGACTGATCTTTTGCAGACCTCCCAGTTCTCAGATTGCTAATCAAACCCCTGGCCGCTTTTTGGGTTTTAAACAGAGACAGAAAAATTAACACGCTGATTCAGAGTTAACTTTAATCTAATACACTAACACGTGTCAGCTACAGACTTCAAAGAAAGTTTCCAGAAATTCCAGTATAAATAAAACCTGACTATTTAGCAAAACCTTATGGCATTCAACAGTCCTTCCAAAAATTTTTGTATTATGTAAAACAGCTACTGAGTTTTTAAAAAAAAAAAAAGTAAAACAAGCTTGAATGCTATATTGAGGATGGATAGATTTAAATTGGGGGTGTCAAACTCATTTTTACTGGGGGCCACATCAGCCTTGCAGTTGCCTTCAAAGGGCCAAATAAAATTTTAGGACTGTATAAATGTAACTACATTCGGCCCTTTGAAGGCAACCGCGAGGTTGATGTGCCCCTCTCTGCCCCCCCTGCCCCGTGAAAATGAGTTTGACACTCCTGATAGATAATTCTCAGTATTAAGTATTTGCTTGATAGACTGTCTGCACAAGGGAAAAATAAACACTTAGTGACAGTGAAGATGAGTAAAAAAGTATTGATCTCCATCACCCAGATCAAAGAGAAAAATAAGCTATTTTGAAAGCTGAGTTACCTAAATTGTAAACTATTTCACTCCATGAGTAGCATCATGACCCATCCATTTCTCATTAACACTTGTAACAGCACAGTTTGGAGAAAATGTTTCCTACAGACACAGTGAATTGCAGGGGCAAATTAAAGAAATAGATCAGGTCCCAGAGTAAATTATTATATCAGGATTGATTTAAAAGAAGTCAATCATACTTATGCATATACTTCAATGCTTTGCTGAATTGAGGGTTAAAGCAACACACTGCAGAATAAATAATGGATGCAACTAGTTATAATACCACATGAAAACAGGAAAAGGAAATTTACTGAAAATAACATGATTCAACTAAAATGTCAAATCCTGCAAAATTAAAGTACAGCTCTGTGTTCCTAGATAACTCCTGAATACCCTGAGGCCAAGTTATATTCAGCTTCATGGAATTTTTTTAGCCAAAAAATAAAAAAGGAAAAGTTTATCACTGTGTGAGCAGAAGACCTTAGTTTCTGCTATTTAGATATTCTAAAGTCCAAAGTTAACTTTTCTTTGCAGATTACACCTTTTGATTTTTGATAACAAAATCCAAATCCTGCATAGCTGTTACAGAAAGCCAGCACCAGGGAACTACAGGAATTGTTGAAATAACATTATCTAAAATATCTCAGGTGGATCCTGACACAGAATCCTGACATGCAATGGGAAAATTTGTATTTTTGATCATTAAGGAGCCAACCTCAAATTAACAAAACTGCAAAAATATGTTTATAATACAAAGAAACAATGAACACTCAGAAAACCACTGCCAAACAAATAAATAACCAGCAACCCTGTCTCCCAACTTTTAGGATAAAAAAGGTGGCAAGGAAAGTCTATTGTGGAAAGACCTCTCTAAAGATCAGATCAGTAACACTTTGTTTAGCTTCTGTCTGATATTTTTTCTGTATTATAAATTTTCTATAATCGTTTTCCCATGCAAGGACATATACCTTTCTATTCATAAATGAGTAGTGCCTATTTGTGTGAAACTGAGATATGAAGTATATTAAATATTACCAGTATGGAGAATTTAGGTAATCTGCAGACATTAGTCCATTGAAGAGGGCTTCAGCTCCCAAAAGGAGCCAAAAGCTAAATGCAGAGTAATCCAGACTACAATAAAAAGTTAGTGTAGGAATTCTAATATCCTCTTGGTTGTCAGGAATAAAAAGAGGAAATGGAAATATTGATTTTTTTTACTGAGAGGTCTATTAGAAAAGGAAATATTACAATTCTGGTTTATACTTCCATACAAAAAATTGGCACTTGGGGAGACTAAATATGGCAAGGCTATTAAATAATGAATCTACTAGGCACATAAATATTCCTTAGAGAGTTTCACTATACAGAACAATATCAGAAGTTGGATTTGTATGTTTCTTTCATTAGTAATGCTCTTCTATTTTAGAAAAGGAAGCATATTCTATCTGGTTGGTATATAATAGCAGAAAAACAGACATTATTAATGTCCATGATTTTGACTCTGAAGTTAAGCCAAACCACAACACATGCTCAGTGTAGACAATGCTACTTGCATACTACAAGATTCTGCATTTGTGGGTAATTGCAAAAACTCACTTAATGCTGCCCTAATTTATACAAAAAACACCTTTTCAGTCCTGCTTCTATTATTTTCAAGATAACAAGAGTTTACCTTTTTATATTCCCTGAATGGTTAAAATAACTTAAGAGAAGAAACATTTTGTTAATTCCTTTATATTTATAAAAAGTACATAACTACCACATTTAAGGTATTATAACCTATTGTCAAATAGCTCTTTCCGTATTTCTGTGATACTAATAATGTGTTTTAAATAAATGAACATAACAGTTCTTACTTCTCTACTCTTGCATGTTATTGATGCTGAGGATTTATATCAGTGTTGCTACTGGCACCTTTACCTCTTTTGGTTGTGCTGCCACTTTCTCTGGTTTCTCTCCAGAACAGCCTCTCACTCACCTGCAAACTCACTTCTTCTACAAGGCCAGTCTGTCTTACTTTAGCCTTGACATTCTGTCTTGTTACTGTTCATTTTTCCAGTGAGTTCCTTTTAATTTTCAAAATGTACACCACATTGTTGAGCTACTTGGAAATACGCTCCAGTGTTAGGGAAAGAAGTTGCCTAAATTCCTTTACACTCAGTGTTCAAGTTGCTCTATCACTTCTGTTTTATTACCTGAACTCAGAGTAATTGAAACACAAGGCTGACATCTGCCTTTTATTTCTTGGTGTGTTAACAGAGATTTTTATGTCTCTTCTGTAAATTAAATAGATTTTTCCTCTTTCATTTGTCAAATATACCAGAAAATACTTTGAGTATTTGAATACTTACTATGAACCTTTAACTCTTAAGAAATTAATACCATCATATGAATTATTTCTTTTTGATCTATACTTACTCCTTATTTTTTAATTAAGAATATTCAAACACGCACAAAAATCACTATAAACAATTTAAATGCTACAACTATCATGAGTACTGTCATTGGGACAGAAAAAATACATGACATCTGGAAGTCATTACCACTGGAACTATTGAGTATAATAATTAAATAAAACCTTTGCAGAAAGATTAAATATAGCAAAAATATAAAATCATGCTTATGAAATTTATATATAAATACATGTGTGTACATAAACTATGATTAATAATCTCTTCTTTATTTCGACTTATTGAATTTAGATGCAAATCTGTGTGCAAGGCTAGTCGAATGTAGCTTAGTTAAATGAATCTTTTCAAATTACTGTTTTAAGTATTTTCTTCTGGAAATCTCAGTAGCACTCCCTCCAAGGTAGGGATTGATATTTACATCCTTCAGGTGGAAAGAGCGAACATTAGAAAAAAGCCTCCCTGAGGTAGCAGTTTTGTCAATAGCAAACCTGGGATTGGAATCTATAGCTTATAGTTGCCATCCCTGATTCTTCTGCTGGAAGATAGCTTCCTACTGGAAAAAAACCCTCAAACCTCTCCCCAGAATAAACCCACCAACATCCTCCCCACACTCCTAGAAATCTCAAGATATTTTTTCTGCTCATAGACTTGATTCATCTTCAGTCTATAACAATGAACAAATTGCTTGTAGAACAAGTATGAATCTTAGCCCAGAACTTGAAACAAACTGATAAATAAATAATAACAAATATTTATGTAAACTTCAACTACAAATAAGAAACTCCTATGAAGCTAGACTTAAAAGAAAAAAGAGAGAAGGAGAACAGAATGTAAACTATTGAAGGAAAGAAAGGAATCTGAATTAAATGCTGAGGATGAAGAAAGGAAGTACATAATGAAGCAGTACAAAGACAAGAAAATAACAACAACAAAAACACACCAAAAAAAATCACAAAAAAACTCAAACCAAACCAAAAGCTTCCTTACAGAACTTAGATCAAATATTTTGAAATCCCCATCCCATTCACAGTAGGGAGCTTTTACAGAAACTCTACTGAAGGAGTAGTGTGTCCATGCTTGTGACTTGTGTGGGTACCACAGCCATCTCCAAGAGAAATTGTTGGACCAGGAAAATTCTGTGGGCTTGCACTGACCTCTAGTGACTGCTAAAATCGTCCTCCAATAACGGCAGCCCAAAGGGTCTGTGTACTGCTTACATGCTTCACCTTCAAGGATTGACCTTGGTTACCTGATCATGCTGTACTCATGCTTGTGATATTTTCCTATGTTACAGATATCAAAATGGTTGGAAATAAATTCTACAGGTATAGCTGCCATTAGAATATTTTATGCTGTATCTTGTTATCTTCTAGATTCTCTTCTCCCACACCTAAAGCAACAGGGTGAAAACTCTAAGACCTTTGCTTGCAGGTGCTGTGGAGAGGGAAGATTCATGGTACCCCTGAACCACATGCTCTGCAGGCTGCAGCATCAGTATTCAAACCTGTAGCTACTTGAATATACTAAGTAAAGAATTCCTTGCAGCAAAGGAGGTAGTGTGTTTGAATAGAGTAATAGTGCCTATACTGATGCTCATTCAGTCCTTCCAATTGTGATGATGAAAACACTTCTCTAGTTTAGTCTTATTCTGAAAAAGATATATATCTTGTGTTACTCCTTCACATTTCTATGCTTCTCATATTTGCCACATCTATCAGAATCCTATTCGTATTTCCTGACATTTTCCATCATTATGTAATGAAACTACTTCAGTTGTAATGGTGTTGTGATGAAAAATTGCACAGGAAATTAATCTAACTAATGTATTAGTTTTAGTACTAGAACCTAAGTCATATTTAAAGGACACGTAGATTCAATGAAATCTGGTTTTGTATCACAGTTGAAATATTTTCATAATTTGACAAACAATTTTAGCATATAATCATATGAAATGGAAAAAGTATACTAGTACATGCATTGTACTGCACCATAGATCAGGAAGAATAAAGCAGTATATTTTTAAAACATTCTAAGTAAATATAGCTATCACTATAAAATATCATTACTTGGAAGTGTACTACAGGCAACGATAATGCTTTCCTGAACTAATCTGAGATAATAGTTCCTGTGACTATCTGATGAAGCTCACTCCTGTGATTATCTGATAAATATATTAGTGTAAACTCTGAACATTCAGAAAGATTGCTATGGTCAACATAAAATTAAGATAGGTGAAGTTTTATCAAACACTTCTAATACTTGCTGCTTCTTATTTGTCAGGAAACATTGACAGAATAGCACCTTTTACTTTATCTGAAATCAGCAAGAAATACGACATTAGGTTGCATTCAAGACATTTTTACTACTATCATAAAAGTTTTACATTTCAAAACATAAATTAAATTATATCAATGCCTTGATCCAGTTTAATTCTCTCTAATGGACTTCTAAGTAGTCCTCTTATCTATTTCTGTATATCCATCCATACTCTATTTTATTTACTATACATGTAAGATAATATATGAATACACACACATTCCTTTTCAAGAAGATAAATACTGAGTCACAGAAACAGAGAGAGAAAACCAGAATGTATTTACATTGCAGAATGAAAATTTTGATTATGCTAAGATGTTTTAAGTCTGAGTATTTGTAAAATGTTTTAATGTGTTTTTAAAATATTTTTATGCCTTATTTTTTTATAATTTATGTGACTTAGATGTGGATCATAAAAAGCTTATGATGATAAAGCTACCAGAAAATACATAGTAATGTTCAAAGTCAGCATGGTTATTACTATGGCAGAAAAACCTGTACAGAACATAACATAAGGAAAAACAATCACTTTTTTTTTTTAGGAAATAATTTATGAGAGTCCTTTATCTGGGTACTTAGACCTAGCAATTTACACACTTTGTATGTAAATCATTCACCTTATTGTACCTCTCTTCAGGACATCCCTTTTGACAAGATGCAACCAGTCTCCTCCAGGACCTGTTACCTTCTATAGGACCAGGATATGTAAAATGCTTCTCAAGTCAACATGATCTGCCTGTGAGCTTAAAACCTTACAGCTGTATGCTTAATGGTTTACCTAAGATTGTATCATACATCTAAATGAGTAAGTCTTCCCATTCATGAAGAGCAGTCCTTAGCAATCAGCTTTTTGGAAAAGGAGGGCACTACATTGGGAATATTGGACTAGAAATTAAAAGTCGTGGGTGTTCAATTTTCCTATCTGACAGATTTCTCATATGGCCCAAATAAGATATGACCTAAGATAATAATGGATTTCATCTGATCAGATATAGAAATCCTTCCTTTAGCCTTGGACTACAGTTAACAGAGGGAAATGGACACTGTTAGTAAGCAATTCATTGCATTCTAATGTAGAATGTTAAATAGGCATGTCTGAATCACCCCTTTCACATATCTACAGTCAGTTTCTATCAAGAATGAAAACAGTCAATAGTAACAACCTCAAAACATATACTTACATTACAGGTATCAAGACGTAAGACATTAATTACATTTTAAGATTTGTTTTGATTTTCTGTGAAATGGGATGGTAATAAACTCCTCCCACTTTTCTTTGGCCTGGACAATTTATGTATGCAAAACTGCCATTTGACATGTATGGTCACAACATCACCCACAAAATAATACTAACATTGATTGTTATCTCAGAAATTACTGCAATACACGTAAACTGTCAGGCCTGCTCAGTGTGCCATGTTATATAAAAATAAAATACAGGAACACAAATTTGAAAATCATTCAAACACCATTTTGTTCACTATTTATTTTAGTATGTATTTTTGTAAAATGTAAGGGTGATTTTCAAAATATATGGATCATGACGTAAAGTATTATTTAGCCATTTTCACACTAACAACAAATTCTGTAGATTATATTACAATATCAAGCTTAAAGTTTTGTTTACATTGACATAAATGATTAAGAAGCTACGTCTGTAAAATTATTCAATGCATTTATTTTGCATAAGTTATGGCTAAAATTAACATGACTTTAGTGTTTCAGGTACACTTTTCCTGTATCTGTAATGCAAAGTTTCATAAAGATTGCGTTTGGAATGAAAAATAAATATTACTATTACTAATGTCAGTGGTCAGAAATCTTCATTAAAAATGGGGAAAGGGTGAACCAGGAAGACATCTCTACATCTTTTCATACAGGGATCTTCAATGGAAGAAGAAATAGAGACTTTCAAGCCACAGGAAGGCATTCCAACACAGAAGTGATAGAACTTCCACTTCACAGAGTTTCATTTTTAAACAATGACAGACAGGTACTGCTTTTAACACATTGAAGAAAGGTTCTGCATTTTAATATCATAATATAGTTGTAAATGATGATTGTGAAAAATATAGTTACATGACCATACAGTAAGCAACAAATCTAAGTGGGAGGCTAGAGACCTAGATCCTCTCCAAAGAAATGCCAGTGAGTCATGGGTAAAATTACTTAGGGACTTTAAAGAGATGCCTTATTACTTTGCATTCTCATTAGCATTTATCTTATCTAACTGAAATTTAAGTTCTCCAGGGCAGGCAGTAATATTAATTAACTGTGAAAATTCTTACAGAACAGAATCCTGACCTCCATATTACATCTCAGTGCTATGTGAGTATACCTAACTTGGCAGACAAAAAAAAAGATATGTCATTTGAATACATTGCATCTATTACGAATTTATATTTAAAAAAAAAAAAAAAAACAAACCTTGAAGAGTTTCGTGATGGCTACATCTCTTTGAGTCAACCCCAAATTTCTCCAATTATCACAGAGAAAGTGACCTTCCACTAGATATTACTGATACCCAAAAAAAACAAGAGTAACTGTGATGCAAAATTTTCAGGACTCTTTCTACAAAATACAAGCAACTAAATCCTTATTTTTCTAAAATTCTCTGTCTTCTTCTGCCTTTTAAGCTCTCTAAATCTAATAACTTCATCCTTGTCGCAATCAATAAATTGGACAATCTAAACTGCATTCCTTTGCTGGTCCTACATAAGAAATCAAGATTCAACTGGTTATTTGAAGCTTTCCTTCTCAGTCATCACTGGTCTCCAAACAGATTATCACCTCAGTTACTGAGATTCAATCTGTTTTACTTCATTTGCTCTCTTCATTTGTCCTTTAACGTAAAATCACTATCTCATCTCTGAATATGAATAACCAAAACTGTTAAGTGCAGAAGGTATGCCACACATTTAATTCTTAATCAGTATTATTGTGCCCATTTCTGCATGTTTAGCAAAACCTCACTAATACATGACCCCAGTGTAAGAGAATCAGAGCTATCTCAAAGGTCTCAGTCAAGATTCAGCTACAATTGTGCACTTCCATATTATTAAAACTCTTGATTTTAACAACTATTATAAAGTATGTTAACCATTTTTCTCAAATTTAGAATTACTGAATAAATAAAAATGAAACTTTTTAAAAATAAACAACACACTATAGGCCTTATGATGTCTAATCTTTGGTTATTGTACTTCAGCTATATCTTCAGCCTCCTTATTTCTCTAGCTCCCCGAACTGCTGAATTAGAATTGTTTTATTTGTCCATCTTCCTTCCAAACTGGGGTACAATGATTGTATGTTCCTAGAGTTTAAATTCTTGGGATGATTTATTGAGTCTAATAAACCCACTTCTGTTGACCATCAACTCACTTTCACCATCAACTCAGAACCTTTATTTCTGCAATTAAAACAGCTACTAGGACTTCCCAGGGTCTTGGGTCCCTCCTTGTCTCTCCAGCTTTGCTATTGACTTAAGTCTGGATGATCCTGATGCACATTTCTTTCTTAGAACTTGATATTAACATCCTTCTCCAAACTAAGGTTTCTTTCTGTACCTGGAGGGAAAATCTAAGATAGTTTTGCCATCATGCACATCACTCAAAGTTCTCAGTTATTCACAGATCTTACAGGTTCTTCTTACAACTCTTTAAAAAGGAAATTACAACACACTGTAAAATATATTGAGCAAATTTCTCTGCCCAGATGAAAAAAAAAAAATCCCTGTTTTTCTTCCAACATTTTTTCTTACAACCATCTTACTTCTTTTCCACATCGGAATCAATGTTCCCTCCTGGCTAATTCAACACATCAGTATTTTGTTTCCTCACCCTTTCCACAGTTTCCTGCTTCCTCTAACAATAAGCTCAAGCAAGCAATGTATTCATTTTCAAGGGCCTGTTATTTGATGGATTATACTATTGTTTTTCTTATGGCTCCAGCTGTTGAGGTCCTGGCATACTTCTAGTCTCCTGAGTTACTGAGCTAACTATATTAAGTATTAATCAAAATCAATATGAACCTGGTAGGAGTTATGGATCATAGGTAACTTATAGCATCAAACTGAAATGAATCTAAGAAAAATGGTTTTGGTAGCAATGAACTGAACTCTATACTGCAATAATCCTCTTTGCATGTACAAAATGGTAGTCAATAAGATAACTGCTGTGCAGATAATGTTTGTTGATCAGCAAAGATGCCCTTACAAATACTGTCCTTAGTGTATCCCAAAATAATATGAGTGACTTCAGCACTTGTATTCAAAGGGGAGATAAGGAGTTCTTATCTAAACTAAATCTCAAAGAAGAGGAGCCCTTGTCTCTCCCACAACCAGATAACTACTGCACCTGAGATGCGTGCATTTTAGATGACTAATATTTTCAATGACACTCATCTGGAAATATATTTCTGAGTTGATGATTCCACAAGGTAAAACTAGAGGTGCTTGTTAGCTGGAAGATAATTAAGGAAATTAAGAAAAAATAAAACAAAACAAAACAAAACAAACCCTTCAGACTTTATATTATTTAAATTCATTATTTGGGGCTCTTTATTCTTCATTGCATGAATAAACGCATCTGCATAACAGATTAGTTACTACTTTATTTCTGCAGTGACAGATTTCATTTCTTTCCAATGGAGTTCCAGCTTCATGGGCTTTCAATCCAGTGTACAGATTCATCTTAAAGAAATAGAATTACAGAGATATTCTAAAGAAAAGGTTTTGAAGACTGACTTAATTTGATTGCAAATATTAAAAAACAAAAACAAAACCTGATGTTAAATTTAATGCATAGTTTGTGCTTCTCACTTATTTGCAATAACTAAGTTTTCATAGAATTTAATTCAGCAACAGGATGTTTTTATGTATGATATATGTAACTATGCAAAAATATAAAAAAATAAAAAACTTTACTCTTCGCATTTTTTCATGAATACTGTGTATTTCCACAAAATGAACACCATGTGATAAATAGAACTTTGTGGAACCTGGATACTTAATTTCCATTTTACATTTAAGCAAAATACAGACTAGTGAGATATAAATGAACATGGGGTTTTGTTGTTGTTTTCTCTCCTAGCAAATTTTTTATGGAGCTAATACCCAACATTATTATTTCTTATGCTCTGAATTTTTGTTATTGTTGTTTCAAAAAAATTTCTAGGCTTAAATTTCAGTCAAAAATCTGGAGAGTTGCTTTCTTGCAATGTTGTTATATCTTGGGAAAATAAAATCACTGCAATCTTAGTTGGCAGTATTTACACTTACCACTCTTATCTAGATAGTAAGGAACAAAGCTTAAAATAACAGACCTACTGAATTCAATCTTAATCAAGTTCATATTTGAAAAGTACTAGGGTTGACGAAGGGCAGTTTAATTTAAAACATACATTAATATATTCTAAACCACCCATGAACTCTAACTCAAATTCTTTCAAGAATGCTTAGACCAGTAAACAGACAGGCATAGTTGTAGCAAAGAAAACTTGACTAATTCTACCAAATACATGAGCGTTTAGCTTTCACTTGCAACTGACTGTGAAACAGAAGATGGAACCTTTCAAAATTCTGTTTTTTCCTTTTAGTTTCACACACAGCTCTGAGGAATATTCAGCCAATCTAAATATACAAAGTAGTTAAATGCTGCTGGCTCAAAACATGATGATCTGAGCAATAAAGTGGACATAATAAATGTCAAAGCTAGGTGTGCAGTTATGTGTTGGTACCATACTTTAAACTTTATATAAACTCCCAAAGCACTTGAAATTAGCTCATGTTGTTAAAATATATCGAGGATATAAGGAATGTATAACCAACTAAATAATTGTATATATTTTCCCATTTACTTAAATAGTTAATATAACTATCACCACCTACTGGCAGGAGAAAACATGTAGCAGTGTTCACAAGTTTGTTAAAGTTCACAAGTTAAAGACACAAATGGATTCCGGCTTACATAACTCCTAAAAATCTGCAGAAATACCATTCACTTCTTTATTAACTGGCAATGTCCATATATTTTTCCCAAGTTGCTATGTGGAACTAGAGGCGGCATGGAGATGGAGCAAATTTACACACTTCAGTAAAATTATTGTGTGATCAAGATGCTCATCCTCATTTAAGAAGAATGATCTCAATTTGATTTTACAGTAAGCTGTTTCATACTCACTATTCTTTCTGATTCATATGAAAATAATAACATTTTATTGTCATGATTTATTTTTATAATATCAGCATACTTTCCATGTTTTTCACAGGTAAGTATATCTCTAACTATTGGTGAGAAAGGAATTCTGTTTTCTCAAATGTGAGGCTAGCTTGCTTCTTAATGGAAGCAGGGGTAAAATGCTAAAAGAGGGACAGCCTGGGCTTTTATTTGTCTTTTTGTATTTGAGTCCTTAATATGTTCCTTTGTGTGTTCAGGGTTTTTGTGTAATCCTGAATGCTAAGCTTTTAGTAATTTTGATAAAAGCTTACAGTTTCTTGTTCTCAGTTGCCTTCAGGATCTGAAACTTTCAGTAAAACATTAAGTAATACAAGACTTGTTGTGAAATTGTGAGAGTTTGCAAGACTGAGCTTACAGAAATCAAATCTTGACCTGATTTGAGCTGAGACGAGTAAAACAGTTGTGAACAGAAAAATATCAAGAGAAAAAGAAACAGTGGAATATTAATACAGTTTGGATAACAGGAGATGAGAAAGAAACAAAGGAAAAACTAAGATTGAGAACTTAGCCATAGGAGAATGGAAACCCTGTATGTGGAAAACAGACATAGTGGAGAAGGTTTTAAGGGAAAGATCAATAACCTAGGAGACATAAAAGTGTCCTCTCCAGAAGAAAAAAAAACAACAGGAAAATCAGGAAGGGCATTGTCATGAAAGTCAGGAAAGAGTGGGGTTTTCAAGTATTGATGGACCTGGAAAGACCAGGAAGAGTAAAGATAGAGGATTAGAAATTTTGTCAGAATTTACAGATCACTGTAGCTTTGAGCAAGATTCGTCTAAATAGAGGAAATGGCTGAGAAGGTATTCTTGAAATAATGCAAGAGCAACACAATAATGCAGCTTGTTCACACATTATTGTAGACTGGAGTCTTCCAACTATTTTAATACAATAAACTAAGCACTTCACACAAAAAGACACCCTAGCAAAGAGTAGGAGCTGCTGTTGCTGACTATACCTCTTGCCACCATGCTGTTGATCCTGTAGCACTACTGGAAGGTAGGTGGCTCAGCACAATCTCTTTTTTAGACAGAGATAATTATGAAGGAGATCTGAAATAGTGTCTTCAAGGACAATAACACAAGCAGTAGTTCTTTGCACTGTGGATGCAAGAAATAGTATGGTGTGTAGACTGAAAGCAAGGAGTGTGCTGAAAGTAAAAGCTTTTGGAAAGATACATAAAAAGATGTCAGTGGCTCAAAAGGGCTGAGGGAATGAGAAATGACAAGGATTTTCTTTCTATGCCATTAACCACCCTTAAATTGCAAGTCTACTACAATTTGAACCTCGCCTTTAATGATTTCAAACACAGAGCACACAGCCTATGTTCAGAGAAGATAATAAGCAGAGTCAAAAGTTAGAGCTTGGAATTTTTCTCAAGCTGAAGTCTTAAGGCAGCAGTGTCAAACTCATTTTCACTGGGTAACTACTCCTACATTTATGCAGTCCTAAAATTACATTCAGTCCTTTGAACGCAAACACGAGGCTGATGTGGCCCCTGGTGAAAATGAGTATGATACCCCTGTCTTAATGCATTGGTATAGAGTAGATTTCTGCAGCTCTAAAACTTCACTTATTTTTCTATGCTGTTGAATATACATTGTCCTCCTCTGCTCCTTCCTCCCCCTCATTCTTTTTTTGTTAACCATCTCTATTTTTGCTTCTTTAGCCAGAGGAGCACTTTGGAACAACATCAGAGCTTGTAACAGATTCTTCCTGACAATTGCATTAGTACTAAATGGCCCAAGATCAAGATGTCTAATGGGACTGACAAAGTCATCACTAGTCTTTTTGGAAAACAGATCAGCAGATGATTTCACAACACTCAATAAAAAGTATACAAAAATAACTACCCTATCTAGAAAAGAAAAAGGTATTTTATTCTTTCAAACAAACCCTCTCTTCAGTATTATGCAGAACTTAGAACATCATCATCTTTCTATCAACAAACTACTGATGCTTTCTAATTTTATTTACAAAACTGTCTTTGAGAAAATAAGGCGAAATGACTCATCACAATCCCACCTCAATGCTGAAGGTAACTTGTGAATAAAATACCATTCCTTACAAAGCAGGGTGAGGTAAAAGAATGCATCTCATGCATTAAAAGCCACCTTTTCCATATTTCAGAGAAGGATTATTGGACACAGAAGTCAGGAAAAAATGACCACTAGAAATCTGAATTCTTACTTTTCCAAGTTATATAGTGAAAACATCCTAAAAATCCACTGATATGTTCAAGGCACAATTCTACCTAATACCAGCAGACTCGCAGGGCTTTACTGTGACTCCTTAAGGATAAGCCCTTCTTTTATGTAGCACACGAATTGCAACCCCTAGCACATTTCCACACTACACCTGACAATAAGCTATAAGTGATGATATCTAGTTAATGAATTAGTACTGAAGCACAGAAGTGATGCATGTTACTTTGAATTCACATTATAACCCATGAGCCTATATGTGACTATAACCTATGTCCTGTCCCATGATCTTATTGAAATCTGGAATGAATCAACTCATGTTCCACACAGAGAGACAGATTCACACATGAATTTTGCCCTGACAGTAGGTCTGGACATAACTTGCTTGAGCCATGTGGCTCTAAGAAATTGATCTAAAACCAGGTAGTTCAGATTTTTAGCTATCTGACTTTATAGGTCAGTAATATAGCCAGGGATATCTCAGACTGTCACCCTACAATCCTTCTACAGGGAGTGGAGAAAAATAGGTATTTTTAGGGTTCCATTCATCTGAACTACTAGAGATTTCTAAGGCACAGTGAGATGAATCGTGTCCCACAAGTGGCTGTTTCTCATCCATGACTATAAAAAGTCACCATGCTGCCTAACTCAGACAAATACATCTATATTAAGGAAGGATGTTTCAAGTTAGGTGAGATTAATCTCACAAACTGAGGCTAAAGATTAGCTTTGAAAGCATATAAGTGGTTTACAATGTAGACAGGCATCATTGTATGTTTTTCCAACTTATTAAAATGCTTTGGCACTTCTGAAAACCTCACTAGCTACCTAGCTACCTATCAGTATTCTTCAGTACTTACTTATTTCTACCAAGTTTCCCTCTGGAAATTCCCAACAGAAATATTGTCACAGAAAGTCAAATAAAGCTGATTATCCTTAAAAACAATGCAAAGAAAAACAAACTCCACCATTACACGTACATACACATAAAGACAGAGTCTTAAGAGCTGGGCTTCCAGTCCTATCCATATCACAAAATGCTCAACACCTGTTAGGATCAAATGGTTGTCTTGTCCAAAAATCTAAAAGACTGGGTTTCTTTCTGATTAAAATCCTCTCCAAGGCACTGATAAATGTGCTCCCTGAGCACAAAGTCTTTCCATGAACATTTTGTGTGCCAACAATTTCCCAATCCTAAGAGTAACCAAAACCAGTTCTGCAAAATCTGGGAGAAGTGGGACAACGGCAATATTATGCATATCATATCATAACAAACTTATCTTTTCTAATGTAGCACAGAAATGCGAATAAACAAAGAAGTTCATCTACTTCAGCTGAAATATAGGTTATGTATTCCAAATAATGTATTTCAGGTGATAAAAAACACCTCACAAGCACATGTCAATATCTACTTGAATAGCAGCATATGAGTGCTATCTAGTCAGCCACAAACATGGTCTTCTAGCAATTACAATACTTTTTTTTTTGTTAGTTTGGTTTCATTTGTTTTTAAAGACTGAAACCCCTTGTCTTACCCGGAAAATATCCAACACCACTCAAATCAGGAAAATATTTTTCAGTAGTCCAGAAAGACATTTATTCTTTAACACGTGTAGCAAACAAACATATAGATATGTCAAGCAGCTACACTGCATGTTTTTCTAATCCTGGATTCACTGGAAACTCCTTTGATGCTGTAGACTTTCAGACTCCTTTGCCAATGTTAATCGACCGATATGATCATTGGAAGACACAGCAAAGGGCTATTCTAGATGTCTCTATTGATCAACACACAGTCATAACCATTTCACTCATAGTACAATGCCATTTTAAATATGTTCTGTACTACTCAAAGTTCAAAATAAATTCACAAATGTGACATCATTCTGCTCCTTCTTCTAACTGCAGTCATAGTAAATTAATCATACAGTGTGTAATGGAAAATATTAGCTAATGTCCAAACATTGACTGCTTGACATTACTGTCAGCTGTGTGTCATTAATATTCTTATTAAGTGCTATGAACGGTTGGTTGAATGGGCATTAATGGCCTTTAAAAATGCAGGTAAAAGAATGGCTGCTTGTACACAGTTCTTCCAATGGAAAAGGTATTTATATGGCTGAAAGACTATAATTTATCTGCAAGGAAGAGTAAGGGTTATTAAGAGAAACACACCACTGTTACTTTGGGGGATATGACATGCCATTTTCCATATTTTTAGTGCAAATTATAGCTATAAAACTTGTGATAGGAAAAAAATTGCTTTGCTGCAATTAGCATGTGGATATATTCATGCACATTCAGATCCCATAAATTCTTAAGATCAGAGTTTCAACATTTGACACCATTTTCTGTAAAAGCTTAGCTATTTCGGTCAGATTCTCCCAACACTTGTGGGCTTTGCAGGTTATGACTTTTGCATAATGTTAAAAATCTCCCCTGGTATAAAAAGAATAAAGGTTTGGATGATTAATTACCAGTAGTCACCTGCTGTATTACTATCTGGATAAGAACATTAAGGTGGCAATCATCACTGCAGTCTTCTTAATAAAATAACCATAAAATTCATGAAATCAGACATGCACAGAGTGAATCACCAGTAGAAATGTATGTCTATTAGCTCTGTGAGACATATGATCAAAAGGATGATCTAGACAGAGCAACCAACTCAGCAGAACATGAAAGTTGCAAATGTGAAAAAGCCAGATGTGCACAGAGCTAGGAATGACAAAGGAGCTAAACCTGCCGAGACAGACGGCCAAATTATAACATTCTCATAAAGGTGTAACCACCTGTCAATCAGGGTTTTGTCTGCTGAGACTACCTCAAAGATTCTAAAAAACACAACCAACTAAAAATTATCAAAATGAGGTAATGTGTTAATTGCTGTGGGGATCAAGGCTAAAGCTACAGTAATTGCAGAGAAAGCTAAGAAACAGCCTTTGTAGCTACAAGAGATCTGTGCAATCTTTTTGCTGAGCTCCAAGATGTCTAATAACTGAATACTGAAATCTGGCCCTTAGGCTACAGAAATGGGTTTTCTTGGCTGATGTATTTTTCTCCAGCTGAGTTGCAAACTATTTAAACTTTGCCCTTTCTTGTACACCGCTACATTTCCAGCCATATTTTGCACATGGGGAAAAAGTAGCAGATAATCACAGACATTCTGTTGAAAAGCGAGTTCACATTATGAGCAAAGTGGCAGGAGGTGACAACATGGGCAGAGCAAGAGGAGGGAAAGCCAAGCCCAAGGGGTTTCTTTCTGTAAGACTTGCTTATTACACACCTCTCCTTTTGACTAGAGTAGGCAAAGCATTAACTTTTTTAGAGGGAAATTTCACCACTGGCATGGATGAATAGTGTTTAAAAGGCACAGAAAACATTCATTTTGCTACTTCACTGAACTAAGACAGTCAACACAAAAACCACATTTTTTTAATGTTGCAAAGGTGAATTTTCAGAATGAACAATGCAAATATTTGCCTCTGTTCAAAACCAAACTGGTGCAGTTGTTGGGGCAGGCTTTTTCCCCTTTTTCTACAAGACCTTGTTTCATTCAACAGATAGGTCACATAAGACATAGGGAATGACCAGCCGTTAACTTTTTCTTTATATTCTCTTATGCTCGTCACTCACTATGTGACCTTTAGCTTACATATCATGTCATCCAAACCATACACTGAGCTCTGAATAAATATTTGCTTCGTAAGGCTCATACTGCAGTCACGTAATCTCTGACTGTCTCAAAAAGCTGGCAAGTTACCTTGTCTATCATTACACATCCTGTATGAAAACAAACAAACAAACAAACACTTTTTTGATCTTTATGCTTGGGGATCCAGGGACAATGAAGTTTGGCAGGAGACACAAGAGGAAATCGTGTTGAGGCCAGAATTGCAAAGAAGGAACAGGAAATATTTTTCCTGTTTTATGAAATGTGAAAAATGTTGTCATTGCTTCACTAAAATTTTTTTTGAGCTTTCTCAAAGTTAATCCAGGGAGTAGGTGAGGAAAAGACTTTTAGAGTGAAAGGGGGAAAGCTAGAAATAATCAAAGCTTCATGACTAATCTCACTTCAGATAGAGAGGGGCCAGGTTTAACACTTCACATCTTCTAAGCCTCTAAGTAAGAAACAGTTAAATGTGTTAAGTAACAATTATGTATTCATCTGCGGTGTGGAAGAACCAAGTTAAAGATACTGTGTTCCTATGGTCTGTTATTTCCTTTCATGTCTCTTGCAGCCATTCATCCTGTACCTGAGAAAACTTCTCAAAACATGCACTGAAGCCTACTCATTCTTACAAAACATTTCATCCAAAGAAAACAATGCACAAAAGGCTTCCAGCAAACTCGGGTTGTGACAATACCTCATGGAGCTGTTCATCCATTCTCACAGCCCTGCCAGAAGTGTTGAGCAGAGGAGCTCAACGGGCAATAGAAATAACTTGAAAAAAGACACTTTGCACATGATAGTACACAAAATATTCAACAGTGATTCATGTGCAATGATTAGAATGCTTTGTGGATGCCTGTGAAGTTGTAATAATTGTGACTGATGTTAACTGAGGAGGACACAACAGATTCAGATTAGATACAGGCGATAGCACCATGTGGATAATGCCAAATATTGTTTCAGCCCACATGTCTGAAACTAGAATAATTCCTTTTTCCCATTGTCCCAGCTACGTGTGGCTTCAGTACCCAACTTAGGATTTAGATTGCTTTCTTCTGCCTTTGAGGAAAAGAGGTGCACTTTGATATCCTTATATTCCCACCTGGTTATCCAACATTCTGAATCTTACTTTCAGCTTTTGTATATAGGGCACTTACAGTGTTGTTCCTATTCAGTAATGGTTTAAGATTAACAAAAAACCAACTTTTAGATAGGGTAAAAGAAAAAAAAAAATCTCACTGAGCAGGGATCTAAACAGCAAGACTTGTATTCACATTTTTGACAGCAAATCCATGCTGAACACTGTATGAGGAAAACACGCTGGGTAGCTCTTGTTCAACTCTTTTTCTTACATCCAGATCCTCAGCTGCTCACACAGGCTTGAGTCTTCAGCAAAGCTTAACTGACATTTAATTGAAGTCTTGGGAGGTTTGTACATCCATGAAGTACTAAGGCACATGCTTAACTTTTAAATCTATCCATCTGCAGCAAAATAGTCCACTGACAACTAGATTTGAGCTCATGCTTAAAATTAAGCATATGCTGAAACAACCCACATGAGAATTATAATACAAAGCACTGTCTGAAAGCATGAAAGCCAAATACAAATTAGTAGATAATTCTTGCACAACCATTTTCTTAGTTTCCAAGTTACCTAGGGTAAGATCCCAGGGTAGTATCACTGAAAAAAGTATTTAGACAACATTATTCTTTCACAGTGACAATCTAATGTATCTTGCAATTTAGACATTTCTCTCCAAACAGATGTCTGTGTATTGATCAATCGCTTTTTACTGGAAATCACGAAGGTTGTCAATCCATAACACATACATACACACACATATGTACTTGCATACATGGAACGGGCTGCCCAACAGAGTGGTTGAATCAGCAGCCCTGGAGGTGTTTAAAAGATGTATAGATAAGGATCTTAGGGATATGGTTTAGTGACAGTGTTAGATTAAAGGTTGGACTCAATGATCTTGAGGGTCTTTTCCAACCAAAATGAATTTATGATCCTGTAGTTCTATATATATACATTATATATATATATATATATACACATTATATTTATTTATATATATATATATATGCTTCCATTTTAGCAGATTAAAACAATATAGCATTAACAGACACTGCCCGAGCATCCATCCATCCATCCATAGGGGTCACCTCACCATTTCTCTGTCTCCGTAGCAAAGTGTTAGTATCAGAAGCCAAGGTATGTCTATGCCACTGAGAGATGAAAGCTAGATCCTCACTTTAGCATAGTGTCCCGGTTTTGTTAAAAACAAGTTTCTCTTTTAGTGAATTTGCCTGTCAGCTAAAGCCTTCATGTTAACTGCATTTTCCTGGAGAACCCAACACATGTTTTGGTAAACCTAGCAATGGAATGCAAACTTATTGATAAGCACGGATGGACATCTCGCGAGAGGGGCAACGAGAAAACTGATGACCGAGAGACTGACCAACAGTGTATAACATTCCATTCACATGAATACTTCATATAAAAGTGGGAGATCACGAGAATCTCGGCCCTTTTTTGCCTTTTTCCTTCCCTTCTACTTATGGCCAACATTAGGAGGGGACCTTGCTGGTCGTCCCTGCGAACTGAGGCCTAGTGACAGACTGAATCCAGCTCCGGTTGGCTGCAGAGTCTAATCCAGGACTTTGGGTGCTGGCTCTGCAGTTGCTGAGACTTACAAGATTGGTTTTGTATATTTTGTGTTATTTTCTCTATTTTTATTAGTAGCATTAGTAAAACATCTTTAACTTTTCCAACTCTCTTCTCTCTGTCCTTCTTTCCCTCCCGATCGCCTGTGCTGAGTGGGAAGGGGGGAGAGGGAGGGGCAAAAGGGGGAAGTGGGGGGGAGAGGAGGTTAACAATACATCTGCCAGGGTTTGATTGTCACCCCGCAATCCTAACCCTCGACACATAGGCAGAGGTCCATCATTCCCTTTCTCGCTGGACACATCAAAGCAGAAGCATGGTACTTTAGCCCCATTCAAACTAAGCTGTATATAAAGAGAAGGATCGAGGACAACTTCCTAGATACAAGGTTTAAAACAGAATAAACCCCAAATTTGCGTTGTCTTTGACTATTTTGACCCAGAAATTAAATAAAGAAGTTTGGGAGGCTGGAGACATGAGTGCAACATATGCATATGCCCTCACCGCTTACACACATGATTTCTTTAAAAGGACAAAACATTTGCTTCCCGTCAGTTTTGGTTTTCTTTTGTTCTCTCCACCACTCTGATTTACATTTTTGCCTCAGATATAGGTGGGATAAGCAGCAAATTTGGGGTTTTTAAAAAAAAAAAAAACCCTTTACAAGAGAAAAATATATTTTTTTGGCCAAACTAGCGTATTCAAACAACCATGCTCTTAGCCTCTCTGCTGACAGAACCCGTATCTCTGATATTCACTCTACTAATCTCCCACCAGCATGTTCCACATAGATTATTTTGAATTTTGTCTCATCCTTTTGAGGTTATTCCATATTATAGGGTAATAACTGTGCAATTTTACAGATGATCAGTTGACTCTGAGTTCCACTCCAATATCAAAGCACATGCCAGTTGAAATGTTAAACCAATTGCATAATCAACGGTTGAAATAAGGCATTGTGACATTAGTGTAAGTGATGAAATCAAGGTGATAGACAATTACAGAAGTATATTAGGTTGAAAGGAGAAACAAAATGGTTCAAAAATAAGTCATCAATAAGGAGTTTACAAAAATCAAAAAGCTCACTGTCATCTCAAAAATTATCCATCAAAGTACTAAATAATACATGGTTGTTGAGGGTTTAGATTGCAGGGTGACAATAAAACCCTGGCAGACGTATTGTTAACCTCCTCTCCCTCCCCCTTCCCCCTTTTTCCCCTCCCTCTCCCCCATTCTCATTAAGGACAGGCAATCGGGAGGGAAAGAAGGACAGAGGACTTTGTTAGCTTTCATATGTCATTGATTTTTCTCTCTTATGGACTGTCTGCTAACTAATATATTTTTCTAACTGATATACAGAGACCTTTGATTGCAAACACTTATTTATGTGCTTAGATAACAGCACATAAATAGTTCTGTCACAATAAATTGGACTTAACAGAAACCTAGAATTAAACATAAAGTGTTCACAGAATCAAAATGGAATAATTTTCCTATGACATTTATTTAGGCGAATAACATAGCGGAAGTCATAAATTAAGATCATTTTTATTACAAATACCCGAGTCAAAATAGTGGTAGATTTTTGCCCACAAACAACTGAATAGAGAACTTAAATTGTAATTTTGAGTTATTTTGAAGACTTACCAATCTGTTTGCAACTAGCACAGTACAATAAAAAAAATAATTATAAAGATAAATTATTGTGCAGAACTTACTTTTCAATCCATCATGAGAACTTATATATACAAACATGTAGCACAAAATGTATGTAGTGCTTTGGAAAGCAACTATGAATACCAATTTCCTTTGATCAGCTTTTAATTAAAACACCTTCATTTCTTTGTAAATCTTCTTTTATTTGGAAAAAAAATAAATTACAGAAATTGTCATAAACATTTATAATCAGGATAAAGCTTTTAGAGCAAGTAAAAAACTCAAAGCTGAATTCTGGAATTCTACCTTTTTTCTCAACTTGGAAAACTTCCATGGTGAGAAAATTCTGAAAAAGGTACAAATATCCAGAGCTGTGACACTATGTGAACTGATATGAACTGTGGCTTTTTTTTTGTTTCCCAAATTAAATCCTGCAGCTGGATTATTGATTCATTAGTTTTACCATGGCCACTGGTTGTTGAATCTTTCTATTACAGGATAAAAAATGAAGATAGTAAATTTCAATCAAAAGGGCTACAGTTGTGAGTGAATATGCATTTTCTAGCATTTCTGATTGTCAGTTTTAGCCAAGGGAAGAAATGAACCAGCAAGCTCATGTCCTACCAAATGCATAACTATAGCAAAGAGCACGTACAAGTATATATGTGCGTATTTAGATGGATGTGTCTCAGAGCTTTGGGTTTTACATAGCCAGCCTGCAGCGCTTTAATGGAACATAACTTTTACTTCTTAAAGTTCAAGAGGCTTTAAAGGTTTCTTAAATTAGGCAGCCAAAATCATTAATCTCCTTAGAAAATCTTGGCAAAACACTGAATTCATATTGACACAAGGACTAGGAGGTAGCACACTCAATTAATGAAACCATTTCTCTCCTCTGATGGCTGTGCTCTTTCTCTCTGAAATCACCAGGGTAACACTGACTTTATCGCAAACGCGGAGAAAGAGCTAATGTTTTAGGATGGGAAAAAACAAGTATTGATAAAATAAGTACTGAGCCAAGCCTGAATCCAAACATGAACTTAGTCTGTTTTCCAGGTTCAGGTAAGCTAAGTCTTGCACCTGAACCTAATGTTGATAGTCTAACACTTACTGCTTGAGGCAGAAGTCAGGCCGGATTGCAGCATTCAGTGTATCACTGCAGACCCAGACTCATCTGTGACAGTGGAAAAGGTTAATGTCCTCACCTGCTTGTAACATCCCTTTGCTAAGGTAGGAGTTGTTCACTAAAAGAAGAAAGGTCTTACAAGGGAGTGCGATATCAATTAGCTGGGAGGAGACCGTGTGACACTGCTCTGACCTTGAGTACCTTGAAGACAGGGCAGACAGATTGCTTATTATTGGCCCTGTTAATTACCTCATGGAGAAGAAAATCAGTGATTATAATGTACCTGTTATTCATCAGCTATTACAATGGCTTGTGCAATAATGCCCACAAATAAAATAACGAGCCCTTTTCAACAATGACGTTGTAGCCTGTAAGAAACGATTGCACAGGACAAGTGCAATTTGTTTTCCACAGACACATTCAGGACATTTTTTCCCTTACAATACAGCTGATTCTTACAACTGTTTGCTGAGAAACTATGCTCTGCAAGTAATCCCAGCAGGACAAGCAAGCTCCTATTTACCCAGTAAAAGCAAGAATGGCCATATTTGACCATTCTTATTTCTTTACATCACCAGTTTTATGGTCTATAACCTTCACAGCATTTTGCTTCCACGCTATTCCTCACTATTTCAAACAGAACCTGAATAAATGCTTAAGCCCTGAGATTCAGTAAGGTTTCTATCCTATTCGATACACTACATCATTAAAACATTAAATCAGGTAGACTATCCCCTAATGGGTATATTCTCAAAACATATTTTCTACACAGATTCCTTGTCTTTAGCTTTTGAGCACTCCTAATGATCGAAGCATTTTTAAAGTAAATAAAGTGATGCAACACTTTCCTTGCCACAATGGGTCCTCTTTTGTATACTGTACCCATCTAATCCAAATAATTGGATAAGGGAATGAATAAATTTAATGGAAGAAGAATAGTATTGATAAATATTGAAAAGGTAACTGGAACCTCTGCTGCTATAAAGATATCTCATCTCCATGGTTGACCTGAGCCACTCTTCCCTGGTTATTCTTTCTTTGTCTGTTGCTTCAGTTTACCGAAGTATCCCCCAAAATGCTGAGAACCAGAAAACCAGTCATTTTTAAAAGCTGATTAAAATGCACAGCCAATGAAGACTGGGTTAAGTTTGATTCACTGCTTTCTTCTGGTTTTATCTATATAAACCAGGAAAGTAGAACTCTGTAAGTAGCAACTCTGTCATGTTACACTTAACCACGAGTGATAATGTTTTTCAAACACAAAGGTTTTATAAAGGTTTAGCAATTTCAATGACAACTGTTCATTATTATTAAGCTAGGCATGGCTTTTCGGGATTGCTATGTGATTTTTCTCCTTCTACCTAGCAGCTCCTGGAGAACAGATTGCTAGTGGATGGTACAGCTAAGAACTCCACCTCTTCTCCAACACAAGACTGTGTACTGAATGTTAAATTAGGTACCAGAGAGTTTCCTTTAATGAAAAAGAAGTAATGTTTTAATGAAGTAAAATAAATAAAAATAAATGTGACAGAAATCAAAGACAGGCAGTGTCAAACTCTCATTGCAATCTATGTATAATCAAAAAGTCTAAATCCAAATCTAATCAAAAATCTACATCTCTAATATATAGAAACTAGCATCAATATTTACAAATATTGCAAGGGTGGGTGTCAAGAGGATGGGACCAGACTCCTTTCAGTGATGCCCAATGACAGTATGAGGGGTAATGGACACAGAATGAAGCACAGGAGGTTCCATCTAAACATGAAAAGAAACTTCGATGGTGCCAGAGCCCTGGAACAGGCTGCCCAGAGAGGCTGTGGAGTCTCCTTCTCTGGAGACATTCAAAACCCACCTGGACACATTCCTGTGTGATCTGCTCTGGTGAACCTGCTTTAGCAGGTGGGTCGGACTGGATGATCTCCAGATGTCACTTCCAGCCCCAACCATTTTGTGATTCTGTGATTCTGTGACTCACAACTACAATATTCAAATAAAAAGCTCTAGTATTTGCTGCAGAATTCTGTTAAATTTTCTTGTGCTTTTTTTACACATTTTCTCATGCTTTCAAAAACAAACTTGGATTTTTGAAGTTGCTCAGATGTAATTTGTTCCTGATTTGTATTTAAACTTCATCTCCATATACACTGGATTGTGATATAAAAGATTTTCAGCACCTCAAAAAATTTATCTATACATGTAGGCATAAGTCTAATACCAAATTTTAGATAATCAATTAGGAAAATGTAGGCTTTTCTCTTTACGTACAACTGTATCTATGCTGTTATGTATACAATGTATTTGTGAGCATGTGTAGATATTTGTGTATGTATGTAATCAGCTTCTCCACCTGCAAAGTGGGGATAATTATTCTTTCTTTACAAGTATCATGAGGTTTAGCTTAGTAATTTCTGGCAATCGGTGTGAGATACTCTTAATGAATAACTACATATGGTAAGTGGTAAGGTTAATTATTCCAGTATGACAGAAATCAATCACTGTTAAATCCTTTCTAGCTAGATAATGAGGCAATCTTAAATTTTTTGATTTGGCTAAACTGTCTTGACAGAATCACATTGCTACCGTATGTTGGAAACCCAGGAGAGCCTCATGGAGATTGCAGCACAGCTCACAGAAAGTCCCTGTGCAGGCCCCAAAGGATTGAAAGAGGCTATAAAATAAACTATGTCTTTTTTTTTTTTTTTTGTATGCTTCCATTTGAATCACTAGTGTTACTCTAGAAAATTATTTAATACTCTAATCATGGCACAGAATAAGCCCATGGCTTCCATCATGAAGTGGTGTTACAATGTTAAAAACAATTATAGAAGTGCTAGCTTGAGATAGCTAAAAAAAGTGTGATTTTTATGAGCCCAACCTTTATATGTGACTATAACAGTACTTCTTCCATTGGAATGATTAAAATTCAGAACTTGTTCTTGGTTTTTTTTGAGTTTATTATTTACCACATTTGTCTTTGATATGGAAGTAGGTATGCAAGGAAGGATATGTGAGGAAGACTAGCAAAGGAAGAGTGACTTGTGAGGCCAAACCCCTGTATATACTTGAATATTTACATCTCTCCTGCACAGGCAATATACTAGTTGTTGTCTTTTATCAAAAATTCAATTTACTGATTTTTACCACTCTCTGTTAATGATATGAAACATGCAAGAGTATTGAGTGGTGTTCATGGACGTCTGGATAAGCAAGCTT
This sequence comes from Patagioenas fasciata, assembly GCF_037038585.1. Lineage (NCBI taxonomy): Eukaryota > Metazoa > Chordata > Aves > Columbiformes > Columbidae > Patagioenas > Patagioenas fasciata. Next base: position 14,741,681 of record NC_092520.1, on the reverse strand, counting down.
GTTGCAAGGGTGGAGCGTAGACCTCCATAAAATGGGAAGTTCAAGCTTTCACATCATTAGTGAAGTTTTAGACCATATGCTGCTAAGCTCAAAGGTAGCCAGGCTGAGCTTTCTGTGTCAAACTCATTATCTCTCAAAACAAATGTAGTCTCATGCCTTCTGCAAACAGGGGATGAAAGTCTCAGCTTTCATTCAAGGTCTGGTTTGTTCATAATTAGGTTCTATAACAATGTGGAACATTGTCTTAAAAAAAAAAAAAATCTTTTTTCCCTATTGAATCAAGGATCTTTCAAGTTTCTCTCTCAGTCCTGACATTTTATTGCCAGCAGTTACATGTGTACAGCAGTTCTAACAGGAGAAACCTCACTGGAAGGCGGTTCTTTTTATCTGATTTGCCATTACGCAGTGTTTGAACTTCTGCCTGCATGGTCTCAGCATAAAATAGTTACAAATCCATGAAAAATTTAGGCATGCACTGTTGGTTGAAAGTTTTTATAGGAAAATGCAATGGCCTAGGAAATGGAGAAGAAAACCCTGCTTCCAAAATTCGGCATTTCTTCCTCTCTAGCTCTTATGTTTTTTCTACTCAATTGCTTGTTTTTCTTGTATATTGCCTCTGATCTTCCCTAACTTTGGTCTGTTTTTTTCCCTGTTGTTTTATTAATCACGCCATATTATCTTCATAACCAAGGTCAGTTCCTTCTCAACAGGCCAGAGACAAACCTAACTCTGCAAAACAGCATTGCCCACAGGAACAATATGCAGTTTTCAAGGCTGTGAGTGTTTGGGTAGAGGACTGAACAGCCAAATTCTTCTTGCTGATAAACTCTGAGCATCTCCTTTTTTCTTAACATGCTTGTCCTCATTCAGGCTGCCATTCTTAGCAGTGTAAATCATCATGAATCAGCAGAAACAGGAAATTCCTTGTACTATCACTAAGTGGACTAGCACAATCTTCTCAATATTTGATCAGATAATTTTACTGTTTTGATATTTAAGAAGCAATTTCTTGGGCCCCACAATTTTATAGAGTACTCTAGTCTATATTTTAAAAATTATTTAATGACACATAAATTTCTAAGTATCTGAACCATCAAAGAAAATCAGTTTTAGGAGCCTCAGTAGTTCAGTACTAAAAGACTTGAATTATATATAAATAAGTTTATAGTCTGGGTCTCTCCATTCTTTCACAGGAAGCCTGGGACAGATAATTGAACTTGACCTTCACAGTCCCAGTCAAGGACCTGATGCCACTTTCTGGACATCTTGTAAGTAAACATTTCTTTAATCCAGTCTTAGATCATGCCCACTACTTGCAAAGAACCTCAAGTTCATGCATAAGCAAATTCTGTGTGAACCACATATGGCCCAACTCCTCATGCTTAGCAGAGTCTGTGCAATTCAGTGTTACAAGACGTTATAAAATGTTTTAGCATTTTTTTTTTAAAGAGATGTCTGTGAATAATTTAATCTGTGAATATAAATGGAGGGAGTGTTTGTAAAGCCTAAGATTAGCCAAGGCTGGATAATCTCCTCAAGCTCTTAGCGTAACCATTGGAGAGAGAAGCTCCTCTGGAGGATGTCAGAAAAGGTACTTTTCTGTGTGCTAACTCCAGAAGGCGCCAGGGAAAATTAAGTTTGCAAGGACAGAACAAATCTCATGAACAATTAAGAGGAACTCTATGGTGAACTCTAAAATTCCAAGACAGCGTTCTTGTGCGTGTTTATTACTCAACTAGTGCAGTAGCTAAACAGGGCTGGATGGATACAGTTATAGCTATACAGCAAAACAAATTCTAGTGTCTAAAGCCAAATTTTAACCTGATGTGAAGCCTTCCAGAATATAGGATGCCTTCATATTTTTCATATGCAGTCTCTCCAGAATTCAGAGAGTAGTTTCTGCCTAAAAATCATACATATTATATATAATGATGTTCTTATTTCAGAAAGGCGTGGGGGTGTATTTGGTTGGTTGGTTGGGTTTTTTTTTGTTTGTTTGGTTGGTTTGATGTTTGTTTGTTTGGTTGGGTTTTGGTTTTTTTTTTGAGAATTCAACACCCAAAAAAGGTGTTATCTCAGGGAATTACCATTTCAACGTGTGTGTTTCCCATCTCCTACTAGTCCTAAACAATCATGCCTCCTGACAGAAACCCATGATGAAAAGTAAAAGAAACAAAATATCTTTGTTTTGGTTCTTGCTGGATAAAGAATCTTTCATTGCAAACACAATATGGAAGGCACAGTTAATGATATTAGGCTGTTAGTATTTTTCAGTTTAGTAACTGACACAGGAAAAGATTTTTTTTAGAGAATAACCAGGAAAAGTTAGCAGAGGAGAGGGGCTGCATGAGTATGAATTCAGTGACAAAGTGAAAGAGAGTGGTTGTCAATGCAAAAAGAGGGAGACGTGATCTTCGGTGACTCCTGGAAAGAGGATGATCACTGCTTACGGGGGCAGCACTCTCCAGTGGAGGTGGCATCATAGCACGGTACTGGTGCAGTCAATAACAGCAGCACACACTGTGTTCTGCCCAGCTGCGTTCCAGCACCCCAGCCCACGGCCCCACAGCAGATGAGACACAGCCAGTAGAAGACTCCCAGGGCTGATGTCGAAGGTACCAAAGGCTGGGAAGTGCTGATTTGACTGTGATAGCAGTTTACTCCATTCCTGGTTCACAGTCAGGCTCTTTGGATGGAAAAAGCTGGCCTAAGCAGAGGTTGTTATGGGCTTCAAGAGCCTAGAGTCCTGCCCACTAGATTGTGAGTAAGGAATTGGTTGTGGCTTGTTGGCTGAATCAATTAATAACAGTAAATCCTCCATAGCAGTGACAGGACGGGCAATCTGTCTGGTAAAAGTAATCTCTGATATCCCAGACCTAATAACTTAGATTCATATCATAATTTTAGTTGAAAGTGACTACTGGAGATGATCTATACCCTTCCAGTCAGAGAAGGGCCAGGCTCAAAGTCTGAAAATGTTTCTGAGTGTTACAACCATTTGAGTGTCAAGTATCACTAAGGACAGAGATTCTGCAACTTTTCGAAAGAAACTGTTTCAATGCTCAACCACCGACACTATGACCAATATTTTCCTTGAAATGTAATCAGAATTTCTCTTGTTGCAACATGCACCCATGTTCTTTTGCATTTTTGCTGTCATCTCTGAGAAGAGCTTCTGTCATATCTGTAGCCACCATTAGGAGACTGAAGACAGTAACCTATCACCTCCTTGTAGCCTTCTCTAAGCACAACAAAACCCTATTCTCTCAATTTTTCATCACTTGCTCAATGTTGGCTTCCCAATGAAGGGGAAATCTTTTATGCAGAGTCTTCCTAAACTTCATCTATAATTTGTTCCATATATGGACTGACTCTAGATCAGTTCTGTACATAATCCCTTTCTTCCAGGGCCTCGTTTCAGCCATCCATAACACGAAGTATATGCTTCAAGAACTAACTTTTAATTCAAGTTATAAAACAAACAACTTTCTTGCTTCTAAGCCAAAATTAACCTCAAAAGTTGCAAGACATCATAATTACAGCACTTCCACTACACAGGGAAAGATTTCAGAAGTTTTCTTTTACATTGCAAAACTATTACACAAAACCCCACTATGTGAATAGTGAAACAAAGGTAAAATTAGCAAGGTTTTACATAACATGTAGTGGTCCTTAATTTATTGTTCCCAAAAGTAGTTATTCTAGCTGTGCCTAGGTGCAGCAGACAGCTTGATATATACAATTTGCATATTTTTGGAGGACAAATACAAAGTGAGGAGGGTGACCATTATTTCAGCATACTTCATTTTGTTTACATACTTTACATTATCTTTATAACATCAACTTTATAACTTTAGAAGCTGCTGTAATCAACACAAAGTTAATCAGTTTTCTCCAAAAATTCCTAGGAAGTTGTGGAGTGAGTGTCTTTAAATATAAAACATTACGGAGAAAGATTGTTCTCTGTTATCTGTCACAGTGTCTCTTAAAAGCTTTGATCTACAAGGCCTTTGCTTTTATGGCTAAGAAAAAAATAGTTTGCAATTAAATGGTACCATTTGATGCTCTCTAACACATAAATGTAATTTCACAGAGGCTTTGTATAGAAAACAAAAATACTTTAAGATGCCAGCTCGAACTGCTTCTGAAAGAGCACATATTTCAAGTTTGAAGAACAAAATTGTTTTTCCACATATAAACATTCATTTAGGTTCTACTCCCACACAGCACTGACTCCTCCAATAAAGAGTGCAACTCATATCATTGCTGGTGAAGGATATTGACTTTTCTGTTCTAAACATCAGACAGGTATCAGAACTACAAAGTTATTAACTAAGATATACCACAAACTAGTATCCACTGACCTCAGAACAGCTTCAGTTCAGTAGTTACTGAGCTCTCCACATGCTTTCTGGGCACAAGACACATTTTTATTATTGTAGTAAACCCACTGAAGTAATTTGCTATCATCTCAAAAGACACATTTTAAGTGACTTATATTGTCTCATCTAAAACCTTTATTTATCAGTTAAATTTAAATCAGGCTAAGATATCTAATCTCTTCTTTCTTAGATAACTTTCAGAAACACTTAGTTATTTTCTCTTTCATATTTTCTGAGACAAGAGTCTTTCTAGGGCTCGTAATCCTCATCTCCGGAATCACAGATATGTTCCTCCCTTTTCCACACTATTCTACTTCCTGGCTTTTCAAGTAGACATCTAGTGTTTAGCCTACCCACAAAAGACCAGGATGCTGGAACACCTGTTTCTATTCCCATATGAACTTTACTCATATCCTGTGATTTACTCTACTATCACTCTTGTCACAAACACTTCTGTAATGATCTCGTATGTATTAATAATCAATCAGGAAACAGTGTGTATCAAAGTATTTTCTGTTTGTAAGGTATGAAAACTGGTGAATAAATATTAATGTGTAAATTTTCAGGCAATCTTTCAGAGTAGGAAGATATGTAGATATATACAGTAGTTTAAACATATTGCCAAAAAAAACATTCCTAGAATGGTGCATTTGTCCTGCAAACAAGTGAATTCATGGATATGTCAGTGCTACTACTCTCATAGGCAGACAGATCTGTATTTATCGTGCTAAAAAGGAAAAAACATGTACAATCATTTCCAGGCATGTAGAAACCCAGTCACAGGTGCTTTGAGGACTAGAAGTGCCACAGCTGTTAGTTTGTCAGGAGTAAGGTCTGTTATTGAAATTGAATTGCTGCCTTATGGCAAATGAGCATTGCATGTGAATAAACTGACTGTGGTACATCAGTGGCTGAAAACCAACAATATGACAGAAAAAATGTTAAATATAAAACACTGACCTGGGGGACTCAGATGGAGAGTTACGCCTAATTAAAGTAAGTAGAGTCAAACACACAATTCAAACAACATCTGTTAGGAAACAAAGCAACTGAAAAAAACATTTATTATTACACTGAGTTTTAGGAATAATTCAATTCAGGCAGGTTAACTGTGTTTTTCACGTAACTCCCAGGCATTTTTCCATCCTTTGATAATAGTGAGGCACCTATGGGATACTTAAATATTAAATGCCTAGAAACAAAGGCATTTAAGCCCTTCCTGGAGAGTCAGCTGTGGTTATTTCTGTGTTTTTAGCATAGAAGCTCAGATCAGAATAGGAAAAAAGTAATATTTTCCCTGTATCATGCTGTGTCTTCCCCCCCCTGCCCCCCCACCAAAAGTTGTTTCGTCTAAAGCAAGGAAAGTACTGCCATGTCACAGTATATCCATCTGAGAGAATTACAAAGTTCAAGCCATGCTTTCATAGTCCCATGTTGCAGGTAGGAAATTCACTATTCAGATTTCCATTCTCCTTTCTTTTACAATCTTTATTTCCTTCCTCAAAGGTACATAAATGCAAACTCCTGCAAGTCAGACATCTGTCTCTTAGCATGTAAGTAGCTGATTCACTGAGGCACAGTGGACTCTCTCCCTTGACTTCAACAAGACTCCAAACAAATAAGAATCTTCCTCTTTGTGACAGTTTCCGCCTTTTAGGTATGCAAAAACAATACAGAAGAGAGAGGAAAGAGGCAGGGAATATGTGATGGTTTCCATCTGGAATCTTCTCAGTGCATTATTTATATTCATTTTTAAAAATTAAAATGAGTAATATTCCCCTCCTTTCATTCTCTATGATTGACACTCAAGAACATTGCCGAAGCATTTTTAATAACATTGAGTTATTAGATTGTCTTATGCAAATCTGAATGATCTTAGTGCTTGTATCCTAATTAACTCTTCATCCCTGGTTATGTAACTAGAAAGTACCAGATAACTATGCTTGCTTTGTTACAGGAAAGCTCAATAAAAATAACATGGAGTTCATAGAGGGAATTATTTTTATATTACCCTGAATAGAAGAACATCTGCAAGCAAAAAAAGAAAAAAATGTGAACAAAGTGCAAGTAATCTTATGTTGATAGAACACTAACATGTTATATACATGGAAAACTGTTTGTGTGACCTTTGTGGCAGTTTATTTCCTTCCAAAGAGACTATAACTTTTCTTATGACTATTAATCGGGATACTATATTTTATTTTTTATTTCTCCCTGTGTTAGCCGTGGAGACAGTCACATATTTATTCAATATTATACGTACAAAAAATAAAAAAGAAGAAAATCTTAAAAGCAAAATGGTTTAGAGCTATCAAACAAAGGAGAACAAAGGACTGAATTACTTATGAGTTTTTGTTTTGTGATAGAGGGGTTTTGTTTGTTTTAAAGGCAGTCTGAGGAGGGTTTGGTCACATTTCTTTATAATCTTTTTACAAAATTGCAAAGTCTTTTTATTGCCCAGCAATAATATTCTCATCTGGCATTATTAAAACAGTGTTTCACACTACATTTTTCTCACCAGTCTGTTTTCTCCTCTACTTTAAAAAGATACCTGGAGAGAAAGTTTGAATATTTTTGTGTCATCCACTTTATAAATATCCTAAGTCTCAGCATCATAGGACCTGGAAGAAATTTAGACTCTAGTGATGTTACAACTTCAGGAAATTTTTGCTTACCATTTCCCTTTTTTGGTTTAATGGACAAAAATATACGATGTGTTCTTTAATACTGAATATCCAAAGATAACTGTCTGAAACCTGACTGAAACCTGTGCTAAAAAGCTAAATTAACTGGTTTGTTACTGCAACAACATATGATTACTATATATTTGGAGAGAGAGAGAGAGAGACAGGCCTTTTCAACTATTATATCCTGAAATTAATGGCTATTTCTCTAAAGTTTAAAAACAGGAGCTAAAGGTTTGAATCAAAAGCCTTGGGGTTTTCATTTGTTCCATAGCCTTTGAGAGATCAGTTATATTAATGAGTGCCATGTTTAGTATACACTATAGTAGATACTATGTTAGCGTAAAGCAAAGCTAGACAATACACATGCATTTTGGTCTAGATCACTCTGGTGATTCTCTCAGAGATGAGAGGGCACAGAGCACACAGAGTGAGATTGTGCACAGTGAGAGCCGAAATGCCTGACCTCATGCCATGCACATTAAAATGTCTGCGTGACTCAGAGCCACAGGACACAGCTAGGACACTGCACAAAGTCAAAGGTGTGGGCACATGTGAGAGGAGTTCCTACATGCAAGAAACATGGAGTATGTGGCATTTAGGATTCAGTTATTCTCCATCACTTAAATGATTAACTCAGTTAACTGAAACATCAAATAAATAGAATCCAGGAGTTAGGATACTACCTGAATATATCTAGAGATGAATAAAATAGGAACCTCGCTACTACACAGGAATTAACCTATGGCATGATTTCTTTCAGCCATGACTTCTCTTTTCTGCACTGGAACATCTGGAGAATATTTGGGACAGCAGTTATCTCTGTTGACCTCTCTTCTGAATAAAAATCACTTGTAAGAGTGTTACAAACTCCTTGTTAGCTCTCCCTTTAATTACAAGTTATACATTACGAGAGATTTGCAGAAGGTGAAAGAAATCTGCTAAATCAGACTGATTAAGGAAGAATGCAGTGAAACTCACAGGTCCCATCCCATCTCTCTGTAAAATACTATTATTTTAATTATTTTTGCCAGAAATCATAATTATTAATCAATTTGCTTCAAAATAAGTGAAGCATTTCTTTAAGATGCCTTTTTTTTTTTAGTTCTCTACTATCTTGTTACATTTAATTTAAAATCAGCTGCTATAATAAGCTACCTTTTGAGAGTCACACTGTTAAGAGAAAGGTCTCTATTCATGTTTCTGATAACCCTACTTTTCACCTTCTCTAACACATGTAGAGTTGCATTTCTCATGAAATGGTATTAAAGTTGTATTTCTGTCAGAGGGAGATTTAGAGCGTGATGCTGAGAGATACAGAATTTCTGCTGGCCATATAGGATAAAAGAAAACAATAAAAAAAAAAAAATCTGAAAACACTCCAAAACTGCAAGTGACTCACAATTTTTATAAGGCAGAGCACAAATAAGAAAATTCAGTCTTAAAATTTTTGATGTTCCAAAACTAAATACTTTGCACCAGTTAAAAAATAAGAAATGTTCTTCAGTTTAACTATTCAGCATATGACATATGGATTTTTCTCAGAATTCTTTGCTCATTAACAACTTGATTTTGAGAAAACTGCCACTTCCTTTGGGTAAACAAACAAGAAAAAAAATCTGTTTGTGATATTTGATTCCTACCTAGTTACCTTGGTAGCATTTTACATCTATTTTGTGTTAACTTGCACATGCTGGCAGAGTTGTTTATGTAAGTATATAATAATCTAGCTCTATTAATAAGAACATAAATTTTAGTAGGAATGCCAAAGACCAGGTTTCATTTCTACAACAGGTTATTATATTATGGAAATGTGTTTTCTAGCTGTTGTGCCTGTCTAGACTGCTATCAGCAGCTTGTATTCATTATGAAAGACTGCAGCTGGTCCATGCAAAGTTTGCTGTTTTGCAGCCCATCTGCTCAGAAGAGATCTGTAACACTGCCCAGTTTGGAGTAACGCTTCCTTATCATTGTAGTTGCAGTTTCCAAATAGAACTCTGAAATAATGATGGTACTTTCTACTTTTAGATCCCTGTAAATTAGCTCCTGTCTGGGCAGATGGCTACCCGGCTGGTGAAACCAGAGGCAACTGAGAATCAAGCAAACTGGACTGGGGAGTAGCATCCTTTCATTTTTGTGGCTTTATTCATCCCTGTAGTCACACCAAAACTGTGATGCTGGGTGTTCTCAGGAGATGAGAAGGTGGCAAGGAAGCTAAGTAAAGTGTGAACAAATGGAGGTGTTAAATGCAGGAGATAAAAATAGAAGCTTATGCTTAGAACTATGTGCATCATACACAGCTATGACATTTCCAGGATTATCTGAGCAATACTTGAACCTGATCTTGTCTTTAGGCAAAATTTTAATAAATAGGTCCAACACAATTTTAGCAGCAGTCAATATCTGATTTGTTAGTAAAAGTTCAAGAAAACCCACATCTACACTGTCTTTACAATGATAGCAACAGAATTATTCTACATTATCTACTTACCACGTAATATTCTGAAAGAAAAAAATTGACTGCAGCTCATTTAGATTAATTCTTTTCTGATATAAAATGGTTAAGGAGCCACTTTCTGAATGGCCCAAATGAGCAAACTGACTTTTATTGTTTTAGGTTTAGTTTGTTGTCTTAGGATCCCAGCTTACCCTTACTGATGTCAACTACTACTGATTTAAAAAGAAACTGGGAAAGATTATTGAATTACATAACACATGTCAGTAGTGAAAATACTCTCCTTTTTAACAGTTTCATTAATGGGGCTCTGCAGTGGACCACCTGTTCTTATTCAAGCTCCTGCTAAGATGCTGATAGAGCAAGCAGAAATGGTGTAACATTGATCAAAGAGACTGAAGAGTGTCCCTTAGCAGCATATAAGTCCTTCGCATGTGCCACTGTGGCTTTTTCCTTTGTTCTGTCTCTTGCTTGCTTAGCTGTGATTTCTGGCATCTGCTTCTGACTTCTTGTCCATATTATCATTTGTTTTCTGCTATAATCCTCACTTACTTCTGATCACATTTTCTACACAGATTCTTAGACTGGGAGAATTCTTAAACTTCTCTGTCTCATGACTGTGAATCCACATCTCCACCACTCATTCTAGCCTCATTATAAACATCAGGACCAATTTGTGCAGGTTTCTAGTATGGTGAACCTGATATAACCAGGATATGACGCACAATGATAAATCAGGAGAAGAAACCAGGAAAAGCAAAATATTTCAAATCCAGAAATATATTATATACCAGTTAATTTATTTTCTATGCTTTTAAACTCAAAATTCCTAAAATTTTTAAATGGATAAAACCTTATGAAATATTACTATATCGTGGTTAATATAGATGTTTAAGTAAGGTTCCATTAAATTGTCTCTTATATTAATTCAGTTTGCATGGAAAAAATGTGTATTATTGTTGTAAGGACTGTATCACTAGAACAGATGGTCTATCTACACAACATAGAACTTTACCTGGCTGAATTCTGCTCCCACATATGGTATTCCTGGGGCCCACTGATGTAACTGGTTTTTGTGTATGCTTTCAAAGCATCTGAGAAACAGCAAAGGCTGAGTTCTGACCCACTAAAACATTGCTTCTATAGGAAGTGTATGTTTCATGCCTTGGGGCAGGATAGGAGGTTATGCAAAGTATATGAAAATATGAGGACAGTATGAGTAGTCTTGAATCATGTTGGAAGATCAATGCATGGAGCATGGCTAAGAGCAGAAATATATAGAATAGTTGCTTAGAGAATAATAATGTGGTAGTCAGCAAACCATAGTAAAATCAGAAAAGGGAACACAGCTGGCCTTTTTCTACCTCTTTGAATGATACGAATTGCAGGGAATCAGGATAAAAAGAAAAACCTCCTCTCTTCTAGTGAAGGAATTTGTGTTCTTTCTGGACTTGGCTGTCCTGTGGAAAAGGAGGAAAGGAAGAAAAGGCATCTCAAAGACTTTCCCATGATTTACATGCCCTAGACAGTAAGGATTTGACCTTTAATTTGGCTAGATGTGCATTGATTAGGACTGAATCTCATTAAGACACAATCTATTGGGGGTGGTGCAAGAGAAAATATAATATCGATTAAAAAATAAAATAATCCTTCTCTCTCTCTCCCTCCTGGCTGCCTTAGTTCATAATTAGCCTTCCCATCTAGCATTACTCCTACATGTTATGTAGCTTTCAGTCTGACAGGAAGCAAGATCACAAGAATGCAATTAGAAATTTCAAATTAGCAGTCAAGTACAGACAAGGGATGGAAGAACCTGCATCATGCTCAGCGTGTCGTTTGACTGAAGCATGATTGCCGTAATGTGAGTTAAAGATTTTTAATTCAGCGTAAAAATATGACTGCTATTATGATTATGCTACAGTTTGAGAACCACATCAAATTTTTCTTATGCAGGATGACCATGAGAATCATCTGATATGCAGCAGCACAAATAGGGTCACTTTTCCCCTAAAATATAAGACTGAAAGGGCTACTTCTGTCCACTGTGGGGATACCTAACAGAGAAAGCCTTAAAAGGCAAACTTGGCAACACTAGCTCTCTGTTAGAGCTGTGCAAAGCAATTGAATCAGAAGGGGTAACAATCCCCTCCCTCTTTATGATTTTTTAGAAAAGGTTTTCAGTAGCACAATAAAGAATCAGGTGGTGATGAGACAATAACAAGATCTTCCCAAGCAAAGCCAGGCTTTTAAAAAAGTGACTGCAACACTGACACAGTGCTTAAATGGAAAGGATTTTTTTTTTTTAACAAGAGAGAAGTAGTTCAAATTTTACTTTATCAGGAAGTATTTGGAATTTTCTACTCAGTGAAATCAGGAGCCAAGATGCAAGTTGTTAGAATTTATGAGTTCAGGGAAAGACTGGTTCTATGTGTTTGGATGAGCTTTGCTCAAATTTTATTTGAGACTATCGGCATATGGTTTAACAATTTAACAATTACCACAATGTTTATGCTAGTTGTTACTTAATTGTCTTTACAGAAAAAATCTGCTGTATTAGCAAGGTAATTTTCTTTCTGAGAGAAAAATGTATTTCAGCTGACCTATTAAAAACATGAACTGATTTAGTGTTTGTGCTCTTCACAATGATCACTCACTGAGTAATGAGCACAGAAAGCCACAGTAAGCATCTTCAACTGGCATGTATCACCATAGTACCACTGAGTTCACTGAAGTGATGCTCTTTTGCTCTCTGCCAAGATCTGGGTCGAGCTGAGAGTTCAATAAGCTTTATTTCTAATGACCATCTAATAGATTGCTGTGTTTCCATGTTTGTAACCCAAGGTTTCAAAGGAGTTGTTATGTGGTCTTCCTAAAGAACTTAAAGCAAACCCAACATCCCACTTTGAGCTCAGTAAAAGAGAAGAAGAAATCTATCTTTACTGAGAGAAAGTGATACTGGAGACAAATCAAATAGGAGCTAAAATGAAGTCTGGGAGAAGAAATATGAATTTCAGAGCTTCTGCTGAGGCTTAGACTGTGTTTGACCTTGTGAACACAGAAGGAAAACTCTCTTCTCCTAAAGAGCTTTCAGACATATAGTCTTTGTCTTCCCATCTGGGAAGCAGAAGACAAAAACAAAAAGAAAAATAAAAAAGAAAAGAAGGGGGAAAAAAAGGAAAAAAAAAAGGAAAAAAAAAGGAAAAAAAGGGGAAAAAGGGGAAAAAAAGAAAAAAGGGGAAGGGAAGGGGAAGGGGAAGGGGAAGGGGAAGGGGAGGGAAAAGGGAAAAGTGAAAAGGGAAAAGGGAAGGAAAAATAAGGAAAGGGAAGGGGAAGGGGAAGGGAAGGGGAAGGGAAGGGAAGGGAAGGGAAGGGAAGGGAAGGGAAGGGAAGGGAAGGGAAGGGAAGGGAAGGGAAGGGAAGGGAAGGGAAGGGAAGGGAAGGGAAGGGGAAGGAAGGGGAAGGAAGGGGAAGGAAGGGGAAGGAAGGGGAAGGAAGGGGAAGGAAGGGGAAGGAAGGGGAAGGAAGGGGAAGGAAGGGAAAGGAAAGGAAAGGAAAGGAAAGGAAAGGAAAGGAAAGGAAAGGAAAGGAAAGGAAAGGAAAGGAAAGGAAAGGAAAGGAAAGGAAAGGAAAGGAAAGGAAAGGAAAGGAAAGGAAAGGAAAGGAAAGGAAAGGAAAGGAAAGTTAGTAGAAGGAGAAACAGTTGATGCAGACCTGTTAAAGAAAGCTCTTCTTTACATTTGGCATCAGGGAGCTCTCTCTTATTTGGACAACACTGCAGCATTGTTAACATGTTTATGAGATCAAAATATACCTGGACCCAGAGCAAGGCGGTGCAGTCCCTGTTCACAATCATGTACCAGAGTTCTGAAATCTTCTGAGACAAAACCCTTACCAGGAAAATAATCAGTATTTGTATTATCAATGCTTTTTAGCATTGTAGGAGCCTTCTGGTGCCTGGGAAGTTAAAAACCAAATTAAATTTTAAAAAATAAATAAATAAAATAAAAATAGAAATGTGAAAAAGCAAGATTGTACTATTATTTGATTACAGAATGATGTGATACTGAGATTGAGGAAAGATTAGAAAATTTTAAGATCTTTAAAGGAACGTGATGAATCTTCAGACATCTTGTATTTAAAAAAGTCCTGTTCTGCCCTTATCTTACTGAAATTACATTCAGATATCTGCAGTTAATCCTCTGTTTTAAGCCTGTTTTCAAAAACATTTGAACTGATCTGTAGCATTTCCTCTTTTTCATTTTTTACCATTGTTGCAGGGGTTCAAGAGTTCCTTTAAAAAATGCACATATTCTGTCTTGCATTTTAAGAGACAGCTTTCCTCGTAGGGTTCCTACTCCCGACTTTTATTGCAAACCACTTCTTCAGACCTGGTCATGTAGTAGAGGTTATAGCTCTGTATCTGAGGATACTACTCCTAGCACTTTTCTGTTCCTTTAGTCAAAATCGTTGGGTCTTCTTTAAAACTGTAGTAAGAGAGACAACAGCAAGGATCTCCTTTGAGGGACAGATAATAAAATCCACTGTCCAATTCACATGAAAAATTCCTAAAGGTTATTCTATATTCCACTTAACAATGTTATTAGCATGTCATTAGAAGATAATTTTTACCTTTGAGGTTAGTGGATAACCTTCTTTATGGAAATTAGCAAAGAAGAAAATAAAAGTCATATTTTTTTTCTTCTTACCCTCACTTAGATCTAATAAAAATGGGACACCAACATCAGCAGAGAGGAACACGATGTGCTACAGAGCATTGCAACTACTTTCTGGAAAGTCCAACAGAAAAATATGCACCTGTAAGATCTCAGACAAGTAAAATGTAGGTAAATGTACTGTTACTGTCAAAGATCTAATTAACAAAATAATTTGTTTGTGTGCAACCAATAACAGATCCTTATAACAGATATAGAAAAAAAAAAAGGCAACTTCATATGTTAGAATTTAGTGTTAAGGATGAGACTTTAAAAAAAAAAAAAAAAAAAGGGTCCATTTCTCCTGAGAAGAATAAGCATTAAATTTAGTAAGCAGAAACATTACCCTAAGGAGAGACCGGAAACTTCAAAATTAGTTACAAATCAAACAAAACGCAATACCTTATGTTAGATTATTTTTTTTTTTTTTAAGCAGAAGTTGAAAACAAGAACTGCAGCACCAAAGAAAGCAGAAAAATGCTGATCTTAACATATGTTTAGACCTTTTTGAAAGCTCACATTCACAGTTTGCAAAGAGTCATCAACAATAAATTCTCCCTTTCTCTTTTTTCTCATTTTTTGATTGGTTGCTTGTTTTGTTGTTGTTGTTGCTTTTGTTTGTTTGTTAGATTTTTTTTTTTCTTTTCACAAGGATTTTACAAGGTTTACGCAGAGCTCATAATTTATTGAATATAGTAGTTTTGGATGAAATGTATGTTTCCGTATTTGGAAATGCTTAAGGGCTTGGAGCCATGCTCACATTTTACCAAAGAGCTTCAGGGAGAGAAGCTCAATATGAGATTTAGATAGTTAAATTCTCTCAAGAGAGTGTGTATTAGTCAAATCTCTTGATCTCTGGTGCAATCTATGTATCTATATCCATAGAATGAAAATGGGAATTTGTTATTTTTGACACTAGTTTGGGTTTGCTTAGGAGATCTCCTTACAGACATTATTGTCTACAGTGGTTTTCAGCTTTTCAAGTCTTTTAGTTCAAAGTTGACTAGAGGCCAGTGTTTTAAGTGGCTAAAGAAGCTCTGTCACTGTCTGGAATGGCAATACCAGTAGTTCCTACTTTGGTAGGACCGATATACTGCATCCTCTTCTTCTGACCAACAATATTACCTGACTGCATTTCAATATTTTCACCTTTGACTGCTTGTTCTATTATCTGGAGTAACAACAACCAGAAAATGTAGTGAACAGGGATGGCAAGGTGGGACCAATTTATGGAAGAGAAGGTAAAATACCCAGAAATTGCATCGGTCTGCCACAGTTGGTGCAACACTAGCACTGACACACCAGGGGTGATTTTGCAGACACACTTTGAATGACAGCTCCTGCCACAACCCTCAAGTCTCCAGTGCCTGATGTAACACTCTGAGGCTGGGGAAAAATGCAGCCTCACCTGTGGGAGGTGTGGTCTGGTTGAAACAGAGTCACCAGCTGGAGGTAAGCAGACTGCACACCATCAAGAAGGTATCAACACAAGACCGATGGAACCTGCCAGACCCTAAAACCTTCATTGTGTGGAAGGAGGGGCAGGTAGAACCTGCACCTGAACAAGTGCACGATACAGAATGCCAGGAAGGGGAAAGACAGAAGCTTGCAAGTTTGGTAAGAGGAGGAAAGCTCTTTCCCTTCTTTGCAGCTGTGCATTTAGAGAATAGATCTAATGCCTTGGGAAAGGTGAGGAGGAACAAATTTTGTCACAACATAGGGGGGAGACATCTGAGCTTTTAGTTTGGTTTGGACTGGATAGTCTCCAAAAGTCTCTTCAAACCTAAATTACTGTGTGATTCCATTCAACGATTCTATGATATTAGTATCTTTGACATTTCAGATACGCAGTCACAAATCAATATACAGGATCATTTTCAGGAAGGCTAGTGTATCCTATGAGCTGGATGTAACTGACTGTCAACATCCTTGGAAACGATGGGCTTAATGTTTACTGCAATACCCACTTTTCCTCTACCACTTATCCCATGACACCATCCTCATAACTGAATTCTCCAATTTCATTTTCTGATGTTGCAAGATATATCTCATTACTTTAACAATTGTATTACATCGTGCTCCCATTTTCTAATTGAGAAATATAGACTGGTTGGGTCACAACAATACTGTGAGTTTGGAGTAATCACAACATTGTTTCTAATTTCCATTTTTGTATGCCACCAATAATACTTCACAAACAATGCTCTGAATCTTATTTCTTTCTGTGCCTTAGAAATAGTGAAAAGTTGAAATTATCTGTATATCTTATATATCAGAGCCTCCATCCCTGATGTTCATTCATAATCCATGAAGAACATCTAATAAGAACAAAACATTTTTACCTCTCATTTCACAGCTGCCTGTGGAATGGGACCATTTTTAGAATATTTTAAAGCAATCTGGGTACTACATTGAACAGTAACTATATCTCCATAATCTTAAATGTGTTTTTAGTTTATTCCCATACTCCAGAATTCACCCCTAGGAGGTACAGTATCTCTGATCTTTTCCAATCTGATGTTAAACATCAGATATCCCCAGAGGACTTTTTTGTATCACCAGAAAATGAGAGGGAAAATAAAGCCATCTGGACTAGAGAATTTGGGGTTCACCAGTTGGCTTATGAATCATCTGTTCTGGGAATGGCATAGATCCATCTTGTTTGATGCTCTAAAAATTTATACCTGTTCAAATTCACAGTCTTTAGAGAAGTTAATCCTCATTTAATAAGACAAGAATTCAGAATATATGTCAATCAATCAACTCTATTTTAAAGAACTGAAACATCTATTTTGACTTCATTGTTCCTATTTATTTCATTCATCTGCTATTGTATGTATTTTGTGACTACTGAAAGATACACTCAGAATATTTTGAATACTCTTTTTTTATTATTATTCCTGCATAACATTAAGTGTGCATACAAATGTGCCACAAATTAAAATGAACAATAATTCTGTAAGGTTTTTTTTTTTATTTTGAATTTTCAGTTGAAGTGATAGATTTGCAAGTTTTCATTTCTCATAAGCTATATTTTCCAAAAGAATATTATTTAACTATGGAATTTCAATCAATTCCAGTAATTAAATCTTGAAGATTTAAACATTTTTCTTAACTTTTTATTAAAAATCAAAATATTTGGGGATAATTTTTGCCTGAAATACACACTTTATACACCTTCATTGAATACCTGTCCCTGCCGCTTGAAATCAGACCATTTGTATGATAAGCAACATATTTGCATGGAAATGAACAGATTTTTATTCAGAGCAGCACATTTTTGCTAATTCTAAAAGCTTTTATCCAAACCAAATTATTTTTCAAAACCAATGCACTTTAATTTATATCAAGATACCTTTTATCACATTCCTTGTTTCACAGTCTGATACATTCTACTAAACTAACAGGTATTATTTGTAGAAACAAATAAATTTGCGCTAAAACTACTGAAAGATAATTTAAATTAATGGAGTGTCTTTTAGCAAATTATGTAAATTAAAAAATAAGCTGAATTTGTATATGTATTAGAGTTACATTAATGCCTTATTATCAGAAGGTTTTAGGTCATTTTTAATTAATCTATATTTACTAGTTGTGATAGTCACATTTATAGCGCTCACAAATATACACCTAAGAGTTGGGTGGGATACAATTTACTGTTTCATGGGGAAGAAAAAAAGAAAAAGCTTAAGAAATACAATAAAAAAGGATCAGTTAGTTTTTGTTCTCTTTTCACTGTAAAATCATAAGTAATTTTGAAATTGTCTATTAAAATAAGCAGGTAATAAGTATGATTCAGCTCACAGAGACAGAGAAGTGACTTTTCCAAGCAACTGCTTGGTTACTGGGTATAATGTGAGCATATTTTTTCCTAAATCATAGACTAATCATATAAGATAATTCAGGTCCAAAGGGTCTTCAGACAATCTCCAGTCCAAGTTCCCACTCAGTTCAGGGTCTCCCATGAGATCTGACAAGGTTGTTCTGGGCTCTGTCCAGTCAGGTTTTGAAAAACCTGTAAGAACAGAGACTGCCCAACCTCTGTGGGCAACTTATACCACTGCCTGACTGCCTTCATGGGGAAAAGGTTCTCCTTAGAGGTTCAGTATGCATCTCAGATTTCTATTTATGTCCACTGTCTCTCATCCTCCTGACCTGCACAGCTCAGAATAATGCAGCTTCACCTCCTTGATGACCAATGATGTCTGCTTAGCCACTGGCGGGTGATGTTATTTCTCTCCCAAAGTGTCTGAACAAACCCAGCTCTCCCACCAGCCTCTCTTCACAGGGCAAGTGCTCCAGTCTCTGCAATTTTGGCTGGATTTTCTGCTCTCGCTCTCATAGCTATGATAAGTCTGCAAGAAGCTCACCCACTTCCCATATTGCACAGCTCCAGATGCAAAGCTGGAACACTGAATAGATGTGCCTTCTAGAAGCAACAGTTTTAAACAAGTCAAAACTATATAAAGAGCTTTCTGGGCAAAAAATGAGGAAAATCAAGAAAAAAGCCTGTATTTAGAGCCAGAGGATTAAAATAAATAGAAACAATGCTTATACACACCTCATTCAGGTTATTTACTCAGGTTCTCTGATTGACATACATGCTAACATTTGACCACACATAATAATTCATTGTTCAACACTTTTTTTTTTTTTGTCTCTGTGCTTGTTTTGACATTGCTGAGTATATATTTGTCTTCCTCAGCTTTAATATGATTATCTGCTCTTCTTTCCTATTTCTCACCTACTTGCTCGTTCTGTTCAATGTGTTCCCCATACCATTTCTCTTTGCACAACAACACAGCAGGATCTGGCTCGTGTTCTCCCTCCCCGCAGGTCAATCCCATCTTCTCACCTTCTGCAAATCCTGTATCTACTCTGACAATATCTCCTAATCTTCAGATTTTTTACATTTGTCCTCCAGACAGTTTCACATTACGCTCTCTGCAGCACCTCTTTTGTAGTTATATTTGTCGCAGCTGGTTTGAACCCCTGCTTTTATTTTTGCCAGTGACATCTTTAATTTTAGAATCTTCATTTATTTTCCTGTACTGCAGTTGGCTGAAGACCAGTATGGTAATGCAGAATGGAAAAAGGAAGAAATTGCGGACAGATTTTCTTCAGCTAAAAGAAAGTTCTGTGATTCTCTGTGATATCTTAATCTCATTCCAGTTCTTTAACATAATCATAAAAAAAGCCACTTTATATTTGCAGGAAAAGAGGGAGATAACTAATTTAAGATCAAATATTTCAAAGTTTAAGTAATCTGAAAAAGGAAACTAAAATGTAATACAGACTGAGTTGCTTTAAGTGTTTTTTTACCATTAAGTCTCTCATAGATAAAACTCTTGTCCGCTTCCAGAAATAGCTGGATTTCTTTATCAATAAAACCATTTTAATAAACAACTAGAGTTCAAGGAACACATCAGTTAATCAGACTTGCGTACACTGTCAACAGTCATAAGAGATAGATTAGTTGTCTGGGATAAAATTTATAAAAAATAAGGCTTTTAATTTATTGTCATTCCTAAAAGCATTTTTAATCTATGGAGATGCAGGCAGATCTAAGATTTATAGGCATAGATGTGCCAAATGCACGTACTTCTCTCTGAATTACATCTTACAGGCACTATTCTGTGGTTGTGAGATGTGTCAAAAGGACTGCCACATAAAAAGTGCCATTGTACAATAGTTTAATCTGTATTGCCTTGTTGAAAACTCATAATAAATGTCAGTAGTGCTAGAATCTACAGTCACACAGCTTTAATATTCCAAAACATGACCATGAAGACATACTCATGAGAAAAAGAAAAAGGAACAGGAAAAGGAAAAGTGCAAGCTAAAATTTTATAAATAAAAACTTAGCTGGAAAACGTCAATAAAGAATATAGAGTGTAATAAGGAAAGAGAAAAATATAATAACGTGAGACTTCACCAGAATAGGAATGAACAATCTAATAACTAGGCTTTTAACACACTTGCTCAGAGATCTTCTCCCTCTTTTGTTTTCAGTTCCATTCATGAAAACTTATAACTGGAAATGTGTAATAAAGGTTAAAATTGACATAATTTACGACAGCAACATAATTTTGCGTAGTCATGGGAATTGAGTTCACTGGGGAATGAGAGAAAATGGAATGAACTCTAACATCTGACAAATGTTAACTGGAAACATTTTTTTATAAAGGGCAAGGATTCAAAAAGTACTTGCATTTATTTGAGAACATCTCCTTTCCTTTGTAATAGATATCTCTCATCAAAGGGAAGTATAAAAATCACTGGACTATCTGTAAATGGTCTCATATAAAGCACACTGGGGTTTTAGCATGGATCTTAATTTTTTACCTAATTTTTACATTCCTAACTGTCCTGTATTGAAGGTCTAAGAGAAGCAGCTTATGAGCTGAGAATTCTAAAAGAGAATTCAAGATGTGTCAAATTTTAGCACCCCCAAAAGCTTTTTATTTGTTGAAGTTGGTTTTATTTTGATAAAATGGAATGATAACTGGCCAGCTTGTTGCAGTTCACAGTCAAGTTATGAATTAATACTTGCTGATTGTATGTATACAATCTTACATAGATTACATAAATACCAGAATGTGCTCTGATACTAAACAGAATACTTGACTTCATTAAAACATAAAAAAAAAAAAAATCCATATTTTAAGAAATGTAGAAAAATCTGGCTTTCATTTTGGTGAAGAACTCTATCTCATATCAAAATGCCACATTTTTCCATGAAATTAAAATTTCAAACACCACTAATCTTCCACAAAACTCATTATATGACTGAGTTCACAGGATGACTTCTGTGATTCTTCTACATGTAAAAAAATGTATAGGATTTGACAAAGTGACACATTGTGTTGCTCTTGAACAAAGTGACATGCTCCTAAGATATTACTAAATGAGATTACTGGAGAAAAGCATAAGCATATGAGCAAGGATAAGAACGCAAGGAAAACACCATCACCAGTGGCTTAAAATAACTGGCCAAGAGGATGCTTATTTCAAGCAAATCTTGTAGCTTTTTCCCTTCTTAGTCAAGACAAGTACATTGGCTTAGAAAACGGAGGTGAACTAGTAGGTAGCAGCAGCATAACTTACTAGTCAAGCTACCGCATTTGCATTGCCCTGTGCATTACAAATCACAAACCCCCAGACACTGTTAGAGAGAAATTCTAAAAGCCTTCTACAAATTCGGTTATAGACAGGCAAAAATTCATATTCATGAATGCCTACCAGCTGTTACACTGCATTAGGTGTGCTCCTGGAGCACAAGTTTAGTTCATCTGAGAGGAATGCAGTTCATGTTCACCAAACCTGCTCTGGGGTGTGAACCAAAGCAGAGTTGTGGGCATGGTAAGGAGATTCAGTTCAAAAATGCACTCTTGATTTCAAAGAAAATGCTGCTGTAGACACATCTTCCACCTTTGGATCAGATATGATCCACATAACAGACAGTTCAGCAACAATTTGCAAAGAAGTTAAAGCTACATGTTTTGTGTCTCTCAGCATATACACAGGAAGAGTGACAGCACTGCATAGCTTATAGAAAAGGTGAGTTAAACTTAGATGCTACCAGAAGAAAGAACATCAGCTTTTCTGCATACGTAACATTGGACTCTGAGCATATAAAAATCTTACAAAAATCGTTCTATTCTTTTATTTGCTTGCTGAATCATTTACTGCTGAGATATATGTTTCTCAGAGCAAAACAAGGGAATTGAGCATGGTGAGATAAGGCACAGCAATGGCAGAATATCAGCAACTGACAGAGCGCTGAATTGGCTGAATTCCCAAAATTCTGGGATTTTAGGAATAGCCATGAGGTGCATCTGTCGTACACCACACTGAGATGTTTGCTCAGTTTCTTGTGGTATCTAAACCGGACAGGTTTGGCATAAAGAAAAGTTCTAGGTATATATACAGCACGCACATAAAATATAAACAATCTTGGTTGTGTTAAATAAAAAATAACTAGCAGTATCCATTTTCTTCATGGCAGATCTTAATCTTTTGTTGTTGTTATGTTGCCTATCTTATTAAGAATTTAATAGTCCACATGATAATTTAGTACATCTTTTCCTTCCAGTTGTATTAACAGCGAAAAGGTGCTGATCATTCACTCAAAAATCTGTGTCACAGGAGAAGAGTAGTTAAATCTTCATATCCGTAAAGGATACAGATTAAAATTTTTAAATTTATACATTAATTCAAGCATGTTGCAGAAATACCTTCCTCCAAAGCTGCACCATCTGGCAAAGAAAACCAAAACTTCCATTTTTTGATAAATAGATACATACGCATATATATATATATATATATATAGTAATGAAAATATGTAACTATATACATATTTCAGAGATCGCTCAATTGCCATAAATAAGGAAGGCTTTTCAAAAAAGTTTAGGGGAAACTTAAAACAAGTCTCTTCAGTGTATTGATGTGTTACTGGAGATGCTGTTCAGCGTGTGAATTATTCATAACTCAGAACTGTCAGAAGTTAACTTTAAATACCTGAGGGGATATCTAGTCAAAGCAGATAGATCTGGAATGTTCGCATTTCAGCATGACATTACCAAGAATCATATTTTTCAATGGTAAGATGCCTACGATGCTAAATTTGGTGTAGAAGAATATGGAAGTGTTTTTCATAAAGAAAAAGTTTGACTAGAGGAAGAGGGAAAAAGTAGTGCTTCTGTCACTTTCACAGATAAAAGAGCATAAAGACAGAAGTAAAAAAGGAATTTTTGGGTGAGATTTCATAGTTAGATAGGCAGGATGATATATGAAAAGGTCATTATGCCTTTCTAACACTAATATCAGTGATACACAAATCCAAGATGATCCTACTATGGCCAACTATGTTATTACTCTTGGAGCTTACAATTTTATTTCATGCTTTGTTTCCCGAAAATACTTATTAATTATGAAAAAAAAACCCTTTGCGATAAGTGGTTAATAAATTGCTTTGAAAAAATAATTAAAACCGCCCTAACTGTCCAAGAAGCATATTTTTATGGTTTTACTGATAATATTTAATATTTTCTTGGTTCTGAATTTTTTTTCAAACTCATGTTTAGTAAAGCATATTCTGTAAGATTAAGCTATATTTTCTAAAAAAATTTAATAAAAATAAAATGTATTGAAATTCTGATCTTTTAACTCCTGTTTTATTTTCCTTCATGTCTTTTGTTATGACTGATCATTTCAGGTTGGCACTCAAGTGCTCTCCTTAATCCTCAATATTTTCAGGGATAAGTATTATTTTTTCCTAGTTCAATACAGGTTTTCATTTTATAGGGACCACCACCTCAAAGGATAAATTGCATTAGAGTGAGATTAACATACAGCAAAACCCTTCTCCCAGAAGTATTACACCATAAACTGTTACGGTAGAAGGACTTAAAATCAAAAAGAATGGTCTATTTTGCAGAAGATGAAGGCATGGCAGGGGAAAGAAATTTTAGACACTTTTTAGAAAGAAGGAGAGAAGGGATTCCTGGTGTATTTAATATGCAGAGTGTTGCAATCTGCCCTCTGAGGATGGCAGTATACATTCAGCACAGAAATGAATCAGCTCAAGGTAGTGGTGGATTAGGAAAGACACAAGGGAAATCCTTGCGTCCACTCTAAAAGGGAATGGTCTAGTCAGGAGTTTAGCTCAATGCCAGTTAATTCCTAATCATAATATCCATGCTTGCACTGCCTAATCATTCTAATTTATGTTTAAGAAGAATATTATGGTAAAAACGTGTCATGCTACCGGTTCCCTTGAGCCTATTTGTCCATGATCATATAAGGACTGTGAAAATTTCTGTCTCTGGTGAAAAATCTTAGCTTCCCTTCTTTCTCAATTTGTAAAACCAACAGCTTTGCTTCATCTAGCTCAATAAAGTTTACATCAATGAGTATTTATGTCTAAAAATCCTTTAACAAGTACTTCACACAGGTAATGTGGATATGCATCTCACCTAACTGCATACATTTAACCTTATTCATCCAAATCAATGCAGGTCAGCCTAGGCTCCCTTTATAAAGAACCAAAAAAACAGTCACTTTTAGGACACAATTAATCTAATTTGGTTTCAATATCTACTTTAAGGTGAGATTGATAATGCTCTAGAAATACACAGAAGGGAGGCATAGTGTGACTAGATTAGATTAAGGTATCCACATTGTACACATCTTATTTCATTAGGCGTCTTATTTAATTATTTCTTATTTCATTTTTCTCTGGATATTTTGCTGTATAACATAAATGCTTGATATTCATATAGCAAGGAATGTACTGGGTCTTTGTAAAAAGACAAAAATACACAGTTTATCTGTTTCTTACAAGTGTTAGATAAAACAGAAGCGCTATGGTAAGCACTGAATGCCGTTTGAAACAAAGTA
Organism: Patagioenas fasciata; assembly: GCF_037038585.1. Lineage (NCBI taxonomy): Eukaryota > Metazoa > Chordata > Aves > Columbiformes > Columbidae > Patagioenas > Patagioenas fasciata. Next base: position 14,717,047 of record NC_092520.1, on the reverse strand, counting down.
GACCAAACAGTTTTGAGTCACATGTGTTTATCACTTAAGCTTTATACTTTGATTTCATGCAATAAAGGGTCAGAATTAAACGACCTTTTAATTCAGGACTTGTCTTTCCCTCAGTTTTCTACTGCTTTATCATCACAGGTAGCATTGTACATGGATTCTATTGTGCTAAATGTTAGAGTGCTGTTTTCTTATACGGTATTGAGAAAAGAATGTACTTAGTATCACTTGCTTATGCAGAAGCTCGCTACCAGATCTCAGGGTTTGCACCAGGTGTAACCAAAATCTATTATTTTTACCTCCAGCTCCCCTTGCTAGAGGAGAATCTATGCTTTGTTCCAGAACCTATTCCTTAAGAAAGATTGCTTCTGTTAAAAACAAAACAGCTTTTTCTGCCTAGAAATGGTGCAGAAGTAAACCTGCAATCCTGTTCGTGAATCCAATAGCTTGTGTTCTAGTATCATTTACAGCAGTGTAAAGTCTGAGATATCTGAGAAGAATGTAGTGAAATTACACGGTATCCCTTAAAAAAATAAAAAAAAAAAATTAAAAAAATCATCCTTTTGAGGAACAGATGAAATATCCAGCTATATCTGCAGCTATGCCTCTGTTTCGGCTCAAGTTCACCAAAGTGGTCTGGGTCAGTCACATTCGTGCCATAAGCTTAAGCATTAGCTTCTTTCCTTTATCAGTTGCATTATACCTTACTTCAAAAACAATGAACACCAATTACCTAGTAGTAACACACAAACCCTTACTTCACCACAACAGAATTTTAACATCTGAATGATTTCCTTCATCATCCTACCTCTGGAAGAGACAGTTTCAGCCTCCTACCCTCATGGGATCTCTGAACATGCCAAGCATGATGCTACCTGTTGCTTTTGTGTCTAATAAATGTCTGTGATTATAAGATCTGATACAGATGCACCAGCAGAAGATGAGCAAGCAATTTCTTGGCCTTGGTATAGGGCATCAAGGATTTTACTTGTTCATTCAGACAGACCATGGTAAAAAAAAAGTTACCCATGACTGTGCCTTTCATATTCACCATGAAGTTGCAAAGCAGAAAAGGAATCTCTAACTAGAAAGAACTAGTAGTCTATCCTAACATTGGCATGAGGGACCATCAAGACTTTTCCTGCAGCCAAAAGTGTTTTTCATGTCTCAAAGAATTACTGAAGCTACAGATGTCATGTGCCCATCCTCAGGCAATGCTCGAGTGGGATTCATAGAATCATAGAATGATTTGGGTTGGAAGCAAACTTGAAGATCTTCTAGTTCCAACACCTCTGGCATGGGAAGTTGGAGCCATCTTACCTAGTTTTACACATCTAAAAGCTTCTAGTCTAACTTTGTTCTTTAGGTTTCTTCTTTAATTAATGGAAAGAAAGAGGTAACATTCAAAAGTAAACTGTTGCACCTCTCTCAGAACTTAAGGTCTTGAGGTAGTGCGGGAGAAATGGTATTGAGGTGCTTTAAGACCATTTTCCTTTTTTTAATGCCTGGTTCAACATCTCACTGATGGCTTCCTTTCCAGTTTTTCTTCACTAACCGTGCCTGTTGGCTTACTTGATACTCAAGCCAATTGTGAGCCTGCACAATCTGGATGGGATGGATGAGCTTCAATCTGAGCTAATGCAAGATTCAAAATTTATTCTTTGGAGTTCTAAGAATCTGTTATTTACCAATTCAACCCTGAATCAACCATTTTATGTTAAGAGGTTAACATCATCAGTGAAAAATTTTAGTAGCTAGATTGTATCATTAGCTAGAAGCCATCATTCCTGATTCCCATATGACATCAGTGAATTGATCCTGAAATAGCCGTACCATTGTGGTAAGAAGAATCTATATGATCTGGTTCAAGTTACGAATTATCAACCGAATAGTAACCAGGGTAAAAGATGTCTCTTTCTACTGTGTCCTAAATGCGGTCCCTGTTGTTGCTTCTGGGGTTATTATTTCTGAAACATATGACAATGTAAAATGATGATTAAAACATTAGACAGGTAAAATTATGATTTTATTATATCATTAATTTATACTTCTGTTAGAAACTCTACTAGTATCTCCTCCAAGACCTTTCTACCTATTAGAGATGAATTACCATCAAATTACCTGCCATATATCTTATTTCAATTTAACTCCCATTATGATGCCCATTTAAACTAAAAATTGTACTGAGTTTGTGTCAACCAACCAAATACAGAATTTTACTCTTAGTTTGGATTGGTGCTAAGCAACACTTACAAATATTTCCCCCTGAGATGTGTAACAAAGACTGACAGACTTTGTATTTCATCACTGAATAGACAAATTTACCAACGTAATTCAAAGATGTCTACAAAGGCAGCATTTTCAAATTTGTTTGACTTTATTGTAAGAATGAAACTAAACGATAAAAAGCATCAAAAGGATCATTTTTTCAATGTATAAAGTAACAGTAAATAATAGATTACAAGAGAGTATATTGTTGCTGTTGACTGACTTTGATTGTCACCTTTGTAAGTTCATACACCAAAAAATCCCAATTATTTTGCAGTATTCTTAATTGGAGAAATAGTACATTTAAAAACATAATTGAAATTATACCATGACATTATTGTTCCACTACATTGAATTCTATCCAATCACAGGGTACCCTTAAATATGCCATATCTAAATAGCAATAAAGCATTAGGGATTGTATCACCATTGCAGTTCCTAGTATAAAAATAAATAAATTATAATTAGTACCATAAATGAAATCTGATGGGTCAAAATCTGTATGTGTTACTTCCATACAAGAAAATTAATTTCTCTGAAGTCATATGCATGAACTTCAGAAGTGGATTTAGCAGTAGGCAGGGACTTCAACAAGAAAATATTTTATATTTGTTTTTCTTTTATTCAAGCAATTGAATTTCGTGAATGATAAATTTCTTTCTTTACCTAGCTGCCCTTTCTTTATTCATCAAATACAGATATGGAAAATTTTGCTGACAAATTGTAAACAAAATTTATTTTAACTGTCTTCAATAGAGCTTTGTTGGTTTTCTTCAAATAAAGACATGCCCATAAAATTAGACAGTTGCATTGCGACACAAAGAAGTACTTATCCTGAGCTAGTAACTTAAAATAATTTTTAAAGCAATCTAGCGTCCTAACACTGTAAAACCCAATCTGATCATGAGTATAATAGCAGTATTTTATATCAGAGTAACTTGGTCCACTGTATCTCTTCTGTGACAGATAAATAGATGTTCACCAATAGTTCTTAGATAACCAAAATTTACCATGACTCCAAGATATGATTTCAAAACAGTATTTTTTCATTATCATGGACTGGATATAAAACATGTCAGCTGAAAGGAATTCGAATTCAAAAAGTTTAATAAAAAGACAGAATACAGATCATTAAGATAGAACTATCTGAGAAGAAGAAAATACTGCAAATGAGCACAGTGGTCTGAGGCTTCGATGAAAGGTCAAAGCCAGGAGGGATCAGTCACTTAGATACTTTCAAAGAATGTAATAAAAGAGTGACCTGGAAAAAGAGAACCTAGTCAGACTTGCATAGGCCTAAAAAATACCCTGGTGCGGAAAAAAAAAAAAATGAATAAAGATTAAACACATTGAATTATGAAATCTCAGATTCTGAACAGGACAAAATAAAACTTTCAAATACCCATTAGCATTTCAAACGTATCCCTTTTTCAAACATCTTTTTAGCCTACCTATGAAACAAATCAACAAAATATTTCACCTTTATCTTTTAATATACCAGTGGCATTATGCTGTTGAATGCACATCAGCTGTTCTTTTAAATGGGATCAAGGATTGTTCAAAATCAATTTTTAATTTGGAAGCAATTCATATGAGCTTGTTGCACAAGATTTCTCATGTAACATATTTTTTGAAAAAATGACTGTTGCCTTTTGCTGTGTACCCAATCAGGAAAATCATACCACATGCTTAATATATGACAGAAAATAAACATTTTTATTTATTTATTTATTTATTTAATGAATACTTTCAAGGCTCGGTTCTTTTCCATTTTCTTGCACCATTCATTTCTGTTGAAAATGAGGATAAACAAGACCTTGGAATATATCTTCTTCTACACATACATGATTAGGAGGCTAAATTCCATTTTCAAGAAGGTAACAAATAACTGCACCTCAGCTACTGAGTGCTACTTTTTGTGTGCCTGTCCTTGTCCTACAGCATCCCACAGAATATGCGATGTAACGTGACATAGCTTACCTTAATAAAAGAGCAATGACACAGAGATTTTAATGGGCAATACTAACCATATTTCCAAGGAAAATTCCCGTGGAACACATGATGTATAATGACTACTTACTGTCTAGTAACCAATGATTTGTCAAAACTCTTGGTTTCCTAAATGACCATTTTCGTGTGGTTTTTTTTTAATAAAAATAAAAAATCAGGAACTGAAAACCCCAGCTCCCCCTTACTTCCAGTGGAAGTATGATAAAGTGACTGCAGCATAGGGAAATCAATATAACAGACTTTAATTAATCATTAATGCGCCAAGGGGTCATTGGGAGTGGTCTTAAACCAATAAGAAACAACCTTTCTGTTATTTAGGGTATATGTGAACGTAGCATTAGGTTTAAAGAGTTTGGGATTCTGCTATGTCAAACAGGTCCAGAGGGGGATGTAAAGAAATATATTCTGGTGTCCTGTAGGATGCTATCACTGGATTTTAAAAGCCTTGGGATAAACAGTCCAAAAGGCCTTATGTGTTTGGCATACAATATAGATGAATCCATTTCGAACAATAATCAAGACTTACACTCTGGACTCTGCTCTGGGTTCTGATCCTCCTGTCCGGGACCCATCCACACCTTCCAGCTCCTGAATGTCAGCATAAAGAAACAAAACTATGCAAGTGATAAGTGAGTACATCTACAAATCAATTTAGGATGCTATTAAAGTCTTTACTGACCCTTAGAAACCTTTGTCCCAATGAAACTTATTTAACTGTTTCAGTAGGCTTCTTATAAATGGGCTTGATAGTTATGACGTTTAGGGCCTGTTTTGAATAGCTTCTGATGATATATACCTGTGTTCAAGGGTCTAAATATTATAGTAGCTTTTTGTTGAGGAGACCAAAGATAAGTATCTTGGCATTTTGAAAAAGTGTTCAGACATGTAAATTACTCCTATTGGAAAGCAAACAAAAAGTCCTCCTCCTGAAAAGGCTGTATGTGTTCATATTCATTTTTACACAATTTATCTAAGAGACGGTGTTTTAGTCTGGTTTAATATAAATCTTGTGCATCTGTTATGAGGAAAGGCTTTAGCACAGTGTATCTTTTGTACTCTCTCTGCGTGTTGCAAGGGAACACAGCAGATGCAAAGGACTGAAGTATCTGTGTTTTAAACATAAAAAGATATGCTGTAAAGTCCACTAAAAAGATGAGAGTCAATCAGGACAGACTGAAATATAACAAATTCCATTTAAGCCTAAAAAAGGCTTTTGAGATGGTGATCAAACACTGAAATAGTTTTGTCATAGGGGCTGTGGAGTCTTCATCCTTGGAGATATTCAAAACCCAACTGGACACAGCCTGAGCAACCTGCTGTAGGTGATCTCCAGAGATGTCTTCCCAGCACACCTGCTCTGTGACTCTGTGATTCTGTGAAGGTGTCAATGTTACCTGAGCTTCTTCCTGCCGCAGTGCAGCAGACTTTAGCCTGGCCTTGATAGGAGTACACAGGCATGAAATTTTGAAGGACAAGCAGCTGGGGGAAGAGATTAACTGTTTTCCTGGAAAAAAAAAACAACACTGTTTTCCTTGCATAAACCAGTTGAGCACACTGAAAGCAACATGTGAGAGAAGTGACAAGTGCTGTGTGGAAGTGTATGTAAATTATAAAGGCAACATTCCAAACATTTGCACACGTTATCAATGTTTGGCAATTCAGAGGCACCTTTAAATGTAATACTATCATGGAAAGTTCCATAATGAAGCCCTGTCTTTTGGAACTGAAGACTCCAGTGAGCACTAGAAATATCACTGCATAAAGAAATGGACAAATCCTGTGAAGTTTGATGTGGCATTCTAAAATGTTTAAAGAAAGTACCTGTACTTCTTCAATAAAGGGAAGGAGTACTCTCTATCTATTACTGTTTTCATGTTCAAATACAAGAGGAGCTTGCAAGTGGTTTCAATACATTTCTAAATAAATAATCAGTGAGGTTTTTTACCACATTGCAACACAGAAGTGGAAAACGTAAGAAAATCCTGAACAAACCAACCCCGTGAATATTAAGAAATGTACAAAAGGAGGCATAATCAATGAGAGAAATGCAACTGCATCTAACTGAAGCATGATGCAAGAACATATTAAAAGGTAAAAGGTTTTAAAGGCAGTAGGTCTTTAAACCCTTATATTGAAAGTGAAAGGTGAATATCTAATGACAGCAAGAGTTCCAACTCTGAAATTCAAACTGAAAAGAGACAACCCAGAGGCAACACTCATTCAAACCCTGATGATCAATCTGAAAGAATAGAGCCCAAGGGCAAAAAAACACTCAGACCTTGGCAGTAAATTTGAAAAGAGAGAGCTTTAGGGCAAGAATCGCTGAGCCTTTAACAATGAGCTGGGATGGACAGATCTTCAGGACCATCCCCACTCACAACCTGGCACAGCAGAGAGATAGCAGGAGACTCTGTGCATCCTACAGCCTCTGATAAGGAGTCTCATTGAATCTCTGTTATATTCTAGACATTACCCAATACTGAATTTAAAGGAATGCATTTCACTGCATACTAAAGGGTCCAGAATTAGAATGAAGTAAGGGGAAAAACAAAAGAGGCAACACATCTAGTCCAAGAATTATGCTACAGCCTTCAGTGTACAAATCCAAGCTATCACTTTACATTAACAAAACTGACTGGTCCAAGAGCTTGCCTAATGTGAGATATGTCTAATCAAATTACATTATTTTTTTTTTCAGAATATTCAAACTGCAGTAAAACTTAACAAAAGGGATTTTTCCTACATGGTATATAGGTTATATAATTGCACTTTGTTTTGTCTTACTAGCATATATTTTGCAGTAACTGCTATACTTTAATTTTAAGGAAAAAATGGAATAAAGTATTTTCCATTAAGAGAGAAAGATGGAAAATAGTTTTGTAAAGCTGCAGTTTTGCAAAGGTAAAAATTATTTCTTAGTAAATCTTTGTAAGTGCTCTCCCTTTCTAACAAGTAACGCACCTAAAAACCTATAAATTAAGCTTTCAGGTTCATAGCCAGACTACCTAAGTTAGATATCCTAGTATTGAAAAGAGAGATCTTTCTTCCCCATTGCACAATCCTGACTTCCTAAATAAGGATCCTGGAGTTCATACAGAAGGCAGTTGAGAGAAAGAAGCATCCTGGAGGTCTCCAGATGGCAGCTCAGAACCTCGACAGTGGTCAGCTTCTCTGAAGACTCAGGTAAGAAAGGAGATTTTGGTGGTGTGCTCCCTGGAAGTCCTCTGTATTCAGCCAATTAGCACCTAATGTCATAAACACCCACTGATAGCTACTGATAATCAAAGCACAAGCTCTGAAATAAACCTAGAGAACTGCAAAATGGAATGATATCGCCTTAAATGCATAATTACTTTCACTGCATGTATCCTATAATATACTGAAATCAGGTTTCATTTTTTTGTCATTTTTTCCCTTTCTTAAAAAATATCTCCAATTAAAAGCATGCCCACTTTTCAGAGTCCAATTGCAACTAGTTTTACACTATACAAGGTTTTGTCATAATATTTCAACCATTTCAAATATATGTTGAGTGTGCTATTTCTCTGTAGGAAGTAATAAGCTTTCAAACCTTTATTCTAATCAAACTATTTCAGGCTTTAATTTAGAAATGGCATGACTTGTAGATTCTTTCCATGTCCACAGATTCTCTTTCTTCCTTTAATGAGTTAGCAGTTGATGCCTCTTATTGGGAATGTCTGACTGTTCCGCTTCACAGCAATTCTTATATATGCAAGAATTATGGAAGTAATCACATTCTGAAGGAATATGTCCCACTACAGATTTCCAATTTACATGTTTTAAATTAATGACTGTTTACTCTGCTGTATAATAAAAAGAGTAGTTATCACTAGGGCTAATTCATTAAATAGTACTTTTTTTCTGAGATTCACAGTCCTTCCATGTACAGGACACAAAGTAAGCAATTACAATACCCCCATATCTGTCAAGATATCAGGGAATGTTTAGATTATCTAAACCAGTCTTTGAAAAGGCGCTTGCCACCACGCCACTTAAGACTTTAGAATAATGTATTTGTCATCTGACACTGATTAGAAAAAACAGTAAATTGGGAAAAATTGAGGAAAGGAGTTTTAAGCATCAACAGCCTAATTTTCAATATAGATTTCATCCACAGGTAGTTTCATTTATAACATTTCCATGCCCTTCATGAGCCTGCCATCATAAACAAAAATTTAAAAGTATGTTTTTTATAATTATATGCATATTAAAACACTACATACATAAAACACTACGTATACACGCAGACACTTATTCAAACCTATATAGAAATTCTTCCTAAATAAACCTTATTAAAAAACTAAATCTAAAATTTTAAATACAGTGCTGATTTAGTTCTGTTTGATACGACAATTGGGAACCAAGAGCTGTTATTTGAAGACTTAGCAGTGATATTTTCTTTTCCTTAACTTCTTTATTTACTTTTTAATTAATAAATCCCTGGGTACTTATTAATAAAATGTAAAAAAAAAAAAGTAAAAAAAATGTTTGCACATCATTAAATAAGATGTGAAATCTTCCATCTCCCTTTGCTTTGCTTACAGGGGTACTTTCTCTGCAAATATCTCAAAACACATGAGATTTCAGTTAAGAATATTTACAGTGTACAAGTATTAACTTTAAAATGTTAAATACAAAATAAAATGCAACAGGACAGAAAAAAAAGAAAAAGCTATATACTTTTTTTTTAACACGTCATTTTTCAAATAGTGAATTCAGCCCTTTAGATTCAACATAGAAATCATGTAATAAAATTTAAAAACAAATATAGTGTACAACATATTGAAAAAGGTTTACCACCTTAAACATGAACACTCTCTTCTTTTGTCGAACACTTCTCTGCTGCTTTTGAGAAAATAGGTCTGTACACAAAACACTGCACTGCCTTGGCAAACAAAGCAACACTCAGCATGAATTCATGAACAGAAAGCAGCGTTAGTGCCAATGTTCACAATGCAGCAAATGCTAATATTCAGCATTAATACCTGGAAGGAAACCCTAAAGAACTCACAGAAAGTACTTCCACTGTGTTCAGTAAGATGTGGATCAAGCCCATGGTGTACGTCTTAGTGTGCTTCTCACCAGGTTTTGCATGAGGCAATTTCTCCAACAATTTAGATAATTTACCTCAATGTTATCATATGATTGATAACAAATGGGTATTATGACCTTTCCTTGTCACAAAAATTGTGCAAGGTGTGGTGACATGTCCCACGGCTACTTAGTGAATTTGGTGATGAATCTCAATGCTGAAGCTACAGCTTAGAAACCACTGTCCTAACACAGGGTATATGCAAAGAATCCTTCTGCCACTCAGACCTCTTGCCTTTTCCCAAAGCTCTCTGACAGTGTCTTTATTAAACAGTATTACCAGCCACTTTCCTTCTCTGTCCAAGTTCTTCCCTCCCTCCCCCACCAACATTTCACTACACACACGGAGACTTTTGATAGCTTGCATAAATGAGGCCTTTAACCTTGATTCAATGGTCGGGCTGTTATAATTTTCCCTTCTTCTTCCATGAAAGATAATGTCAGTCATTTCTGAGCAAAAGTCCAAGGGGAATGTTCTTATACTGCTGCAAAGAAAGACTAGAGCATCTGAATCAAATGGTATCACATAGAGAATAGCACAGTGAATGTGCCTCATCTTTAAAGATAAATTTATTGCTACTGTTACTCCTGTTGAGCATCTTTCTCTTTAATCCAAAATTGCAAGTTTTTTATTTTCAATCCAATTCAGTTACTGTGAAACCAATTCATAGCAAGTGTACCTAATGCCCCATAAAAATAATGTAGAATCCAACAATATGTGGTGGTTTATGCCAGTCCAACTTCTGGCAGTGTTTCCATTGACTTACAGCATTTTTTTTTAGCATTCAGCAATGGCAGAGGGAGTACTAGAGTGTTTGCAAATTCAGTGGAAAAGGCTAAGCAACACTCATCTTCTCTTGAAACGTCCTTGTACATGTGGAAATGAAGATTTGCATGCATTCATATTTGATAGAAATGACCAAGTAGAGGATACCCTTCATGAATTTTAAAACTTTCAGACACCCACATTGCTAACTGACTTAGTACAATTGCTCTGTAGATAATGTAGATAATCTTTAACTCTTACTAGAACACCTGCTTCATAACACTCAATCTTGACATTAGAAACTAATTAAAATATATTAAATTCATAATACTCCATCATTCTATGTAATGCAACATTTAGTGCTAAAGAGCAGCTATTGAATGACACTTCTGCTGAATGGAGCCAGAATGTCTGGTCATTAGACGATAGCAGCAATATTTTAGGTAGTAAACAGATGTCAAATGAATTCATCAATACGAATAAAGATCTGCTTAACAGGATCTAAACCCAATCTTTTAAAGCATCAGTAATTTAATTATGCTTTCCATACACAAAGAACAAACTTATATTTTTTACTTGGAATGACCTTTGTTTTACAGTACTACAACAGCAAAGCAAGGAAGGGAGGAAAACAAACATTCAGGAAAATCTACAAAACCAGCACAGTTATTCCTTCCCTTGCGTTGGGCTGCAGAACTTCCCTATAACACATTGGCCACCATCTTCTGGACCAGTACACAGAAAACAATACTGCTCCAATGGCATCCAGTACAAACACACACAACCCATTTCCCTGTTGATAGTGCTCATAAATGAGAAGACTGGATGGAATAAACCAGTATATATCTGTAACTGAAGAATCATAATGTAATTAGACTACTCTGTCTCCTTCTCTATGTTGCTGCTTTTTTTCACTCTCATCCTTCCTGTTTAAATAATGGCTTTGCAAATATGAAAATAAAAGGAAACCTCATGGACTTGTTTGAACCTGCACAGTACAGTTCCAGATGCTTTGCTTTATCCTTGGCACCCAGTAATAGTTAGGGAAAACGAAGCCCTGAATTTAGAAGGTCAGTTTTCTACAAATAATGCAAAGTCCAGCATTGCATATAAAACCAGAATTCAAAAGAATTAAGCACCGTGTAGTCTGAAATACCATACGCACTTCCCTTTTATTTCTGTGGTAAAAAGAAAAGAAAAAAAGGCACCATCTAATATTTTTGACTTCTCACAGTCATTCTAACATATTTTCCAATATGGGTTTTGTACTACAGTGATGCATTTCCTCAACACGCAGAATCCTACAAAAGGAACACATTCAACATCTCTGTATAATTTAAATCTTCTATAAGTGCTGGAAAAGACACACTATTTATGTAATTTTATCTGGATTATCCTAAATACATTATTTTCTATACAGTACATATGATTTAATTTTTAGGGCCACACAAAGGTCTGGGGTTCTTTGTTAAACACGTTTCCTCTTCAGTCACCTCCCATCACCCAGTGACAAATCAGGAGTATTCTCCGAACAATACTTGATGGTAGCAAATGCTGGATCAGGAAGAAAGGAGAGTTTTAGTTTGGTTGGTTGGTTTTTAGGAAACGTAATTTGAAGAATTACATCCTTTAAAAAAAAAAAGCTGAGAAGTTTCTATTCTCTAAAATTGTATTTGAGAAATTTAATTAAATCCCAAACCAGCCTGTCTTGAACATATGAATTTTCAGTTTTAGATCACTAGTAACTATTCAAAATTAAGCCTTTTATATGTATAAAAGTGTAAGAATGCTCAAGGGTAAGAATGTAGTTTTGATATTTCAGAAATAACGGAAGATTTATTTTTCACCTCTACTAATTATTTTATTTCCTGTTAGTCTTCTCATAGTACCCCAGAAGTGGTAACTTGGGAACAGATAAACCACTGCATCCCAAAGAAGGACGGACAAATACTACCTCACCACCTTGGCTGACTAGGTTAAAAAGCTAGTATTCAGGCAGCATGGAACTCTGGCTGTATTTTTCTTCTCTCCATGCTCTTCAAGATGATTTCTACTCTTCAGGAAGAATACCTACACAGTGACCAATTTTGCCTTGTCCTTTCACAGAACACAGGATGGCTTTCCCCTTGAAGCCCCAATACTCTCAATGTGACTAGTCGGAAACTTGTCTAGAGAAAATTATACAGATTTGTTTTCTCTTTTTTTTTTTTTCCCTCTTTTTCCTCTTTCTCTGGATTTACTTGGTATTATTGACCCATACAATAGGCTGATCTAGTTACTTCCATTTAACATACTTTTAATAGTTTCATCATGTATAGTCAAATAACTCTTGATGTCAAATCTATCAGATATCAGCGTTGCCTTCCATCAACGTAAACTTCGCTTTAGCTTTTCTATAATTATACTTCTACCTACTTCTTGTCTACAGTTCTTCAGACTAAATATCACCTCCATGACACACTTTATAATTTATATTTGCTTTAATGTTGTTAAGCAAGATAAGGTATATTTATCAATTCAAACTCCCTGGTGTAGTTAGTGTTTATCATGTAATTCTCAACAAATTGTCCACTCTGTAAGGGGGACAGACTGTCACTAAAAGGGGATGCTTTTAGCTGTAGTTTTACAGTTACAACTCTGCTACCTGCAATCACACTTTACAACAGTGTAGGCAGGTTGGCTAGGGATAAACGGATCTGCAAGTGACTAATTTGTTAGAGGACAGAACTGCAGTTTTCCACATCTCTCCTTATTAGTTCCAAAGTGAATGGAACAGGATTTGCAGATAAACTGAACTGAACACAGTGAGACCACAGAGACTTAAGGTTCTGGATGCAGTGCTCAGATTCACCACTGGCTGTTTTGTTATTTTCTCTGTAGCAGATGCGGTCCTGGCAGCAGAACTGAGGACTCCTTCTCAGTGATTCAATTATTAGCAGCAATGAAGTTTTTTCTAGCATGTGCTCTGTCTCCATCCAGCAGTGAGCATCTACCTCCTTTCTGCACAATCAGGGAGCACTAACCATGCTACACCAACATGCTTGTGCATTTGAATTGCCCCCAACTCCTCATGAAACTGAAGCCACAACTCAGACTTAGGGAATGGCTCTAAACACAAAGACAGTCCAGTAATGAAATTTATCCTCTTCCATTTTAACAGAATGAGTGGTATACTTTAATTTTAAAAACATAATTCTCTAAAGAAGTGGTTCAGTGATATGCATTGTGAATGGCCAGGTCAAATTCTAGTGTCCCCAGTGGAACACAGGGCTTGTCACCATCATCTTTTGCCTTTGGCATGCTCTAGGCATCTACATGCTGAAAATTCAGATTTTAATTACCTTCTTGCTTGTGCCTAACGCTCCTCCTCATAGTAAGTGTTAGAAAAGGTTTCTGGATCCTATTCTGGTAGTTGAAACTGCTGATAGTGATATATGATACCTTTAATAAACTCACTAATTAGTCCATTCTTCCATAGGTTCATGTTCCAGTGTAGATAACATACACCCTGCTAGGAAAAATAATAAAATAAAATTAAAAGAGGCCCAGTGTGCTACTTCATCATACTCATAGCCTGGACTTTCTCTGCAGTAATTATCCCCTGTATTTTCAGATCAATTTTTAATTTTCAGCTATACTTTCACTAAAAGCAAATACTTAAAAAGAAGCAACCATGCTACGGTCTCCTATTTTTATTCCTGTTGATTTCTGAAATAACCATGATGGAAAGGTGAAGGATGTGTTAACTAAACTAGCAATCACATTTTAGTGACTGTGTCTGCTGCCAGCATCTGGCACTCCGGTACTAACTGAGGTTTGCATAGCTTTTCATATTTCCAGAAGCCTTTTGAATATTAAGAGCTGATGTTTTGACACATTCTCTTCCTCCTGCAGCTGGGTCCAGACTTGCTGACATTTGCAAAATGGACGAAGTGCCTGCAGTTTTCACATGCTCTGCATGCATTGTAATTACTACTGTTACTCTGCATTGCTCTTGTTGACATGTAGATGGTTGGCTCTAACTACTCACAGCCAATGGCTTATGCACAATGACTCAAAAAATTCCTTAGGACACATCACCAAAATTCATTGCTGCGTGCAAGAGGGGTGTACATGGGTGTGAACAAGTGCATGTGTGTGTGTAAATACACCCCTTCCCAGCCCCTGTAGTCATGTAGCGGCCTTTTAGCTGATGCTGTGAAGCAGGAAATCCAATTATAACTTACTTAGCATGCATAACTAAAAATGTTATTATTGGTCATAAAATTACCCAGTTTAAAAATCAAATCTATGAACTGTGTCACTGTATTCCCCAGGCTGACTTCATGCTGTGTGAAGAAGTGCTCCCTTTAATTTGTTTTACCTTTGCCTGCATTATGCAGGCCTCATTTCGGTGTGAGAGAAGGATGAGGCAAAGTGGCTAATTTTCATTGCAAAGTGTCTGGGAATTTAAGCTCAGGCAAACTTCCGCCACTTCCGTGACTGTGCAGAGTTTTTGCATACACTATATGGCATTTCCCAAGTCAAACCACCACAGCAACAACAACAATATCTGTTTTCCAAATGCGTCCTAAAATGAAATGTCACCACTTTGATGAACAGCTCCTGTAGCAAAACAGCCTGTGTGTGATCAAATGGCACAAAAAATGTTTACACAAAAAAAGAGCATAATAAAATAAAATGATACTGGACAGTCAAATTCCATGTTATTACCAAAAAAAAAAAAAATCCCCATTAGAGCCAGTAGCAAACCACATTATCTTTTAAAACCTTGAGCCTATACAGATTCATCATCTTGACAAACAAGGTAGATGAGAGTTAACAAAGATCATCACTATTTACTGTGCTGTGGATTCCTCTCATAAGATATCAGTTCCAAAGAGAAAACTCACTCACAGCCCTGCAGTGAACAGGTTGCAAACCACAGAAGTTTCAACGGCAAGGCATACAGACTCTGTCCAAAGCTCTGGGGTGTCTTCTTCCTCTGGATGGAGGGATATTTTGTGTCCACTAAAATCAATGTTTCCCCCCAAATTCAGCACCTCGGCAATATCAGCCCTGACATGACTTACTTCAATTTTCCCAGAGATATCCCCTGAACATTAACTTCCATAAATGTATTTCAGGATGCAAATCCTTGAGGATGTCTGCACAAACTAGTTTATTTGTATTTGGAGAGTGGAAAAAATGTTATATTTGTGAATTTGTGAATTTTCCCATGCTGCTAGTAAACTAGACAAGCTTAATGGTGCAATAAAAAACATATTAATCAAAAGTCCAAGTCAGAGTTTTATACACTGGTAGCAGAGGTTACAAATAACACAAACAAAATCCCTATTGAGATTGAGTGCTTGCAAACTGATTGCTTCGTAGATGTTCAGCCTCCCTTACTGAGGACAGTAATACATATCTCAGAAGTCACAGGCAATAGTCACAGTTCAAAATCTTTTGAATTTTACTCACAACTCTGAAAAAAACATCAGCTGATGACCCTGTGCACTCATACATACATACATTTGAAATTACTCTTTGGGACACAAATGCATTGGACTTCGCCATCTTGGGTACTTAAACATCATTTTCTCCTCTATTTGGTTCACACCTCATCTACTCCAGGCTCCACAAATTGCCCAAATGTTGCAAACTGCTATTCAAAAGATGGGCACCTTATTTGTTATGAAAAGCTGTTAGTTTTTTTCTTAGTCAGTCAGCCACGAACATTAAACATCATACAAGAAATCTGCTTATTCTGAAAGCTCATGGATTTTATTACCTTGGCAGCAAAGCGATCTGTTCAAACTGCTTTTTGCTGCCAGTTCTAGAGGTTTCTGTGTCACAGAAAAAGCCATGAAAAGTGGATGAATAGATAGCTGACCCCTTCCCTTATGCTTGCATCAGTTTTCACAGATGGGAGAATGAACAGATTGTGAAAATGAGGTCTCTGGTTGCTCAGAACCAGTGGTAGTTCATAGATGAACTGGATTAAAAATAGATTTTCGGTTTTGTGACAATCAGTATAAAATCCCAGTTGGGAATGGAATTTTATTTTCAGAATACCAAGAGAATAGTTTTAATCTGGAGTAGAAAAAGAATAGGAAAGAAACAAAATATTTTAACAAAATGTTTATATTTTACATCACTCTTTGTATTTTCATTAACAAATAAGCATCCAAATACTGTCATCAAAGTTTGCTATAAATAAAAAAAAAAAAAAAGGCAAATCACTTCATACAGAAGCTCCCATAACTCTCATTTTTTCTCAGATGATTGTGGTGTTTGGTTGTTTCTGAACAAGAAAAAAAAAAATAGTGACAGTGACACATACATCTAATATTTCAGTGCTGTCGTATTTGTGTGTGTCACTGATAGGTGAAAAACCTCTCACCCAGCACGAGGATGAGATGGAGCCAGCTTCCCACATGCCATAGCCCATATCCCTGCCCAGACAAAGCCTCTTGTCACTCACGAGTACGTTTCAGGAAACTTCTACTCAAATGGCAAGGGACTTGCTACACGGTCTTCAAAATGTTGAAGATAGCAGGTTGTACTGAAAAAATACAATTGAAACTTGATCTTTCCCTGGAAAATAACCATAAACAAACAGCACAGTGGGGATCCATATTAATCATTGTGTAGTGGCTTTTGTACCAAACACAACAGGTTAACTGATATTTTAGTCAACCTTGCAAATTCAGCATGAAATACGAAAATCAGGCAAGGCTCTCTCCTAAGTATGATCATGATTAATAAAAGAGCCAGAAGGAGAAAACTGTCCTGAGTTATAGCTCAGGAGTTTCATCATGGGCTGCAGTAATATAGCTAACTCATTGAAGTGGGCACAGTGAGTGAAGCCTGTGGACATTTTTCTGAGTGGTGCAGCAGTCAGAAAATAATATTATTCACCAGCCTCATATGGCATTTGTTGCATCTTCATCTAGTTTCCAGAAAAAATAAAAATAAATACGAATGTGACTTTTTGAATATTTCATGCTGTTGAAAGTGAACGACACTTGACTGAATCAAACAGCTTCTTCAAAATTAGTTTATATATTTACAAGATATTAGGTATTTTTGAGATTTTGAAAATAAGAATTTTTTTTAAATGATAGAAAATAAGTATTTGGGTTTGCAAGACATAAACCACAAAAATAAAGAGATTTTTAAAGTTAAGAAGTATGGTTTTTTTGCATGCTTCAGACAGAAATACAGAATTGTTGTAAATGCAAAAGTACTAGTCCACACCATGAAGTAAAGATAAGGTGTAATTATCATTCCCTTTTTAAAGCTACTTGTCCAGGACTTCACCTAAGATTAACTAAACTGCAGTCAAGGTTGTTTAAGGCTATGTTCAGTTTAAGATTGTGCATGAAGTTGTTCAGAAAATGCATACGTGTTTCCTGAAGTCAAAACTGCAAACACTGCTGGTTTTCAGCTTTATCTGCTCTGTGGGCAAGGTCTGGGCTTTCTCTTTACCAAACCATCAATATTTATGAGAAAAAGCCAGTAAATTTGACTAAGAGGGATATTGCCTAGTTTTATTTGCCCTGAATGTACAAAGGAATGAGAATAAGTCACGACCTGAGATTTAAATGTGTATGAGACACTTGTCTCCTACAGGACCTCATATGGAAATCTAACCAGTTAGTCACTGAGCTGCATTAAACTGCTTTCTATCAGCTCCCCCTCCTGTTTGTTTTTCTTTGCCATTTATTTTCTGGTAGCTTCTACATTTTCATGCTCTTCCTTTTAAAAGTATTTTTAGGTTTTCTACGATCTCCTGCCACCCTTGCTGGTCAGAGCAGTTACAGGAGCCCACCTTTGCTCACAGCTTGGATTTCCTGCCCAGATTGCAGCTGTAACCTGGCACCCTGCAAGAATTGATTGGTCACTCAGATCAAAACATTAAATATTTAAAGTGGCACCACACCATTCATAAAGTGAAACGTAAAGTGTTTGTTTACTCTCTGCTAATTATTTTAGTTCAAGCAGGCAGACTCAACTGCCTACATTATTAATTAAATCTCTAAAATGAGCTAAGGACAGGAAACATTCTCCTTTGCTGGTAACAGTGCTAAAGAATAAGCCGTAATACTCATTAGCCATATAATAACATGAAAATCTTTTTTCCCAAATCATGCCAATACAAAGATAAAGAAATCATACCAATTCATATTCCCAAATAGTCTTGACAGAAGCTTAATAGTAATGAAATCTCAGATGTTAGCTATCTTCAGGAGATATAACTAGTGTCACTAATTTACTGTTGTTTGAGGCTCTCTATGGACTCAAGTAGCAAAGACTCATAGTCTCTAAATAGCATGCTTCAAAACAGATTAGTTTGAAGGTTATCTTAGAGGAAAATAGAAGGTTTCCCCACAGGCCATGCAAGAACAACATATAGTAATCTGCATACAGCTTCTACCAGTGATCTATTTCTTTACAAGTACATTCATATTTGCCATAGGAAAGTTATATAAATAATCATCACTGGGCTTTGGGATCAGGAACACTGTACAGTGACGAAAATCACAACAAAAATTCACATTCATACTGAACTGTTCAAAAAACCTGAAGAGTTATATGTTTTTGATACAAAGTATGATAGTTTCATTGTACAACCTGAAACAAAGCAAGATTCCAGAGTTGGGATTTTTAATGATGACCTAAAACTGTGTTCTATACTGTCAAAAGTTTCACACAGTGGTCGAGTGCTGATTTGCAGTTTAAGACCAGAAACACTCAAAATTCTAATTTTTGTTAGACACAGGGGGACACATCCAAAGGGAATGGAAAAGACTAGTTATGGCATGCAAACAGGTGGGATAGATGTAAGCGCACACGTCTGTGAACTGCAGCTTTTGAGTGTTGCAGAATATAAAGTCTATGACTCTGCTGTGTGTCTCCACAGGACTCTGGAGCCTAATTATAGAGCTGTATGAAAAAGTTCTGCTTGTCAGCAGAACCGGCAGGGGGAAAAAAAATCCACATTTTTGCACATTCACAGAAGAATAAAATATTTAGGCAGAAAATCATCATTGATGCAGATGGACACTTACAGAACAAAAATGGGTAATTTTTGTGCAGCTCCGCTTGCCACTAGCATAGCCAGAATACATTTGGTGGCAGATTTAAAATCCAGCCTAGAATTCCTCAGTCACTGTCAGTGGCAAAATATGCTTCATTGGGCAGTAGGGGCTGAAGGTTTCAAATAAACTCAAGGTATTGGAGTTATCCCTAAATGAATGGGCGGGATGACACCAAATTTTGTGTTGCTGCACTCATTTATGCCAGCACAGAATTTGGCTCTGGATGGTTTTGAGTCCTTCTGGGTAAGGATTAGCCACAAAAGCCCACTCATGACTACAAAAAGGCAAAATGTGGGGATACGTCCATGTCGTGGCAATGAAGAAAGAGAACTAAAAGAGGCATAAGAAATACACACAAATTGTTAAACAGCAGTCAGCACTTGCTAGTGGTCAGTGGACTTCAACTACCGGCTTTCATTGTACTTAAGGACACTGTCTATAAATGTTTACTTTGGGTGCAAAGAAATATGCCCATAAAAGAGCTAGTCTATACCCAGAACGTGTCACAAGGATCACTATGGTATTGTTAGGAGAAATATAGCTGGACAGGATGGTAAGCACAATACACCTCTGATTCCTAGTGGTGTTCAGGTGACAGTATATCAAAAAAACCTCAATAACCCACATCAGTGTTCTGCGTGCGTGTTGTGTGATCCTCCATATTCCCAATAGAGGGGTTGCCTGTTTGCAGATACAGCTCTGTGACACAGAAGGGGACTAATTTATGTAGATGCTCTCCTTCTTCCCCTTACTTAGCACTGAGCAGAGAAAGTAGGATTCATCACTGCACATTCCCCACCATTTCTGCACTACCCAGCCTGTGTTTACAGCCTCTTGGTGGAAAGCCTGGCTCTTAAACTCAAGCTGTAGTGACCTGTGCTTTCAGCTTTGGGTAAGTGTTTTTTTCTTAAGCTTGTTAAATGTGGTGTGAATTTAATGTGAAAGTGCTTTTTTCTTATTTCTTTTTTCTTTCTTTTCCCTCAGCATCATCTAATTCAGCAGTCCTTGGTGTGCTAGAGTCTCTTTAATGTATCTCAAGCCACAGGGACTTCGGCTTTACTGCATTAAGAAAATACATTTATTTACTGGCTTTATATCTGACAATGGGAGTGATGAAGAGTTGTGTTCTCAATACTTCCCTCACTTTTTTCTTTTTTTGTCTGACATTGGCAATAAAATCCAAAATACAGAAAAGGCAAATCAAGCACACAAATTAAGAAATGTGATCTCACGCCACTCAACATACAGGAAAAACTCAGGTGATGAGGAAACCAAAGGAAAATGGCAATAAAAAAGACTGCATTAGAGAAAAAGAAATATAACTAAAGTCACAAAATCCAATCATATTTTAAAAATACTAATACATTCAGAACAAAAATTAGTAGAAAGTAACAAAAATCACCTGTGATAAGCCCTTCTGTCCATAGTCTGCCAAAGTTTCTTTTGACTGAACCGTTAGACTGTTTTATTAAGCAAGGAAAAACTATTTCTTCCCATGTCTCTGATGTGTCTTAAAATCTGTTGTACAGCATAAACAAGTAAAACAACTCTATGTCCAGTGTGCTTAATCCTGGAAGTTAGTTTGGTTTGGTTTCATTTTTATTTTCAAGTTAATGGATAGAGGTTTTCTCAGCCACTTCACAAAACAAGATTTGGTCCAATAGAAGGTAAACTTCTGTATTTGTTTGCTCTGTCACCTCACCACAGTACTATAATAAACCATGAAAAAAAAAAAAAAAGTCCAAAATCACAGCCTTGCACAGAGCTCTTTACAGTCTGTTTCTTCCACTGACAAAATATTCCAGATCTTATTATACCACCTACAGGTAGATTTTAGAGGAATACTTGGGATCCCCTAAGCTGCTTAGTTACACTCCTGTAGGTTGCAAAAGCAAGTGTGTCCATTACATTTTTTAAGACGTTTTTCATAACCCAAGATTCTTTTGACTTTAAATCAGTCTGCACAAAGCAGTCTGTTATCTTTTTCTGAAATCGCAGATACCACATGAAACTAACATGCAGTTGTTGAAACAGAGAATATTTTAGTAAATACTAAAATTGTTAAATTGATCACACTGTCTTATATGCCAGTTTTTATTTGATACAGAATGTCACATATGAAGTCATGTAATCATTTTCTGTTGAAGAAAAATAACTAAAACTATGATACACCTCTTTTTCTCTCATACTGGAGTCTTGTTTACAAATCCTATAATCCTATATAACCATGCACACATCGTTTATAATTCCAACATATTTTTTTGTAAGCTTTGAGAGAAATCCTTAGCAAATTCCTCTACATTCCTTTATTAATAGTCTTTGCAACTAAAGTCACGACGTTTCAAAAGAATTATTTTACAAAGCTTGACAAAGAAGGAATCTTGATAATAACTTACAGATATTTACTGAAAACTTCCAGATATAACAGAAATCTTGAACAAGTAAGTTATGGTGGTAAATGACCTTTTAAGGGTATAATCTTTATGCTTAATGCTTCTCAATGTGCTCAAGCTTATTTATTTTCTAGAAAAGGGCTTTGCTTTTTTGCAGAGCTTGATCAACCAGTCTGTCTTGCTTCAACTTTGCAGAAAATATGCAAGAATTTAATTCAAATTCAACTGAATTATGCTACTTTAATGCTGCATATTTTCTCCTGTTGTTGATTAATATACCCCTTGTGCAAACATCTTCCTCCTACCTGATGCCTTCAGTAATGTCTCAATTCGTTGCTGATGACATTCAAATTTCCTCCAGAGATACCTTGTGAAGTCACAAATAGAGGATTATGCCCATCAGTGAATGACTCAGGCACAAAGTGATTGATAAGCCAAATAAATGCTTAGACGTTAGCAGTCAGTCAGTTGTGATATGCAAGGGGGAAAACAAGACTGCAGACATTTCAGCTATATATCTTGTTTTCTTAATTATCTCTTTGTGTGTCAATGGTCTTCTTAATAAATTATCCTCTCTCATTATCTGATCTGTTCTACATTTTCAGTTATGGCTCTTCTCAAAACCAAGTAACGTCAGTCTTTCTCAGCCCGAAGCTATTTCAATACCCAACCTGCATCCCCAAAGTCTGGACAGAGGAAATACTACACAACTGTTTTTGAATTGAGAAACAGTGCTTGCGCTGAGTTCTATGTAAGCAATAACTCATGACACTGCATAAGTTTCAACGGAGTAAGAACACCCTGAGTATCCTGCATAGCAGAAGACTGAGAAATCAAGACCATGTATAACCTCAGATGTGCAGAAGTCAAAAACCAAACAAAGAATAAGGCCACAGCACAGGAAATACATTAGTAAGCACAGAAAAAAAAATAATAAAAAATAAACTGAATGGCATTTTAATTTATCTTTATGTCCAGAACTTCAAATGCTTGTTTGGAATACAACCACCATTTTGTGTGCTAGGCATACTGGAATTCCTATACAGGACTAAGACAGCTCATTAAATTTTCAGTATTTTCTATTCCATCCATTTCAGAGTATGTCCATCTTGTCCCCCGTTCAAGCCATCACAAGAATAAATGTAAAGATAAATGAAAAATCCTGATTACATTGCAGTAACATGAACGTGACAAAGCTGAATGACTCTGCCAGACCAACAGTGCTGAACGTCACAAAAGTGTTCCAGCATGCTCAGAATCATTTTTCAGTGACTATAATACTAAACTTTTGGAAAATGTCCTCTGTGAGAACCATCTCAGAAGAAGAGATAAAATATATACTGTAACCTTGTTAACTCATTTTCGTATGGTTTTGTTCATTACACTCCCTATGTGGAGACCCGAAGTAACTGAAGTCAGACAGCATAAGAAAGTCTGTGGAGTAAGCTCACAGGGAAAACTGGTCATCTTTTAGAAAAGATAATGCATCTGTACTTAAACAGGTAATAATTAGCCACTTTTGCCAAAAGCAGATTTCTGTTAAGCTCCTTATCAATTACTACTTAGTTTTGAGAGCACATTTAGGGGGAAATTATTGCAACAAATGTATCTTCTGGATATGTCTTCTTTATGACTAAGTAAGAATTACAACTTTTCAAGTTTAGTGCCTTTTCAAAATAAGGTTATGAGGGCGTTATGCTGACAGATTAGCTGCTTCTGATACTATGACCACAGTCCTTTTCATTCATGTGCCCACCTGTGTAGCTACTACTCTTGGTTGGATGCATTGCTATAGCAGGTTGGTTACTACCTGCAACAGAAATGTTACAACCACAGGACAATGCCCCTCACATACTTAGTGGAGACTATAAAACCAATAAAATATAATGGGGTTCATGAATTCTTGCAAAGCAATGCTATTTGGTTAGGCAAGATACCCGAAAGACTGGACTGATATTATGTCTACACGAATTACAAAGCTGTACATTTAGTCTCGATCAGAACGATTTGCAGGCTAGGATATATAGTAAATCTTAAACTTCTGGCTCCTACAAAAACGAGCATTTTTACTCACATTGAGACTGAAGCCACACTTCCTGTACATGGAATGGAAAATTGTCATCCTCTATTCCTCTCAGTAACTGCGATGAACTACCTTCAGTGTTTGTCTGCTTTCAGTTTCAGCAGCAGAAGGTTCTCTGAAGATATCATGTTTTAACACAATTTACAATAAAACCTTTAAGAGCGTACTGAAAAAGGAAACTCCCAAAAGAGGCTTCTGATGGATGGAAAGAGTTTGATGCACTTTCTATTTCTAGGTATGAGAATGGAGAAGAGTTATCAGATTTTCCTGAGACTGACATGTAAGTTTGGTCCTGAAGGAGATATAAAGAGGTGAGCTATGGTGTTGGTAACTACTACATGACAGCATGAATTACTTTGTCATTCTGACACAACCTCATGGCTCTGTAAGCTTAGGAGCTAGTCTGAGTGGATGATGACACAGAATAAGTATAGGCATGTGTGATCAAGAACATTAGCTCTAACATGGGTGGTAATTCTAATGTTTTATTATATTCACAGCAGACAGTATCTGCTATCATATTCCCTTGTTATACATCCTCTTACAACACCTAAAACTTGATTTGTGGCCTTCTTTATGAAGTACAGTGAGAAATCATCCTGAACTCCCTTTTAGAAAGCAGCATATAACCAAAGATAACATTTTACTATGATTCATACACTGTGGGATATTTCCACAAATCAGCCAAGAAATTAATTATAAAAACAAACAGATTACATTCCCTTCCACTAGACAGAAAATGTTATTGTTGCTTTCATTTCCCCTTGCAAAGATACAGAATCATTAGTATATAATACGTGTGTGTATAAAACCAGGTATACATATATATACACACATTAAGAGGCATTGAGATCTCAAATTTAAGTAAAATCAGAATGTATTTATCTTACCAAGTTTTAACAATTTTGTAATTTTTTAAAAGACACCGGCCCTCTAATGTAGTGTTATTGATCAGAATTGCTCAGAAGATACAACTCTGTAGGGACTCCATCACTTCCAGACAGAGTATTTTTTCCTCGTAAAGTGCTAAGAAGTTGATAATACAGAGTGTGAGAGACCCTGAAAAAAGCATCAGAGAACCTCTACACAGAAGGAGAAAAATAAATTCTGCAAAACACCTACCAATATAATATTAGCAAGAGAATGTCTATTTGGCATTGATTCTCAGAAATTAAGAATGCTGTATAAACTGCGGTGGATTTCAGTTTAGTATTTTAGACTACAAGAAATTGTTCAAATGGTAGGTGGTTCTGAAACTGAGAGAAAGTGCAATGCAGAAGCAGACAGCAGGAGCATATGGAGGGAGCAGACCAACAGTGGCAAATTATGCAGTGAATTCAGAGGAACTAAAGTCTATGTTGCAGGCTACACGCAGAAAGACAAAATCATTTAGAAGAACCATTTTTTCAATATCACTGAACAAATCACCTCAGATGGGTCAATGACAGCTGTTTGATATGTATATTCTTAACATATATAGTTTCCAATGCCATCAGTAAAGATTTGCATTAATTAGTTAAAATAACTATTCCTATAATTAATCTAATTAGAAAACTTTCAAGTGTGCTGAATCTGTTCAGTGGAACAGATTTTTCTGTATTGCTAGCAAATCAGATTTTTCTTTTTCTTTTTTTTTTTTTTAATATGCCAGCTTTTTAGCAAGCAAGAAAGAAAACTGGATCTCAGGTTGTCACTTAAAGGATCATACTTTTAACCTCCTCCTTTCATCCAAAGCTCCTTACCTTTACTGACACCCTCTGGTCCCTATCTCTAAGTCAGGTTTGAATTCATTCCAGCACTCCATCCAAAATTTACTTTCCAAATCAATATTTTGTGGAGCACAGAACTGGACATTTTCTGAAATCCCCATAAATCATATCACTGATTCCCCAATAGTTCATCATGTCAGCAATTTATTCAGGGGACTCAAGCAAATTTACCAGTCATGACCTTCCTGTATTGAATCTGTGCTGACAGCTCTAAGTTACGCATTTCTTAAGGTTGCGCTTTATTACTTCCTAACAGCAGTGGTTTTAATCATACCTTTTATCTTAGTTGCTAGGATATTTTTCCTCAAGATCTGTTGTCAAAGCTGGTTTCTTCCACGTTCTCAGCTATAATTCAGCCAGTCAGACTTCTTGTATTTTCTGTTTTCATTCTTAGTACATCTGCCCTCATTATAAAATGAATTTAAGTTCCCTTCTCCTGACATTTTAACCTAAAATTCAAAGTATGACCTTCAGCTTCATATTGACCAACAAAACTAAAGTCTCCCGACCATCCATCTTCTATCCACCCAGCTATCTTCACACTTCATGTCACGGTCTGCTAGTTCTGACTTTTTGCAGGGACATTTGCTGTGTAAGTGTATGAAACAGAAGAACTGCATGTTGAATAGTCCACTTTTAAAACTAGTTAGCTGTTATCACCTTTAAGAATGCTTAATGCTTCATCTTCCTTCCTTTATATACTTGTTGTCTTCCAAGACTTTGTCTTCTTAATGACATCTCTTAATCATTCACATAGTTAAAAGTAAATTGCCACAGAGGGCCACTATACATGAAATATTCCTCAGTTACTATAGTTCATGTCTCAATTTTCTGTCTTCCGTTTAGAATACCTCACACTAGTAAAAAAGAGTCATTCCTCCCAAAAAGAGAGACAGTGGAATTTTGGTGGGTTTTTTTCCACTTATGATTTTGCAGATAAATGCTTTAGTGATTAAAAACAATTTATGAAAATACATTCTTACAAATTTTAATAGATATTTTTATAGCACTTTGAAGTAACTACCCAATTATTGCTAATTCTTTTGATATCCACTGTAATAATATTAATCACAATGAACTGATTTTGTATTGATTGTCACTAAGTACTTCTGAAGGAGTTCTACTATAATTCAGCAATAATTAATTGCACATTTATTAATTGGAAAATGTCATCCAAATTTTAATTATTGGGAATCCCCCTTAGCTTTTGGCTAACAGTGAACATATAATTTATTTGTAGTTTCAAACTTCAGGATCTGATCCAAAACTCACTGAAGACTAGGGGAATGTTAACTCCTTAGAAAAATTTGTCATCAGGTTCTTCATTAAAAAACATTACTGAAAATATGTCATTCAAGGAAAGTGTTACTTTTAGAATTCAAAACATGAACAAACTTTGCAAACACATTATGTTATGTTTCTGAAATTTTGCAACACACAGAAAAGTTTAGCCTTAAGTAGTCATGTCACACTATCTTGTGTAACTTCTGTGTTATGAAGTTTCTGTGCTCAACAGTAACGAAACTAAACATCTGAAGAAGTACAGGTACAGTAACGGAAGCCGATTATTTATCTAAGATAAAAATCTTAAAAAACACAGTCACACTCTGTTATAGAAATAGTCCTCAGTTCATCTTCTACCCAGCTCATAGACATTCCACATAGTCTTATTCACTGTCCTCACATCATACAGGAAAAAACAGTGAATCTTTATGTCATTTCATCTCCTCTGCCTGTCAGCAAAGCAGAACAGTCCAGGCACCGTACTTTTCTAATTCAGGAGATAATTGTTTATCCCAAAGCCAAGTACCATTCTGAACTTCATAACAACACAACTTTAGTGCATCACTATAAACTCAATACACTAGATTATTTTCTGTTTCACCCTCAAGAATTAGCACAGTAGCTCTCCCAAACATAAAAAATAGCACATTAAAATAGGCATTTTTTTCTCTGGAGTAGGCATTTGTTCTAAAAGCCTCACATCTCTTTTCACAACTCGTTTGCTGCAGTCGTTTGCTAGCTAAATGACAGGAAGCATGCAGGAGATCACAGTAATTTCTGCTTCAACTTTTTTCCTCAATTTTGACAACAAATTCAACATTAGATTCCAAACAAAAAGCAAAACACATAAACCTGAAGGAGCCCAAAAATCGGATCTCTGGCCATTGCTGGCTTCACAGGAGACTGCTCACGGAGATGCCGCGATGGATACTACAACAAATAATCTGCACGCACTCCAAAGTCTAACCAGGGAAACCAGTGCCTGGCTGGGGGAATGGCAGAGACACTTACCGCTGCTGTGGCACCGTCTCTCTCTCGCCCTGACTCTCAGTCTCTCTCTCCCATCCTCCTGACAGCCTCAAATATAGCAGTCCCTTATGGTGCTGAGCCTGTGTGGAGCAGAGGATTGCAGAGTTGTTTGGGTTTTTTTTCTTTTTTTTTTTTCTCTTTTAAACCATCCAGAGGTAGTTCTCCAGACCCGACCGCCTCCCCTCGCCTCGCTCACTGATGAAGAGACCCAGGTGAAGGCATCCGCGCCGGCAGCTCCCGCGAGCCCCTCCCGGCCCCGCCGTGCCCCCTCCCCGGCGGGGGGGGACGAGGCACCTCCCCCGGCTGCTCCCGAGGGGCGGCGGAGGCTCTGCCCGCCCCTGGCTGGATGAGTGTGTGTGTGCGCGTGTGTATGTGGACGCTTATGTGTGTGCCATCTCACACTGCCGCCCGCGGTTCGCCCCTACCCCTAAGCGCACACGGACTCCCCCCTTCTTTTCTCCTCCTCCTCGCCGCCTTCCTCCCCGATTTTCTCCTTTTCTCCACTCTGCCCCGGAGCGTGAAGGCAACAGGATGACTTGACAAGCGCTCTTCCCCGGTCTATTACTCCTCTCGAATCCAAGACACCAGCTTTCCCCAGAAATCACTTTTTGCCCCTATCCCCTTCTTCCCACCCCCTTCCCCATCCTTCTTCCAGGTAGATTCTTTATTTAAGATTTTTTTTTTTCTTAAATGTAAATTGTTCCCCTCCAGCGGTAATGACTCTCGCTCCCCTCCGCGCCCTGCAGCCGGGCGCTGAGAACCGCGGCCGCTGCCTCCACCGCGCCGCGCCCGCGCAACCTCCGCCTTTATACAGCGGCGGCTGGAAAAACACCAGTGGCAGCAAGCCCGGTGCCAGCAGCTGTAGCTCCGCGGCTCCGCCAACCCCTTCCCTCTCTATTCCCCATCATCCATTCGCTTTTAATTGCACACCGCTTCAACAGCTCGCAGCGCCCCGCCTCGCCCCATCTTCCGCGCTGCGCTCCGCGCTGCTGCGCCCTCCTGCCATCCCCCCGCCTCTGCTCGGGCTGCGCAGCCGCTCCCCTGCGCAGCACCGCCCCCGCGGCCGCTGCGCTCCTGGCCCTGCGGAGGTGGCGCGGGTGCGGAGCCCTGGGTAGGGCTACGGCGCCGCCGCTCGTTCAAATTCGCGTTTTTCGTGTTTTTCGGCATCTCCGTGCTCATCCTTATCTGTACTGCCTGCTCACACTCTGTGGCTGTAATGGCCACCCTCAGGATCTGGGCTGATTTTAAATCCTTCTTTTTCCTGTAGCAATGACAACTTTCTGCTTTAACATTTAGTACTACTCTTCTATATTTTTCTTTCATATCTTTTTTTTTTTTTTCCTTCCAGATTAGGTCTCTTTTTTTAACTTATCCGTTAACTAAATGTTGTCTAATTCCTATTCTCCAAGATTTGTATCTGCTTCAGTGACCGTGTTGCAATGTTTTATACTTCCTGAGCCTGTGTGGTGTATAAACACGTGTGTGTGCCTTTTCCTTTACTAACATGTCTTCGTGTTTATTTATTTTCCTATCTCAAGTATTTTCTGATTATTTTTTAGAAATGGTCTTTTATTTGTTTTCGATTCATGGGGAAGAGGAATTGTTTAATTTTGGAATTTGCTGGGGGTTCTTACAGACTCTAATCTTAAATCTTGGCAATACTGATATGAGTTTTTTCTCTGTGTCTTTTGCTTGTCTTTTATATTGAAGCCTCTAGCAAGATAAGTTTTTGGGGATGAGTGACACTGTTTTATACACTTTTGTGGTCTTGTATACTATATGGAAGTCTGTCCAAGGATTTGCAGCTTGGCACCGTGTTAAATGAATTCTACCCACTAATATCAGTGAGGATGAGCTGAATAAACTCCCCCACTTTTAATTCCTTTTTTTTTGTTACTCTAGGATTGTAAATTTCAGTTCGTCATAACCGCCTACCACTGTCTTAACTATCATAGTGAAAGAGAGAGAATGAACCCATCATTAGAAATTGACTTTGCATGCACTAGCCCATACAACACAGAAGAAAATTGTCTCCACAACTGTGAATGGGTCTCTAGGTATATTTTTGTGGGACAAGTGATGTTGACACTTGACATAGTTTCTCTTCATTGACTCATTTCATTGAGTATTATCATCTGGTCATTATTTCTGGTGTTACTAGGTTACAAGACAGCATTTAATCAGAAGCCACGAATAGTGACTGCATTAATTCTAATCTTATGAATAACTTATGAGACTCCATTTCTCAATATTTCTAAAGTGAAAGTTAAAGCCAGAAGCATTTTTGCTAATAAATTTATTTTTTACATACTGTAGTCATTTAGGACAATAGTGAGGAATTATTTGTGAAAAGGTGACTTTCACTGGTTACTTGTGTTTACAGGTAGAGATGGAATTAAATAGATTTTTTCAAATTTTATTTTTAAGTCATAAAGAGTGGATTTTATGGCCTTTATCTTCCCTTGTGAAGTTCATAGGTCAAGGTTATTTTTAAAGACTACTATAAGGCTCACATGCCATACCCATTGGGTTACCTTATTTTTGCTTTTAGCTCACTTTTATCTAAGAATTCTTGCCAAGGCAGTGTCATGGAGGTATACAGAAACCGATTCAAACAAAAGATAAGCTCGAACTTTATTTCATGACAACACCAAAACCAAGCAGCAGAAAGCAATGAAAACAGAGGCAATCCAAAATCGATCAACACCCTGATGACATTTGACACACCACTGTAGGTTCGTTGTACCAGTCAGAGTATTACTGCACGTTAGCACATGAGAACGATAATCTGAAGCGCACACATGCTCATTCACAAAGGGGAAGCTCTCTCAAGGGTGCCCAGAAGAAATAATTGCTTGCCAGGGGCAGGGTGAGGGCTCTCTCAAGAATATAGCCAGAAGAAATAATCACTCACCAGGGGTAGAGGTGAGGGTTCTCAGTCCCAGGAAGATTCCTTAGGCAGCGTCGCTGGCTGAAGAGGAGAGATTCCAATCACAGACCCAGTGCTGTGAGAAGACCAACTCAAAAGCGGTTTCTGGTGGGGTTCGCATTTATAACCTGGTCGGATCTGAACTGTGATCATATATGATCATGTCCAAAAGATTCTCTGGGCTGAGGCACCCCATTGGCCAGGGGCATCGTCTGATGATAGAGGAGTCCTGCTTCTCTTGCTCCCCCAGCTCGGGGTGTACGTGACAGGGGTCACTGTACCGCAGTGGGTGCGTGATGTTTGACACCCAACCAAAGTGCATGCAGAATGACAGCCAAGGTGGGGTGTAAGAGGTACGAAACGAAGGGTGTGAAAGAGCCAGTGGCTACCATGTTAGAAGCCCTGGTACCATGTGTCACAGGTACCTATTTATTTTGAATGGCTACTTTTTATGTTTGTTTCCTTCCTTTTAACTTCACATCAGCAGTATTTCTACAAGGACATATTTTTACCTTTTCATTCAATATAATTAGAGATTGACTGTGTATGTATGAGTACCAGTTTTATTTTTCCTTGACAGCTAAGTGGCACACAGCTTTTAAACAGGTTAACATTAAGTTTGATTGTGTGCATCCTTTGCAAGGTCAGTTCTGGTTTTACTCCATCACTGTAAGACCATGAACTGGTTTATGGCATATATGTTCAATGTTTAATGCATTGGCAGTGAATGATATTCACTTCTTTGTTAGAGTAATATTGTTGTTATAGACTTTAAGTCAATCTAGCTGCATTTTGCATATTTGATCTAGTTGTCTAACCATCTCTGTATGAATGCCCTAATCTCTCTATCTTGATGTCCCCAGTGGGCAAGCAAACAGATGCAGCACATCTGCAGAGTCTGAATTGTTTCTGAGCTCTTCTCTTATTTGTTTTGTACATCTTTCCTTTTAATTCAATCTCTCTTCTTCTTTTAAGCAGAGCGTAATGTAATATTTTTCTTTGTCACATGGAGAGCTACCTGAGCAATACCATTATTATTGGGACATTTCGCTGTACTTTCTTAACCAATTGATGCATATAAGTAAAAGTTAGGGAGTGAATCTTGAAGAAAATAATTGGCTGCACAACTTTCTCCTACACATCTGTGTCTGCAACAGCACTCGGGGTGTATCTTCAGAGTAGCGTGAGAGCTTCTCTTTCTCTTCCCCTCCCAATTTATAACAAGATATTCCTTCAGGTACCTGGTGGACAGTATTTAGCAAATACTAATTTTTGAAAGATATGCATTTGCCCTATTTTAGTACATAACTGTATCAACTTAGTGGCAGCGACTGTATTTTGTCCTCCCCTAGAACATCTGGATAGACTCATTCAGTTCCTCATGGCTGCATAATTAGACTTATGAGAGAATTTTGTAGGGGGATAAGCAGAATTATGTGTAAATGTGACACATAATTCTTCAGGCCTTGGGCAAACAGCAGAAGATGCAGAGCCTACCATGCAAGCTTTCAGTTATAGCAGATAATTAACAAACTGGAGATGTTAGCAAAGGGAAGAAGTTGCTGCATAAAATAAACAAAAATAACCAACCTCTGGGGACTTGAGCCTCCTAAATTTTCAGAAGTGCAGACAGATGACAGCTGGTCCAACATAAAGACTGGCAGAAAGTTAACCTGTTTGAAAAACTTTTGAAGCAGCCGAATGAAGCATGTTCTATATTGCAGATTTATATAAAGTCACAGCAGTCTTTTTTATTCTGCAAGAGAAACTTCTAAACTGGATATATTGTTTAATTAAACCATGGTCTAAGTAAGAGAGGATTACAGAGCCATACTGCAGTTAGTCAAGCACCTGAAGGGTGGTGAGGCCCTTCTGTTCTTTGGTGGGCAACACCCAGTGTAAACTTCCACTGCCGCCTAGTTGAAGACAAAATAGGCTGGGTACTATGTATTTTGATGTATCCAGGTATACAGGCAGTATATTACTACCAAAACAATGGTCATCGAACAACAAACTAGCAATGCTGTGGTATTCAGTTATTTACAGAAGGGACAGGCTTGGATTTCCGTTGTCTCTGCAGAAGCCACAGCCACTGGGAGAGCCTTAGGGAAGTGACAAATGTGAACATCTTAGGCTTATACCAAATGCATTTATACATTGATTCTCCACTGAGTGTTACTGGCTTTGCGAAGAACTGGCCCGAAGGAAGCCAGCAGAACAGGTTCTTAGCAGTCAGTCTCCTGGCTACTGACAGAAGCAGGATAAACTGGCCATGGGAGAGGATTCCTTTTATTTTTCCTTGTGTGCTTTGTGTGATATGTTTTTGTAGCTTAGAGGCAGAATAAAGATAAGGGATGTGCAGATTCATATTTTCTCCTAACCTTGTGAGAGACATACCTGGAACATCTGTTGTGAGATACAGTGCATTGCTTTTGATGCTGTGATACAACTGTACTAGTTGGTATGCTGGGAACAGCAAAACCATAATTTTCCTCATTCCTTCCATCTTGATCTTCACCATATGCACAGGAAGGATCTAGTGGCCCCTGGAGACTGAGTTTACATTCTACAAAAGTGGAGCAGATCTTCTTCTTCACATGGGAGCAAAACCCACAAAGGGGTGAGGAGTGGAGAAAGAACAGATCTGTTTACCACTGCAACCATCCCATGGCAACATGAGCTGTTCGGATAGCAAACTATTTAGATGTGGTGAGTCATAATCCTCAAAGTAGAGAAAAACAGAAAGGGGAATGAGAGGTTCTCTGAGCACCACACAATTTTAGAACAATGCTTAATTATACTTGAATGTTCCAGTGACAAAGAAAACTGGATGATAACAAAGATAAATCCTAGTATATTCCTAACTCACATTTCCAAAGAGTGAAGAGCATGAAGGATGAATAAACTGCCCTCCACTCAATCACAGAATGGTCAGAGACCATGACTTTTGAATGCAGACAAGTAGATACTAAATGCAGGTTCCTAACTTATATTCAATAGCTAAATATAAATGGCCTGATTTTTTCAAAGATGTTGAGCAATTTTAGATTCCTCCGATTTCTGTTGGTACTTAAGAAAAAAACCAGACTCTTCTGTTTAAGTATCAAACAATGGTACACAGAATTCTGCCCTTATAGATCACGTCATTACAATCTACTTTGTAAAATATTTGAAGATACTATTGTGCCTCACAAAGATGCTCCGAAAGAAAATAATTTCCCTATTTCTTCCTGTTAATGAGGCAGATGAGGGACAGAATTCCCATAGCTCTAAGTGTGCAGTAAAAAATGCTTTTATTTCTTTATTTTCTCCTATCCCCTCCCACCCCAATTCAACAGAAATACACTAAAAGAAGTGGCTTGATGTGGGAAGTATCCTTGTCACTAAAAAACTTCTTAGGAGTATAGTATACCTGCAACTACACTAGCAGTGAATTAAGATTTTCACTACTTCTAAACAACGAGCCTTTAGTTCTAGGTGGTTTTCCTGTTGAGGAAAATAACAAAAATCTGGAACTTATGACATAAGCTATTTATGTAACCCACAGTGTATGCTATTATCTTTTTTTCCAGAAGATTTGTGACTCTGTGAATGAAGTATGAGGAAGACAAAGTTCCTGCAGTTTTCAGACTCCCATTGCTTTCTGGAATAGTCACTTAAGCATTTCAGGGTCACAAAAATAAAAATAGGAATTCTGGAATATAACACAATGTCCAAAACAATGCAATAAATAATGTAATATATAAGTAAAGCTGGATAAAGGTATCCCCAAGAAACCTAAGTGATACCATTAGGAAGTCCTTATTTGGTAAATTGTGTATAACTGAATTTGTGAACTCTTATCTGAAAATAAATAAAAAAAACCCAAGCAAACCAACTAACCCCTTTTCCAAATGCCATTATGAAAACAGAAAAAAAGGAGGAAGGAGGGAGAAAGGAAGACTATATCTATAAATCACTTCCCCAAGTCTGAGACAGTCTCAGATTATTCTGCTAATCTCAGAGTCTCCCAGAAGACTTGACAATTCTACTTCATTGAGTTTCCTACAATCATGCTACCCCATAGAAGAAAACATTTGACTGAGAATGTTTGAAACTGAGGGAGTTTGTAGCAGCTGCAATTAAAATAGCACAAATAGCATTCCTGAGTTTACCTACAAACCTGACCAAGGGGATTAGATTCAACATTTGACTTTCCCTTTGAAGTTTTATCCTTTGTATGACTGTTTCTCATGAATGGAAAATTTGGAACACCCTATATGATAATTATACAAAAGAAAGCTAGAATGAGGTTATTTATTTCTTTAAGTACAACTGGAACAACCTACTTGACTCCAGTATTAATATGCTGAGTACCTGATAAATCTAGTTATATACAGATGGCATTAATTTAATAAAATAAATTGATTTAATCTACTAATAAATTTTATTGATGATGACTTGGCAGGTGAAAACACAAATGAAGATGACTTTGAAATCTTTAAATGTTTTTTGAAGAAAATACAATAATCTGATCATCTTTCATTTTAAGAACCAAAAACTAAATAAATTGAACTGAGGTTATAGCATATAATTTATAAAATATATACATAGATTTCAGCATAACACAGAGAACATTAATTATAGCACTTATTTCACAGCTGTTCTATGAAAGCTCAAATAAAATGTGTCTACAATTAAAACTGAATATATACTGACTTCATTAAGTTAACAGCTGCACCAATAACCAATACCAAGGAACACACTCTACTATGTTAATGTCTTGACACCATCTGCAACAATCAAAACTATTGAGTTTTAAAGTGGATGATGTCTTACTAGTATTGTGATCACAGCTACCACAATATGCTTACACATGCTACTAAAGTGGATTGATCTATTTCAAGGGAACTTCAAGGGTTATGTGCTGCAAAACAATTTCCTAAGCAGAATTGCGTTTGCCAGGAAGTCAGAAACAGAAATTCCTGGTGGCTTCTTTCCAGATCTCATGTGCTCAAACATGAGTTTCTCATGTGTCCAAACAAAAATTCAACTTTGGAGCAAAAATGGGGGAAGAGACTGAAATAGCATAGGAAATCTTTATGCTAGCAGTTCCTTTTTACTGTTCTGACATTGAAACACTGTCGTGTTAACCCCTCTTTCAAAGTATAACTTCCAGCTTAGAAAAAAGAAAAATTAAAAAATTCACCCAAAAACCTCATGAATCCCATCTTATACAATCATAAAGGTATTTGAGCAAATATATCAGATTTTAAAATCTGTTTCACAAATTCTCCTAACATGAAAGCAGTAACAGATATTAAGAGGCATGAAATCATACCCCAGCAAGGCAGAATTCCATTAAATTTGTACAGCAGTGTGTCTCCAGTGGTGGGTTCTCCTCCAGCCTCTGGTCTGGGGTGTGAACCTAATCCATTCTATCTGTTCCTCTGAGTTTTGACTACCAACGTCCTACATATTGCAATCTGCCTGTCATTGCAAATGTTTAAGTTACACATCCTTGCACAGCTGGGCCCTCCCTGTCTCTGCAGTTCTTCCAAATTTCCAGTATGAGTCCCTCTTTTCTATCATTACCTTTCCTGCCTTGTTTCCTCGTTTCTGTTCTTCCACACTCTTCTTGTTTTCTGGTTACAATGTATGACTTGTGTAGCTTTCACAGCTCTACGTCCCATCTTCCTTATGTTCCTCTTCCCAGAGTCCATTTCCTTGCTTATTGATTACAGCATTTTTTTCAATCTTCAACCTTCTCGCACTCTTTCTCTCAGGTTTCTTGTCCCAGTCTGCTCCTTCCCTCAACCGTCATCTTTTGCCCTCTGTTTTTTGTCTTTGTGTCAGATGTTATGATGCTTTTTTTCACATTTCCCACACTTCTACATCACTTGAGCATCAACAAAGAAATACCTTAAGGCTCTAGGAAAATAATCTATTAGTTCACGGTTTTGCATGCCATGCCCACATTAACTGGCACTGAAACTCAGGAAGAGTCTTCCGTGGTCTTTGTAATTGTGGTCTGGACTGTGTCACTTTCCAGGTATGAAACTTCCTCAAACAAGTCAGAGCTCTGATTTGGAAGGCAGAAGCTGTGGGAAATGTACCTGTGAAACCTTTCAGGCTTTCCAAGCTACTGTGGAAGTATATTTTTGGGGGGTTTTTAGCATGGGAAAAAGCAGTTTTATTACTGGAATGGTATCAGACACACCTCTGGCTTAAAAACAGATACTGCTAAAAGGTCAAGCTCTTGTTGTAAAGTGTTCTTAAAGTAACTGCTGAATTTGCTATACTTTAACATCAGTGAAAGAGTGTTTTTCTGTTAGCTTTTGTTCAGAAATGGCTGAATCATTTTTGCTGAAACATTTGTGAAGAAAATAAAATAAATCATCTGCCTGACAGACGTGCAGTGGAGAAAATTTCAATCCAAATGTAAAATTTTTTGGCAAAGTTAAATGCAGCTTCAATCAGAATCTTCTAATGAGAAATATTAAGCAAGAATAACTCCAAAGACACTACCAGCTCCATCTATAATAACATCTTTTTGTATTAAATTATCAACTATGTTATTAGTAATGAAAGTGAATATTAAACATCTGTTTTCCTTTCAAAGTGTTAACATAAAGGATGTGAGGGCTCTTAAAAAGTTGTCTTATATTAATCTTCTTTGTTAAAGTTGTGACAGGCTGGATAAGGTTTGATTTTGTAATGAACAGCTGTATGTGTTCCTTTAACCAGGAATGGCCACCCAGTTTGATAGATAGCTGTTGTGCTGTTTGTCCCTGAAAGCTAAAGCCTGAGTTAGGTGATGCCCTCTGAAGAGGAGAACTGCAGGTATCTAGGAGTCGTCAGACTTCTGGGGGAGAGAAAATTGTGGAAAATTTCATTTATTCCTCTGAGTCAAACTAGGAGTGATGGACAGAAAGAAGTAACTAGTGTGGAAACCACAGTGTGGTAGACGCTTCTGAGAGCAAGCTCACAACAGGGCCTCAGGGACAGAAAAATCAGCTTTTATAGCCAGCATGGGATTTGTTGTTGAAAAGGCAGCACTCTGCAAGGATGTAACAGAAAATAGGGAGACACTTTCTTTTTTTTCTTTTTCTTTTATTTATTTATTTTTTTAAGGCTATTTTCTAGTTTACTTTTCAATGAAAACAGCTTTTGACCTTCAGAGTGCATGGATGCTTTTTGGATTATGTCTCTTGCTCTAAGGAATTGTGGAGACAGATACACCTCAGAGCTCTATCATAAGGTTCCACCTCAGAAGATTAATTAAAAAACAAAAGATAATATATTTTTACTCCTGATTGAACTACTTCTGAAATGATTCAGCAAATGATGTGTTGAGTATTTGGTCTGATTTTGGTTATCGTTGTGAAACATCAGTCAGTGTAAAGCACCTTTACCATAGAAAATACCAGAAATAATGTTATAAAAGGAACTAAAATCTGTTCTATAGAATTTGTATTAGCATAGGATTAAGGTTTTGACAGATGACTTTCTGATTTTAATTGAACAGACTGAAAGCAAAACTATTTGTTTGAAAGACCTTTTGGCATGTATAGCCAAGCACCATTAAGTGAAATTTAAAGAGTGATGACAACATGTAAGATTTTTTTTTTTAACATAATAATAATTTAAAGCAGAAGCAATTTGTTAAGAATTAAATTGCATACTCTGCACATGCAGAAAAAAATGTTTTGTTCCCCACAAAAAATTTTGGTTTCTTAGGGAGAGTATACATACTAATTGAATAATAAACTCAGAAATATAATTTTTCCAAGTGCTCTGGTCTATTGTCTCCATAACAGATTCAAAACACTGATAGACTAATTGTACTTACATTAGGTACATAACACATTACAAAAATGACATAATTATGTTTTTACTGTACTTGATAGAGTTCAACATGCACTTTAAATGTCATGATACTATGAGAAGCAGCTGTAAAAGAATGCCATCTTACTCCTTCATTTAGGTTCCCATCAGGGACTTCCATAGCTAGTTTCCGAAGTCCGAAGGAGCATTAACTGCCACTACTACCATCTCAGGATGGTGTGAGAATATCCTTCTGCCTGATGCATCTTCCTCCTCCACCAGTGCCAATTATAACAGAGATGGTCTCCAGGGAGTACTGAAGATTTCCTTGCTGATGCGTAAAAGCTGCCATTGCCTACTTAGAATGATTCTGCAATGCTGTCAGTGACTAAAAGGTGTGCACCTGGACTATTAAATGTACTTTATAATGGTATGCCATTTTGTGTCATCTTTTGTAGCTTGAATATATTTTCTCCATATGTCCATTCATAACAACTGTCTGAGTGTCAATGTGACTGAAGGTTTTTAGTTCCAACAGTGGGTCCACATTGACCATTTATAGCCACATAGGTGTAAGAGGAGCAGTGAAATATATAGGATCACTACTTGTGTTTGCTCTGTGCCTGCCAGAAATTAAATGACATTGATCAGCATTATTGAGGTACCAATAAAAAGCAAACCTATGGTAGACATTGAGGAATTCATCACACCTAAAACTTTTAGTTCTTTTTTTAAATAGCAGTGCTGAATCCAGTTTGATTATATTGTGAAATCAATTGTAATAAATGCAGCCTGGAATATATATATATTACTAGTGATTCAAATGGGGAGAATGTTGATTTAAGGCATTTACACTGGCTTTTGCAAAGTCCCTAAAACTTTTATGGATTATTTCCTTCAGAACCTGCAAAGAGTATTAATAGTTCTTAAAAGAAGAGTATTAATATTTTTGAAACTGTGTGAAATATCATGGAAATCAGCCAAGTACACAGCCATGGCTGATGCACCTATCAAGGACCTTACTAGAATATCCTTAAAGATGACTTACATTCATTTTACTAGCTTTTAAAGAAGGCCTCTAATCCTCTTACAAATCAGTTGGCAAAATTCAGGTGTATTGTCAAACATTTATACTTGCTGTGTGGGAAAAGGAATACTTTGTTGTGTATTGATATCCTTATATCAATATTGGTCATGACAATATGATTTAAAGAGGATTAAAACTAGCAAGGAGAACTGCAGGTTTCAGAAGCAGCTTTAATTCTCCAAATTCCATGAACAACCTAGTCCGATTTTGGCAGTTTTATGCAGGGAGGAAGCTGAAATTATGCTCTGAAACTGCTGCACATTTCAAGTCTCTATAAAATCTCAATGACTGATCAGTCATGTCTCTAATGTCTTGTAGTTAAAGCACTGAACCAGTTTTCATGAGATCTGGATTCAATTTGTTGCCCTACTATAAACCTCTTGGATGGCTCTGGACTAGTGATTTGGTTTTTCAGTTCTTCATGCTTACTTTTCCTAACTTTATCAGAATATAGAGTATATTTTCTGAACTGGAAGACTGTGTAGATGGTGGAGGAGCCGACTAGGAGAGGTGCACTGCTGGATCTCATCCTCACTAACAAAGAGGGTCTGGTCGAAGCAGTAAAGGTTGAGGGCTGCCTGGGTTGCAGTGACCACGAGATGGTGGAGTTCAGCATCTTGTGTGGCAGGAACAGTATAGCAATTAGAATTGCAACCCTGGACTTCAGCAGAGCTAACTTCGGCCTTTTCAAGCAATTGCTGGGGGAAATCCCATGGGCAAGACTGCTTGAAGGAAAAGGAGCCCAAGAGAGCTAGAATGCATTCAGAGATCGCTTCTTCCATGTTCAGGATCAGAGCATCCCCACATGTAGGAGGTTGAGGAGGGGAGCCAGGAGGCCTGTGTGGTTGAATAGGGATCTGTTGGGTATGCTCAAGTAGAAGAAGAGAGTTTACAGGTCATGGAAGCAGGGGCTGGCCACTTGGGAGGAATATAAGGCTGCTGTTAGAGGATGTAGGAAGGTAGCTAGGATAGCCAAGGCCTCCTTAGAATTACAGATGGCGAGAGGGGTCAAGGACAGCAAGAAGAACTTTTTCAAATACGTAGCGGATAAAACTAATACCAGAGGCAATGTAGGCCCACTGGTGAATGAGGTGGGTGCCCTGGTGGCAGAAGACACAGAGAAGACAGAATTGCTGAATGCCTTCTTTGTCTCTGTCTACTCTGCTGGAGGCTGTCCTGGGGAACCCTGTACCCCTGAGAGCCCGGATGAAGCCAGGTCAATGGAGGAGTTTGCTTTAGTCGATGGGGACTGGGTTAGGGAGCAATTAAATAGTCTGGACATCCATAAATCCATGGGTCCAGATGGGATGCATCTGCAGGTGCTGAGGGAGCTGGCCGAAGTCATTGCTGGACCGCTCTCCATCATTTTTGCCAAGTCTTGGGAAACGGGAGAGGTGCCCGAGGATTGGAGGAAAGCAAATGTCACTCCACTCTTCAAAAAGGGCAAGAAGGAGGACCCGGGTAATTATAGACCGGTCAACCTCACCTCTGTCCCTGGGAAAGTAATGGAACAGCTTATCCTTGGTGTCATCTCAAGGCATATCAGGGATAAGAGGGTCATTAGGGGCAGTCAGCATGGCTTTACCAAGGGTAAGTCATGCTTGACCAACCTCATAGCCTTCTATGAGAATATAACAAGGTGGATGGATGGTGGCAGAGCGGTGGATGTGGTCTACCTTGACTTCAGGAAAGCCTTTGACACAGTCCCTCACAGCATCCTCACAGCTAAATTGAGGAGGTGTGGTCTAGACAATAGAGTCATGAGGTGGGTTGCAAACTGGCTTAAAGAGAGAAGCCAGAGAGTGGTGGTCAATGGTGCGGAGTCCAGTTGGAGGCCAGTATCTAGTGGAGTGCCTCAGGGGTCAGTGCTGGGGCCAATATTGTTCAATATATTCATTAACGATTTAGACGAGGGAATTGAGTGTACTATCAGCAAGTTTACTGATGACACTAAGCTGGGAGGAGTGGCTGACACGCCAGAAG
Organism: Patagioenas fasciata; assembly: GCF_037038585.1. Lineage (NCBI taxonomy): Eukaryota > Metazoa > Chordata > Aves > Columbiformes > Columbidae > Patagioenas > Patagioenas fasciata. The sequence goes on along the minus strand of NC_092520.1, from coordinate 14,675,445 downwards.
GCTGTGCTGCCATCCAGCGGGACCTGGACAGGCTGGAGAGTTGGGCGGGGAATAACCTGATGAAATTTAACAAGGGAAAGTGTAGAGTCCTACATCTGGCCAGGAACAACCCCAGGTTCCAGTATAGGTTGGGAAATTACATATTAGAGAGCAGTGTAGGGGAAAGGGACCTGGGGGTCCTGGTGGACAACAGGATGACCATGAGCCAACACTGTGCCCTTGTGGCCAGGAAGGCCAATGGCATCCTCGGGTGTATTACAAGGGGGGTGGTCAGCAGATCAAGAGAGGTCCTCCTTCCCCTCTACTCCGCCCTGGTGAGACCCCATCTGGAATATTGTGTCCAGTTCTGGGCCCCTCAGTTCAAGGACAGGGAACTCCTGGAGAGGGTCCAGCGTAGGGCAACAAAGATGATTAAGGGAGTGGAGCACCTCCCTTATGAAGAAAGGCTGCGGGAGCTGGGTCTCTTTAGTTTGGAGAAGAGGAGACTGAGGGGTGACCTTATTAATGTTTATAAATATATAAAGGGTGAGTGCCATGAGAATGGAACCAGGCTCTTCTCAGTGGCAAACAATGATAGGACAAGGGGTAATGGGATCAAACTGGAACACAAGAGGTTCCACTTAAATTTGAGAAAGAACTTCTTCTCAGTGAGGGTGACAGAGCACTGGAACAGGCTACCCAGGGAGATTGTGGAGTCTCCTTCCCTGGAGACATTCAAAGCCCGCCTGGACATGTTCCTGTGTGACCTCACCTAGGCGTTCCTGCTCCAGCAGGGGGATTGGATTAGATGATCTTTTGAGGTCCCTTCCAATCCCAAACATACTGTGATACTGTAGTAATAATGCCTATTATGTGTTCATAGGAGTGTTTAATGTAATGGTCTGATTTGAAGTATTAGTTAGGGATAGGGTCTCTAGATGTCTGTTTCATGTAAGGGTTGTTTTAACTTTGTTTCATGGTGAATTGCAGATTTTTTTGTTAATTGATACCTAGGAATAATGATTTAGGTCTGCAAATAACTATGCAATTAATAAAATAAACTGATCAGAATATGTTTGTTTTGAATTATATTTATACACATGAATATTAATTAAAATTAATTGCTGCTGATAATCACATTATTAACATGTATGCAGTGTACAGTTAACAGAAACAAAAGTAGAGGCAATTAGTGGAATTATGTGTTTTTTCTATCAAGAAAGAATATCCCAAATGGTAATTGCTTATATTCATACATTCTCAGCAGATATTACTAATAGCATCATTAAATCAGTATTACGCCACTTTAGAAACACTAAATAGATTTAGTGATTGGGGACTTGATAGGGACTCTACTATTTTATTTTTTTTTTACTTGTATATTACTGTCAATAGAGCTGGGCATTTTGGGGTTGCAGTCACAACCTGACTGTGTTTTGCATAAAAGAAAGTAAACTACTGTATGTGGAAGTCTGTTGCAGCCAAGTTATTGTTTCTTAGGTGCTTTTGAAGCATTTGTTGTCTTATTAAGTGACAACTGTGTAAGTATATATGTTCATGTAAAAGTTCTCACCTGTTTCCTCAGCAAATTTATTTTGGCACCGCTTGAATTATTGTGCACATTTATTTTGCCATGCTTGGTATCTAGGCTGTGTGCTAGAAACTCTGGCAAGAATAGGCGAGTGGTGGGAGAAACTTTTCTATTTCCCAGAAGATCAAGTGAAGCCAACAATAAATGCAGTTAATTTTATAGGGCTTCTCTCACCCTTCTGTACTGGGGAAGGAGTGAGGGACTTTCGTGACTGCAAATGCTGCTAAGGTGCCTTGGCTTCACCCTGTTACTTATGCTGGGGACTGTGTAACACATAGTCCTGTCCATCCAGAGCAAAGTGCAATCACATCAAAACTTCTGGAAATATATCTCCCTCTCCTCTCCTCTCCTCTCCTCTCCTCTCCTCTCCTCTCCTCTCCTCTCCTCTCCTCTCCTCTCCTCTCCTCTCCTCTCCTCTCCTCTCCTCTCCTCTCCTCTCCTCTCCTCTCCTCTCCTCTCCTCTCCTCTCCTCTCCTCTCCTCTCCTCTCCTCTCCTCTCCTCTCCTCTCCTCTCCTCTCCTCTCCTCTCCTCTCCTCTCCTCTCCTCTCCTCTCCTCTCCTCTCCTCTCTCTCCTCTCCTCTCCTCTCCTCTCCTCTCCTCTCCTCTCCTCTCCTCTCCTCTCCTCTCCTCTCCTCTCCTCTCCTCTCCTCTCCTCTCCTCTCCTCTCCTCTCCTCTCCTCTCCTCTCCTCTCCTCTCCTCTCCTCTCCTCCCCTCCCCTCCCCTCCCCTCCCCTCCCCTCTCCTCCCCTCCCCTCCCCTCCCCTCCCCTCCCCTCCCCTCCCCTCCCCTCCCCTCGCCTCCCCTCGCCTCCCCTCGCCTCCCCTCCCCTCGCCTCCTCTCCCCTCCCCTCCCCTCCCCTCCCCTCCCCTCCCCTCCCCTCCCCTCCCCTCCCCTCCCCTCCCCTCGCCTCCTCTCCCCTCGCCTCCTCTCCCCTCCCCTCCCCTCCCCTCCCCTCCCCTCCCCTCCCCTCCCCTCCCCTCCCCTCCCCTCGCCTCCTCTCCCCTCACCTCACCTCGCCTCCCCTGGTCCCTGGTCCCTGGTCCCTGGTCCCTGGTCCCTGGTCCCTGGTCCCTGTGAGACAGGTATAGTAACTAAGTTTACAGAGGAAAATTTCATGACAGGAGAGCTTAAAGATTTCCTCAGAGGTGTTACACTTTGATGGGACAACTTACAATTTAGCAAGCCTGACTGCTAAACCCTGAACTCAGACCACAAGTCCAAAGGACTCCTTGGAATATAGCTGCTTATTTTTAATAATGTAAATAGTGTGTTATTATTGCAATGATGTTGAATTATCTTGGTTATCCTATTGTGGGCAGAAAGATGTAGGAGGTATGTGTGGCATAAACCCTCCTGTGGATAATCTGGAGTAAAAATCAATGCTGGAAAAATTAGGTGTATGTGATTAAGGAAGCTAAACATGGCAGTATATCACATGAATGGTCACCTTGTACTGAGGGGGCAAGTTGACTGATTAAAGTCAATGTTAGGCAAGGACTATGCTAACAAAAAAAGGAAACTAGGATTAATATTGAAATTACTGAAGTTTATGTTATCAATGCACCTTTACATGCCTGAGTGTTGTACTCCTGGAAAGACAATGAAAGATGCTGACAAGTCTTTAAATTTAAAAGGTAATACTTACCTGGCCAGAATGCATTTAGGACAGTTAAATGTTACATGGGTTGACATTGTTTGGAAAAGTATTTGCAAATATTGGGGCTTTCAGAAGATGCTGCTCTGTATACATGCTATAAAACTGTTTCACAGGGGCATCCAGCTGTGACTGATAGGATTAAAAACCAAAACAAAACACAACAAAAAACACACAACAGAACATGTAGGTAATGCAAGAGAGCATGACACATAAACAACATGAAGTGAAGAGAAATAGGGTTTAAACTGCAGACAATGAACGTGATGCTGAAAGGAAAAAATGTGGAAAATGTCAGTAAAAAATCTCTAAATTTTATATGCAATATATACAGCTTCTTGGCTTTTTCCCTTTTTCATCTCAGGTGCCATCACTATGACCTACTGTCAATAGACACCATGTAAATCCTGCCAATGCCATTTCAAAAATCTGATTGCAGGGGAAGAATGGCTTAGGCACCCACATCTTTTCAGGAGTAAATTTATTTCCCAGAGGACAATGAGTGGCTTAACTGTTCAAAAATCCTCACCTCTCCAACCAGGAAAGTGAAAACCTACTTGGGGATTCAAACAGAAATGCTCAACTGCAACGGAGGCACAAGGCTTGGCTGGAGTCTCATAATGACAAAAAGTTTGTAGCAAAACCAATTCCTTGTGGAACAAAGTGTCTGAGAACATGAGAAAATACAGCAGAAATGGTCCTTTATACATGACCCACAGAGACCATATTGCACAGAGCATCATGAGGAGCAATAAATGTACTAATCGTGTCTGGAAGATTAAATCTTCCTTCATATAGACTATTCTTCTGGGGAATCTGGATATACTTTGCCCAAGGCTTCCTTTCCCCAGTTCCTTTGTGAGGAGCGAGAGGTTTAGTCATGATATAGCCTATAATTCTCAGATTTGTAATAGTGCTACCTGTGTGATACCTGCTGTCGGTGACCTACAGATAAACTATGTTAAGGGATACCTACTGCCACTCTCATTCATATTGACCTATAGCTTATTTGTTTGCTCATTCCACAGATGAATAACATAAACTACATGGTGTAGTGGGCATTTCTAGAGGACATTTAAGTTAAATCACATTAACTTACTACTGAATAGACAAATATTATGAAATCATAAAGAATTATGTACCCTCATTTTTAACCTACAAGAAAGTTTAAATAGTGTTTTTAAAGTCACCTTGGAATTAATTTAAAAATAAAATAAACCTATGAGATTAAAAACATATATCCTCACTAATCTATCACTACTTACTCTATCTTACGGAGAGCAGAGCTGAAAAAAAAATGTTGCCTCTCTAAAATATACCTTCTAAAGAAAGAATACAACATTCGAAATGAAATAATTGTATTCTTACAAGTGAAACTTGCAGAAAAAAAAAAAAGAAATGTAAAGTACTGAAAATTTTTTACTACTTTAAAAAGATAATTAAATAATTATATAATTAATGATACATTTATAGCAGGTAAGGTAGTGGCTTTACATGGAAAAGTCTAAAATATGTTACTTTTATGTTCTACATAGCTGTAACCAGTCCTGATATCTGAAAACATTATGGCATGATAAAATGTGACACTTTACAATATCTTGTTAATTTTTTTGAAACATACAAAGAATATTAAATAATACAGACATAAAACAAATAAAAAATAAGTCTCATTTGTTGTATATCTATGCACACTTTCTTTCTGATTTTAATACACTATGAATAAAGAAGTAGGAACTCTTTACTTACAGTCTTGTACCATCAATGCTGTTGCATTAATATATTTAAAGACAATATTTGGATGACAACTCATCTCTGTTCTCATCAGTCTTGTTCCTACTGTTGTAGGTCTGTCACATAGCAGACAGCATATGAGCAAACAGCTGAACTGAAACTGGGTGCATCAGACTTCCCCAAGGCTGCCAAATGCAGGATGGGGACGGTGGTTTATATTAGTTCAGTAAGTTGGGAGTGCACATAGTACGTTGGCGCTAAGCCTGGTTCCGTGGTAACAGTGATTCAAGCACCCTGCCATGTATACAGTGTTCTTGGAATATGTTGACAGTACTGTCACATTTCTCAATCACAGGAAAATATCCATATTCTCCAAAATGCACAACTATGTGTGGAAGTTAACACTTTTGCAAGAATGTATCTGATGCCAATGATTTGCTATGCAGCAAGCCATGTATGCATTATTTATGATACAAAGAAAGATGAATGAGTGAGGAAAAATGGAGTGAAAACATGGAAGACGAATACTAGGGAAAGTACACTGATTAAAAATGAAGAATCTCTACTCTTGCAGTCCTCCAAAAGCAGACAGTGCACAGGCACAGTGCTCATCTGTTGTCTGCTTGTATAGGCACTGGGTATCTAACATTCTGGCTTGTCTCAGAAGTAGTGTGGCCAGCAGGACTAGGGAAGTGATCATCCACCTGCACTTGGTGCTGGTGAGGTTCAACCTCAAATCCTGTTTTCAGTTTTGGGCCCCTCACTACAAGAAAGATATTGAGGTGCTGGAGAGAGTTCAGAGAAGGGCAATGAAGCTGGTGAGGGGCCTGGAGCACAAGTCTGATGAGGAGTGGCTGAGGAAACTGGGGCTGTTCAGTCTGGAGAAAAGGAGGCTGAGGGGAGACCTTATCACTGCCTACAACTATCTGAAAGGAGGTTGTAGCATGGAGGGTGTTGGTCTCCCAAGTAGCAAGTGATAGCACAAGAGGAAATGGCCTCAAGTTGCACCAGGGTAAGTGTAGATTGGATAGTAGGAAAAATTTCTTCACGGAAAGGGTTGTCAGGTATTGGAACAGGCTGCCTGGGGAAGTGGTGGAGTCACCATCCCTGGAGGTGTTTAAAAGGCATTTAGAAAATGTTCTTAGGGACAATGTTTAGTGGTGGACTTGGCAGTGTTCAGTTAACAGTTGGACTTGATGATCTTAAATGTTTCTTTCAACCAAAATGATTCTATGATTCTATGGTTAAAAAACCCATGTATTTTGTTTACAGCATTCTGTGTTCGTTTACTCTCCCACAGTTTACTTCTCTAACCTACTACTTGCTACTGCTTTGATTTTCTATATTGTTTCCTTTCACTTTGAAAATACAGAGTCTTCTAAATCTGGAATTCCTTTCCCTTGCTTTCACTCCCATAAATTATGAATCCTTCTTCTATCTACTGCCACATCATTGAACAGTTCTTGTATGTTACGGTGTGATCAAAACTGCATGGGAGTTGGCTTTCCCAGACCAACCTCTGTTCTTGTATCTTCCTTCTGTGTATTGGTGTCATCTGCCTGGCACCTGAAGCTCAACACTGGGGATGGCTCCTGAATCACATCCATGTCCATGACATTGACTCATTTTGTGATCTTCAGAGATGACAGAACAGTGCAAAAATTGTTCTTTCAATACATAATTCAAGCATTCACACTGGAATTCAGTCACTCATGGACCTGCTGAAAAATACTACATACAGTACTCCACCGTAAAATGGGAAAATGCTGTATTTGGTTAAAGTAGCAGAGCCAGCTTTTGTATTAGTGTTTTGGTAAGTATTGGCAGTTCTCATTCTCCAGCTCCTATCAGTAGGAAGCTGCCTCTGTTCCTGGGACAGTCCTTTTAGCATATTTATTTATACTTAGGTTTTTCTGTCTGCAAAGGCTATGAAATTTATAGATGTAAATTTTTATACAAGGAGGAAACATTCTTATCCTTATTATCATCCCCATCCCCATCATTTTGCTCATCCATATCATTTGTATGATTACTATTCATCTTTCTGTTACACTATGCAAGGATATTACTTTTTCCCCTCCTTTGAATTTACATCCTTTTTTTTTTTTCCCCTAGCCCAGTCTGTTTCTGTACACAGCTTCCTTCCTTTGCTGTCTGGTGAGAGTTGCAATAACCTCTTCTGTAACAAGTTATCTTGTCATTTTATATCTTGCTATAAAGTGTTTTGAGAGGCTTTGTATGAAAGATGCTGTATGAAAATGAATTGAATTTTACTGTTTTAGCCTGAAGCAGGTGTTGCACTATGAGGTGATTCTCCTTCTCTCTCCCTTCTAGATTTAGCTTGTCATCTTTTTTAACAGGTTTTACATTCGTGTTGGTTTTTTTTTTAAATGTTATTTATCAATTCAGAACACAAAACAACCTGAATTTAGCAGTTTTCAAAAACATCCTTTTTAGTAAGGTCTTTCTGTCATAAAATAAAACCAAAACAAAAACAATACATTGAGAATAATAGACCTACAGAATCCAGGTGCCTCAACAAAGGTCTCACAATGAGCCTGTGAGTCAAAACACAATTGAAAAGCCACACATGAAAAAGGCCAGATTAGGGAAAGTTCCTCACACAGGACAAGCCTTTTTGATCTGCTGATCTCTACAGTGTGTTTTTTTAAATTTTCTTCTCTGAGACTTTATGTTAAGTGGTGATAAATCCTACCATGTATTAAATAAATTGATTATTTGTTTCTCCCTCTAGTTTTGTGTTTATGAGGCAGTAATGGTGTCAGAGTCTTCCATGGGACCACCTGAATAAGCAAATGAATATGAGCACAGAGACCTTTGTATAAGATTTTATGAGTCTAAAACTCTGTGCTGGCCTAGGCAAAATGAATTCTTCAGTCAAGTGCCCACAGCACCATAACTTCTCATTAAAGGACAGCCCCTGGCTCTTCAAGTCACCCAACCGAAAAGGTCTGAGAGGACATTGCTTACCCCTCTGTTCACATCAGTAGACTGGATTCTGACATATGGAAAAATAAGATTTGAATCTTACATGGTGATTATTCAGACTAAACTTGCTGCATGGATGAAAGACTGTAATCCAAAGACAGGAAAGTGTGATGTCACTGAAGTCAATGTGAGTTTTACTACTGACTTCAGTGAAGACCCCATTTCACTTCTGTTTATTAGTGATTTCAGGAGTAAAATGATTCACAAAATAAAGACGAATCCCATACAAACAACATCCAATAAACAGTTCTGCACAAGCTGATTCCATCAGAACAAGCTACCCCCAACTGCAGATCAGTGGAAAAGAGGCAAAACTGAAAAATCAATAGGAATCTCAGCCTTTTGAGGGATTAAGAAGACTAACAGGTAAATTCCAGAGAACTGTACAAGGATAGTGAATCAATGACACTCAAGGAAGAAAGCTGACAATTTTGGTTGCACACTGTCTGCTCTGATCCATGCATCTTCTCCATTGCCCCTATCTTTAAAGACTGTGTTTTCTTCCTTTAAAAAAATTCCATCTCTTCCCACTTATTTCTCACTTAGAATTGTATTGCACTTAATAATATGATTTGTTACCATGTTAAATAATTGTACAGTCACAAATACAGGATTATGACTTTAGGTAAGGGATGTGATGATTAACTTTTATAGTAATCTAATACACAGACATGAAGTAGCATGTACTGACAGATTTCTTTGAAGCCATGTAAGGCATAAAGTGTCAAACAAATCCGTCATGGGGATTTACTTATCCCTTTGAAATTATTGTGAATACCTTTTCTTTATTTTTGTACTTCTGTATCTTTCGTAAGGTTGAGCCTCCAGAATGGCAGAGACCCTTAAAAATAACCCAGTTTACTGGGTAACTACCACATGGATGTGTTTATTCATCTTTACTCATGACATTTTGGTGTCACTCTTTCTCTCATAGAAAGAATATGGTGTCGTGGGTGTGCCAGACTGTTTTGCTGTTGGCAATTGCCCGCTCTTCCTAAAGGTTGTCTACTTTTCTTCAGGACTCCACTCTGTATAGTCCTCATTTGTCTAGTTATTTTAGGTGGTCTTTGATTTCTCATAGAGTATATACATGTGTAGACAAGGATATATTCCAATACATTCTCCAAATGTGAGTATTCAGTTAGATCTCATGTATCCTTAGTCTCTTTACAAAGAGGATGAAGAGCAATAAGTTCCACAAAATGACAAAATGCCCTGGATAACTCCATCTTTCTTCAGTAATAGTGCAGAGAGATCATGGACACCATCTATCACTCTTTTCCAAGGTGAGAGGAGCTTCTTGCAAAGTTTACATAGACAAGAAAGAAATAATAAATCTGTCACCACTGTATGAGGCACTTATAACATAGGACTTAGACTTCTAAATTTAAACCTGCGAAAATGGTACCTCTTGGGTGTCCTCATCTCTTCTGAAACTCTGAAAATATATGTTACTGGGTTGGAAAGGGCAAGGTTAGTTTAGCTATTCATCTTTTGATTTCAGTTAATAGGTCAGCATAGTAAGGGGAAGCTTCTGGAAAGAGTCTTGTCCTTTCTCACTTCTGTTTCCCAATAAGAAAAAATCTTCCATGCCTTCAAGAACAAAAGTGTTCCCTCTGAGGAAGAGTGTTTTTCAGGCTCAGTGCATCAAAACTGTTTAAATTAGGTCTCTGGACAAACTGTAATTCTGCTTCTCAACTGGGACTGATCTTGCTACTTATCTAAAACCCTGAAATCAGTACAGAACTGCTTAACATGTTTTGTCAGAGAGACTGCTGATTTCAGCATATGTGGCTGTTGCCAAGGGGTTTGTCCCACTCTTTACAAGTAAAAGGTTCTGGGAAATCTAGATTTTAGCAGTTTTCTTCATTTCCCCCCGACTACAATTGCAAAAACATTCTTTAGAAATTCCAAGAGCAAGCTCTGACTTTCTAAAGGACTCAATATCTCTTCAGCTTTCATTCATGTAGAATAAGGTATCCAGCATTGTAGGGGTAAATTTGCTCAATGATGAAAGGGGTTGAAGTTCTCTGGCTTCTCTATTGTATCTCTCAAGGAGACAAACCATCTAGTTACTAGTAAGATCTTTCTGTATCTTCTCAGATTAAGGCATTCCATGCTGCATTAAGGGAACCGTCTGGAAAACAGAAAGGGTAACAACTTCTCTGCTGCTCCAAATAGAAGAGAACTATGGAAGAGATGAAACTTATGGTGAATTATCTGAAATGTAGTGAAAGTAAGTGCTGCTTTAAAATAATATGAGGAAAATATCTGGAGAGACAGAATGCATGACAGATCTATAGGTACTTGGATGTGTGCCTGATATCATTTCAACAGTTGCATGTCCATATGAGAAAACTTGGAATTTGTATTATAAAAATGATACAGACTCTTGCATGTTGGTATCATTCTTCCTGAGGAATAGGCTGTACAGGGTGTCAGCATTTGGCACATTCTGTTTGTTCCAGTTTGGCTTAATTAAATTTTTGGTGAAAAATCAGTAATATTCTTCAGGAGGGATCTTTGGTGAAGGATTGCTCATTCTCCTAATGAGTGTATCAGAGTACAAATAAACAAACAAATTAATAGAGCATGAAGACCACTATGTAAACCCTAATCAGGTACGTGGAGTTAGTTGTTAATGGCCTAGTTTTTAATGTCACACACTTAACACTTTGGTTCAGTTTTTCACTCAACTACATTTCTTTATTTGAGCCCTGCTTTCAGTGGAAGACAGTCATGGGTACTGTAAGAGTCGGTCTGAAGATTTACCTGACCATCGCCATCAGGAACTGAGATAACTGAGGCCCTGACAGAGGAATGCATGGACAATGACTTGGAGAGAGGCCCAAGTAGAAGCATTGTGTTGCATTGGTTTATCCAGTTCAGGGGAGCTGCTGCTTACGATGGATGCTGTATGAACTTCACCTACTGCTTTGGCCAAACCAGCCCCCACCTCCTGAAAGGGATTGTTATGAGGATCTCTTTGACCCAGGGACAATAGCTGCCGTCCAGAAGATGTGTTCTCACCTGCAGCCTCAGTCACACCTATCCCCCACGTGTTCCCTCAAACAATGGTCAACAAAAAGGAGCATGCCTAGAAGCTCACCAAGGGTCCTGAGGTCACCCAATGGACCAGAGAAAGAACCCTAAGTGCTGGCCACGTAAGTGCTGGCAAAAGAAAGCATGGACCTTTCGAGCCTGCGTAGTTTAAGCCTGGGTTGCGAAATCAAGGCAGAGACTGGCCTCAAACAATGGGAGTGAAGGGGGTAAAGAAGCATAAGAGATTACTCGCAAGTGGACACTGTCAAGATCTCCTCACCAGAGGATCCCGACCCACAACAGCGACCAGCAGGACTCGATGGGACTGGAGACCAGAGGGACACCTCTGAAGCTCAACTGGTGGTAAAACAATCTTCATTCCCACTTTTTTCTTTTCCTTTCCCTGTTTCTTTTCCCTTTTCCTTTTTCTTACTCTCTCTCACTATTGCATGCTGTTTTACACTCAAAATAATAAAGTAACACTGTTTGATTGAATCATAACCCCTTGGCATTTTGATTGCCTTAATTTTGTGCTTCGAGATCAAAATAAAAGAACCATCATGAGTCCATCACTGAATGGACTGTGACAGGTACCAAAACTGACTCAAAACAGGAATCCTTTAGTCAACAGTCTATTAGAATATTTAGCCTTTTTTTTATTTTTTTCCTCACTCAATGTACTAATGTCCCACTTGACCAAGGAAAATAATTATGAAATAATTGTGTTCTAAAATTATCCTGTTTTGTTATAAAAATATATGTTTGAATTTCTGGTGTTAGACCCTTGGGAACAACATGTGTGTCTTCCATTCGTGATTGTCAGAAGTGCTGCTTTTTAAGAAGTTACTGTCAGCAGAGAAAGTAGAGGAAGTAAATGAGTCTGTTTATCTCTTGCATTTATTTTAAGAAACACAATTGTAAAATGAGGCCCAGTGCGACAAGCTAACCATGTACATGAAGCATCTGTTCCAGCTAATGGATACATACCCAGAAATTCTTCTGCATGCATGTCTTTGAATCAGTGAGGATCTGAAAAAGGTAGCTTTCATTCTGATCAGTAGATGAAGGCAAGATATTTACAGAACCACAAAATCATGGATTGAGGTTGGAAGGCATCTCTGAAGATCATCTATTCCAATCCCCTGCTCAAAGCAGCATCTTCCCGTGCACACTGCCCAGGGCTGTGTCCAGTTGGGTTTTGAAGACATTCAGGGATGAAGGCTTCAAAACATCTCTGGGAACCTGTTTTATTGTTTGTTACTCAAACAATAAAATAAGGTTTGTGTGTGTGCATTCACTGCCTTTATTTATGGCAGTTATAACTATGTCTACAGAAACAGTACATAATAAACTGGGGCTCCAGGAGTTGCCCTCTTCTCCCTTCCTCTAATCATGTGATTTTCTTAGAAAGGAAAATTCAGCCATGTAGTTCAGATGGGTGTTTATCATATGTTGTATCTCTGTGTTTCAGGGATGAGAAGACACTCCAACCTACACCTGCAGGTCAGATTAGAAGTGGCTAAAGGGAGCACTGACAGTCCTGGAGGCATTTTACAGGAACAGAGTACTGCAGGTGCTGGCTTGTCCTTGCTGTGACTTGGTGCTGACTAAGACTCCAGGGGTCACTTATAGTTTGCCCTCAAAATATGAGCTGTTAGAAAATAGTTTCACCTGCAATCTGAGCCATTTTCAGAGAGATTTATGCTCTAAATCAACTCTTTACAGCATGGCTTCTTTTGTTAGAAAAGTTTAAAGCACTAAAAGTACATCTTGGTTCATTTACTTTTCTCTCTCAGATTTAAAACAAAGAAAAACCTTCTTGCTTGACAATTCAGCCCCTTTTAGCTCAAATTGGTTTGGGGTTTGAGGTCGGTGTGGGGTTTTTTGTTTGTTTTGGGTTGGTTTTGGTTTGGTTTGGGTTTTTTTTGTTGGTTAGGTTGTTTTGGCTGCTTTCAATCTGACAGATTTCAACATTAGCACAAAAAGTGAGGAAACAAAACTTACAGACTGGACAGAAGTGGGAAGAAACAATTGTTCCAGCTTTCTTCTCTTTCACCTCAACAGTTCTTTAGAATCTATACTTGCATATATGCTTATGCATATACGTATGCATATGTATAATATATAGAAAAGTCAAATTCTGGAATTGGATAATTTGTTCTAGAAGGTTTAATTTTTCATGAAAACTTTGTGAAGTCTGTAGGTCATCCCACTGCACATTACTCAAGGTTTTGAAGTTTCAGAATCTTCCAGATGATGGAAAATCCCTAACCTACTCTTGCTTTGCTTGATAGCATACCATCAGATGTTCTTTAACACCCCAGGATTAACAGAACATGTGAGATTTCAACATATCTGTGTGCCAAGTGAATAAGGTCATATACTTTATTTAAGATATGCTTTGATTTATCCTGTTAAATAAACAAAATTATGTACAAACAAAATATCTCAGAAGGTGTAGGAATATAAAGGAGTTTGATGCAGAGAGGTGAATCAGTCCCAGAGCCAAACCAGGTGTCTATGGGTCTTCTAGTTTGAATGGAGATCAGGTACAAAAGGTTCACAGTCATAGTTGCACAAAACATTAGTCTAGGACTATTCTCAGTGAACATATTTGTTTTTCAACCAGCCAAACATAATCTGTAACATTTGATTTATTTTTTTTAATCTGAGTTATAAATCAGGTATTAAATAATGTCAGCTTACTTCCAGTCTCTGCTTAGTGGAGAATTTGGGGTTCTAACATATAATAAAGTGGGGACAAAATCAGAGATAGAGGGCAGAGGCAGAACCAGAAGCATTATCAACAGGAGGGCAGGGAAAGAGAAACTTGATGCAGTGGTCCAAAACACAGAGTTCAGAGAATTGCAGACAACCAAGGTATTTCAGTTTATCTGAGAGAATGAAGACATGGCATAAAAGGAAAAAAATCTTCACATTTTCTTATGAGACAACCATATTTAACATCTTAGTGCCTGGGGAAAAAGATCAAGATTTCCACCCTTTCTCCTCGTACTTCTTCACCAGGCTGATAACGGCCATAAAGAAGCTCTTGGATAAAGCTGAACTGAGCAGTCAAAAAGCAGCTATTTAAAGTTCAGAATCTGGAAGGTTGCTCTCTTTCCCAACTTTTCATGGAAGCCAACCTTAAGAGACACGTGGAAAATAGCCCTGCAGCTTTGTCATGGTATTTTTTTCTGCAGCTGAACATCATTATCAGATAGAAACATCCTTAGCACACAAATTCTTGTCAAGGCCATGATGTCACCTGCAGTCACTGCAGCATGATGGCAAACATCAGTGGAATGTGAAATGTGTGGTCTAAAGGGTGTATGCATATGAATACTGTCATGGCTGTTCTGAACATGTGCTGTATCTCCCAGGTGATAATTGTATAAAGGACCCTCTGTTATGAAAGGAACAACTCCATCACTGGAGCTAAAGTATATGAAACTCAGTTAATTATACTTTATGCTGACATAGCACCTTTGTTCTAAAGATATCAGGCATTGTACTAATGTCAATGAACTTCTCTGAGCATCCTTTCCTTGGAAAACTTCATAGTCAAGAACCTAGCGGAGAAAGAGGTTTGGCAAGATTCCTCTGACTGTCATATTGTCCAGCAGGTTTTTCATCCTCTCCCCCTGCAGAATGGGCAGGGACTTTTCTTAACAGATTTTTTAGACTACCTCTCTGATTTCGTCTTTCAGAAATCATGCTTTTCAAGTGCCTGATAGTGCTCATGTCTTCTACTCTAAAAAGGCATAAGAATATTTCCTGAGAAAAACATGTACTGAAAAATGACAATGGAGCTTTAGACAGATTTTTCACATGCTGCCTGAATAAAGCAATAATGTATCAGACCTATACCTGTGTCCAAGACATCATGCAAAACACTCCATGGGATGTCAGAAAATTACAGTGAGTTTGAAAAGAATGGTGAGACACAGACATTGTCACCCGCTTCACTTGCTCAGAGGATTGGTGTCAAAGACAGACAGATGTCCTTTTTACAGTATGACTGAGGTATTCAATAAATTCAGTTTTATCAGCAGTCATATTACAAATTTTGTGATATCATTCCTTTTTCTAGTCACAGTTTGTGTAGTTGTATGCTTACTTAAAATTATCAGCATTATTTTAAAAAACGAAAAGCCTGATAATGGGACTCAAATGCATGTTATAATCTCAGCATTCATGATGGAAGAGCATGAAAATCCAATTTATATTTCCATCTTATTCTTTAACCTCTCTGTTGTTCTGGGAGGATGTTAGCTTTATGTGATGAAAATAGCCTTGCCACAGAGAAATGTAGAGATAAAATGAGACCTTGAGAGATATAATCTAATCCTCTACTCCCTTCCTACAAAGCATTTAAAATTGGTCCATTTCTAACATAGGATGTAGGACTGATCCTTGATCTAGTGTAGTAAATGCCATGTCCCTGCAGTGTTGGCTGCAGAAAAGACTCCACAAAGGTCCCAGGAAAGACAGAGAAAGAGACGAGTTTATCTTTTCCTTCCTGCCTGCCTGACTTCCTCCCTCCCACTGTACCCCCTTCCACTTTCAGTCAGCGACTTTAATTGATCGCTGGGGTGAAAGTTTTGCAAGCTTTTTGGGTTTTGTTTATTTAACGATCTACTACCACACACTGGGCTCTGGCTCTGCCCTATTCCCATCCACTCCTGCTTCCTTTAGCTCTTGTTGCTCCCCACCCCCTGCGGCTGTGTCACAGCCAGGACAAAAGCTCTGTTTTCAACCCAGCACAAACCAGTTGTGTCTAAGAGCAGCAGTACTACCCAAATTAGTGCTACTGCTATATGATTTCAGAGAGCTGTCAGTAGCTGAGACAGCTTGTCTTTATCTGTGATTTCTAGCCATAGTGATTACCTTAGGAATGAGGATAAACAGATAAGCTTAATTTTTTCCCTATACTTATCTGACTTGGGGTTTTCACAAGTTCTTTATACACATTCTTGGCAGAGAATTGGCTTTGCTCAGGGTTTGAAAAATGACATTAAAAACCTAAACAAACCCAGCCCCACTCTCAAACACAACCACAGACCATTTGAAAAAGACAGGCTTGCCTTACCTTTACAGGCATCCAGGTTCTTGAGCTATTATTGTAAGTCAGGATGTGGAAACCGCATGTTCAATTCCTTTTCTGTTCTGAAGCAGGCTGGCTACGTGTTTCTCCCATGTCACAGGTGATACTTTGTTCATAGGACAGTGTTTGTCCTCTTTATTCCCTCCACACTTGCCTGCAATTCTCTTTCTTCCCCCTCCCCTACACATGCACATTAATCTTCTCTACAATGGCCAAATATCTAATGTCTGTAGTGATTTCTGACGTAGGGCAAAATATCATATCTAGTTCTAGTATAGGTTTTTTTAGATATATATACCTTGCTGTTGTGGTCATTGCCCATTAAGGTGATTTACATGCCAAAATTTTGGAGATTTACGATTTTTTTTTCTATTAGGCGATATTGAAGAAGCTCACAAAGGCTTTCTGAGCATTCTTCATTAAAATTGTGCAGAAGTTTTCCTCTGTTTATTTTTAGGACTGACAGATTTGAAGTTAACTCCTACAACAGGATATAATTTTGTGGACCTTTTGTCTCCCAGAGAGAGTATCCTTGATAGATGCTGAAGTTTTGAGGTTTACTATTATCTGCGTTCTTTTACTCATTGCAATATTTCAACCTTGGAAGTTCTCAGACAGAGCCTTTCAGGACAGAAAAAAGTACATTTGGTGTTTAAAATATAAATAAAGCAACAGACATTTTCTACATAGTCTTTTAGAGAAAACAAGTATTAAATGATCCTGTGACTTTCTTCCAAGGTTTCAGTTAAGCTGTCAAACTCTTTTTAGGCTTTCTATCATTCTTTTTCAACTCAATGCTTTTTTAACGTGTGAAAGGAAGAGATGATCAGCCTTTTTTTTTTTTTTTTTTAAGTCCTTTGAGAACACAATGCAAATCTATTTGTCTGATAGCAGGCTCTCAAACTGTAACCTTGCCAGAGTCCAGTATTTGAAAGTCTCTACTTTTCAGTGACAAACACCAAGTTCTGCTGTCTTGGAGATTTCTGGGTAACACCTGCATGGAGCTACATCAAGTATTGCTCCGCTTCTGAAACTTTTCCTCCAGGTGCTACCCAGCTTGCAGAAGGGAATGAGACTGTTTCTGTAATTTATTAAAACTTTTGAACCATCAACTATGTTGATACTGTAGGTTTATTACAGTTTTGATAAGGAATAGTCTCTTCTGTGGAATCCTTATATGTCTTCATCTTGCTTTGTTGGGGTTGGCTAATGTTATTTTTGGTCTGGAGTTCTGCAGAAAGGTAGCTGGAGCTGAAATCCTGTAATTGAGGAAAAGGGAAAAGTATGTGAATGGGGGCTGGGACCCAGGCCTGCAGTGGGAGAGTCCAGAATAACATCTTTTCCGAGGTGGATGCGTGGGTACCATAACCCTTGTTTTATCAGGATGCAAAACCTATTTCATCTGGGAGTGTAACACTCACTGTCTTTAAAAAGTAAAAATTGATAGTTTTGAAAACAATATTGGGAAGACCAAAGTACTACAGGGGTAAATATACTTCTATTTGCTTTATAATATTAATTACAGAATATTTCTAATAAAGTTTTGTCTTAGAATATAGAAACACACTAAGGAAGGTGGGAAGAGATGCAGGAGAATTTCAAGTTGCTTAAAGGAAATATTTTTCCTACCAGTAAATATAAAACAAGAATTTCAGATTTGAAGAAAAAATCCAGTGAAAATCAGTGATTTGTCAACAGCAACAATGGCAAAATTACAAATATATGCCTGTGTCTGCAGGACTGCTTAAATCTGGAGGAAAAAAAAAAAAAAAAGACAAAAACTTGAAAAGGTAAAAATTGTTGCAAGTTTTTAAGGAGACATTACCTTTTTTTTTTTTTTCATCCCAGTTTTTCTTCCATTTTTATTTAAACCAAAAAGTATTTGGGAAAAAAGAAAAAGAAAAAAGAAGTATGTTTTGGTTTGGTTTGACCTGAATGATTTACTTGTTCAAAGCATGTTTTTATAGACCTGCCTGTGCAGAGCACAATGCATTATTCACAACTTAGTACTGTGGACTGTACTTCGAAAACATGTCTTCGTTGGAATTTCACAAGATTTGCTCAAAAAATACAGACCAAAATGAGAAGAATATTTTCTTTTTTCTTAAAAAAAACACAGCAATAGGCAGGATGACCTTTGGGGACAGGCAGGTGATTTTCTGTCGGTAATACTCAGGATACCTTGTTCAGGATACAAAGCTATAGAAGAAAAGCTGTAAAACCTGCTTAAACCCTAATGGGGACTTAGAAGAATGTGGTACTATAGTAATATATATATATATATATATCTCCATATCTATATCTATATATATATATTTTTTTTTTTTTCGCAACAGATCTGAATGCTAATTAAGTTTCACTGCTGTGTGGTTCATACATTTTTGTCCTGCAAGTGCTATTCATGTGCTTATTCTCACATACCTGATTAGGCTGAAGTTGACATAAAAATGAATTCTTATGTGCCACGTTAAGCATACAGAACACTGCAAGATGAGGGTATTATCAGGTGCACTCACTGAAATGACTGACCAAAATCAACTGAAGTTCACAACTGGAAACTGCAGACTCAGTCCCAGCACTGGTACTAGCTTCAGATTAAAAATAGTTGGGATTTCTCTGTGCTCAATTTTGTATTTACCTCAGATATAGTCCTGAGCTTCCTGGAACCATAAAAAGAAGCAGAAAATGAAACCAAGTCAGAAGACAATCAGAACATTGCTGCCAAATCAACATTAGTTTTATTAATAGGGTAATTCCCTGACTATTTCCAAATATCGAATGTCAAAAATCAAAGCTTAGATGCACTTCTCATCTGAAAGTTTCAGAGTTCTGTGCCAATAAGTTCAACATGGAATTAAATTTATTTCTTTTTTAATCGGTTGTTTTATAAGAGCTATTTGTTTTTATGTCAAAATTACCTTTTAGGTACCTTGCAAAATGCAAAGGCAGCTGTTGTCTTATAAAAATTAAACATCATTAACCCTAAACTATCCGTGAAGCTGCCCTCATCAAGCTACCTATTGAATAACAATTCATGAGGCAGCAGTATTTTGCTGCCCTATTTTCTCCTTTTCTAAGAAAGGCCTGGATAATTTTTTCTGTCCTTTAACTTTTATCAGCTACAAAGGAAACCACCATTTGACATTTTTCAGGCTACTTGCTACTCCTAATACACCATAGCTTTCTTTTATAATGACTCAGACTAAAGCTTTGTTTGACTGAAATTATTTATCAGACCACAAAACTAAACCTCAAATGCTGTTGTGAATTTGCTGACACTTCAACACATTCAACAGCTGCAGGCAGTCTGTCCAGATCTACCACTGTAATCCCATCACATCTAATGACTCCTCATTAAGAAATAAAAATCTCTTGTTCTAGACAGAAGACTGAAACATGCTTCAGTATTAGATATGTATGTATATATACTATGTATATATTGTTTGAATTTCTATGTATGTATGTATGTGTGTATATATACATACACATATAGGAAAATGAAATCAATAAACTTGAAAATATGAAGTACATCATGTAAATACAACCAAAGTGTATTTAATTAATGACTGACTTTCAGGCTTAGGAAACAAAGTCAGCAGTATGTAATAGCTGTAAGACCTTTCTTTCACTTTCTCTGTTTTAAAGGTCTCTGAATTATGGAAAATGGTTACTGTTGTGTTGGTTGCTATTCTCCCTTCAGTTCCCCATTTAAATTCAGTAATATTATACCTGTCTGTACTTGCTACTTGAAATAAGAACATCTCTATTCTGCTTTGCCTCTTATTGCTTTCCACTATTCTGGTAGAGCTGAGAATTCACAACTGACAAGTCTCATTGTGCTCAGTTCCACATGAGTCTCCAGTAAGACACATCTCTCCCCCTCTAAAAGTTCATAGATTAAATGACAAACTGACAAAAAAAAAAAAAAAAAGAAGTTGAATAAAGTATCTTCTGTGTTTTATGGATAGGGAGAAAAGTTAGCAGAAGGAAATGTGACTTGCTCCTTGGTGCACACACAGCTAAATCAAGAACTGACTTTAGATCTTCTGTTTTCCTCATGCCATCACTACAAGACCTTCAATCCTACCTTTGATTTAACTTTCTTTTATACTTTCCCCATGCACCTGCTGTTCAATATCAGGGGTTCAGATTCCACAGAATGACAAGGTGAGCATACAAATGTGCAAGGTTGTAGATGTAACCAAGATAATTAACATGGAGAGGCATGCTCAGCATATTTTTACTTTTTTTTCTTCACAGATAACGACTTTCTTGCCTTTGAATTTAAGAAGTACCATGTAGTATTCCTGCTGCAATTAATTGATGAATACATTCCCCCCCGTCCCGAGTTTCTTCTTTGCCTAGAAACCTGCCACTGTGCAACCTAAATATGTATATTCAAAATAAGGAAAAGAATAATGGGGTAGGGAGGGCAGGAAGAGAGGAACTATCTCATATGTGTCAGTTACAGTATTTGTATTCTGAATTTATTATTCTAAACTTGCTTAAAATCCTAAAGAAACTGGGTGCTTCAGTTAAGATTGGCCCTAGGCAGTTGCACTTCACATGATGATTATTTGCTCGAAAGTTCACTAAAGATCTCTTTGACTCTGGCAGTATTACAGGTGGTCATATTTTTTTCAAATATGAACTGTTCTTGAACATTTTTTATAATTTATTGTGCAGAAATAAGCTTTCCATTAAGATAAACCACATACTTTCTTTCCAGATATTTAACTTGAATTGTTTTCTGGTTTTGTTTGTTTGTTTGTTTTTTTATCACTATTTCTTGAAGACTTTACAAAAAAAAAAAAAAAAGCCTTATTTTTCTCAATAATAGAGTTCTCTGTACCTTCTGTTACTCCGATAGATTATAACACCTTATGACATTCTCAGATTTTTAGTTTTACAGTGTGAAGATCTGGCATCAAACAGAATAACATGTAACTACTATTTTCAAACTATCTGGAAATTTCTAAATAGTATCTAACCCTGCTAGGGATATTTTTATGGGAAAATAAGTGAAAACTAAATGAAAATTTCTTTCCATAAAGGAACTACTGAAATAAATTGTCCAGAAAAATTAATAACCATTTTTCTAACACCCTGATGCAACACTCTCTCAAAACCTGTACATTTATTATTGCCTGTACTTTTAGGATCATTATAGAAAATACATTTAAAGAATTATAAGGAAACATGTTTGGAAGGATTTTTTAGTATTCAACCACAGCATACAGATTTCCATAGGAAAAAGTACATTAAACTAGACTTTCAGCTATGTACTCACAAATTCTGCCTCTGGCAGAATGTATTCTTTATTCCAGAAAATTTAGAGCAAGGGACACAGAAGATCTATAGAGCAAGACTTTTGGAGATGTTTCCTTTAAAAATGTATTTAGACAAATAAGTGAGACAAATATGTGAAGTAACACGTTGTTAAAGAAGTGGAAAGTGCCCTAAACTGTGGTGCAGAAATGAGGAAACACAAAACAAAATAGAAAAAATTCAAAATGAAACAATTATTTTCCTTGCCTAAGACAGGATTGTGGAGCTCATTACCACAGGATATCAACAGGGCAAGTGATTAGTGGGATTCAAAAGAAGGTGAGGATGGTACATGAACTAGAAGAAGAAGAAATATATCAGTAATTAACTTTTTTGAAAGGAGCAGAAACCTAACTCTTCAGGAGTTCAAACTGAACTGGAGTTAGAAAGGAGACCTTTCCTGCTGTCTATTAGCCTCTAATTGTCTATTATAGTGTTTTTCTGAAATTGCTCAGTGACATAGCAAATTAATGGAGAACATAAAACCACAGATATTATCCAAAATGGTGTCTGGTGTTATCATACTTGGAAGACTCCAATTTTTCCCGATTCTTGTCAGTTATCAGGATGTGGTTGAAGTCGTGATGTGTTAATAATTGATAGGCACTAAGATTTTGGGTTTTATTGCTAAAAAGCCCTTTGGATTGCAGAAATTATACTTCCTGGTAATTACTGGCCAAACCCAACATTTCTACTGCTTTTGCAAGCTTACCTGCAGTTTTTTATACCTGCATCATGTCCTCTTGTATTTTTTGTCTTCCTTGAATAAATAGTCCAAGACTCTTCAGTCTCCCCTTGCAGAAGCTGTAATGCCTCTTTCACATTCCTGTTTGTAGTGAGATTATATAAGGGAAAATGCTAATCCTCACAAATCATTCTTTTGTGTAACTGGAATGCAATATGTTTGGTATTATTTCCTATCTCTGTGTTTTACTAATCGTAATGTTTTGTTTGTCTTTCAGCTGCTACTGAAAGCTAGGTTTGCAAAACATCAAAAAGCATAGTCAATGGGATGAGCTGTGGAAAAGGATGCTGAGTAAGATCTGGATTTTAAAAAGAGATTTTAACGGAAAAGCTAAAAAGTCCTTTGGTACATGCCACTGCAAGGGGTCTACACTTGTATTTAAGGTTATATATGAGCATATACATATACCTTCAATAATATACATTTGAAACAAATGCCAGATTCTGCACCTGGATCAGTATAATTCTGGATGTACATATAGACTGGGGAACATGAAGCCTGTGTGCAGCTGTGGAGGAAGAGATGTGGGGGTCTTGATTGATGGTAGACTCAACACAAGTCAACAATGTGCCCTGGTGCCCAAAAGGGAGAGCCCTACCTTGGGGTGCATTAAGCACAGTATAGCTAACCGGTGGAAAGAAGTGATTTTCTCACTATACTCAGCATGGGTGCAGCCTCACCTCAAGTACTGTGCGCAGTTTTGGACTCCACAGTGCAAGGATATAAAAATATTAGGATATGTTCAAAAGAGAGCAGGGAAGGTGCTGAAAGGATGAGAGAGCGTGCCTAATGAGAAGTGGCTGAGGATACAAGATTTATTCAGTTTAGAGAAGAGACTGAGGGGTCGTCTTGTTGCTGCTTATAACTTCCTCATGATGGGGAACAGAGAAGGAAGGATCCTTCTCCCTGGTGTCCAGAGATAGGATGCAAGGGGATGGCTTAAAGCTGTGTCAGGGGAAATTCATATTCGATGTTGTCAAAAAAGTTATTCACTGAGAAGGTGATCTGGCACTGGAACAATCTCCCCACATGGCCCTGTGCCTCTCAGTGTGCAAGTGTTTGGACAATGCTCTTAGATCTATGGTCTGATATTAGGTTGTCCTGCATGGAGTCAGGAGTTAAACTGGATACTTGTGAGTCCCTTCCAAGTCCGAATATTCTATGGTTCTATAATTCTATGATACAATGAAGTGTTTTCTGGACTAAATTCACTAGGGTGAAAGCTGAATGGAAAAAAGACAGGAAAGAATGCAACTTAAATAGATAAATTATCTGAGTAACATGTTTAAGACATTTATCAAACCCTTTTAATTCACGATAAAGGGGGAGACTTAAAATGTATATATCTGAAGTCCACTGAGGGTAATTAGAATTTGTGTATTAAACTTCACCTGCTCTTCTCTCTCCCAAATAACACCTCTTATTCATGACCTAAGCTTTATAAAAGTCACTGGCTTCAGATAGCAGCAGCATAAATTCATCTGTTGTTCTTCAGGCTCCATTTCATGCTTTACTTAATAAGAATAGCACCACATTATCTTTTTTTTTTTTTTTTCCTGAATTCCTACATAATTCTTTCTTCTGCAGCAAAGATCAATCAATTGGCATTACATTACTCTTGATACTGGTATCATATCATTCTGTAAAAAAAATCAGCTTTGAACAAGGCCATAAGTCCTTTTGTTCAATTAGTGCCATAGAGATAATGGTTAATGAGATCAGGAAATGCTTGTGCAAAGGAATAGCTCCAGGGAGCTGTTCCTCTGAATAGAGTAAGGGGCATATCTAGGGCTACTGCACACTCCTTTCAAGGCTTGTCTTGTTCCTTTTTCAAGATGGAAATACCTTTCAGAGGCTGTGGACTTGATCAAGAAAGGCAGGAAATCCCTACATATTTTATTTGTATTTTGTTGCATGAATTGCAGTTATTACTGGTCCTCACTGATTTAATGTACAGTATTTTTGCTACACTTCAGAGTACTCTATACTTTTAAAAGGTATCTGTGGGCTTGTTAGACTCATGTATAATTCAGGCTGGAAGGGATCTCAGGAGGTCTCTGGTTCAATCTCCAGCTCACAGAAGGGTCTGCTATGGTGTTGAACCAGTTTGTATCCAGTCATGTCTTGAAAACCTCAAAGCATGGAGACTGCACTACTCTTGGCAATCTGTGCCATGGCTTGACACTCCTCATGGGAAGGAAGCTTTGTTTATATAGCCAGTCTGAGCCTCTCGTGTTTATACCTGTGTCCACTGTATTTTATGAAGAACATGGATCCAACTTCTTGGTCACTCATTGTAGGTACTGGGGACTGCTACTAGGACCCCTCAAGCCATCTTGCTCCTGCCTGACCAAATCCAACTCCTCCAGTCTCTCATCACAGGTAAAAGTGCTCCAGTCCCCACAGTCTCAGTGGTCTCCACTGGACTTCCTCCAGTTATCAATGTCTTTCCTGTAGTGGGAACCCAAAAGAATATCCCACTGTGATATAACATGCGCAGAGTTAAGGGCTTATTACCACACAGGATAAGAGACTAGTGGTATGATTTCAGCAACAATGCAACAGTGTTACTTACCATCTTACTCAGACACTTGTGTATGTGAGGATTAGCTTGGTTTATGGATAACCATAGATGCATCATTACATCATGGCCCGTTCTGCTGACCTCTTGTCCATCCTGAATATATCAGTATCAGGCCTTTATAGCCATTAATCGAAAATCTCAAGTTGTGGATTAGTGTTTTGTGTTTATTTTTAAAAGAAAAAAATAAACCTTGAAATATTAAATTTATATCTCTGTCATAATCTACCTGATACTATCTAAGGTCTTTTAAAAATTCAGTTCTACAAAAGTAAGTGGAGACATAAGAATACAGTTATAACTAATATTTTCCAGAGAGCCTAAGTATCTACCTTCATCAGGACCATAGCTCTAAAGTCCTTGTCATATCTTGAAAATTTTCCAGCCTATTTCCTGACTCTCTTTTCCCCTTTCCACCTCCTTTTTTCGGCATATCAAAGTCCATATATTTGGAAATAAATTACAGTTTTCAGAAGGGACACCTATTTGCCACAACCCTTTAAAGTTCATGAAACAGAATTTTAAAGAATGGGAATACTCTCTTCTTAAGAGAAAATGACATAACTGTTCACTATGGGCTAAGTTTCACTTTCTGTTGGATCCTTTTGTTGCAATTAGCTAAGCACTGGAAGATATCATGACCCGAGCAAAGTAAATTTCTTTACAGAATATAGTTTTACCAGTAGAAATGCATGAAGGAAAAATATAGTTTTAGCCATCTAGTATTTCCTAAGTTATCTAGTCCTCATTTTTGAATTTCATGCTTACTCAAAAGTATCACACGAAACAAATCACTGAGACTGACATAAAACACATGTAAGTTCATGAAAGGCACTTGAATGTCAAGATTCACAACATTTTGTAATTTTTGTTCTTATTGCTCATAAATACTATTTTTTTTAATCTATGTTATAAAAATAAAAGTTTAAAAAGGTTTGTTTTGTTTTCTTATCTTTTTAACCAGGAAAAATAATTAGCGGATATGTTGGAAAAGATTTTTTTTACCTCCAGGAATGTGTAATGTAAATGTAAACAATTGGACTGTGGGTTCAGTTTCTCTTTGCATCATTTTTACATTGACATAAATTTAATGGTCTGCGCTTGGTTTAGCATTGAGTATGGTGATTTCTACCATGGTCAGAATAACTTTTTGAGGGCATTATTTAAATTCTGAAAAGGGTAGTTTGCAGTAAGGGAAACAAGTAGCAATTGTTATCATTTGACAAACAACATGTATACACATTTTTTCTTCTTCAAAACAAATATATTTAATCTATTCTTTTTATTACAGAACACATTCCACTATTTTTAAATAAACACTAACAGAACTGTGTATTTATTGTTTAATAGCTTCAAAGATAAGCCAACCATTTTTTTTATTTTTTGAAACAATTACTTTCTCTGTGTTCTTAAATACTTGCCAGATCTGGGTCTCTCTATAGGAAAAAATATCATGTCATGCAATAGCCAACGAAGTTATATTGAATGCAACATTTTAGAATCAGCATTTTTACATGTTATTTAGTATTTTTAATATACTTTTTTTAATATCCACACAGAACCTAAATCAGTACTTTGAATATTTGCTTATAATAAAAGATAATAAAGAGAACCTGAGTCTCCACTTGTTTTTTTTATGCTTTGCACTATAATCAAGTCAGACTAATGCAAGACTAATGCAAATATTCATTTCATTGCTGCTGCGCTCCCTGTCCAGGCAGGCAGAATACAAAACAGTTCAGAAGTGTTTGAAGTGATCTTATCATGACAGCTGTTTAGGAGTTCAAGATACAGTGGTGACATTAGTTATAATACATGCAGAATAATCATAGAAACTATTGAAAAGGATTTAGCAAACATGCACAGCAAATGTTAGTCCCTTTAAAAGAGGTGAAAACTTTAAGCAATATTAGTCTATTAGCTGATAGTCATAAAAACAATTCTGTGCTTCCAAACTAATGCTTCTTACGCTGAACACAGGAAGCAAGAGTCTGCAAATCATGATCAAGAACGTTGTGTCTTTTAAAACCTCTGACATTCAAAAATAAATATAATTATTTTAAAACACAACTTGGACATCAAGGAACTGATAACTATTTTTAGAGCCCAGCATGTTTTACATTCAGCTTAACTGGTGAACCTTACAACTCATGAACTTGCTGTGCCATATACTTTTACAACTTAAAAGAAGAGTAAATATTCTGAGATCTTTCTAGTGCATTGCTATTAAAAATGAAAACCACACTTCTCTTAGTGAAATCTGTATTCTACTTTTTTTTTTTTTGCTAATTAAGTAATGAAAAAGAAGAATTGCTTCTAATTTAGATGGCTGCTTATCACAAGGATTTTTCCACTTACACAATGAAAACCTTTAGAATATATGTGATGGTTTTCCTTTAATTAACCAGAAAGAAAACTGAAACAATTCGTACCCACACAAGTTTATACCTGCTTTCATGATTGATCTGCTAGCTATAATTGCTCTAAAATAGAAACTATTGCAGAAATGTTTCCGAATTAACTACTTGCAATTAGAGATTTTGCTGTCTCTGTTCAGAAAGACAGTAGGTAGGTTTTTGATTAGAAGGCTGTTAAAGATAGTTTATTCCTCTGAAATTTGTACAATGTTGCTATTATATTATTCATGTATTATAATTTCTTAACTTTGTTTACATCTCCACAGATTGCACTATGTAACTATATTTTATTTAATTTCTATTCGACTGTTCAAACCAGACTTTCATATTTCACAACTTACAATGCATCCTGATGCTGTGACAGCGGCTTTTTAGTGTTTTACTTTTCTGCTTTTTAAGAGTCTTCACACTTCCTGGTCTTCATTGGTAGAATTTGTGTTCAATTAAAAACCAATGCCTTTCAAAATTGGTCAACATATTTCAATTGTGACATTTCTCAGTGAAACATGTTTTCTTAAGAGGCAAGAAGCCAACAGCAACAACAAAAAACCCCAACCAACTAATCAACCAGAAAAATACACCTTTCCAATGTAGTAAATTTTGGTAAGAGACTAAGGAATAACAATCTGATTTTATGCTATTTCATAATGCCCTATTCCTAAATTCTTAGTCCCAAACATTGAAAGAAAAGAGAATTAAAAAAAAAAACAAACAAACAAAAAAAAAAAAACCAAACAAAAAAAAGAGTGGAAAGAAAACAGTAGTCCTCCACCATTTACTGCAAATATTGTTATTGAACAAAAGCCCTTTGTGATAGCTCAAGTGGATCAAGTTTTTGGAACTGCCAACCTTGTAAAAACCTTATTTTTTTCTGGCATGGGAAAATGTGTATCATTTTGGGCCAAAAGCTTTGGACAACAGACCAATTGTTTTGGATATGAAGCACACTGAAGACCCTCTCAAGTCTCTGCTCAATTTTTCATTAATTGCCTCCCAGAATCCCAGATGGCTGTAGACGGTATGATTCATAGTTTAATTATTTGAGCACCATGAAGGAAGAAAAACATAAGAAATCCAAGAGTTTGTAAAGCAACTGTAAAATCATTCATTTTGCTCTGACAGCACAGGAAAACTACAGATATACACAAAGCAGTAAACAACCTTCTTTTACTAGATATCACTCAGAACTGAAAAAGCTGGCAGATTTTCTTTGTCCAGCTTCTTTTAATTTCAAGTAATCTTTGTAAGATAGCCCTCTATGTGAAATGGCTACTGTAAAAATTTATATCAGTGTAGTTCTTCACAAGCTGGAATGATGCTGTAACTGTTCACTGATGGCCTGATCCTACATGTCCAATTCAGTCCTACACATTTCTCTGGCTGGATGCTTCCATATAGGCACCATAGCTAAACCAGCTTGATGCTGGCTTTGTCATTCCTACACAGAACATTTTCAATCTTTCTTTACTAAGAGCCTTCATTTGATAGTTTGGGTTCCAGTTATTGCAAGCTTGTATGCATTACAGTGTTACTTCTCAGATATCTACTTTTGCATACCAGAAAAAACAATTCTTGGTGTGATTTTTTGTGGGAAGGCTTTTCCCAGTTGAAAAGTACCTGTCTTTATTGTTGTGATATATCATAACACAGAACAAATACAGCAAGTCAAAATCCCTGAAGCACACAATGCAAAGTGTGTTTAGATACTAAATGGGAGTTTTAAGCAATGGAAGCAGTTACATTTTTTCAAACAATCAGAATAAAATTCTATAACTGAGATAAACATATTCCAAGATTATTATAATCTGCTTAGCATCAAGAGTAACTTTATCTGAAATCAGTCTGGCTAGTTCCTTACACCATTATTTTTCCCTGGCTAGACCATCCTTTTATGCCAAATATTCTGATAGTTAGGGTGGAATCATATCTCATCAGGTGTAAATTCTGAAATGTGCTAAAAATGAAGACTTAGTGTGGAATTTTTGAAACTTACACTGGATGTAGGTATCTTCCCGAAAGTGGTATATCTCATAACAAATAGAGTTGGAAGTCCTTTCTGGGAATAGAAAATATCTCCCCTCTGGATTTAGAAGAATTCCATGTTCTATAAAGGCTGTTAGTAAAGAATACTATCTCTAGATAATTATTGCATCTCTTTGGATGCTTAAAATTTTTATGATATGGAAACTGATGCATAGAATTACCACAGAGTGAAAAGTGGAATGTATGTTTGAACTTCATGTGTCCTAATACGGAAAGAAAAAGTGTCAAATAAAGAGCAAAATGGAGCTAGTACAAAGCAGACAAAAGAGACAGTGTCTGTAATTATTTGAAAAACTTCAGAGGCTTAGTTCACAATTTTACAGGTTCACAAAATACATCTTTATGTGTGAAATGACAGATTGACACACTGAACAAAATCCCGAGGTTGAAAAGAAGGTACAAAAACGAAAAAGAAATGCAACAATGGAACATCAAAACTTCTCAGTACTGTGGAAAATCAAATGCCATGCAGAGGCAGGTGTAGATTTAATGCATAATATTGCCACGTATTGAAACACAAGGTTATAAATATTGTGTGTATACACAGAGTTTGGGTATTTGCTTTAAGAAAAGACTTCCAGTGTGCCAGTGTATCAGTTTAACATGTAAGATTTACAGTGTTGGAGTGGGAGCATGTGCACATGAATTAGTCTGGAATATATTTCCACAAGTGGATAGCCCTAAGTTTGAAATTTAGTGCATATCCAGTTGTTACAGAAAGTCACTACTAGTGACTAACCCCAAGTCCATCTGTCTTACATCCAGAGTCTCATGCCTTCCCTCCATCTCCTTTCTAAAACAAGTATTTTAACCCCTAGAATCTCCTGCATAATTGCATAATCACAGAATGTTAGGGACTGGAAGGGACCTCAAAAGCTCATCCAGTCCAATCCCCCTGCCGGAGCAGGAACACCTAGATGAGGTTACACAGGAATGTGTCCAGGCGGGTTTTGAATGTCTCCAGAGTAGGAGACTCCACAACCTCCTTGGACATCCTGTTTCAGTGTTCTGTTAGCCTTACTGAGAAGAAGTTTCTTCTCAAATTTAAGTGGAACCTCTTGTGTTCCAGTTTGAACCCACTACCCTTGTCTTACCACTGATTGTCACCGAGAAGAGCCTGGCTCCATCCTTGTGACACTCACCCTTTATATATTTGTAAACATTAATGAGGTCACCCCTCAGTCTCCTCTTCTCCAAGCTAAAGAGACCCAGCTCCCTCAGCCTTTCCTCATACAGGAGATGCTCCACTCACTTAATCATCTTCGTTGCCATGCACTGAACTCTCTCCAGCAGTTCCCTGTCCTTCTTGAACTGAGGGGCCCAGAACTGGACACAGTATTCCAGGTGTGGTCACACCAGGGCAGAGTAGAGGGGAAGGAGAAGCTCTCTCGACCTACTAACCAACCCACTTCTAATTCACTCCAGGATGCCATTGGCCTTCCTGGCCACAAGTGCACAGTGCTGGCTTATGGTCATCCTGCTGTCCACCAGGACCCCCAGGTCCCTTTCCCCTACACTGCTCTCTAATAGGTCATTCCCCAACCTATACTGGAACCTGGGGTTGTTCCTGCTCAGATGCAAGACTCTGCACTTGCTCTTGTTTTATATCATTAAATTTTTTCCCGCCCAGCTCTCCAGCCCGTCCAGGTCTCGCCGGATGGCAGCACAACCTTCTGGCATGTCAGCCACTCCTCCCAGCTTGGTGTCATCAGCAAACTTGCTGGTAGTACACTCTATTCCCTCATCCAAGTCATTGATGAATATATTGAATAATACTGTCCCCAGTACTGACCCTTGAGGCACTCCATTAGATACAGGCCTCCAACTAGACTCTGCCCCATTGACCACAACTCTCTGGCTTCTTTCCTTCAACCAGTTCGCAGTCCACCTCAATACCGGTCATCCAAAGCACACTTTCTCAGTTTTGCTGTGAGGATGCTGTGGGAGACTGTGTCAAATGCTTTACTGAAGTCAAGGCAGACCACATCCACCGCTCTGCCATCGTCTGTCCACCTCGTTATGTCCTCATAAAAGGCTATGAGATTGGTCAAGCACAACTTCCCTTTGGTGAAGCCATGCTGACTGCCCCTAATGACCCTCTTATCCTTGATATGCCTTGAGATGGCGCCAAAGATAAGTTGTTCCATCACTTTCCCAGGAATGGAGGTGAGGCTGACCGGTCTATAGTTACCTGGGTCCTCCTTCTTGCCCCTTTTGAAGACTGGAGTGACATTTGCTTCTTCACCCCAATGTGGTGGCCTGTAATAGATGCCCACAACAGTAACACCCCTGCCAGCCTGCCCTTAATTCTCACCCACAGACTCTCAACTCACTCCTCACCCGTGCCTGGACAGTACTCAATACATTGTAGTTGCAACTCTTTCACTGGTGACACAAAAAGGCTGATAGCTAAGGCATTCAGCTCCGAGTTGGAAGGACATCCCTTCAGGAAGGGAAGGAGCATGAAATTGGACCTTTGACCTTCAAGGAGACAATGAAGGTAATGTGTCCTGTGGTGTTTTTTTGGAGTGAGTGGAGGCAGAGGAGAAGGAAATAGTGTGGCCATGATTATTATTAGTGCTTATTCACATGAAGGCCAACTGGGCAAAAGTTTTGAAAATCTGCTGAGACAAAGAAATGCAGAAGTTGTTCTAAGGATTTAGGCAGCTTTATGAACATACAATAAGAGAGATGTGAATTCTGCAAGTTTCATATGCAGCTTCCATATCTTTTGGTATCTAAATATGCATCTCTCAAGAATATAATTCTTGTATTTGATCTGATGAAGCAGAAAGTCTGTGACTGAGCACAGAATTGGGATCAGGTATATCAAGCTTAGTGCTTTCCCCATTAAATCATTCTTCTTTTTCTTTTCCAGGAATATTCGAGTTTGAAAGTTTTCTTCTACAGCATCTCTGGGGTATGCTTTGTTTTGCAATTCACAGCTCTGCTTGTGAAGTAAGTACCAATAAGTCTCACACTGAGCATATAAAGCCTTTACATGGCAGCATGTGCAACAGCTTTGTTGCTCTCCTGCACTGCTCTGTCTACATTTTCCAACCTTCACCCACCACTTCTAGAGATGTCAGTCTGGTTTGATCTTCATCTGCATTCAATCTGTTCTCATTCTCGGCAGAGCAGGAATCACTAAAGGATGCCAGCTATTGTTTGCCTTTTGTGAAAGGGACACCTACCTACCAGGATTAAACCAAACTTGTTTAAAAAGATTAAATACTTTTTCACGTGTTTGTTTTTTTTTTTTTTTTTTTTTTCCAAACCAGGGAAAAGAATGAATCCATTTAACATTTTTTAATTACTATAATTTACTTTGAGACTTTTTCATTTTACCGTTTGGTCGCTTAATTATTAGTTTAAACTTTTAAGTGAAATTACTCCTTTTTTCTGTTGCATATAGAGATAAAAAAGAAAAGGTTGATGATCTGGCCTCTCTTTATCAAGCTCCTTTTGCTTTGTACTTTTCTTTTTCTAGCGAATGATCTTATCTTTCTTTTGCCATCAGACACTCCTCTGATGAATTACTTTTGGTCTTATACTGTGTATAATATTTGTATTAAAAAAATAAATAAAAAATCACCTAAAATTGCAATTAAATAAACTCACAAAACAACAGTTTTCTAAGGCTATCTTGCATATGTAAATGGTAACAAAGTGATGAGTTGCCTTGTGTTAGTGTTTCATAATAGTCTGCAACATTTGTTGCCATTTAAAAATAAATGCTTTAAATAATCACTCACTTGAGAAAACACATAATGAGAAAAACAGTATGTAGATGTTAAGACAGTGTAGCACATTAAAAAAAATCAAAAACTTGCTGTGTAACCTGCACATTCCATACTCTACTTTTATTCTCCGGAGAGAATTCTCCCTCACTGTTTTCCGTTTTACTGTAATGAGATTATATGGGGATTCAGGATACTGACTCCTTCAGTCACTTTGTTATTTTCCCTCTGGGGCTGTTACTCATGTCAGTAGTTTTAAATCATTGCAGACATTGTATTTGTTTATAAGCATATTTGGATATGTATGCATGGATATGTGTTTATATGCAGAGAGACAATCTTGAGAAGTACAGATATTAGAGACTGAAGAAAACATAAAAGTTAAAATCATACATTTTTCCTGTTTTAATCTCACAAAGACATTCATAAATGATGAATGGTTACAATTCTCCCTGAAAGTCATCCTGCTTACAGTTTCCTCCTTGCTGACTGCAGGAAGTCACATCCTCAGCAGGCTAAATTGACATCTCTCTGTCAGTAGCCATAGAACTGCACCAGAGGACAATCTGTCCCTGCACAACCATAGATTACAGAAGCACTAATTTTTCATTGCCTTGAACCCAGTATAGTATATAACATAGCATAACATAGCATACAAGCAACCATAAATGAGTGAAACTCCTATTGGAATCCTAATGGCCAATGTTTGCAGATGAAATGAGTACTCCCGGTGCATGGCTCTGCAGAATTAGGTTCAAATTAAATAGAAACAGAGAAGAGTCAAAATATACAGAACCATAAAATAAAATAAATAAAACCCCCACAAAACAGCAAGATTTTATCTCCAGGAATTTGTTTACGGACAATGCTTTGGATAGATTTACCAGGAATAGTTAGTAGCTGCTTGCTTTCCTACCATATATCTAGGACTCTCTTTAGTGCCTGAAAAAAGCTTTAACATCACTGATATAGACTCAATAAAAAGGCTTCATCTGTTATGAATAGTATGTGTGAGTTCATTGGGTTACAGAAGTCAGAAATGTTTTAAAAAAATGGTGGACTAATGGTTTTATTACGAGTCTCTGTATCTAGCTAGGCATTTCTATTCCTAACCATCTTTGTTTCCAAAAATATCTCATCAAAATAAGGCTAAACTGATAATCTGGAGAACTGATTTGAACAGAAACCAGAATAAGTTTTAGCTTCAAGTGGCTTTTGACTCCATGCCGCATGTACTTCTTGTTGAGTTTCATACTGAACAAAAACAAAAAAAAAGAATGAGTCGTCCCCATGGAATACAGCAATGTTGGTGACCAGAAACAAATTTGAATCAGACTGTGAGTTAAGTTTTGCATAAAACTGCACACGTAAGGCTTTATTTGAAGCTCTGGAATATAATAATAATTAAGACTTCAAAACATCTTTTTCATTACATTCAGAGCTTAAATTGTGTAACTTATTTGCATTTGAGATAAAGAGATGCATATTTTGTATGTTGAAATTAGATTTGTAAAAGCATAAGCTCATTCCCAATGGCAAATATTACTAACTCTGATTCCAGTTATGAAACACTAAATTGTTTTATAAGTGGGAGCCTGCTCTCCTAATAGTCTTTCAATATTAATCCTCCTATGCTTATTGTTGTTTTACTTTCTAGACATTATATTAGAAGGGATGAATTTAGAAATTCTGAATTAGATTTAATTAGAATTTAGGGTTAAGAACTAGAAATACCTGGCATGAGATCTGCAGTTTATATTTAAGTGTTAAAACCATGGCTGTAATTATAGCCATGTTTTTCCAAAAACCCTAGACATTCCGATAGTTTAGAGGAACTCACAAGTCTTAGACTATTAGACTTCTTAATACCATACTATTCATACTATTTTTGAAAGTTTTCAATGTAGTAATATTCAGAAGATAGCTGTGCTCACTCGTTCTTTTTGAATTGAACAATAACAGGATCTTGTTGCATTGAACATTTTACATTTTGGAATCTTACCTTTGACAGGATAACAAAAATTGTAAATAGAACACCAGAAACTTAAGTCTTGGCCTTGGTTTATGCTACAATGACAGACACAGGAATAACTGAAGAGTTCATTGGCAACCAGATAATATAATGTGCCAGTGCCATATTGCATGGTGTAAATGACAGGGAGGTAGAAAAAAAAAATCCCCTTACTCCACGCATCCTGCAAATCTGTGCTGGTATTAAAAGACACTTTTAGGAATGTGAATAACCAATTATAAGAAAATAAACTAAATATCATTAAACTCAAGAAGGGAGAGATCTTAAGGTCTGAAACCACCCTGCTTTCTAATAATAATTAAAAGAATTAAATCCACACATGGATTTTATTGTTTAAGTTTTCCTGCAGGTGCGTATGGCCCAGCAGAGTGTGGATATAATTATTTTCTAAGAGAGAAATCTCTGAAATCTCTAAGCTTTCTAGGTTATTCAGGATAATAGTAATCTTTCTGTGATCCAGCAAAGCTTCTCCTTACATGGCTCTTGACTCACAGGTAGGGTAAAATTTATAGTGGTTTAAATGACAGATGTACATAAACACTTTGCTGCATTGCCCTTCTGTAAGAACAAGCTATCTCTGGCCTTTCCATTGATAAATTATGCCAACGATGATACTAAATAGGACTATAGCTGCTTCAGGAGAGGTACGAGATTTTATGGAAAGCCTTCAAAATTTGGTACAACACTTTGAACAACTTCATTCACTCAATATTGACAAGTACTTGCCAATGAAATTGTATGAAAAAGGAAAAAAAGTCATAAAAATGTAACTCCCAATGTAAGTATTTCCGTTATGATACTGAGTATTCTGCCTTTTTAATGGGTCATATGCAATGTGCCTAAGCAGTGGGCCTGCTCTGCTCTGGGATACTCCAGCATTTCCAACAGTAGCTCTGGAAACATGCCTGTGGTAAAACTCCATGAGCTATATAGCGTGAGCATGGAATGACCTTGCCTCATGTTTCTGCTTTTGTGGCCATGTACTTACCCTTTAAACTTTTCCACCTTTTGCAAGACACTGTTGGGATTTCAGAGACCCATTTTTCAGAGATCTCCACACAGCGGCTTTGTGCAAAGCAAAGAAGTAACTACGTCTCTTCATTGACTTCTATTTCCATGTCTGATCATCAAATTTTCCAGAAGTATGGATACATGAACTAGGCAGTTAATTTCCACTTTGTCTTTTTTGCTTCGATGTCTGGTTGTGTGTGACTGTTTGTTTTGGCTGTGGCTCCACACTTAGAGGAAAAATAAGAGAATAAGGATTGAAAAAGGAGCTGGAATCCAGGTTTCACAAGTGCAGGCTACCACTCATCCCATAGTGTCTGCAGAAACAAGAAACCTGAAAACACAGCACTAAAATGCACTTGTTTTGTTATCTATCCTCACCTAACTGTCTTTCTTAGCAAAAAGATAGCTTAGAAAGAACTTTCCATCTCTAGGAGTACTCCTGATTTTTAAGATTACATCACATAAATGCCAGTTTCACTGCTACTTCACACTTTATTTCTTCTAGATTTTCTGGTAAATATCATCCAGTTCCTTTGGTTTATTGCAGCTAAATTTCCAAATTTGTATATAATTTCTTCTTTATGTCTGTAAAGGCTATACACAATAATTTTTCTGCCATCCAGGTTAATAAATGCCAACACCAAAAAGCGTTATTGAACTGCCCTGGTACCTAAACATCTTCCTGAATGTCAATTCAATTACTATTTATCTTTACATCTATGAACAATTAAAACAATATAGAATCAGCAATACTCTACATTTCACACTGTTGCTTTTTCACTTTTTCATGAGAGTAAAAAGAGAAATAAGCACATGGTCAACAGAATTTTGGCATTCTTGAAGCACAAAAATTATAATAATAAAATCAAATCTTCTATATTTTTGTTGTAATTTTCACAGTTTCAGTTTCAGCAGACTTGAACATTAAATACTGAACATATGTGATTTAAAACAGAGTAAAGGACAACAAATTCACCAAAGAGATTTGCATGAGCATAGGACTAGAAAGTCAGATGCAGCCATCGAAAGATTAGAGTGGAGTAATCTTTGTTGCTTCTTGGAATAATTTGAAACCTGCTTGGATCTGCTGTAGCTGCAGAAGCTCCTTGCTGCCAAGACACAAGCTACATGTACCATGTCTGCTCCATGGTACAAAATGTCTTGCCCTTTCCCTAGAGCAGGACAAGATTCATAGCTTCCATGGATCAGACACCAATGTCAGTGTGACACTGTAATATATAATACAGAAAAAAGGTACAGCAAATACCTCCAAATGTCAATGGTCATGCATACATATACCTGGGAAAGATATCACATTGAACTGGAGATTTACTAGTAATTTTGCTTTGTAATCCTTGGAAAAAGGGATGTTTATTTGAAGCTTGACTCTGTCTTTTGAAATGGAGTCAATGAAAGCATGTGTGTAGAGATTAAAGTATATTTGCATTTGTTTAGGAAAAAGGCATCTGGTTCATCTGAAGAACAAGAATCTGGCCTACAGGGAGGTCTTTCAGAAACCTGTGGTGTTTTTGAGAGTACAATCACTACAATGAAAAGGCTAAGTCTAGACTTGCATAGACTAAGAAAACTGAGATTTTACTTCTGTTACTAGCTCTATATTTATACACCTTTCAAGCAAATTTTCTTTTGACGATACATATACTTAGTTTGGTGGTTGATCCAGGATGGATACTTTGATATAGCACTATGAGAAAGCACAGAAAGATGTTATCAGTCCTTTCTCTGTTTTCTGCCTGCTCACCTCCTTCTGTCTTTTCTTTCTGACAACAAAGTGAAGGTCATAACATTTTTTTTAGGAAATGAAAGGCTGTTTCTCCATCTGGTCAATGCTTTCCCCACATGTTTGGGAGCGACATGCTTCTTGTCTTCTCCCTTGAGTCCTACCTTGTAAAAAGATGTATAGAACTAATCCAGTAGGGAAATATCTGTAACAACAGCGTTTTTTCTCCTTGGTGGAGCCTAGGCTCACTTTCTGTGGCAAGGCAGGGTCTTAAAAGTTTAGATGGCAGGTGATTTTCATGACAGTTCTTTACATGGGAGAGGAGAGGAAAATGGTCAGAACAGTGATAAGAAGGTCCTGGTAGTCAGTAGATAAAAGAATGGAGGGAGAGACTAAAATGTTTGAGCATGTCTGTCCTACAACTTTTCATTATCCTATTCTTGCTCATCCTTCACTATATTTTTAAAGGAATGATTGTGTATATCCTTTGAGTAGAAACAGATACTAGCAAGCAATTAGACAGAGAGGCATTCAAGGAATATGTAATGGATTGTCAATTAGAATCAGTGAACACTGCACTAAGTATCAAAGACTGTCTAATTTTAAATCTGAACTGTACAAAGTAGTCCTAAGGGGAGCAAATAAAATTCACTTGATAAATTGCTTGACATAGAGACAGTTGAAAAGGTGACAGGACCCTTTTGTATTTCTGACAGATATAATTCACTGATACATAGAAGACACGCTACAATAAAGTCAAATAACAAATACTATCAAGAAAAATACCGAAGTATCCTAAACTTGGTGCAACTGAGTTGGTGATTTTTTCATTTCTTGATGATTACAAGATATAAATAGCATTTAAGTTTGGTGGGTTTTTTGTTGTGGTTTTTTTTTTTTTTTTTTAAGAAGGCAGGTGTTTGAAGTCATACATGATTAGGTAAAAGAGAAATGGAAGTTCTAGCTCCTTCCAGGAATCTAGTTTAAAGACCACTCACCTGAGTTTTAGATTCATGAAAAACATTGGAAGGATTTGTTATTGCAACAATGACTTATTATGAATCTTTCCAAGTGGAAAGGATCACAAAGCCAAGGACAGGAGACAGATGTGATTGTTCTTCTACAGATCACATCAAGCTAACATGTGATGACATTCAGTATGTTTTGTATGTTCCTTTGTAAGACATACAAAGTAGGGTTTTTTAATGTTAAAATACAGTTACCAATATTGTGCCTTCTTAACTGCTCTGTGAGCTACTTATTACGATGTGATGATTCTACATGCTTGTACTGCCTTTAGCAAAATCTATGATGATTTTCCCACAGTTTTGAAAAACTCTTATTAGGTGGTAGCTGCTACTGAAGTAACATGATAAAGTGATATGCAATGAAAAGTACTAAATGTACTAAACAAAAAGTTCTATTGTTAACTAGTGAAGCCTTGCATCCTGTGGATTTGTATCTCATGGTTGACTGCCTTTATCAATGAATGAAACTGAAGCTACCACTGGAATCCACATGTTCTTAGGCATCGGAGAATGATGGGGCAAGGGGGCTAGGCAATGGCTTTATAAATATCAGCAGTATTGAAGGGTAGGATTTTGTATCTTTTTCGACAACAGGAATGACAGATGAGTGAAAAACCTAGTCCGAGGAATAGATTCTGTGATTTCTAACTAGGTGTGAAGTCTCCCTGAATCTTTCTCCAAAGCTAGGTCATTTGTAATAGAGCTTTCCTGTATTGATTCTCTAACGTCTTTTGTATTGTGCTCATGCCATATCCTTTCTTTCCATGGAGATGTTCTTACTTGGGTACCCTTTTTCATGAGCTGAGTAGGTACATAACACATTTGAACATTGACTCAGCTGAAATTGGCAATGGATTCAGAAATTGCTAAGAACTTTTAGATGTGCAGATATACTTAGGGAAATAGCATGATCATATCCTCCTTATTCTCACAGGAATCAAAATTGCAGAACAATTGTGTTTGTAAATTAAATAACAACTATCTATGGAAGATACAGGTTCATATGTGTTAGAATGAATATGCATGTATATTGTGGAAGTACCTAATAACTAGTTTTGTTAAAATATAGATTGTATCATTCTGCTTTTACTTCGACCATTCATGATATTTATGGACTAAACAACAGCTGTGTTTTGGCAACCATCCTACTACACAGTATGTTGCAAAACAATAAACGTCCTTAAGTTTACCTATGCAACATCTCTAATTAATTGTTATAATAGAGGCCTTGAAAATGATATGAAAACATATGACAAGTAAATGTATTATTTGGTGGGTTTACAACAATTCCCTACACACTTTTATTTCTTCATTAAGGCTGAATATAAAAATCCCTTGGTGTAGTTGCATTAAAACATCTTTGCACTTTAATTGTGATTATTTTTCACACAGTTTCAAATCCCCCAGTATGAAGGAAGATCTAGATAGTCCTGAGTCAGCTATGTAAGTTGTGCCTTTTGGCCTTTCTCTATTAATAAAAGGTCTCTGTCGTATATTCTGTGCTGTAAGAATATAAGAAAGGGAAAATAAATACAGCGAAGAGTAAAGGACAGGCATTTATTTTGTTCTTTGCAGAACCATTGTATTTCTAAAACTAAGAGTTATTTTCTTACAAGGTCTTTGCAGTCTCCATTAATCATTTCTTTAGCTAAATCTGCCTGGTAGCATATTTCTAGCTGCCATTGCGTGTTCCTGGCAGCTTCTTCAAGCAACCCATGCATTTGTTTTTGACAGAGGCTGGCCTTAAGACAAAATCATCCATTCAAATCAATAACCATCATGCAACAATTGTTGACTAAGCCAATGCCTTCTTCAGAACAAGAATCCAGCAGGAATACTATATAATTTTAAATTTATATCAGGGCTCATCTATGTAATCCTGCTTTGTCTCTCTCCACCTTGTGGTTGGTTTGTTTCATTGCAGTAAATTATTTCAGGGCACATGGTTGTTTTCCTGTGCAAAAACATTTAAGAATTCTATCCTTTTTCATTCAGTTATCTGTCTGATAGGTGATATAGCTGAAATTTGTGCCTGCTAACTTACTTTTAATGGATTAAACTTTCTGTCTTGTTCAGGAAAAAACAAGCCGTTGATTACCACATGCTTTGAGGTTTCTGCATGTCAGATATACTTTCTTTGTGATGCTTTGCCTTGAGACCTCAGCTAAAGATGGCATGATCAGAAAGCAGCCTTCTGTGGATTTCTGTAAATAAAATTGTTGAATATTTAAAAAGAAGAGAAGAAAAAAAAAACAATTCTGCAATCAAATCTGAAAGAGTATTCCCTTTTCCAATGTTCAAATCAGAGTACATATACAAAAGGACAGTTCTGATTATTTCTGTGCTTAATTTTAAAGGTAAGTGTGTAGCGACAGCACAGATTTAGGTCACTCATGGGTAGTTCATACTGCGAGTCAGTCATCTGAATGCTGGGGAAACCAACAGGTTCAATGCCTAGATCACAGGAAGCACTCAAAACAGCAGTATGTCCTTAATTCCACCTGCAGGTACTAGTGCTATATCTTCGACTGAAAGCAGGACTCTTGTTTTAAAATCACAAATACCTTTTTTTTTTTTTTTTTTTTCCCATAGGAAATATATAAAAAATACAAGATTGATAATTTTATTCAGTCTATGAGTAATTAGCTGAAGCAACAGCCTAGTGTCTGTCTTTCACAAGACTCTTTTCAGTTCTGAGGGATGAAGCAGAAAATATCATTCCATTTAGTTTTCTTTTTTTTTTGACTTATAAACTGGAAACTTGAACCACACTCTGGTAGTTAAAGCCTTTGGAAAGGAAAAGAGAGACCTGGAGGCCCTTCATTAATCTAATCAATACTGAATATTAAAGTATTCACGAAGTGGAGCACCTGGTCATTTTTGTCTCTCAGATGAATGCATCAACCATTATAATCACACTCACTCTTCCTTCTGTGCCAAATGAATGTTCATCGATCTCATGTAAAGTGGAATGGTTTTAGCTTAATAAAAAATTGCAAAAGCACTTCCTTTCCCTAGACTCCACCTCAGTGTGGCAATTAGGGCACCTCCATAGGAAGCACACTTTCTAGGACCAGAACAGCTAATCCACATAACACAGATGCATGTTTCTTCCTTGTGTTCCTAGATAAAAGTAGATCAAGGAAGGGATAGAGGATGTTCCCAGATTTGTTTTTGTGGAACCAAACTGTGTTGAGTATGCTCTAAGAAAGCAAACAGAAACTAGGCCTGCCAGTGACAAAGGCAATCAGTAAGTTTATTAACTGGGACATGACTAAAGCATGAATTAGACCTGGAGCTGCTCAAGATTACTATGATTCCACTCAGGTGGGTGGCTTGTTTTTAGAGGTAAGCATCCTCTGAGCATCCACAGTAACAAATAGCCAACCATTTCAACTTTTTTTCTATCCTATCTATTATGGAAGACACTTAATATGGGTTTTTTCCTTGATTAGAGCTTCCTGTACTTCTTCCTATGCCTGTAATTCTGGGCTGTTTTTCTTCCCAAATAAAAGCTTCACAGAGCTATCTGTTGTGCAGGGTGAATCATTAATTATTCATTTTGATGAGTGTGACCACTGCTGTGAGACAACCCCAGGAGGATTTCCAGAGGACCATTTGGTAATAAATATTCAACAATTTGTAATGCTTAGTTCTGATTCATGTCCCAGTGCCCGTCAATGACTGGATGTGTCCACTGTCCATGCATAATATCTCCTTTCACCATCATTTAATGACATCAAAATCATGCATTGCACCATCTTGAAACAGAAAATTAACAGATTTTTAAAGTCACCTTGTCAGCTCTAAGACTGCACTTCAGCCTTGCAAGTCCATAAACTCTCTTTAAATGCCTTTTAAAGATTATAAATGATGCTCCTACTTCAGTGGAGCTGCTTTCATTTACATTGTAAGATGATTTTGTTCATTATTTGTAAGCGGAAGTGAGGCAGAATGGAAAAATTTGTGGAAAAGTGACAGTGGCAGCAGGTAAAATACTCTTCAAAGGATAAGAATGGTAGTTGAGAGATATTT
Source organism: Patagioenas fasciata (assembly GCF_037038585.1). Taxonomy (NCBI): domain Eukaryota; kingdom Metazoa; phylum Chordata; class Aves; order Columbiformes; family Columbidae; genus Patagioenas; species Patagioenas fasciata. The sequence continues at coordinate 14,632,630 of NC_092520.1, read as the reverse complement.
ACAACCCTAAACACACAGCAAATAATCAAATAAGATGGAATTAAAATCTAGTGATATGGTTTTTGTTTCTTATTAGACAAATTAATAAAATTCTTGTTGAGCTGATTTTGCATATTTTTTCTCAGTAACAGAAAGATGAAAATCATACTTATACCAAATATGAATAGGATATGAATAACCAAAACTTTTTAACAAGTATTTAGATGTGTTATTTTTATGTTTTCAAATCCATCCATGATTCCTAAGAAAGAGTTGAAAGCTGAATGAAGATTGACAATGTCTCATTTCAAAAAAAGCTCACACAGACAGAGGAAGGAAATTTGACTGTCAGGTGCTTCTTCAGTAAATGCCAAATGCTGATGACATGATAACATCAAGGTGCCAGGTTGAACTGAGTTTGACATCAGGAAGGTCAGGGAGAAAAATATGAAACTCAATTTGAGGTTGTAATTATTACAAATAAGTAAATCTTGTTAGAAACAAATGAAATTATTTTTTTCCTTCAACCCTCTTTATTTTTCCTTTTTATGATGTGATATTAAATATATAAGTTTCTTCAAATAAGAGCGACAAGCATGATAGAGTGAATATAAGGAAATAGGTGTCAAACTCAAGTGACGATAAGGAAATGGATGTCAGACTTGACAGTATAAGGACAAAGAATAGGATTACCTTGGATGTCTCTGATACTGAGATTATGAATAGTTACGCTTTTGTTACATTTTCAGTAGCATCACTAATGTTAATAAAACAATTTCACTCGACTGTGAAAACAATATTGACTGAAGTAGAAGAGATTTCTTATAGTTAGCATTTAAATTTAAACATTAATTATTAGAACTCCAAAATTTGAACTGAATAAAACATACATTTTGATAGGCTAAACATATTAATTAGCTTGACTGTTTATATTTTTTTTAAAAAATGAGACTCTGTGCTACCTAAAATTTCACAGTGAATCAAGCAATCCAGTAAATGAAAATATTGGATTGTCAGTCACAAAAAAAATGGTTTGATTTTACTTAACTTTAACCTTCTGAAAGTTAAACATCTTGTCTAGGTTAGTTGACAAGTCTTCATCTATAGTCCATGCAGGGAGAGAGACACTCCCAGAAAGTAATTTATCAACTGCTAAGATTCTGTCTGAGATACGTAGGACAATACGTCCTAAGGACATACCTGTCTCTTTCACTTTGGCAACAGAGAAAGCCTGAACAAATCCCTTAGGTGTGATGCCTAGTGTTTAGATGGTTAAAGTTAGGTAAGCTGAATCCTACCCTAAATTCCCCAGGTTGTTTTTAGTTATAAGGGACCACAGAGTTTTCATCCTGACTCTAAACAGAGAATCCAGTTGGATCAAAAGAGTGAATCACTCACTATGGATATGTAAAGTTATTAGCATAATTTTAGAAAGAATAGCTATCAGCAACACAAAATGAGAACTTCTAAATATTCCTATATTTATAAGAATAACTTCGTGCCCCCTCATGCTTCCAGCATCTAATTGATCACTTCAGTTGTAGAGTTTGCACTACAGAAATAACAAATCTATTACTACTTTGTAGTGAATTCTCAACACCTGTAGGTTTTTGACAGAAAAAATATTTTTCATATAGAAGCAAGCTACTATATTCTCAAGAAGGCTTTCCTGAGTGGAAGAAGATGCCTAAGAAAGGATTACAGCCTTCTATGGCACCTCATTGATGGTGTCCAGTGTGATCTGCAGCTCAATTGCATGATCCAGTGAGTGTATGAGCAGGGAGCTGTGCTAAACTCCCCTATATCCGTTCTGTCTTCCATACAGGGCTTCACATGGCCTTAACATTTCTTCATAATTTTATTACCCCCCAAAATATGAAGCAGATAGAACTAAAATAGTGGCGGTACATTTTTACATGTCTCAGAGGACGAGGTGCTGAAGAGGCATGCATCAAGTCTGTTTAGTTGACTGTGATGGCTGAGGTTACATATTTTAGATCTGCTTGTTAGTGTGCCTTGAGTCTGAGAAACAATATCCTAGTGACAAACAGTATTTCTCACAGCTCTGCTCTGACATGCTGCTATCTCTATTTATTCTATTCATTTCACATGCTTTAAATCTTTCCATTTATCTAATAGAATTACTTAGAATAGAGTTCTGGTACCTCCTGAAGCAGTATGACTCTTAGATTGAAGTAAGTAGGAAGGGAATTAAAAGTTTGGCCACATCAAGTTCTTTAACCTATTTTAAAGTTCTTAAAGGCATTAGCTAACCATGTACCTGTGGCAGCCTAGAGATTTATTCAAACAACAGAAGAAAGAAAATAAATAAAGAAAATCAGGTAGATAGTTAGATGGCATTTATAAAAAAGACAAGTTGTCTTGTATCAAATCTTCCAAATATAGTTTTTGATGTATTTCTGATCTTTAATATTTAATAACATCACATTGAAGTTACGACAAGTCTTAATTAGTAGGAGTAATTATGTCCTTGTAGAAAGAAAGTTGATCATGCAACCATCACAGAACCAGGAATCAAAAAATAGGATCCTGAAGAATTAGTATATCTGGAATTACATTAATGCAAAAATATAAGTTAGAAGATTTGTGGATATCTGGATTTTAAGGCTATCTGGCTTATGAGGGTTAACAGCTCTTCAACATAAACAAACAAAGAAACAAACAACCTCCAAGTCTCAAAGAGCTTAGAAACTGATAAGGAGGAAATAATATCATCATGGATCTCATAGGAAAGGTAAAAAATGTGGGATATTCAAGGCAAATTATGAAAATATGAAACTTATTATGGGAGAGTTAGGGGAGAGGCTGAAGGTAGGGAAAAGGAAAGGTAAAAGTGGATGTGAAAATCTATCCAAAGTGGGTGTGGGAAAATAAAAAAGAGCAGATAAAAGGGGCCAGTCCCATATAAGCAGGCTCTTGGTACATATGTCACAGGATCACAGAATGGCTGGGGTTGGAAGGGACCTCTGGAGGTCATCTAATCCAATCCACCTGCTAAAGCAGGTTCACCTAGAGTAGATTACACAGGAATGCATCCAGGCAGGTCTTGAATGTCTCCAGAGAAGGAGACTCCACAACTTCTCTGGGCAGCCTGTTCCAGTGCCCTGTCACCCTCAAAGTAAGGAAGTTTCTCCTCATATCAGATGGAAACTCTTATGTTTCAGTCTGCACCTGTTGCCTCTCATCCTATCGTTGGCAAACAAAGAGTCTGGTCTCATCTTCTTGACATCCACACTTGAGATATCTATAAACATTGATGAGATCCCCTCTCAGCCTTCTCTTCTCCAGGCTGAACAGACCCAGTGATCTCAGTTTCTCCTCATAAGAAAGATGCTCCAGATTCCTAATCATCTTTGTAGCTCTCTACTGGACTACTATTTGTCCACAGATGCAGGATCCTACACTTGCCCTTGTTGAACTTCATCAGGTTCTTCTCTGCCCAGTCCTCCAGCCTGTCCAGGTCTTATTGAATAGCAGCACAGCCATTTGGTGTGTCAACTCTTCCTTGCAGTTTGGTATTGTCAACAAACTTTCTGAGGGTGCACTCAATCTCTTCATCCAGGTCATTGATGATCAGGTTGAACAGGACTGGACCTAACACTGACCCCTGGGAACCCCACTAACTACAGACTACTTGTCCATCTGGTCAAGCCATGTATCTAGTTGCTGCAGTCTGTCCTGTCTTGTTAAACTGTTCCTGTCCGTTATCTGTGTAAACTTGCTCTCTACCATGTGTGACTTGCTAATGAACCTCAAGCAGGACTGGCCAGTGAGCAGGAGGAAATTGAACTTGGCCAGTCCCAAGGTTGGAGCTTGGTCTAGGTGTCAATTCTGGATATGCCCATAGAACCAGGGCTCAAGGGACAGCAGATGTGCCTGTCATCATGGGCTGGGAGAGTGAAGGCAACTGTATGTTTGCAAGCAAGCTCTAATCCTGGTCACCTGAAGAGGGTACGCAGGATCAGCCCTCAGTGCTGTTCACAGTATTGAAAGTGCTGCATTTATGTGTGCAAGTAAAAGCACTACTCTCTCTCTCTGTTGATCTGTGTTGCTGGATGCATATCTGCAGGTGTATTATACAGATATTTGTGTATTGTGTGTGCATTTACATCTTTACAATACATGCTTAAGCTTGCTTGCTTGCACATACACTGTCAAATGTCACCTAAATGCCATGTTCAGAGCATTCAATGACTTCTGAAAGATATTATGTGCTGTAACTGTTAAAGTCATACAAAGTTTTATATGTGGAATTTTAAATCTAAACTCAGATTTTTAAGAAAATCTTAATTTGTATAAATTAATTCTAGATATATACTTAAACCAGTTAATATTAAGATATTACAGATTTATTCATACTACGTAGTCCAAGAAGCGGACAAAATCTAGGAGACACTGGTGATTAAAAAACACATGGAGAACAGGTGAATTCCCTAAAGAATGAGGAAGGACAGACATTGTATCTATTTTTACAAAGGGGTAAGAGGGAAGACCTAAGTCCCTCAGCTTAGCCTCAATACCTGAAACATTCTGGAACAGCTTGTTAATTAGTTTGGATGCACCCTGAGGATAAAGTGATAGAGAACAGCTGACATGGCTTTGTCAAAAAAAAAAAAAAAGTCATATCAAATCAATCCAAGTTCTTTCTGTGGCAGGGTAATTGCCTAGTGGACAAGGGAAAAGCCATAGATTTGATATATCTTGACATTAGTAAGGATTTTCACACAGTCCCATTTGGCACTGTCATAAACAAACTACAGAGGAACACAGTCTCACAGTAATTGTCACATGGAGGTTACACAATGGTTTGAAAAGCCGAATTCAGTCACTGCCCAATGGAGAGCATCAAATCTGGAGGATTTTCCAGTAAAATTAACCAACATAATAAACAACAATATAATACTAATTTCGAAATCAGTGGCAAAAACCAGTAACAGTAAAATTAATTGATTGAATAATTAAGTAATTGATAGCACAAGGAAGGCTTTCTAGGGAGTCTGTTGAATCCTTTTCATTGGAGGCATTTAAAACTACTGTATGCTGGGGGTATGTTTTTTGTAAGTTTGATGGACAGATGTGATGAGACATGCTTGATACTCCCTGTGGCTCTATGATTTCTCCACTACTGTCTCCTTGATACTGACATTACTTTGGAGTGGTCACTTGCTTCTTGTGTCAAGCCTAACTGCATCTTATAAAATCCTTAACATCCTTCACAGTATCTAAAATAGAGGCACTGCTTGGCACAGTTTAGAAAGATTTTTGGAATAAAATCACTGTGTAAGCACAAAGTTTTCTCATTATGTGTCAAATAAGAAGTTGTTTATGCCATAATTTTCTAGCAATAGTCAGAAGTTAAAGAGTTATCAGGCTGCCTATTGTGTATGTGCATATATAGATGCATTAAACAGAAAGATTGTATATAATTTCCTTTAATTATATATTCGCCTATTAAAAGCCAACTGAATGCATTTTATACCACATGATCAATGGTGTTATTTCACTTGCATTTCATTGCTGAAAGTTTATTTTTGAGATTCAGTACTTGAGGCTATAATAGTTTTCCTAATTGTAAATCTCAAAATTATGTTTTTCCTAAATTACAGTGTAACTTGCAGCAGAACATGCTTTGTACCCAAATATAGGATTTCATGTTTTGTGTGAACTGGAAAAGCATTCTGTTAAAGACAGTTTTGCATAAACTTGCATTTGTTTTACAGTATTCAGTGTGTTTATAGAATAATCTATATTTATGTAACATCTTTCTTTCCAACCACACACACACACACGAACACACTGAAAGAACTTTGAAGCTGTAAAGTCAAATATTTCACTTTAGGAAACCAGAGAGCGCTGAAATTCTGTGGGTAGAGGTTTTTTTGTTTGTTTGTGGCTTTGTTGTTTTTTTTTAACCATCTGCTAGGTGAACATCGTTACGCAGTGTTTGATTACACAGTCTCATAATATTATTTCTGCTTATAGGCTCTGCTCTTGAGTGTGGTCTTGGAGCTGCTCTTAGCAGACAGATAAATAGACTTGGCAAACCACATGCAAACTATAGAGGAAGATCTGTTTCCTTGTAATGAAAAGGAAAACAAATGATGTCTGTAGCTAATGGCAGCCAAAATGCTCTCAAAAAAACCTTTCCTTCCCTCCCTTTACAAACAGTTAACAACCTCAAAAAAGAAAACTGCAGTGTGAGAGCTCAGAGGAATCTACTAGGAAGCTTTGAGTATTGCACCTATTTCGACACATCCTTTATGTTATGTGTACTGAGATGGCTACATCTGAGCAACTTCCCAGCCAGTGTGGAGACACCCAGAATCACCTAACACAAGTAGTGAGGTCTTCCCTACAGTTAGGGAAGACTCTCAGTGTAACCTGTCAAAACAGCTATGAGGAGGCTTTGAGAGGCCCCTGGTTCTGGTCCTACATCTGGGCTACCACATCATAGTTCTGGCTTTTCTTCCACAGACCAAGGTAGAAGAGGGAAGGGATGTGAGATAAAGGTGTCCTGAATCTTATCCCAACATTAAGTTAAAAATAAGGCATTTTACCATCATGCGTAGTTAGCTCATGAAACAGCTTTCAGTACTGTAACTCAGAATGAGTCACTTCTCAAACTTCTAACTAGTTTTAGTTGATGGATCAGGGTGAACTTGCTGGAAAAGATGAAAATATACTTTTCAATGAACCAATTTCCAGTCATTTTAAAATGCTGCCATTTAGCCCATTTGAACTTCTAGAGATGTAAAGTAATTTTCAGTTAAATGAAACTGATCCTCAAAGTGTTCAAATGGCCTTAGAGTGTTTAAGTAACCTAAGTCTGTAATTAAGTGAAAGTAGTTTTATAAGCAGAAACATAAACAACACTTGCATCTCTGGACCATAAGCTATCTTAGCAAAATTACTTGGTTTATGAGTCTAATTTGTGTGGGCATAGCATAGAGAATCCTAGTTAGTAGAATAAGCAGTATAAAGTCAATATTATGTGACAGATATTTGTCCTTCAAATAGCTTCAGTTTTCCTACGCACCTAGAAACTTTGTTCACTTTTCTTTGAATTTCTTCTCCTGGCTTCCCAATTAACAGAGTTCCTGTTTGCCCCCAAACTTTATCATCTTTTGGCTTCTTTAAGCAGTCTGTGTCTTGGTTAATACTCTGCGTGGAAGACAGTTTCTTCATGGGTTAGCCACTGTTAACACTTGAACTTCTGTTGCATGATATGGCTTTTAGTTCAAATTTTGTCTGATTTCCTAAACCAATGCTTATGCAGATGTTTCTGTCTTGCTCAAAAATGTTGAAGCCTGAAAATGCACATAAGAGTGAAAAATTGAGGCTTATTCCCATCTGTGTTTCCCAAGTCTGTGTAGTCAAAGAACTGACCTATATAACAAAAATAAACTTAAGACAAACATTTTCAGTTCCAATGGATGGACTTTCTCTGACAAACAAAACAAAACAAGACAAAAATCTCTGTCTAGCTGAAGACTCAGTTTTGCTGGAATACCTAGAAAACCAGTCTCAATGAGGAGACTATCAGAAAATTAGTATCTCAGATGTGTGTCATGAATAGATTCAGGATCAGCTATACATACAACAGAAATCACAGTCATACTGTTGTTATTTTTGCTTCACACAATTATTTCTATTCCATTTGTCATTGCTGCTTTAGCCCTGATTCATCTCGCCTATGTTGATGTACCTAACAGAGGTACTTAAGTTGGAACCATAGGCTTACTTAACAGTTAAGGAAGGAGAAAGGCACCTCTGCAGGATAATTCAGAATTCAGATGGTTCTCAACCCTCAATAAAGAAGCTTGTGTCTGTCCTCTGACAACAGCCAGTGCCTACAGCAATCATACTCCCAGATTAGGTCCTTCAGTTAATTGGGTCAATCAGAATCCATCTGGAGCATTGTCTTAAATTAGAATAAGCATTGCTGCTGTCTTTATGCTTTTTTTTTTTTTTTTACACACGTGAACAATAAAATCTTATACTTGATCAGTTTTTGCTAAATGCTACAGTCTAATATAATAACACAGGGTAAAGAAATACCTGGTTGATATTATGCTGTGATCCTGGCAGACTTTCTAAGCCAATTAGGGTCAACATAGATCAGTTTTACACCTGTGGGGAACAGACATAGCCATAGACTAAATGATTCAGAGAAGCAGCAGTGAGTATGGTAGCAGGAACAATAGGACTGCCTTGGGTTTTTGTATTAATTTAAAAAATACAGTGGAGGAAAATGCATGAATGAGTTTATAAGACTTTAGCTTCCTGGCCTGGGCAGAAATGCTGGTTTTGACTTGTGATATCCCTAGTGGCAGTAGGTACCCTGAGGGTGTCATCTTATCTGCTGGACAGCTGTACATCTGCAAATGCTGACTGTACTTAGTATATTGGCAGGAACTATGGGGATGGAGGCCAGAACTTATGCATGTGGTTGTTAAATTCCTAAGCTGAACCCTCCAGCAAATATTGTAAATATAACTTCAACACAGCAGGAACAATTCTACATGAGCATTATGCTTCTTTTCCAGGAGGAATGTTGACACTAATTCTTATAAAAAAGGAATGAGCACAGGGAGTCTGTTGACTACAGTGTAGCTGAAAGGGGTAAACGAATGAGATCCTACTGCTAGAAAAAGAGGAAGTCAGACAGTAGTGATGTGACAGTAAGCACCAATCACAAGATATCTGGAAAGACAAAAAACAAGAGTTAAATCAGAGATGTGGCAATGCAACTTTGTTTTTTACACATATTGGGTGTCATGCTCAAATACTTGAGAGATTAAAAGCTGTGCATGGAGGAATGCAGGTGACCTCTATACACCCAAATGCTGTATAGATGTATTTTTAAAGGGTGAACTGCAGTTCTGTTACATAGCAGAGAAAAAAATTGAATTTGTTGGACTCAAACAAAATATCTGTAATGTGTGGCCTCTTTAGGCTTTTTTCCTCATCTGTAAAATAGGAATACTAGTATCACCCTGCTGCCCACTGTACACAGTGAGATTCCCATTCAGAGATTCTAAGGCGAGAGGCTTTGTCATATATGATATGCTTGGATGCACAAATTTTCATTCGTTATTCTTGTGTTTAGTCCAATAAATTAGCATTTACATAAATAGTAACCTCTTTTGTAAAGGGTCTGAGATTTTTAGGAAGACTACAGGGCATGGAATCTATTTTTCCTGATAGATTTTGATAAAAAATATAGGTCTCATTTCCAGCATGAATCAGTCTAGCTCCAGCCACTGTTTCTTGAGATGTGTTTCTTTCCTAGTCTGTAAATCTCACAGGGGCAGCACGGTGGGCCTTGAACTCAATACCACTAGACATCCATGTAATAAAGGCAAGAACAGTTCTTCATTTTACTCAGCTGCAGTAATAATATTTGATGTGGGGAAATGTGGGGGAAAGGTTTGATCTACGGGCATTTGAGTCACCAGCAATTCTCCTTAGTCTGCCTTAAATGTATTAACATTCTCACTTTCAGTTGGTAAAGGGAGAAATAATGATAAGTGTCACATTACAGGGCAATTTGAGCCTGTTCATTATAAGTGTATGGGAGATATTTTCTCAGCAGTGCTAGCACCAGAACACAATGCAAGTACAAGAGCAGCAAATCACTGCAATAACCCAATGGTCAAAGAAATTAATTCAGATCAAGAAAGCCCAACAGCTTTAATTTATTTTTTCCTTTCAGACATAATAATGACATTTAAAAGCAGAGTCATTACACTGTGCTTTTCACCTGATAAAATCTAAATATCTGCTAATAATTTTTAACTCTTTCTTTGCTATAGTTTAACTGGTTTATGTTCATTCTGCTTCCTGATGGCTTGTTGAGCATCAAATGATAGGAGAGACAGCTGCAGCCCTGAGTATTGGAATATGGGTATGTTGACAAAAGGTGTATTAAAGTCTGTGTTTGGCACTATTTCTCTATGCCATGCAAAGATGCATGCTTTAAAACAAAAACCACCACCACCAAAACACAAAAACCAAACCCCAACCAAGTAACCAAAAATCCAATAATGTTGCAGCATTTAAAACATGCTCTTCTGTCAATTCTGTTAAGCTACTTTGTAAAAGAAAAAACAGGACTGGAATACAACATTATTTACATGAATAAATACCCCTCTAAAGGTAGGAAAACCTGAAATATATTGACTGCCAGCTTGATCTCTCTTGTCCTAAATTGCTGAATGATAGCTGCTGAAATGAAAGGAGGGGAACTTTTATACTTCCTTACACTGAAGAATATAGATAAGTGATGCACCTGTAGGTCTAGGCCACATCTTCCATTGTTATGTAGCATATTTTGTGTTTTTGAATAGCAATAGGTTTGTGAACAGAGTCAGAAAAAAACCCAGCAAACCCAAAATGCTCTTTAAAGATTTTCCTTTTATGTTGTCACAAAGCAAAATACTGTTGAATATCACCATGGACATACATGACTGAATTAGGAAGGCTTATCTCCTGCTTCTCTCAATGTACAGCACAAGTTACAGTGTAACAGACTATACACTGCTGCTCACCACAATATCTTGCTCTATGTATTTCTGTCTTGGGTAACAAATGCATCCAAGATGAGGACTGAGTCATGTCACATGTCTGTAGAAGACAGAGTCCACGGATACTTTTCCAAAAAGTATCTGAGAATTAGAGAAGTGAGTTATTTTAGCTACAGAATTATTTTAATTGAAGATGGTTTTAGAAGCAGGTAATTTATATTGAGTATTTTGTCTGTCACAATCACAAGGTGTAGTATTTTACATTTTCTATATTCCCTTTCAGATGTTTGCGACATTTTTATGTATTTTATTTTCTTCTGCTATAGAAATATTTTCGAAAAAGCTGAAACACTCAGCACAGGTACAAGGATGATTATAGACAACTGAATTTGGAGTAATTGCTGTTTTTCAGAAAAGGTTGGAATTGTTTTTCTGTATTATTTAAAGCTTTACTTTTTAAAAAAAGTCATTGCAAGACCAATTAATAACCATTTTTATTGCTCACAGGGTATGGAAATGTGAAAAGTTAAGGCTAGGGTTTTAGAAAACCAGAGTTCTCAGCAAACTGCCAAACAGCTCAGCAGCTTGTACAATATGCTTGCTGACATGTATAAAATACCAAGGCACTACTTTTTTATCAAAGTAAAAAAAAATACAACAGCCTATTGGCAAATGCAAGAAATGTCTAAAAAGTAAAAAAAAAAAAAAAAAAAAATCAACTGTTTTAATTGCATTTTGTTTAAGTGTTTACTGCCTTGTAACTGTAACTGTAACCCTTTATCTTTATGCTTGTCATTCTTGCAGGTGCAGTGATAAAACATTATTTACGAGTGTGGCTCCTCTACTTTTGTGACCAAAGTGGTGTCAGACTTGCATTCCAGAGAGGTACAAGAGGTACAGGAGTGCTAAGACTAGAGTCTTAGATCTAGTCATTCATTCGCATTGTACTTTGCAGTAAAGAGGTTTCATCTATTTCACAAATTATCGGTCTATTCCCCATAAGGTCAAAACTGTCCCCTTTGAACTTATCAAAAACCTTCTCTCTTTCCTGAGATGAAATTGCCAGGCACTTATTTTTTTGTGAGCTGCTCGAGTGGAGTAGTCTAACACTTTCTGTATACTGTCAGTTTGCTGTCTTAAATGAACCCAGGATGGAGCTACATTGTATGAAGCTCATTATTTAGAAATGTAGTTAGGATTTTTAGATCTGTGTTTAATAGTGAAACAGATCTGCAGGATTAACATACCATTAAGATTTTTCCAGGTGTAGGCAATAATGTGATAATAACAACTCACAGAAATAAGAGGCTCTTCCACATTTGACAGTTCATTAAATGCATCAAGACCATTATTATGAGCATTAAAATTGTGATTTTGATCATAGTCTTTATTCACTGTACTAAGACCTGTACACATATATATTAAAAAATTCTACACTATAGTTAGATTATAAATTATAATATATGATGTATATGTTATATTATGTATATTATATTATATTATATTATATTATATTATATTATATTATATTATATTATATTATATTATATTATATTATATTATATTATATTATATTATATTATATTATATTATATTATATTATATTATATTATATTATATTATATTATATTATATTATATATATAAAGCTAATATCTCTTAGGTAATCAGTATGAGTAAGTTAACATCCATCAGGTTAGTAGTTAAACTGTAAATTGCACTTATTGTAAATCTGACACATTCACAGACAAAGCTCTACTAACTCTCCATAGGATTAATACCCCAAGCTGAAACATTTTCATCATTCTGAAGTTGCCTCTTCTCTGCTTCCTTCTACCCATTTTTCTTTCCTTAATACACACCCAAAAGTCATGTTAAACTGCTTGTTTTTCAACAATTACAGACTTTGACGAGCTTTGACACAGGTAGGCTTATGCAAACCTCATGAAGTTCAACAAGGCCGAGTACAAGGTCCTGCACATGGGTTGAAGCAAACCCAAGCACAAATACAGGTTGGGCAGAAAATGGATTGAGAACAGCCTTGGGGAGAAGGACTTGGGGATGCTGGTTGATGAGAAGTTCAACATGACCTGCCAACATGTGCTTGCAGCCTGTATCCTGGGCTGCATCAAAAGAAACCTGACTAGCAGATCAAGGGATGTGATTCTCCCCACCTCTGCTTGGCTCTCATAAGATGCCACCTGGATTATTGCATCCAGCTCTGGGGCCCCCAACATAAGAAGGACACAAACCTGTTGAAGTGAGTCTAGAAGAGGGTCATGGAGATGATCAGATGGCTGGAACACCTCTGCTCTGAAGACACGCCTAGAGAGTTGGGGTCGTTCAGTCTGGATACTCTGGGGAGACCTCATAGTAACCTTCCAGTACCTAAAAGGGGCCTATAAGAAGGCTGGAGAGGGACTTTTTACAAGAGCATGTAGTGATAGGGCAAGGGGTAATGGTTTTAAACTGAAGGAAGGTACATTTAGATTAGACATAAGGAAGAAATTCTTCACCATGAGAGTTTAGAGGCATTGGAACAGGTTACCCAGAGATGTTGTGGATGCCTCATCCCTGGAAGTGTTCAAGGTCACGTTGGACAGGCTTTGAGCAACCTGGTTTAGTGGAAAGTGTCCCTGCCCATGGCAGGGATGTGGAACTAGGTAATCTTCAACACCCTTTGCAACATAAACCATTCTATGAGTATATGCTTCTATGAATTCAGAGTAAACCTTTCAAAGGGGAGTGTGACTGTCAAATTTAAGGATCCCCAAGGAGAAGAAGTCTGGACCATCAACATAGGAAAGGAAAAATTGTTCTTTAACTTCCTCTTCTATGTCACAATTCATTGCTCTGAAAACTCAGGTTTGCAATAAAATAAGTTGTTAATGATCTGACATTGTTATAAGTCTCATTGAGAATGTGGCAGATTAATTTATAAAGCAACAGTGGTAAGTGGTATTGGCCCAAACATGATATTACTGAGCTGAATGGAACTTGCCAGGGATATAAGTACATGCAAAATATGTTTGCTGGGTTTTTTTTCTGTCTGTTTGTTTTTTTACAGGCTTAGATCTTCTGAAGAATTAGCGAGTCATCTTTTCAGCATGTCACAGTATATCTCTGCCATCATATAAACAGGATCAAGGACCGAAAGTGACATAGGTGATTACCATTAAAATGGTTGGAAAGCTATTTTTATCTGTATCAAAATAAGATTGATTTGTCCTTGAAGCTCTACACCCAGAGAAAAATCAGGAAGTCAGTTCTGTCGTTAGAAGATTCACTTAAGAAGTACTAGGAACTGTGATTATGCTAACAGTATAGCGGTCATGTAAGGATGTAAGAGTGAAGTGAACATTTGGAGATTATAAAATCCAGTCCTTTGTTGCCACACATAACCAATAGAATACTTCACCCTGATCACAAACTCAAAAGATCTGACTCTTTGGCCCTATGCTCTAAGAAAGTAGAATTAGTCTTGAACTCCTCTGTTACAGACCCTCCAACAGGGGAAATATCTAGAGAAAGGAAAAATACATATCCCATAACCTCATTCTCCATAAATCCTGGTACAATAGATATGAAGGAAAAGACATATTAGAAATGGCAAGGATGAGTATTCATAAAATAATTGTTCTTATAGTCATTTGATTGTAGAAAGGGCATTTTCATTCAATACACATTAGACTCCAAGAGCTGCCCAAAGTAGGAGTGAAATAAGAGTCAGAAATCTAATTAGTGACTTTGCAAGTAATTGTCTTTCCTTAAACACTGACTCATGTGCATAATAGTGTTTTCATTTTCCCCACTGACTATGTTCTGATTCTCCATTTTGTATTATAATAAAAATACTTATGGCCCTCTTGGAACTGTTTCAACTATATTCTACTTAGGAGTTAAAAAGGGATTGTGGAGACAGACCTTTCTTACAATTTTTCTGGTCTCAGGAAATCTTATGCGTCTAGTTATGTCACTCCCGTGGAGAAGAAAAGATTTATTTTACTGGTTTCTGAGGCATGTGGGGAAAAGAAACACAGGAATAAAAACCAAACCACATTTTTGGGGATTAATAAATAATGCAAGCTACATGGAATCTGCAGCTGCTCTTAAAGTGGATGATTTTTTGCAGCAATTCCCTGTGTTCTCTTTTACATACAAAATTGAGATAAAAACGTGAAATTCAGCAGGCATATAGTAAAGATGATACATTGAACTCTGATTTTATTTCTGTTCATATTATTCACTATTCATGATATTTTCAAAGTTTAATCTCCTTTACATTATTGGGCTTTGAATCATCTATTATTCTGCCCCTTAATTTATTTTCTCTTTGTTCATCAATTTATTTCTTCCCTTGAGTATTTCAAAGATGTTTCATCAATTAAAACAGGATAAGAAAGGAAGACATAGATTTATATAAATGCCATATACTATAAGTTTAAAAATTGGACAAGTATTTGTCCTACATTTAAACTACAATTGCATATACTATACTGTCTACCTCATTAAAGAAATCACACTATTGCTGTATAGAATTCCTGATTCTGTACAATCTTCTGACTTACTTTATGTTTCTCCTGGTCTGCATTCCACTGAGTAATACTAAGGGATTGTTAGTTAAATGCAAAGGTGTCTTTCAAGAAACAATAGTGCTCAGTTATATGTTATCTTCTAAAATGTATTATACTCTAATCAAACATAGTTCAATGCATGTTACATTATGACAAATATTCTACATAAATAATCACTCCAGGGTTGGTTTTCTTGTTTTTGTGTATTAGTTTGTTTGATTTTAATATGTATTGAAAAGTTCTTAATAATTTTGGAAACTTTGTAACTAGGTGATGAGTGATGGTAATGGGAGATGAGGAGGAGGTGGGGAGACTCCCAAGGACCGAAAGAAAGCAAATATCACTGCTGTATTCAGGAAGGACAAGAAAAAAGACCTAGGGAACTACAGGTTGGTCAGCTTCACATCGCAGAAATGTGACTGAGAGAAGCCATCATGGATTTTTGAAGAGGAAATAGTCTACCAACCTGGAAGGCTTCTACAATGGTATGACTTGCTCAGTGAAGAGCATTTAAAGTTGTTCATATTGATTTTTGTAAAACTTTCACACTGTATCACATCATATCCACATGGAAAAAAAATATGAAGGATGGACCAGATAAATGAACAGTGAGGTGGATTGAAACCTGGCTGAACTGTTGATTCCAAGGGTTATGATCAGGCAGAAAGTACAGCTGAAAACCTGTTACTAGTGATTTGGCCCAAGGGTCAATATAGTGGCCAGTACCATTTGACATCTTCATTGATGACCTGGACAATGGGGCAGAGTGCACCCTCAGCACATTTCCAGATGGTAAAACTGGAAGGAGTACCTGATACACCAGAGGGTTTTGTTGATATTCACAGGAACATAAACAAGTTAGAGAAAAAGGCAAACGGAAACATCATTCAGTCCAGCAAAAAGATATGCCAAGTGCTTCCCCTGGGGAGGAATAACCCCAGGCATCAGGACAGTCTGGCACAAATCAGCTGAAAAGCATCTTGGCAAGGAAGGAACAGGGCATTCTGGTGAACACCAAGTTGGTCATGAGCTAGCAATGTGCTCTTGCATCAATAAAAAAGCCAACAGCCTCGTGGGCTGCAATAGGCGGATTACTGCCAGCAGGTCAAGAGAGGTGATCCTCCCTCTCTGTTCAGCTCTGGTGAAATATATTCAGAGTGCTGAGCACAGTGCTGGGCTACCCAGTGCAAAAGAGACATGGGCATACTGAAGAGACTCCATCAAATGGACCTGAGAATGACTAAGAGCTTGTAGCATCTGTCATGTGAGGATAAGCTGAGAGAGCTGAAACTGTTCAGCTGGTGAAGAGAAAGCTCAGCAGGATCTCAACAATGTGTTTAAATACTTTATGGGTGGAATAAAGAAGATTGAGCCAGACTCTTCTCAGTGGTGCACTGTGACAGGACAAGAGTTAATGGGCACAAACTGAAAAAGTAGGAAATACCATTTAAATATAGGAAAAAGTTTTTTTAGAAAAATTATCGTTTAGTATTAGTATTAGTATTAGTATTATTTTAATTTTCCTGTGAGGTTGGTCGTATTCTGGAATAGGTTTCTCAGAGCTGCTGTGGAGTCTCCATGCATGGAGAAATCTAAAACCTGACTGCATATGACCCTGAGCAACCTGCTGTGGTTGGCCCTGCTTGGACAGTGTGGTTGGACTAGATGATCTCTAGAGGTTCCTACCAAGCTCAACCATTCTGTGATTGTGTTACAGATTAATTAAGACTGAGAAATTTCTGTAAAATCAGTTACTGTTTATTTGGTTTTGCCAAGTGTTGAAATTCTCCTTTGAAAAATGATAATTTCTAATGTTGAACCCAGTCCAGAAAAGGCTGTGGTTAAGGCAGTATTCCTTGATGTAGAAGCTGCATGTTTAGCTTTCATCCAAAATATGATTAATTTAAAATACCTAAGAGATATTTAGATCTCAGTTGCCTGTTAAGCCTGTTGTTTGAAACCAGTGGCAAATTCTGGATCGTAAATGTACCTATATATTAAAAAAAAATATGACAGAGAAAGCTTCCTTTAAAATGCCTGATTTAGTGTATCCAGTGATCAGAGTTTTAATCAAAAGTTCTGGATTATATCTACAGCTTTCTTGCTGGCTATGATTTTGGGAAACCTTTCTCCTTTTCTTATTTATTTTTTATTTGTTTATTTAGTTAGTTATTTAATTTAAAAAAAATTAATGAATACTTGGTTTATTCACTAGGGTACTGTCAGGCTTAATAAATATGTGTTAAAGCCTTTGTGTTATGTAAAACCAGATCTCTTTGTACAAACTATTATTTTACAAGAATATACAGATCTGTATCTTGTAGGTATCATTAGTACAAGCTTCCATTTAGACTCCTATAAAAATAAAAAAAACCCTTAAACTAAAACATCGTCCCCCTCTCCTCCTTCCAAGAAAAAAGCCTTTACCAAGTTAAAGGAAAACCTACAGGACATCTTCTCTATACAGGTCATAGCATTTTTGTTTATATGCTTCAAATTTAATGGTATCCTTTTATAAAAATGTTGCTTTTATTTTCAGTTACTGAAATCTAAGCATGCGCATATACATGTGCACTTACAAGAGGCCAGTTTGCAAACCCCTGCTTTTACCTCAGTTTAATAAAAAATGTTTTAATAAAAATTGCCTTTTCAATTAAAAGGTTAATTTCTCTTTGAGATGAGAAGCTTCAAAAGGGTTGCCTACAGAGTCAGAGCAGTTTGCCTTTAAACTGCAACATTATGGGTAGCATAGAAGGTTTTGGATTCTTGCTGGGCTTTAAATCTTGTAGTATATCATCATTTATTTAACGCTACTTGTAAAGAGCAGCAGTTGTAGAAAGAGATATTAATTGTTCCTCCTTTCTTTTAAGCTCTGTATTTCAAGCAGAACTAAGTTTTACAATGAAAAAAAAAATAAAGCAAATAAAAGCTGTCATAAATAAGTACAGCAGAATAAACAGTAAGTTTTTAGGAGAAGGTGAATGTGAACATTACCAACTACTGTTAACAGGAAGTGGTGTGGATTTACATGCTGTAAGAAAGGTAAAAAAAAAGATTATTCGTGACTGGCACACTCATTCCTCATACCATAAATATAAATGTATTTTATAGTATAAAGGTAATAGACAAGTAATTCATGTAAAAGTAATATAAAATTGGTTTATTATTAGGACTTTCTGCTTAACATCTTTGTAAGAACTATCCCAAAACCACGGCCTTCTGATTATCATTTAAAACACTGACATTTCTAAAATTTTTTTTATTATTATTATAATGTTTATTGATTTTCCCTTTCTTAGTTATCTTTAAAATTCCAAGCCTTATCTCCTTTTCTTATATGACAACTCAACTTCAATATATTTTAAACCGAACTTTGATGTTCTTCTTTTCCTTATAATTAATCTATCCATGTGTGCATGTAATTCAAATAAATAATAACAATCAGTTTTCACTTCCCCCCACCCATAGCATGTTATTTTGCCAGATTGTTCCCTTTTTATATTTTCTTTGTTCCCTCAACAGTTTCCCCTGGATTATGGGCCTAAATTCTACAAGCCCTTTTCTTGTATTTTTGTCATGGCTGATAGACATGTAAAAATAATGCTGCAGTCCATTCAATCTATTTGTACTATAGATGTCTCTCTCCTTGATGTTTCATAACTGGGTAGGCAGTAATCTAATAAAGTCAGGTAGATTTAGGGGTGATAAAAAAAAAAAAAAGTAAAAGGTCTTTGTAGTACATCAGTTCAGCTCAAGGGTAATTCATGAATTTTCAGTAAATATAACTAATTTAGTGATGAAATTCCAGCTCACTTCTGATTGCATTTCATACTGTTGCACACTTGCACTGTTACAAATTTGGAAATCTCTAATTAAGTTGATGTTACTGTTGCAGCAAAACTGTTGATGGAGAAAAAAATAGCACAGTACTTGAAATTGAGATCTATGTACTAGAAAAAGCATCCAATATCTTCAGTGTTTCTCCAATCAGATAACACTTGGCATGTGATTCTGTTTATAGGCTAACATACCTTAATCAACACCCAACAGTGTAAGTTACATTGATAACTGACCTTCAAATACACTGCAGTACTGCAAATGTCAGACAGAAACTGGCATTTAGTTCAGGTGGGGATAGTTTTCTCAGTGTATTTGGTAAGTGGCACATACAGTTCATAGAGGAAGTTAAAGATCAGTGGGCTAGAGTGACCACTGTTCATCCACTTTTGTGGCTATAATCAGACTCTTGGTTTTCCTCTCTCGGTTCTTGGTTTCATTTTGGAATCTTATTTTGCTCTCTGTTGTCATTTGTCTAGTTGTTGCTTTCAATAAAACTCAGCTTTTCATACTTTAACCATAAATTAACTATATGTTATTTTCCTCTAATTCCTCTACTGTTTTTATTTTGTCTTCTAGGAAAAAAAAAAAAAAAAAATATTGGCAGATCTGTAAAATTTTTAACCTGAAAAAATAAAATATACAAATATACAGCCAAGAGAAATATCCATAGTTTGTTTGGTTTTGTTAGTTTGTATTTTTTTTCTTTATTTTTACTGGTAAAACCAACCCTAATTTTCCTACAGTCTTCAGACACTAAAAAAAACCTAGAAAGATGTCTTTGGTGGTTTTGGCTGGGGTAGAGTTAATTTTATGCATAGTAACTACTATGTGGCTATGTGGACATGTGAAAATCATGCTGCAATCTGAAAACAGTATTGATAATACAGGGATGTGTAGTTATCGCTGGGCAATGCCTGCACAGAGTTGAGGCTCCTCATAGCATTTGGCTCCTCAGGTAGGCTCAGGGTGCACAAATAGTTGGGAGGATCAGGGCAGCTGACCCAGACTGACCAAAGGATTATTGCATACTGCAGGACATCATGGTCAGCAATAAACTAGGGGGAAGGCTGTCTGGGGGAGCTACTGCTTGGGGACTAACTGGACACCAGTGAATTGGAGGTGAACAATTGTTTTCTTTTGTATCACTTTATTTTTCTCTTCGTCGTTTTCCTTTATATTGCAATTATTTTATTTTATTTCGGTTTGGTGTGTGTGTTTTTTTTTTTTTTTTATTTATTTTTCTTTTTTTTTTAATTATTAAACTGTTCTTATTTCAGCCCATGAGTTTTCTCCCTTTTACTCTTCCAATTCTCTTCCCACTATCCTGCTGGGGAGGGGAGTGAGCAAGCCACTGTGTGATGCTCTGCTGGCAGCTGGGATTAAATCACGATGTTGTTGTATGAACATTAACACTGTCTTGCAAAACATACGTTAATGGTACTCTTATTACACTCTGAAGAAGGTCTTGGATTGGGTAAGCTAAAACAATACTGAAATTTGTACCTTTTAAAGAAACGTTGATTAAACTGTATAAGTAAGAGCATGCTGAGAAGCCACAGAAAATTAAAACATGGAGACTTTAGCCTCAGCAAACATTTAACTTCTCGTCTTGAGGGGTACTACTAACCTGTGTTAGTAACAAAACAGAACAGAGCCTTCTATTTGTAGGTAAAGAACAGCTGTCTCTTTTTTTTTTTTTTCTTTCTTTTTTTTTTAAGATGGGGAAATAATGACACATAGAGAAAAAAGGACAATGATTTTTTTTGTCCAGGAGATTGAGTAGTTTAAGAGCTCAGAATTTGTAGTGCTCAGCTCAGATTGCAAACTACTAGAAATAGATTACACTGGCCATGTTCAGACACTTGAGTATTTTGATCATTAAGCAGCTGGGCAAGAGCTGTCTTCTTTTGCTATCTTGCTGAATACATCATCAACCCAGAAGCATACACATTTCAGCAAAGTTAATTACTTTTCAGTACCTAAGATAGCATGACCATTGCTTGTTTATCAAGTTACATATAAGACACCAAAACCAGGTCCAGCCTGAAAGCCATACATTTTTTAATTCTTTTTATTCCTGTTCATATTTTCAGACAGTAAAACCTTTCTAAAGGATGTGCTGCTTTTTTAATTATTCTTTTAAATGAGAGAGACTCAATCTTATCCATATGAATCACCTTGTAAACATTTGTCTCAAACTTCTATGATGAAATTGATCTCAAAATTCAGAGCCAAGCAGGTTCCAAGAAGCATCATTGCTCTAACAGAATAATTAATTCACCTCAATGTGTCTAATTTAGGAAGAGAGTAAACTATTTCACTTCTCCTATAGCACCTTTTCATTCCTGGCAGCATGTTCTTACATCTTGACCCATCATACATTTACATGCTATTTTCTTCTCATCATCTTCAAATCTACCTTCTCTGTATTCATAGCTTTAATCCCAGCAGTTCGTTTTCAGTGATTCTGTGATTGTCAAAGTGCATATGTAAATCCTGCTGTAAAACTCTATGTTCCAGTATGCCAGCTGCCCTGCATAGAAGGATGGCAGCTATTCACAAACTGAAGGACTGACTTCTTTCTGTCTGAAGTAGAAAGCTACAATCTTTAAAGACTAGAAGAAACGAAGCCAGTTTTATTACTCTAGACAGAATGATTTGCGAATGCTGCCAGCCTAGTGCTTTATGCACCCTGCATCCTTCTGGCATTGCATTTAAATAAATGAATACAGCCACTAATGGATCACCTGCTTCAGCCAGGTGAGGCTACAAGTGTATTACAAAGAAAAATAGGTGAAAACAAAACATAGGCAAAACTAATGACAAAAAACAAATGCGTAAGTCTTTTATTGACTGTTACGCTGACTTTACTTGCTTCTGGCTCTGGGAAGATTCTCTAGTCTCTTCAGATACTTTTCTGTGCAAAATTGTGGAAGAACTAAGTGTTGGAAAAATACAGAGGCAGTATCTGGAGTGGTATCCTGAAGATGTTATCTTTCTGCTGCTGGTGTGTTTCTTAAGTCCTAAGCATTG
The DNA here is from genome assembly GCF_037038585.1 of Patagioenas fasciata. NCBI lineage: Eukaryota > Metazoa > Chordata > Aves > Columbiformes > Columbidae > Patagioenas > Patagioenas fasciata. The sequence continues at coordinate 14,610,658 of NC_092520.1, read as the reverse complement.
GGACAGGATGTTCTGTAAAAGGCAGCAATCTAGCTGGAGGAATGTGGAGAGGGGAGTAATTTTCTGTACCATTAGGAGGCCTTATGCTCTGGAGTTCAGTTCATCAAATCACAGCAGGAAAATTGCTGGTCAGACCTTCCAAACCTTGCTTACCCGTGCCTGCACTGACCTTACTGCTATTTAGGCCCTGGTGCTAGGATATACAGAGAAAAATTGGCCTCTTAACGGCACACAAAACAAAGACCTCTTAGAAAAGGGTCTCTGATTCAATATTCAGCTCCTGCCAGTGCAGGAGCATTGGCTGGCCCATGTTGTGGTTCACTCTTGTGTCTTTATAGACACAAGACACAGGTCAGAGCTGCTGAGTCTACTGGACCACAACTGTTTCACTGCAGCAGTGCTGTTAATAGTGCAGGAAAAGGTGTGTGGACATTCAAGAAAGAAGGCACTCTAGTAATTGCTAAATGTCTAAGAACACTACGTGCAAAGATGTATATTAAACAGACTTATCTGATGAAATCTCCAGAATTTATGAAACAGAATCATTAACATGGAATCATTTTGTTTCCCAGATGAGAAATGATAAGGTGTGCTCCAGAACTTCTGCATGAGCTGACACATCCATATCAGCTCTGTTTCCTGTTGCCTGCAACGTGAGTGGAGAAACCGGCACTCATGTGGGAAGCGGTTACGCTTCTTCCCTGGAAACCGACCACCTCTCATTGTCACAAGTATGTGATAATCATTTTGACAATGGAAAATCAATTGTCTGCCTAGCAGTGCTAGGGGATTGTCATGCTCTGTTGAGAATTGTTTGCCTGGCATTTACAGGCATAAAGAATATGTCAGGAATCATATTTTTGTCAGGGAGAAGGGAGGACCAGCAGCTCCATGTGGCCTGGGGAATCTCTGGGGTGACAGGGTCTGACAACCAGAGGACACTAGAGACAGCCACAGACCTGGACATTGGACATCTCTCTGCAGCCAGGGGTAGACTTAGACTGGGCTGGGACATTGGTCTATGGAGGGGCACCAACACAGCCCATGACTGTGCAGGTCAGGACTGTGGAGAGCTGAAGATCAACATCCGATAGCATGGCAGGGGCAGGGACTGGGCTGAAGTGGGGTCTTGAGCCATGGTCTGGGTAGGAGGAGGCCCAGGGGAAGGCTTACTGATGCTCTCAGGGTACTGACAATTTTGTCTTGCAGAGACTGAGATTTCTGAGCTAGGCTAGAGCCTTTGGTGTCAAGGATCAGCTATAAGCATCATCCTGCCCCTGAATAGAGTTTATTTATTAGTCTTTCTTGGTCTGAAGGGCCGTTAGATCAATTTTTTAAATAATAATGTGAAAAACACTAATAATGCACATCATCATAATGCTCTGAGACAATCCAGGATGCGCATGTTCTGCTTAGTCATTGTTCCTTTTCAAGGTTGTACTGTAATCATTGGTTTTCCACCTTATACGGAGGAATCCTTCCTCTTTTTGTCTGATATGGCTTAAAACTATCTGAAGAGCCCCAGTGAGATCTCTTTTATCCTCTTACCAGTTGCAGAGTGATAGTGGAGTACTTATTTGGGCAGCTGAAAAAAGGATGGAGTTGCATCCAAAATAACTTTCATTATAATAAGACAGGACAAAATATTTGAATGCAACAGTTCAGTGAAAAAAGTCCAGCTTTTTATATCCGATATATAACATTCAAAACATCTTGTGTTTCAAAAGCTTTCCCCAAGCCCATGACAGAACTCAGCCTGAACTACTGATGACTCTTTGGAGCCTGTGCGCCTGGGGAAGATAAAGATATTTGGGAAAGTTGACATTCATAAGCAGGATTTCTGGAGATAAGATAAAGGTTTAATGGAAAAAGAATAATTTAAAATGAAATCCCATGTACTAGTAACAGTACTGTTTTTCAGCTCTATATGTAGATAGAAGATACATGTCTGTGATCTTTAGTGCTCTATGAAATATATGATTCACCAGAGTGAGTCTTACACATTCATGATCATCTTTACCAATTCATAAAGCTAGAAAGTGTGCTCCAAAATCACGTGAATGTGCAATCAAGGAAGGCCTGGGAAACAGGAAGTGTTTGAATACATTACACCTACACTAGTTTCAATGAGTGACTAATTACTAGTGCACGAGTGGTTTATTGTGAAGTACCAAGGAATATCTTTCAGTGATAGTTTATAGAGTGGTAAAGTAGCTTTCTACATGCTTTTTAATATTCCTGAGATGAAGAGACTGCTATTCCATACGGAGTATATTCTGCCTGATTAGTTTTATGGAGTATGTTGTGTAAGGCTTGATTTATTTGCTGAATAAAATATCAACTTATATGTAACTCTGTGTGCTTTCTACTTTGGGGACATGCAGTGCCATTTAATTGGCTTGTGTAGATAGCTTGCTGTTTTTTGATACTTTAATAAAACCTTCTGGTATAGCTGTCGCTTCACATTTCCTTACAATTAAGTAGATGGCAATATGGTTAACAACAAGTGCTGAAGAAATGTAGAACTTTATTAAACTTACATTTATAATGCAAGGAAAAAATCAGGAACAATGGAGTCAGACTGTTCAATGCTAAAAAGAAATAAAAAAGCCTTTGAACTGAATTTTGAAATTTAACTTGCTGAAGTAAGTGGAAAAAAGGAAAAAAGACAACTTAATTAGCTGTGGTATTAATGGCATCAGTGTCCCCTGTGTGTGCTTGTGGGTTGGTTTTTTTTTTTTTCCTTTTCACCCTGTCTTAAGCATTTTTCGTTCAGAAGTCAGTTTTACTCTTACACAGTTTTATAATACATATTTACTTAAAAGCAAATCCAGTGTTTTCCAACAAAAAAACATTTTTTCAACATCGGGACAAAAGAGATAAAACAATTAAATGCCCTACTGAGATGAAGCCCAAAACCACAGACATTTGTATTTTCTTTGTAGACATCTCAGTCCTAACTTCATTTTTTTTTTTTTTTCCAGTGGATGCTTTCTTCTCCTTCTTATGCACCTGTGTAGACTTACTTTTCTCGTACAGTAGCAGACAGCTAACTGCATTAGGAGCAGAGTCATCAGTCCCTGTAAGCTTTGTCAATGGAGCACTGAAGGAATGAGTGAGATATATAATATATTTGAGGCATAGTCAACCCACTTAGAATTTGAAATGTCCTCTAAATTTTGCTGTATTTTCTTCTGGAGCTATATGTAGCCAGAATGACTGCGTGACTCGGTAAGATCTCTAAACTTCCCTATTTTCTCTGGTGATTTCTTGCTGAAGCAGTTTCCTTGTTAATTTAAAGATCTGGAAATTAATCTTTAATTTACTTTTAATTTATATTCCTGTGTCACTTGATACATGATTACAGAGTTCTAAAAAGAATTAGCCTTACCATTCTTAAACTGCCTTCAATCATGAACATTGAGCAGATACATTTGAACAAGCGCATGAAAATAATTTCCAGTTAGAATCTGACAAAATATTAAAATAAAAATTATTTCTCAATTATGTAGTTTTTATTCTAGAATCACTGTTACTCTTAGGCCATGAAAAAGTTATTTTAGGATAATCTATTGCTCTGTGGGTTCTCTTTGGGCTTCTGTGTTTATTTTTGGAGACTTTAAAGAGCAAAATACTAGGAGTAAAAATGGAAAAGCAACAAAACTTCAGCTGATCTAAAAAAAAAAAAGTTTAAATCTATATTAAGGGTAGTGTACAGAGTCTTCAGCTGAAGATGGAGGCTGTCCCTCTAGCTCCAAAAATTTAGAAGGCAAAGAAGGCTTTTCTATAATCCATTTCTCTAATTTGACTGATAATCTCAAAATTAAAAACAAAGAAACAAAACCAGCAACAACAAGAACAAACAAGCAAACAAACAAAAGAAAGAAACAAAAAATCACCACCCAGCAAAAATAGTTGTCCAAAATTAGAATAAACAGGACAAGTTATCATTCTTTCTGCTTCAAGGCTCAAGACTGAGGAGGCGAGGACCCCATAAGCATACTTTACTTCTATTTCTACACCTCTCTTCAGCACTTATCCCATGAGACGCTGGCTGCAGCCTTTTGGAAAAATGGTTTCCTGAGAAGTACTTTTAGAATAGAATGATAGAATCATTTCAGTTGAAAGAGACCTTCAGGATCATTGAGTCCAACCATAACCTAACCAATCTCTAGCACTAAACCATGTCTGTAAGAACCTCATTTAAACCCCTTTTAAACACCTCCAGGAATGGTGACTCCACCACTTCCCTGGGCAGCCTGTTCCAATGCCTGACAACCCTTTCAATGAAGAATTTTTTCCTTATATCCAATCTAAACCTCCCCTGGTGCAACTTGAGACCATTTCCTCTTGTCCTATCACTTGCTACTTGTGAGAAGAATCCAACACCGTCCATGCTACAACCTCATTGCAGGCAGTTGTAGACAGCGATAAGGTCTCCCCTCTTTTCTCCAGGCTGAACGACCTCGGTTCCACCAACCGCTCCTCATCAGACTTGTGTTCCAGGCCCCTCACCTGCTTCGTCACCCTCTCTAGTACTGCACTCTCTCTAGTACTTCCAGTACTTTTTGTTCCTGTTGAGAATATTATAGTGGAATCAATGAGATGTCATAAAATACATATACATTACATGAAACATTATAGTGCCATGAGAAAATTACTGGTTTTTGAGTGTTACAGAAAAAATGTTTATATTTTGAATCAAAGTTTTGCTTTAGATATATTTTAGTAGGAAAAGTACTTTTGCTCTTTATACTTTACTTTTTATACTTCTCTTTTAAATCAGTAGAATTTTTTTTTCCTTCTGATACAAACCTTATTTTTTACATAGAAGTGCTGAAACATAGTAAAATATTTTTTTATTGCTTGAAATGCCTTGTGAGATGATTTTTTTTTCTTCAGCAACCATGTTGTGACAGTAGATTCTATAAATCAAAGGGTTACAGAAGCTATCAAATAAACTTCAACATTTCTTACTTTGCAGTTAGTTTTTGAAGATAGGTCTCAAAGTTCAGCAAATTTGTTTGCTTAGGGGTCAGAGAAATTTTCGATTCATATTGGCAAAAATGATACTCTGGATTATAGTATACTGTGGCTCCCCAAGCACCAAAGCTATCAGAAACAAATACCTCATTTACTGAAAACCCTGTTTCTGATCATCCCAAATTTTTCACAGATTTGACACAAATCCATTGGAAAAATATTAATAAGTAGGAGAATGGATCACAAACATTTAATTTTCTGGATGACTGCTCTAACCACTGGAACTGGGATATTCTTTAGTTGGGTTACTTGTGACAGTCGTTTTCTCTTTTTCTCCAAGAATGGTCCCCTTCTTACCCCACAGATACTTGGAATGATTTCTGTTTTCTAAATTGCATTCTCCCCTTTAAGATTTTATGCAGGTATAAAATTGTACCATCATAGAGTAGTTTGGGTTGGAAGGGACCTTCAAAGGTCACCTAGTCCAACCCCCTGCAATGAGCAGGGACATCTTCACCCAGATCAGGTTGCTCAAAGCGCTGTCCAGCCTGGCCTTGAATGTCTCTGGGGATGGGGCATCCACCACCTCTTTGGCCAACATGTTCCAGTGTTTTACCACCCCCATTGTAAAAAATTTCTTCCTTATGGCTACCCTGAACCTCTTTTAGTTTAAAACCGTTACTCCTTGTCCTATCACAACAGGCCCTGCTACAAAGTCTGTCCCCATCTTTCTCATCAGTCCCTTTTAAGAACTGAAATGCTTCAACGAGGTCTCCCTGGAACCTTCTCTTCTCCAGGCTGAACAACCTCAACTTTCTCAACCTGTCCTCATAAGAGAGGTGCTCCATCCCTCTGATCATTTTCATGTTATTATCCTTTCAAAAATATTTCAACCCTTTCATCAATTTTTCAATATTTCAGCATACTTTGGAGGCGTGAGGTGGATCATTATCTACAGCAATGGAAAAGGATCACCTTTATCAAGCATATCCCTGCTGCAACAGTCAAGACTCTTAAAAATGCTGTTTAACGTTCCTTCTCTAAAGGGACTGACTATGTGTTCTGTTAATCTTGATAAAGTCCCTGAATACCAAGAATTTATCCTATTTCTTAGCACATGTCAGTTTTCTATTTGATTTCAAAGAATATTTGACTTAAAATAGACTCCAACGTCCACAGAAAAAAAAAAATTAAAAAAAAAATTAAAAATCACTCCTACAGTCCTATTAGGTATTTCTGTTGTGTGTAGGTGTGTGTGAGTCTGTGTGGATGTGCACAAATATGAAAACAGATAAACAAACACACCTTTTTTTTTTTTTTTTTTTTATTTTAATAGTAGGAACTCTAAGATATTTGAACTTTAAAACATTGGATTAGTAGGTTGGTGGTAGCTAGAATATTTGAAGCAGCCAGTTCAGCTATCAAAAAGAAGTACAGAACAAGAAAATAAAATCAATTCTAGTTGAATTATGCATAAAAAAGATAGGAATTTGGTTTGGAAATTCTTTGTACCTTGTAGAGAGGCAAGTATGTTTTCTCTTGTACCCAAACACAAATTTAATAAGAAAAAACACATTATGAAAAAACGACTCTGTAACTAAAAAGAAGCCATAAATTTTTCTAAGATATAGAAGCAAAAAAAAAGTGTGCAACATTTTACTAGTCTTAAAGGTAGTTTAGTTAATGAAGATTTTTTTAAAATATATGATATTTCTTCACAGTATTTCTCTGATGGGTGATTCTCAGTCTATTTCTCATCTTTGAACAAAACTCCAGGAAATGTGGCAACATCTACTGCTGATAGTATCTTCCTGAATTAAGAAAGAAAATATTTCCCCTTCTTAGTCTAGTCTCCATAGTTAAAAAAAATCAAAGTGTAACCTCATAAGTTTTCTTAAAACTGGAAAAATCCACCTTCCTAAAACTCAAGATTTTAACCATTTGTTTGACACATTAAAGCTAAGAAATATGGGATTTTGATACACCCTGAACACTCAGCTGGAATCTTATATTTCTATACAGACTTTTTGCATGGGGTTGTATGACCAGTGTGAACCAACTTCACTATTTAGCTAAAACATATTTTAATCTGCATTGTCCTGTCTTCAAGCGGTGGCAATAAAGTAACCCTAGGTAAAAGAGAAATTAAATGAAGTCAAGCATAGTGGAAAGATTCATTTGATCCCATTCATATTTCCCTTTCTAGTTTGGTCAATGGTAGAAAATAATCACTTCTAGCTCATGATTCATTTCATCCTAAAGTAGACAGCTAAACTAGGTCAGATTAATCATACTCTGAAAAATATTGCTATTTTTCCATTGATTATAAATGGAACCTCGAGGGAAAATCATAGATAAGGATGCTTCTGTCATAGATTCATAATGTTACATGAAATGAAACCCACCCACAATGTATCTCCTAACAAGCAACACTGACAGCAAGTATGACCACAAAAACTTGTCATGTTTTCAAAGGAATGGAGATGAAGAAATGAATTTGAAGGAAAATAACTGATCAGTTAATTATTGCAATCCAGATGTAAAGTAGCAGTGTTTCTCATGGATCAGTTTCAGCATAAGTCGAAGATAAAGTTGTACCTCATTAATGGAATTAGTTTGAAATAAAAAGCAGAACAAGTCAAAATACTAGCTGAGTATTCAACATTTCAAAGCTACATGTTTGATTTTGGTTCACAGTCCTTGTCTAACCACTAGGCATCATAACATCCCTTGTGAGCTATAGTGCGGGACCAACTGGCCCAAATTATCAGTTTGTGTGAATAAACACAAGTGCTGCTGCTCTCAACTTTAGCGCTGATTTTCATAGTTAAAAAAAGAAGAAACTGTTAGTTCAGTAGATTTTAAATAGAATATTATGGAACTTCAGTAAATCACTTCCATTGAAATTGCACAAGGAACAGTATAACAGATGCAAAGTGACCGATACTTGCAAAAGTAAAGCTACTGCTAAACATCATCTGAAGTAGTTTCACTAATCCAATGTAGAGGAACTAGTTCATTAAACTCAAATGAACTGCTGTAGTGAAGCATTACTAATTTGCTGCTTCTCTGCAAATGAATTGAACAAGTAGCTGTACTTGAAATATGAATAAGAATCAACAACATCTGCAAGCATTAAGGTGAAGATATTAGGCCTCAAGTAGTTGGGAGAAATTAGTAATAACAAGGAGCTGGAAAGATTATAAATAAAATTGTTGGATCCTTGTAGAATAAACAGTAATCTCAGCTGTGACCTGTTACTTGATCAATTTGCTAAGTGTGGAGCTTAGCAAGAGAATGAACCAAAATCAGAGCTCCAAAGCCAATTTGTTTTCCTGTCTAAGCTTGTGCTTGGTACTGATAATTATCATTTTTCTTTTTGTCTTCCATCTTATTTACTTATGACTGGTTCTTCTATTACAGTAACAGCCTCCAGAGTATAAAGGCTTACACCACAATTAAGTGAAAAGATAAAAGTCTTTGTGCATTTTTGCTAACAAAAGAATCAAGCAACTCATAGTAAAACACTAGTACATAAATCAGTCTTCTGAGCAAAGCATTGGTCTGTAAGGCAAACTGGTTTGCAATTGTATGAAAGAAAACAGCCCTACTGTATCAAAGACATTGTAAAGCATGACTTTTCTAAGCGAACAGGGAATGCTCACCAATCATGATGTTTTCAATACCCTGAATATTAGATAACTATAAATATTGGCATATAGAATCCCAGAATGGCTGAAGTTGGCAGGCACTTCTGGAGATCATCTAGTTCAACCACCCTGCCCATGCAAGGTCACCTACAGCAGGTTGCTCAGGGGCATGCCCAATGGTTTTCATTGTTTACAAAGATGGAGACACCACAGTCTATCTGGGAAACCTGCTCCAGCACTCAGTCACCCTCACAGGAAAAAGATTTTCCTCATGTTTAAATGCAATTTCCTGTGTTCAGTTTGTGCCTATTGCCTCTGGACCTGTTACTCTGCACCACTGAGACATCTGATTCCACCTTCTTTACTCCCCACTGCCATCAAGTATTTACACACAATGCTAAGATCCCCCTGAGGGGGGGCTGAACAGTCCCAGCTCTCCCAGCCTCTCTTTGTGTGTTGATGTTCCAAGCCCTTGGTTGTCTTTGTTGCCCTGTGCTAGACTTGCTTTAATAAGTTCATTTCTCCCTTGTAGTGGTCAGTCCAGTACTTAACACAGGACTCCAGATGTTTCTCACCAGTGCTGAGTGTAGCACTGAGACAGGGGAAGTTCACCTTCCTCAACCTGCTGGCAATACTCTACCTAATGCAGCCCTGGAGGCTGTGAGCCTTTTTTGCTCCAAGAACGCATTGCTGGCTCTCACTCAGTTTGCTGGCAGCCCTGATCTCCAGGGCCTTCTACACCAAGCTGCTTTCCAGCTGATTGGCCTCAGCCTGTCCTGGTGTTCAGAATTGTTCTTCCTCAGACTCATTTCCCTTTGTTGAATTTAATGAGATTTCTGTCTGCCCATTTCTCTTGTCTGTGGAAGTTCCTGTGAATGTTCAGCACAGTGCTCTGGTACATCAGCCACTCATCCTAGTTTTGTATCATCTGTGATGCTCTAAGGATGCACTCTGTCTCATCATCCAAATCATCAATAAAGATGTTAAACAGCACTGGCCACAATATTGACCCTTGGGACAATTCAGCTGGACTTCGTGTCTCTGATCATAACCCTATGAGCCAACAGTTCAGCCAGTTTTCAAGCCTTAGCTGCCCAACCTACTGTAAATCCTTTACTGTCCAATAAATTACTGTCCATTTATCTGATCTGTACTTCACCATTTTTTTTTCTGTGAAAATGTATGGAAGACTAACTGAAGTCATTGCCCTCCACTGAGCTGGTCATTTCATCATAGAAGCCTGTCAGGTTTGTTGAATATCATATCTGGTTTATAAATTCATGTCAACTATTACTAGTCACCTTCTTGTCCTTAGTACATTTGGAAATTATTTCCAAAATTATTTGCTCTATCACCTTGCCAGTTGTGGTTTAATCACTAACAACCATGCAGCCACTTGTTCCCCAACTCCCCTGGTGGGATGGGGAGAGAATCAGAAGAATAAAAATAAGAAAACTCATGGGTTGAGATAAAGATGGTTTAATAGGTAAAGCAAAAGCCACTCATGGAAGCAAGGCAAAGCAGAGGATTCATTCACTACTTCTCATCAGCAGGCAGGTTTTCAGCCATCTTCAGCTCCATCACGCGTCGTGGTTAACTGGGAAGACCAATGCCATAACTCCAAATGGCCCCCCTTTCCTTCTTCTTCCCCCAGCATATATACTGAGCATGATGTCATATGGTATGCAATATCCCTTTGGTCATTTGGGGTCAGCTGTCCCAGCTGTGTCTCCTGCCGGTTTCTTGTGCACTCACAACCTACTTGATGATGGAGCAGTATGAGGAGCCAAAAAGGCCTTGATTCTGTGTAAGCACTGCTCAGCAATAGCTAAAACACCAGTGTATTATCAGCATTCTTCTCATACTAAACCCAAACCACAGCACTATACTAGATACTGGGAGAAAAAAATACTTTATCCCAGTGTAACATTATATAGAACCTTATATAAAGATATTTTTATTAAAAAATGGCTGTATTGGAAAGATGGTAAATCTTCCTATATGAAAATTCTCATTTTTTTTATTGTGCCCATACCAAATATTTGGCTTGTGCACAATTTTTTTCAAGATATAAACTTGAAAAAATACCTGGATCATCCAAAGATAAGAACCTGCATTCAGCTAAGTTATTTAGGAGCAAAAAAAAAAAAAAAAAACAAACCAAAAAACAAAAAACAAAACACATAGACCGAGAAGGTAAATAATGAAGTGTTATCCCAATGAAAGCAAAACTGAAGAAACAGATAGGCTTTTCACACAATCATGAGTGTCATATTACACCAGGTTCCACAGCAATAAGGCAGAAGATGGCCAAATGTAGGTCAAATACCATCCAGTTTAATTTTTTTTTTCTTAGCACATAAACTGGAGGTTAAAGAGTAAAAGAGTAAAATCTATCTGACCTAAGGCATAGATATTGAACATACATTTCTGATCGCAGCAGCTGAAGTCATACGGGGAAAACATCATTATAAATGCTTGATACTAATCACAAACAGGGCAGAAAACAGGAAAATCTTTGGACTGGTCAGGTAAAGAAGATTCTTGCTTTTACAGTGCAGAGTACATGTAGAACTAGAACAATCAACTTGCATTGGGTTTACATGGCAATGTTTTGGTAACCAAGAGACTGCAGGGATCGGGTGGTTTCTGTGAGACAAGACCAGGTACTGCCCCATCCCAGACACAGACAGTTCTAGATGGCTCCAAAACAGACCCACCACTGGCCAGAGCTGAGCCCATCAGTGATGCTGGTAGTGCCTCTGTGATGATATAATTAAGAAAGGGTAAAAAATGTGGTGCAGCAGCTGAGGAAAGAGTGAGAAATAATTTTGCAGATCCCAAGGTCAGTGAAGGAGGGGAGGTACATGCTCCAGATGCTGGAGCAGATTCTGCTGTAGCCTGTGGAGAAGACTATAGTGGTGAGGTTGTCCTGCTGGAGCCCATGGAGGACCATGTCAGAGCAGATATCCACCCTACAGCCCATGGAGGACCCCACAATATAGCAGGTAGACGTGCCTCCCATGTTCTCAATAGCCTTAATTCAGCGAGCAAATAGAAGCAGAATGCAATAGTAGTGGAGAATCAGAGAACTGCAGTGTCACTGAATGCTTGATGTTGGAAAGGACCTGTGAAGATCCTTTAGTCCAAAACTGGGCGTCCCATTCCAGTGCTCAGTTACCCTCACAGTCAACAAAAAGCAAACAAACAACAAAACAACACACACACACATAATGTTTTGTGATGAAGAAAGATTACAATGACAAAGGGTGAAAATTCTGAGCTCATGAGTCATGTCAAATGTTTGCACCAGAAAAAAAAAAAACAAAAAAAACCAAAAAAACCCCAATACATTTCTTGAACCAAAAATTCTCAGAGAACTTGAACTGTTCTGATATCATTAAAAAAAATCATACTTGTTTCCAATGTAGTGAACATTGGGAAAAAAACAAACAAACATCTAAACCAAATAGAAACTGCCTTCCAAATGTTCAAGTGTGGAATCACAATACAGAGGCATAACATGCTTCTTAGGTTGTACCACAAGTACAGAACATTATTAATTACCTTATCTTGAGGGACAGGATCTGACCTCTTTATGCCCCTTGTAATTTAGACATGCATAATTTAAAATGGGAATCATTATTCTCTGCAGTTGAAAATAGGTAATTGTGCCTTCAAATACGTTCTCGGGGAACTTTCTCAGGTCTACATATACAGGGTCAAGACGTGTATTTTCTTCACATACAAAATAGACTAAAGAAACATGTTTGGTTCAGATGCCCTTGTGCTTCTTAACTTGCGGGGTACCTCCAGCCTAGGGAATCAAAGCACTTAGATTGCACAAGTTTAAATTGAAACAATAATTCTAATATTCCATAGAAAGAGAATGCTACAACTCTTTTTTTTTTTCTTTTTTTTTTTTTTTTTTTTTAATTTTTACAGTCAAGATCCCATTTTTTGTTTGCTCAACAATTATAGAACCTTTTATTCCTATAAGCTATTCACGTAATTTTGAATACGTCCCTTGATGGAAAGTTCTGTAGCTTGTTTCTTTTCCAGCATGTGTCCCTGAAAACCATCCTTAAAATAGAACTGCAGTGTCCTTAAGTTCTGTGTAAAGATCAGTCACTTCCCTACTCCCATTACAGATAAAAATGGAGTATGTTTAAGAAGTCAAAGACATATATATTTGTTGTTGTGAGGTGTTTTTGTTTGTGGAGGTTTTTTGTTTGTTATGTTTTTTTTTTTCCTGACTCTATCAGTGCTATGCGAGCTCTGTCTCAAATGATTTGAGAACAGAACAAACAGAAACGTACTTCTTCTGCAATACAGGAGAGAACAAAGTATTAATGTCCATATTTTGCACACTGAATCAACTGTATGTATTCTTGGATAAATCATTCCTAGAGATTGTCTAGAGATGATATTAGACCAGTCTCCCGTGGTAGGTGATATCCAAACTCAAAATGGAACAGGGCCATCATACAAAGAATTTAGTTAAAATAAGCAAAAGGTACAGCAGAAAATTTCAAAATGGAATTTAATTCCACAAGAGATCCCACAATTCAGGAGTACATATTGTTCGATTTGACCAAAACTGTCTCACTACATCACAAATCTCAATTTTCTGTCACTTGCATACTCACTTGTGATAATGCCAAATGGTAACAGAACGTTTTTTCTTTTATTCTGTGAATGTTCACACTGACACTTCACAAGTGTAAGGGTGTCGCCAAGGTTCCAGGCCATGTTTGATCAAGAACAGACTCCATGGCAAAGTGCAGGCAACAGAGGTAGTAAAAACTTTAATCCCACGTAACTATGTTCTGTGCTGAAGAAACACAACAAGCATCAAGATTAAGAACAAGAAATTTCTCTTTCATTGAGTGTGTTCAAATGCAAACTTAGACCCATAGGAAACTTTGAAAAAAAAGAAAGTATTTTGAGAAATGTCAGCTCTAACTTCCTGGTTTTTATCACTTAATAGTTGGACAATCATTGAAGCTTTCTCTGCAACTCATTTTCATTGCAGGGAGACAACAAATATAAAACCCTGAGAAAATGAATTCATTAACTATTCTAATCCAAATCTTTTAAGAACAAATTCTCCACACAACTATGTAGTTTTCTCTGTATTCACTATGTAATAATCCTTTGCTGTCTATGATCATATTTTAGTCTATCTTCAATTAAATGAAGACATCAAGCATGACAATAAGTTTCAAGAGAAGGTACCATATATAAATAGACTGAAATTTTCTGCACTGGTTTGCTAGAAAGCTATGATTTTAAAGTACACTCTTGACTGTAAAAGTTGAAGTAGAATTTGAAGGTCTCTCTGATGTCCAAGTGGTGAATGTAAAACATTAAATATGAAAATTTTACACTGCTTTTTCATCTTCAAATGTGAAGTTCACAGCTAATTCCTCTGGTTTGGAATTTGGAATAGTAAAGACTCAAGTGTAATTTGGCATAGAAAGATACTTGTTTAATTTAATTAAGTATTCATTAAAAAAAAGAAAAACAGACAAAGAAAAATATTCATTCCCAAAAATAGATTTTTTTTTAATGTTGAATATTAGCATGAACTCTGAGCTAACTTTTCTTTCCTTTGAAAACAGTGTTTAGATTCCAACATACTAGGTGTTTGACAGTGGGCTTAATATACTAAAATGCAAAATGACAGTATAGTAGAATAGTAAAATTCTGAGGAAGTCTGGTAGATGTTTATGGAAAGCTCCATCCAGAGAGCATAGATCAATTAATAATGCATCAGGGAGAATAAAGATCTAACTGGAAGAAAATGTAAAAGAAAACAAAATTTCTTTTTAAGAAATCAATCTACAGACTTAGGTGTGACACTGTTTTTCTGAAAACCGTGGAGTTTTTAATACAATTTCTAAAGATCGTCACATAGAAAAGGATCAAAGGGAAAAGGAGCATACAATAATAAGTAATGATCAAAGAATTTTTTAAAACTTGTACACTGCCACACATGGTGAGGCTTCATGTATTCAGGCACAGCAGCAGCCCAAAATAAAAGTATCTTCCCTTTCTACTGGATGTCTGGAAGCATTTGTTTAAGAAATCTTTTCAGGAATTTCTTTATCTGTTTGGATTATTTCATCCATTGTGTGACATACTGCAGATGCCACTTGATTTGCAGATCTTTAAGGACATTCATTTTAAATATTCAGTGACAAAATAAGAGGCAATAGGCACAAACTGAAATCCCAGAAATTCCATTTAAACATAACACTGTAACAGGTTGCCCAGAATGGTTGTGGAACCTCCATCCTTGGAGATACTCAAAACCTGAGTTTTGAGTAACCTAGTCTAGGTGTCTCTGTTTTGAGCAGGGAGTTGTATTAGATACTCTCCAGAGGTACTTTCAAGCTTCAGCTGTTCTGTGGCTGTGTAGTTAAGTGATTCTGTGAAATAGCACAATCTTTTTAAAGACTTCTATTGAAGTCGCAAAGGAGAAAATTTTAATATTACAAGAAGTACAGGCATGTTTCTACATCATTTGCTCCTTTTCCCAGTGAGTAAAGCACATATTTATTTTTAAATCCTAGATCAACTGGAACAAAACAGTTATTTCAATTTAGATTTAAAACCTTCATGAATCTATAAGGAAAAAACTCCAACAGTTCACAGTATTAGGAGTGAGGTCATGAAATCTTGTAGATACTATTGTTTGGCTGATATGTACCATCTTTTTCCAACATTCTGTTTAAGTCTACTGTCAAGTCATCTCAGGGAACCAGAACTATATTTGCCTTTCTGAATAATTCAAGCAAAAACATTGCCAAAAGAGAAATTATCACAGAAGTGTGAAAGATCGGAAAAGTTTAAGACAAAAAAACCCTACCAAAATCCAACACCCCCTACACACACCTGTGGTCCAACTCCAGGGCACAAAAATGCAGACAGGTGAATGACAGTTAGGAGGGTAATGATAGGACAAGAAGATTAACTTTTTCTCTGTATTAATCAGAATTTGACTCGCTTTTAAGTTTAAAGTTACACAGATAAATTTAATATGATTTTCAGATGTAGTAAGCGCTGCCGCGTCATTAACTTCAGCATGGATGCTCAGCCTCCTATGAGAGTAAGGTCACCTTTCGTTAGGTACTTAAGTATGTGTTTCATGACCTGACTTACAGAGATACTACACACCCATAACAGCCACTGGACTTTGAGGAAAATTCAACACCTGTGAAAAATAGGATGTTAATATCTACTTCTAAGCATGGATCATTGTGATCGATTCAGATTAAAGAAATTACTAACACAGTTGTTGAAAAACAGAGTTTATTATATGCACGAACAACACTTCTAGAATTTTTTTTATTCTCATTATATTGTGAAAACAAGAAACAATAACGTTTAATGTCTTTCTTCAGTTCGAGTGACATTAAATTTCTCTGATTAATCACACTTCCAATATTTTTAATATTTTCAACCCAGTGTAACATAGTGAACAAGCATTGAAATAAAGTATTACTCAATTTGGACTTGAAAGGGGATTATTAATATTTGCACAAGTTACCCAAGTTCATAAACTGCACTGAAAAGTTAACAAATAAATTCCTGTCACTCAGTGAAGCTGATGGCAGATTACAGATATTGGTGATGTGATATATATATAGAATATTTTACATTAATATACTGATATTACTAGCTTCATGGGTACTAGTGATAAGTTAAATAAAAAAATCCATTACCAGTTTTGAAGACTATTCTGTTTTGAGTAGCTTTCAATAAAACTTTCCAACTTTTTCTAATGAGAGTTCTGTCCTAGTAACCCTGAGTGGGAAATAAACTGATTACAAAAGGAGGAAAAGTGATTTTGAAGACCCATTTTACGATTTGTGATTGTCTGTTGCTATGCTGGGGCTCTGAATATAGTTATTCATTTGGGTAGGACAATCTTCTTCATGGTTCTGTATATTTTATGTAGACCATTAATACTTGCACTTAAGTTAGCAGAAATAAATCATAATATAAAAAGATGAAAATTTGTGTCAGTTTTAGTTATAGAGTATTAATGGGTTTCATTGAGGTTTGAGTATGCATCATAAAGAATTTGTCATACCTATAATATTGTAAGTTACCACAGAATAGATACTGTTAAGGGGGAAAATAGCAGATCAGTTTTTAATTTCATGTTATCATTCAGGTGGGACTCACTTCCAGACTGAGAAACTTACATATCAGGGTCAATATATATAGGTGTAGGAGTGTAAATTCCCTTTATGTAGGTAGTGGAGATGTAGCTAACTCTGAGCTGGAGCTAGAATGGAGCAATTGAGTGATTTGACTCATGATAAAGCACATGGTTAGGAATCACTCTATTTGTTAACATATATGTCCATATGAGAGGCTGTAGAGGATTCCAGAAATCTGCAAAGGAATAGTAAATATGACACAAGACATTTGAATAGTTAGTGCAATTCCAGACTACAAGCTGAAGGCCAGAGGGGGTAAAGAAACTAAAATGGCTCTAGATGTCATTTTTAGGCAATCAAATATTTTTCTTTTTTTCTTTTCTTTTTTTTTTTTTTTTTTCCAGAAGAGGATTCAGTTATGTAGCTATAGGTTTCTAACATCTAAGGTATAATTTCCGTGCCATATATACTAGTCCTGAGCAGATGTTTCAGATACCGTGGGGGGTCTCCCATGGCATCACGCAACCTGTTCACAGGTAATTAAACCTTCTGTCCAGTACATGGCCAACTGAATAGCCATTAAAATACCTGTGGTTATACTGGCTAAATCTTTTTTGACCATAGACACCTACATTTTATTCTCTTAATTCAAAAATGGGTCATACCTCCTTTTCTGCCTATTGTTCAAATTTACTGATACAGGTGAAAACAAAAGAGACTGTAAAGGAAAAGTTAAACAGAGACTAATCTTTATAAGAAGATTTGAGATGTAACAATATAAGCACACAATCATTAAATGGTTATTGTTACTGTTACAAGTAATATATAATTCTTAACAGAAGTTCTACCAAGTTTTAATCATTTTACACAAATACTAAATACCATTAGCACTTCCTGTGACATATGATGCACTCTCTGACAGTATTGTGTTAAACACAGTGTTATGTTCAATATGTTTTTTTTTCCCCAAGTGAGATCATTTCTTCCCCAAGTGAGCTTAGCTTTGCTGTAGACATTTATTCCTAAGACTGATCAGCAATATTCTTGGAAATGATAATCCTTCCTAATTTGCAATGGTAAGTCAGAAGCTGCACCAGCATTTTGTCCTCAAGCCTGCAATGCTCTCTTACTCCGTTATTGACTAGTCATGCATTTAGCATTTGTCATTGTTGCTTTTAAAGAAACAGAATAGTTTTTTAGAGAAAAGCTATTCAAGACAATGAGGTTCTGCAGTGATCAATGCCCAGAACACTTAGCTTTCCTAAGCAGAGTAATAAATATATTGTCATAAGCAGAGAGCTTGTATGCAATAACATTTATTTCATTAGATATGCAGTAGCTATTGCATGCACTTTTACAAATACATCTTAACATTAGCTTATTTCCACAGTAATTTATGTGTGACTCTTAGCAAGACTAGTTTATGATAGAGTTTCCAAGAAAATACCCTAATGTTTTCTTGTAATTCCTGAAATGGTTTATGGCTTCCTATTCCAGTAGAGTATAGAATTGGGAATCTTTATTTATACAAATTATTATCTTTCTTTAATAGCCTTTATAGGAAACGGATGCTAGAAAGTAAACAACTTTAGGAAAGCAGTATTCTTCTTGATATATATCATAGCAGATAGATAAAGAATAGAAATCCACCAATAGTTCTTTCTTAAATCACTCTTTTCCCTATTTGTTGTGCGTTTTTTTGTTGTTGTCATGGTGGTTCTTTGTTTGGTTGTGGGGGTTTTTTTGTTGTTGTTGTTTTTTGGTTTGTTTTTTAATGTACATAAATTGGGCTAAGGCACAAACTTAAAACCAAGACATTAGAAACAAAGTGACTTATCAAAATTTAATAGTTGCCAGGGGCATCCATATTTTTGTAGTAAAAATAACTTAGTATAGATATACAAACACCATGGTTCTCAGGATCCATACACAATCAGAGCAAGGTTAAATACTGCCATCTCTTCTAAAAATAGGTGGCCTTTAACATTTGGAGACAGTTAGAGTAACAGTTCCATTAGATAGCAACTTAAAAGATTTTGTATGTCAGCTCTCTTCAGAAGGCAACTGAAAATATCCTTATGATGTACAGGGTAATTGTGAACATACACAGAAAACTTTAATTTACATGGTACCAAACACCACTGTGATTATTCATATCTATTGGTCTCTTACAGGCACAAATGAATTCCAGTCCTGAATGATCCATGTTTTTTTATGTTGTAACTTTACAAGACACAAGTACTTATTCCTGAAAAGTAACAAGCTATAAATACAAAAAAAAAGGAGACAAAACAAAGAAATCCAATGAAGTAAATGTGGATGTATGTGTGGAGCAGAGAATATAGGATAAATGAGAATCAAATTATTGTTAAGACCATTTGTTCATAAGCTGAGAGAAAGGGCACAGTTTATGAAAGGACTTAAGTAGAAAAATGATTTTTAATAAGCTTGTTTTTATAGCATAGTGTTTCTTTATAGGATCTTTTGGGAAGTATCTCTAAAATCCAGTGAGCAGGACAGGAGGAGATGTTGAAGAACAAGCCTCGACTAATCAGTGGAAGATTCTACCTCCAGGGATGCATGCTGTGTGATCATTTTTGACAGAAAGCATAGCCCTATAAAGGAAGGACCTTCCTTCCCTTGTCCTGCCTAAACATTCTCTATGTACATAGTGTAATGTGACTACAGGTTATTATACATAATTTTAATGTTTATTCATGACATAAGAAAAAAAAATCTCTTCTACAATGGGGTCCAAAGGATTATTTATATTCTATGCTTTTCCTAATGTCGAAGTTCACATCTTAGTTTCAATCTTAAGTGGCAACAGTGGCTTTTTTTTTTTCCTATTTAAATGTGTTTAAGAAGACTTCAGAATCCAAGAAAATATCTTAAAAGTATTGCAAAGTTAGAGATCCACATTATTTTTTTTACAATTTGGATTACTTTTTTTTAGCAAGGTTTTCATGATTTCATTATAAATCAAGGTGAGATTGAAAAACATGTAGCATAAATTCTAGATGTTTATAGACAGTCATATGTTTAATCTCTTCTGAGTTTTCTTCTGTAGGTACTAGTTTCAATGTATAAGTAAATGCAGCAGCACAAAGACATCTATGAGGGAGGGGCTGTCTGAAATATGTAAATTATTTCTGATTTCAGTAAAGTCCCAGGCTCCATTTGCGAGTATTTGTGACAATGAAAACATGAAAGATTGAAGGTTTGAAGGCAATGAATGTGTGACCGGATTACTCCTTTCAAAAAGAACATTGAATATACATCAGGAAGCCCCAGTGTGTTGTCTAAATCTAACTTTATAAATATAAATAATATTTTGACATTTTTCATTTTAATGGAAAGATCTTTAAAATATCCCCAAACAAAACACTTTGTGAAATTCTAGATGAAAAATATATTTGGTTACTGAATCCTAACCTCCCTAAGGAAGCCTTAAAAAAAATGAACAGAAAACAAATAGATTTGATTTTTCACACACTCATACCATCAGGTGAGCACAGGAACAGAGCTGAACATAGCTTTTGTGAATACTGTTGCTGCTTACAAGAAGTACTTCAGCCACAGAGGAGTTGAAGAAAGCAGAGTAATTTATAAATGCTGTGACAATGACAGAGGAGTGCTTGATGAACTGTTCAAAAATTGAATCAGTACAAAAGTTAAAGATTATTTCTAAATAACCTCCTAAATAAATAACCTAGTTGTCTGAAATGTTTAGCAACCAGAAAGTCTTAGCAGTTCCTTTCAAAATCCACATGAGAAGATTAATCTTTTAAAAAATATTACTATGATTATCTCATTTTTTTTTATTGTGGATTCTTGTATTTCTCTTCTCACAATGTTCTTAATTCAGTTCCCTGTAAGACTCTGCCTTCATTAAGAATATTTGTATGGTCATTTAAAAAATTCTGAAAGATTTGTTTTTAATGGCTTTATTGTACTAATGTAATAATTATTTACACTTCATACAGCTTTCTTTTTGGCATCTACAAAGCTGTTTGCTGCTTTGAATCAGAGAGTTATATAGTGTTACGGATTTTTTTCTCTGAAAAACAGAATAGCTGATAAAATCAGATAAAACAAAAGATTGACAAAGATGATGCAAAATATTAACTGTTAAGAACTGGAATGTTGTCATTTTCCCATGAGACTGAAGCTCTTATCAGGGATCTCATGGCAGTGTAAAGTTTCAAGAAGAAAGTATGTGAGATTCATCTCATCTAACTAGAGACATTGAAATAAAATAGATGATATCCAGAAAGTGCTGACTTTATCTATTCTTTTTAAGGGAATCTAAGATGTATTGCTCAAATACATATGCCTGCACAAATTACACCAATTTTGTAGATATTGTTTTATTTCAGTATTTCTTTCTAGTTTCTGTATTCTAGTTGTGAAATACATAAAGTTTAGGAAAAAAAATCATCAAGGATATTTCTTTTCATACTCTTTGCAGTTTCCAGGAGTTCCAAACACAACTTAAATGGCTGAAGAAACTTCATTTTCAGAGAGATGCTATAAATATAAAACACTTTATACAAGTGAAATAGAACATGTGATACCATTCAAAGATATGCAGATGCCAGACATGTTACTTGGAAGGATACTCAAAAAGACACAGACAGAAGCTGAAGATGTTGCTAGTCCTGGAACTATACAATTTTCTTTAAGAACACTTCTTTTGTTTCCCTTGCCACTCAGATTTTTCCTTTTCCTTCAATAGGAAATATGATTATTGGCTGCCTTCCCAAGTTCCCTCAGTGCCCTACCTAGTCATTTTAATGTTAGCAAGTTCTATTCTTAATAATATATTCACTTTGTCAGGAATGAATCAGCTTAATTTCTCTCCTTATGTCTCTCTGCGTATTAGACTAAGATTGAGCATGAGCATGAAAACTGAAAAATATGATACCTGACCATGATATCTTACATGTTAACTATTCTATGAAGTTGCTGAAAATCAAAGACTAGATAACAGTATTATTTCCATGCAGTATTAAATGAAATATAAACATGATTGTCTCTGGTTTATCTTTGTCATATTCTGCTATAAATACAACATTTGCTTTTTTCAATGCCTACTTTGAAGACACTCTCACCTGAGGGTGCCTGATGTAAGTTTTAGTGAAGACATGGATGTACTTTTTTAATCGATGTGGTCTGTGACATCAAAAGGATCTTTCCTGAGGCTTTAAAGAGCTTTATCCACTGAAGTACTGAAATACCTTACAATCAGTAGTGGGTTTTTTGTTTGTTTGTTTGTTTGTTTTAATTTTCATTATGCTCTAAGATATAAGAAAGATTTTTTTTTTTATAATTCACATTTATTTAGAAGGCTGTCAAAACAGAACATAAATAGGTTACAAAATTTGCATTAGATCTGTAAACTCTCAGTTTGAATTAGGAACTGACTCCCAGGGTAATGTTCAGTTGCTCAAATTTAAACACTTACTGACGTTTGAAATAGCTGATTATAGCAGAAATATCTGAAAGGGTCAAGAAGATATGACAGAATATCTGCTGGAGACCTATGAGTTTTTGAACTGGCTGCAGAAAGTAAAGGAAATGTCTGAACACATCTGAAAAGGCACTATGCTGTTCAGGTTTACGCAACTGAGTCAGTTGGGAACCTATTCTTTTTACTAAGGCTTGACGTTCCAGTGTCTAGACAACTGAATTAAGCACATTGTACCTTAAGGTAATAATGAAGACTATATTCCCTGGACAATCTTTGCAACATTAACTCTTAGGTGATACAAAGAAGGGAAAAGTATGTTCCAAAATTATGCAGCACTAGAATTTCTCATGCCATGCTAAGATGTACAATCAGTAATCTCGAAAAATAAAAGCTATTTAACATAACAAGGGAGACTGGGTAGACTTGGATGTTAAATATTGTGACATTATATCCGGAGACAATGAACAAGCTGAAAAAAGTTTGGTGTTGTTTTTTTTTTTTTTTTTAATCAAAGAATGAAAATGTTTGCTAGCTAAACCCTAGTGCCAAACAGGGATTATAAAGGAAGAGCAGATTTTTGTACTGAGAAAAACTCAAGAAGTGACTATGTCAGTTTTGGATGTCTTGCCAAGTGTAAAAATGACAAGCCTGACAAAGTCACAATACAAATTATTGAAAAAACAAATGTGATTTACTTAAACTATTGATACCTTAAATCAAATAATGTTTCTAAGAATTAGTTGAAGGAAAGGTTAATAATTGGATCTCTTAGCAATGTGATAGATACAATCATAACAGCTGTTTCCTCATCTGGTTTTGGTGTCACAGAAAATGGAAATCAAACCATACAGGAAGCATTTTTTTTTCTAATGGAAAACGGTTGAAGGGACAAGTTTACTAGACTAATCTAAACTGAAATTACAGAAGTTGCTATACTTCAGGTTTTTTTAAATACTTAAGACTGCATGCAATTGACCTTATTTTGAGAAATGGTGTAGCGGCAATACTGTATGATTTCCTGATTGCCTACTGGGAACAGCAAGGCCAAAACTCCTAGGATTTTGTTTCTTTTGTTCAAATGTGTGAATGTGTGAAGGCAGTTTAGAGAAAGATATTATAAGGATGAGAGCAACTGCTTTTAGTCACTGCTGTAGATCATTGAAAAATCCTGAAATTCCATCATCTAGCTACACCTGATTTGTGATGCAGTGTTTTCATTTCCCTGGAGTAAAAATTATTGGAATCAAATGGTAACAAGAGAAAAAACTTTGGACTGAGGAAAAAACAGTAAGCAAAAATGAAACTTGTTTTTAGAGATAATAGGCTTATAATTTTTATGGTATAAGCATTGCCCTCTCAATTTTGTGGCAGCGTTGTTTGTTTGTTTTTGTTTGTTTTGTTCATTTGTCTGTTTGTTTTCGTACTTTCATCTTTACAGCCCCATGTTTAGTAAGCTTCCTGTTTTAGAAAGTGTGCCAGACCCCATGGCAAGGATGAAAGCTATCAAATATGAGTCTGACATCCTCAAAACAAATACAACTTATCAAATGAAGCAAAGTGATCTAATCCAAGTCACCTTTCTTTTAAGTGTAGACTTCATGAAAGCAAAATTTCTGAGTGTGTTACTGAAATACAATACACATCAATGAACACATAATGTTTTTAGCTGGTACACAATACAGCTTTGTGCTAGCTTAGTGGAATTTAAGGATGAAGTGTAGATTTTATCCGCGATCTTGTTATATATCAAGCTTCCATTTTGTTTTCTGTTGAAAATTCAGGTGCTGGTTTTACTATTAAATACTCCATGCTCTATTAGTCCATGTTGTAATATAAGCATTTGTCTGGCTTTATCTTTGTACCTTAACAAAAGAGTTAGTTGAGATGCTAAGACTGTCAATCCTAAAATTTTCATAAGGAGGTTTGTTTATTTCTTCATGGTCTACATCATGGAGGAATTTAAGTTGAGGTATTGGCAAAAATAGAATTACTTCACTGAGTGGCATAAATTTTAGATTTTTATTTACTCAATAGCATGAGCATAACAGGTGGTTAACTTTTTATTTCAATGTTTCTATACTGTGACATGCTAATTCACTCTGTACAGAATATACTCACACCAGTTGAGATCCCTCCTCTTTGGTCCAGTTGTGATCAGTACCAGAGATCCAGAGGTACAAGACACTTTATTTGAACTGTTCCATGCACCTGAGTCCTGGAAAGCTTACACATGTAGTGGTTCCACCTTGGTTTCAGCATTTTGCACGGTGTTGGATGCCCATGGATTTGTTCCTATGGAGGGGTTAATATTTTAACTATTGATTGTTTTCTGACTTAGATGGTAAAAGCTGACTATGGTAAAAGCTGACTATGGTTTCACTGGCCACTTCATCCATGTCAATTGTTTTGCTTTTCTCCATGACTAAACCAGGTAGCTGTTTTCACCCATTTTACTATTATAGTTTGAGCTTCTGCACCAAATGTATTTTAAGTTAAAATTATTTACAGTTCACCTGTGCTTCTGTCTTTCCGAGCATACACCTAAACAATTGGCTGGGCAGATGCAGACTGAGCATTTGGAGAAACTTCCCCCATAGCAATGTGCTGGGTTTGTTTTTGTAGCACTGCTAGAGGCAGAAGTAGATTTGGACAAGTGTGGTTAGAGTCTTACTCTCCTGAGCAACACTTTCAGTCTGGCTTTAGCCCATAGCACCATAACAGGTAGAGTAAAACTTTGTTGAAGCAAGTCTTTTCCCTTCTACGTCATCTAGGAGAGAACTCCATACCTGGTCATGATTTATTAAATCAAAACATCTGAGTGTACTTGGATGTCTAACTTCAGATTTTTTAGTTTAAATGTCAAACTTGAGTTTCAGGAACTAAAGATAAATCAAAAGAATCACATCCCTAATGAAAATAACAACACCATTTCAATAAGGGTGCTGACTTCTGAGTAGCCAACCAGAAGTCTTTCAAAAGGAAATAATAACACCTTGAGATTTTAGTACAAAAAAAAATGACAGCCTTTCAGTATTTTTGTATTTTCACATATCTAACATCCATTCCTAGGGACTGCTCAAAAAAACCCTGGCAACCCTGTTAGCATGGCGTCACTGGAAGGGTAATCTTTACTTATGGATGAGAAATTTCTCCAGTGTAGTATGCAGAACCTTCTTTTGCTATAATTCTTAGAAATACCTTTATCCTTGTTCTTTTCACAACAAAGCTCTTAATAATTCACCAGACCAGGAGGAATTTTGTGTTTTAATTACACCCTGCTTTCCCTGTGCAGTTTTTAGCATTATATAGCTTACCACGTTGCTTTCATGTAAGTTGATTATTTCCCTTTCTCAATAACACTACAGAGAATCAGTAATAGCATGAAAAGAACAGAACAGGTATTATGAACAAAAATACCCATAGTCACTGAAGCAGAACTGAAATCTGTAGATACTGTGACTCCCTTAAGATCTTGTGACCGTTGCATTAGTTGAACTACTGTAACTAAAAGCCACAACATATCTATCAGTATTATTGAAGTTAATCTTGAAACACATAAAATAATATTTCAGAAAATATGAGGAATCAGTGCTTTCTCAAAACCACCATGTATTCAAAAATTGGTCTTTATTTACATAAGAGATTTCATATGTTCTAGAAACATGGGGAACCTTGTGCACACAAGAGAATAATTATAAGTAATATAGACTTACATGTGACAATCACAAGTTTTCTTGGAGTTATGGGTTAAACTTGGTTTTAGAACGTTCAGAATTCACAAACAGAAGTTGTACTCAACCTGATAAGTCACTGATGACAGCAGTAGGGTAGCAGATTGTTGAAAAAAAAAAGGCAGAATTGAAAATCTTTCCTGAAAAATCTTGGATGTTAAATTGTGTATAATCATATGGTAACTATTAAGATAGAACAACTATTTAAGAACTACTATTCCTTCACTTCCATTATTGTATCTTTGAGTGCAGTTCTTAGCATTTTTTTTTTTTTTTTTAATGAGTTAGGCTTGATAGAGGCGTTTTGGAAAATCCAGTAGTTTCTATAGTCTTTTGGGAAGGTGAAGAAGCAGATATAAAAGGTGAAGAACTTATTTTGGAGTCTCATTTGATATTTAGCATAGCAGACTGCTTGGGTTGCTAATAGGGATGCAAGATTCCATACTCTGTTGTTAGGCTGTGAAGATCTTCAGATGAATATCAAAGGACAAAGTGATGCCTTTCATTTTCTTTTTTTCTTTTTTTTTTCTTTCTTTTTTTTTTTAAAAAAAGAAAAAAAACCAGGTGTGATTAAACTTATTAGTGTCCCCTCTCTAGATTAACATCCAGTTCATGGAGTAGGTCAATCTCTTCTAATCAGTTTTTCCATAAAACCTTGTAATGTGATCTTTCTGTATTATCAGCATCATAAACATCCTCAGCATTGAATCATTTCCTTGTTTACACATGTACAAAATACTGCATTGAGCTCTCTTAAGAGCTACAGATTACTGGTATTACATTTGGTGATGATTTGCAATAAAGAAATGATTAGAGGCTGCTCATGTGAGCACCTTGCTAATGTATTATTCCCTCTTCAGTTCTGTAAGAGTACCTCTGAAGTAGTCCAGGATCAATCAAGTACTCCAGAACAGGCTTTCAAACCTGT
The DNA here is from genome assembly GCF_037038585.1 of Patagioenas fasciata. Classification (NCBI taxonomy): domain Eukaryota; kingdom Metazoa; phylum Chordata; class Aves; order Columbiformes; family Columbidae; genus Patagioenas; species Patagioenas fasciata. Next base: position 14,583,719 of record NC_092520.1, on the reverse strand, counting down.
TTGTAAATATACCATTCAAAATATTGCCTTCTGTAAATAAACTGTGAAGAATATGCAGCTTGATTCTAGCCTTACATCAGGAACTTGCAAGAGGGGTAAAATGAGACAGAGACTGTGTAAGAATCTACTTACCTTGTGGCATACCCCAGAAAGTCGTTTAACTATTTGACTTAGAATATGTCCAGTTTCTTTTGATTTTTTATGTTAAAATAAATTTATTTAATGCGGGAGGTGTCAATACCCTACATATTAAAAACAAACAAAAAAAATCATTGTGGTTGGAAGGGACCCTGGTAATCTCTAGTCTAGCCTGCTTGCCTGAAACTTCATCAAGTTGAGTTGTTTGCTCAGGACCATGTGCAGTGAGGTTTTGCATATCCTCTAGGGATAAAGACTTCACAACATCTCTGGGCAACATCTTCCAGTGTTTGACTACTCTCACAATCGAATTTTTTTCTTACATTTAAGTGTAATTTCCAATGTTAATATATTATACTATAGTACTATACCTATTTCTATTTCTATTTATTGTATTGCTGGTTTGCTACACATATTATTATAACTGTGTTGATGTGCATCACTAAATCACTACGGAAAACAGAAGTGATGACATGGTATTCTGGTAGTTTCTGTGACGAGATTTTGAACCTGATGGAAGCACAAGATCAACACTGATACTATTGCATAATTTAATAAGATACAATCAGTGAATACTCTCTCTGCATACACAATTAACCCTTAATTGGGAAGCATCCGGAATGTCTTATTTCAATGCCTGAATTTGGATTCTCAGTGAACACATAAAGCTGACCCATCTTTAAAATGCATGCATTAAATGTATAAATCTAGAGATACATCTCTATGTGCAGAGCAAAGAGTATTGATCACCATGCAATAAAAAAAATCTGCTTGAGCTTTGCAGTAAAACCCGTAACAGAAAGCAAAACACTTATCAAAATTGTTTTTGATTTCTTAATAAGGCTGATTGCCCAACAAATTCCCTCAAAAAAAACCCCAACAGATTAAGTCCCCCATCTCTTCAATAATAGTAGGCACATATTTTATTCTTCCAAAATGTGGCTGAAGTTTAACTTTCTGTTTCTATTAAGCAATATTTTACAGATGCTAAATTACAATAGTATGCTGAGAAAATACATGTGACGTCCTTATAAACGTCAAATGAATTCTTTATGATCAGTGCTATTATAATGAATACCAAACAATTCCATTATAATTAGTGCTATTACAGTGAATACCAAAGGAATTAATGATAATTAGCAGCAGTAGGCTGAATAAGAAATAAGCTCAAAATGAGAGATTGGAGAAGTATCTGGAACAGAAGCTTTAAACTTCCTGTGAAATAGTACAATTTTATGGTTATTTAATAGTGAAAGAATGGCAACATTACAAATCTGTCTTCAAAGCAAAAAGGTCTGTTTCACCCAGGCAATCTCAGGAGATGTGACACTGCATTGGACAGATTTCTAGTGATTTTTCTGGGACAGCACATAGGCAGATGACAAGAGGAGATTCTTCAGGTGTCTCCACAGCCTCACTCTGTCCCACACTGTACTTGAGTGGAAAGGGATCTAGTATGTATAAGTGTTAGAATAAAATCTGTATAGCTGCTTGGAGGAATAGGGAAACAAGGGAATATATGTTGAAGTGCTCTGTTTAAAGCATGTTGCCTCTAGGTAGTGCAAATCATGAGTTCTTTAATTAGACTCTTATAAGAGTCTAACATCTAGCACTCTGAGGTACTAAAGTCAGTGTATTGTCAATCCTATATAATGGATCACCACTCATGCAATTCCTTAAAAAGTGAGGTAATGGCTGCCAGTCTAACCAAGTAGATTAAGCTTTCACTTGCATTCAGTTTTGGTCTGGTAATTGAAGGAGGATCTGTCATGTAGAAAGCAGTGTCTTAGTGTTTTCCGCTTATGTTTTTGGTTGGTTGGTTGGTTGGTTGATTTTGGTTTTGTTTTTATTTTGTTTGTTTTTTGTTTATTTTTATTTTGTTTATTTTTTGTTTTTGTTTGTTTTTGTTGTTGTTGTTTTGTTTGTTTGTTTTTTAATGGTAACAGAAATGAATTTATGTAAGCAAAACTTTCCCATGGTTTGATGGTTTGGTTAATAACACTTTTTTTTTTTTTCTAAGTGATAAGGGATCTGTAGGATCAGTGGCAAGCTTATCAGTGTTTAACAAAGAAGCTTAATAAGATTTCTAAAAGAATTCCCCTCCACAGTGTTCTGTCTTTCTATTTCAATGATTCTTGAGGTTCTCATTTGCTTCTGTGGATTTCATTTTCCTAAAAAGAAGTGAAAATAACTTCCATGTTACCATTAGTTTGGCTACAGTAGAGAAAATAATTGTCTGATTGTCCTGTATAGTTATGGCTGCTATTCATTAGCTGCACTTATTATTTTATAAATGACTTCCATGGTACCTGTGGCTAAAATGACACATTCTTGTAGATCTGGGAGATAATTAAACTCCCATGCAAACTAGTCCTTATTAATCCAATACTTGTTTGTTCCACATGTTCCTATTATAGTTCTTCAGAGTTTATCCAACTGCTATGCTTGTTCAATCAATAACAACAAAAGTTATAAGAGAAACCAATTAGTGTGTCTTTCATTTTGTAAAATGAGAAAAGATTTCAGAAACCAAAATGGAGAATGCAAAGACAAATAGATTACAGTTGGTTTGCTTTTTTTAAAGAAAACCCACGTGTCTGCATTTGTGTTTGTACCTTCAGTATCCCAGCTGGCTTTTCAGAGAATTGAAGTACAAATAAAACTCAGAAAATGTACTCAGAAATTTCCTTCCTCTGTCACAATTTTATTTGAAATTTTTCGTTCTTAAAGGAACCCAGTTAAAGAAGAAAGATCTCAAAATATTTATAAATGGCCTCTTGATTCAGATCTTAATTAAGGTAGCATAACGTGTCCCTCTTGGCAGAATAAAATGAGGGAAAACATAATGTGCAAAGTGAACTGAGCAGCAAAGACCTTTAGATAGACTTTTATCAAACAGGAAGCTTAATCTGCACTGTGACATGCCTTAACAATTCCCATGAGTTCCATCACACGCATCCAAAGGCCTAATTTTCACTCTGAAAGAGAATATGTCATCTCTGGAAAAAGAGAAAACTGAAAGACACCAAAAAATTGGTAGGACAAAAAGTCATCTTCTTTGTGTAAAGGTCAGTTTACCACAGCCCTTCTACTTTTAGCTTGTGCAAGAACAGGAGCAGAGTAGAATCTAAATGGTAAAAAAAGAAACCAAACAAAAAAACCCCTTAACATGAAAACCAAAACAATAGCTATGAGGCATTTGACTGACCTGAGGTGTAGTTACCTCATTCAGGGAGGAAATAAAAGATTGATAATAGCTTTTGATAAAATTGATAAGTCTGAAACTGTGCCCTAAGCTTTTATGGAGCTTTTGATCAGATCTCAGGATTTTTGGAAGCTAGAACTAAAGCTACAATTAAATACTGCTTGATGATTGCCTCTTTGCAAGGTAACTTGGAGGAAAATTAGATATCAGTGTTGAAGAAAGCTGAAGTAACTCGAAGTAACTTACACATTGTGATGTAGAAGTATTTTGCTGTACAGGGAAGTGTACATATTGCAAACTTGTAACTGCTGGGATAGGAGTAGCTGTATGTGGGAGGTGAAAAAAACACTGGAAATGTTGTTATATCTTCGGAAAATTATGATTCTTAAAAATACATAATATAATAAAAAAATTGCTGAATGCCCTTAGCTCTGAAGCAACAAAATGGCTTCAATAGTAGACCAGTGCCTCATGTGTGCTGATTAACTTCTGTATTTCTGTAGCTCTTACCAAATTTAAAAATATGGTACATGACCTTTTTGTTCCTACCATTTTCCTTGATAAGTGAAAAGGGGCTTAGAGGTACATGATGTTTCCTTCCTCTTGTCTCAGTCAATGGTATTTCTTTCTATATCCAGATAATAAAATGTGTGGGATCAGTATGGATCTGGGATCCTGGAAGGGGCTTGTTTAATGATTTTTTTTTCTTAGACTGTGTTGCTTCTTAGTGATACTTCGATCGTGGGATGACAGCTGCCTAGGGCAGGCTCAGACTCAGGAAGAAAGAATTGCTTGCCCTCATAGACCCCCTGAAATTGTGCTATAGTTTATGAATAGTACCATAAATTACTCAAACGATAATGTCCAGATGTTGCAATCATCTCTAACAGCCACTACTTGCCATCCCAATAAAAACAGGATGGCTTTACTTCTGCTAGCCCTGCTTAGAAAATAAAACAAAACAAAAATCCCGGAAAATTAATAATGTCATAATTCTATTTGAGTTAGCTGATTCAAGCTTTAAATATAAATAACAGTCAAGAATAATCCTGATACTGTACTGTTTCAGTTCTGAAACTCTGTAGGTATCAAAGACTCTACACTTCATACTATGCCATCTAGCCTTATTTTGAGTATATATTTTTTAATATTGTCTGATAATTATCTTGATGGTCAAAATGTTGTCTTCTCTGAAGATTATTTTCTGAAGAGAATACATGTCAGTTGCTATTTATTTATTTTTATTTGTTTATTAAGACAGCTCCAACATTAAAACAAAAACAAACAAAAAAATAACCAGCCAACTAAAAAAGCCCCAATCAAACAACCGAACTCCCCCCTAGCCCAACTTTACAATAACAGAAACAATGAAAATACCTATCAACATTAAAAACCAATAATCTTAACCTTCACAAAAAATAAATTCCTCCTTCAAATTTTGGAGAATGGTTGAGTTGAGAAAAAATGATTTATTTTTCATCTTGAATAAAATCACATTCATATAAGTAATGGCTTAAGCATAGATCTCAGAATCTGATCTTTTAAATGTGCCAAAATTCTGTTAGGTTCTTATTTTTAACATGTGCAAAGAGCTCATGACAAAAAAAAAAAAAAAAAAATCAGAAATAATTTATCCATTAATTACAATTCTTATTTTCACAAAATCTTCAATCTGATAGGGATATTTTCCAGTTCCACTGCATTGGTTTCATTATCTACTGCTGATTCAAAAAGTCTTTCACTTAGGTGAATAGTTTCAGCTGGGGGAAAAAAAAAAATAAAGTGGGAGGAATTTTTAATGGTCAAAAGACATCACTTAAAAGTTTTCAAAACAAAGCATAATAATTTCTGTTTCAAAATCTCTTGAATTTCAGTTAAATTATTTCTTGACAAGTAAAGAGAGCTTTGAGAAAAGTTGAATGAAACATTCATCCAGGCCAATGCAAATGTGAGGTTTCTTCAGAAAAGCTGAAGAATATGCTTCATATATGTCAAACTGTCAGTGATAGCTGTGTTTGTATACTTTTAGAGGATGTTCAAGAAAAGAGAGGAATAAAAATAAAAATTAAGCCAACAAGGAGTTGCGTCACAATGTGTATTAATTTGTGTGGCTTTAAGCTGTGAGAGCTAAAGTATGTGCCAATGAATATGGCTGTCTTTACAGAAGTCTCAGCATACCAAAACACTCAAAATAAAAAGTAATACTGTGTTTAAGTTTTCATTTTTAAAAAAGTTAATCCCCTTATCTGCTTGTGTTCTATGAGGTACCCATGTCTACTTGCTTTGCACTAGAGTTTCAGGGTCTTTTTTTCCATGTTATAGATAAATTAGTTCAATTCTGGGCTCTAAATAAGTTTATTATGTGACTTCCTAATTACAGCCCAGAATGAAAAAATAATTTGCTTCAAGTCTGTGCAAACTAAAAAGAATTTATCTGGTTTAATATGGAAATATAGGGTGAGGTGCAGCTCCTTACAGAGTGCAGGATGTCTCAGGAGTTAAAGGTCTGGAGCAAAGACAGATGTAGGAAAGACATAGGTATCTGCCCAGTGAAACACCTCATTCAACGTAAGATAACCTGATATTCTACAATATAAAAGATGAAGGTTAAAGTTTTACATCTGGACTTCAAGGTAGGAGAAGGAAAGATTTTTTGTTGGTTTTCTGTCTTGTGTTGACAAGACATATCCATTATTTTGGTAGTATGTGTAATACTTGTAAGCACTCATCAAGACAGATGCATTTCTGCCCATATAAATGTAAACATGTTTTGTTTTTGTTTTTGTTTTTTTTCTCAGTAAGATAGGTACCAATCTTAGAGCTCATGTATGTATAACACTGCAGGAATCCTAGGATTGGCTCTTATTCCCAAATAATTCTTGTTTGTTCATGGAATGACAGGATCATAGAATCACAGAATGTCCTGAGTTGGAACGGATCCACAAGGATCATCAAGTCCAACTCTTTTCGCTGCACAGGACAACTCCACAGTTCACACCATGTGTCTGAGGGTGTTGTCCAGTCTCTTCTTGAACACTGTCAGGCTTGGGGCTGTGACACCTCCCTGGGGAGCCTGTTCCGGTGCTCCAGCACCCTCTGGGTGAGGAACCTTTTCCTGATGTCCAACCTAAACCTCCCCTGGCACATCTTCCTGTCGTTTCCTCAGGTTCTGTCTTTGGTCACCAAAGAGAAGGGATTGGCACCTGCCCCTCCTCCTCCTCCTCTTGTGAGGAAGCTGTAGACGGTGATGAGGTCTCCCCTCAGTCTCCTCCAGGCTGAACAAACCAAGCGATTTTAGCCACTCCTTATACAGCTTCCCCTCCAAACCTTTCAGCAACTCTGTAGCCCTCTTTTGGACACTCTCCAGTAGCTTTATATCCTTTTTATCCTGTGGCACCCAAAAATGCACACAGTGCTCTAGGTGAGGCCGCACCAGTGCAGAGCAGAGTGGGACAATCACCTCCCTCGCCTGGCTGGCAATGCTGTGCTTGATGCACCTCTTAGGGCCAGTATTCTTTAATGTCTTCATAAATGACTTGGACAAAGGACTTGATAGAATACTAAGTCTGCTGATGACACAAAACTGGGAGGAGCTGTTGACACTCTTGAGGACAGAGAGGCCCTGCAGAGGCATTTGGACAAATTGAAGAACTGGAAAATCAACAACTACATGAAGTTTAATGAGGAGAAGTGCCGGATTTTGCACCTGGGACACAGCAGCCCTGGCTGTAAATGCAGATTGGGGAATGGAATGCTGGAACGCAGCTCTGTGGAGAGGGATCTGGGGGTTCTTGTCAATGGCAAGTTGAACATGACCCAGCAGTGTCCCTGGCAGCCAAGAGGGCCACCTGTGTCCTGGGACTGTGTCAAAGGCTTTAGAGAGGTTCAGATAGATGACATCCATAGCCTTTCTTTTGTCTACTCCATCACAGAAGGCCATTAGGTTGGTCAGGCAAGACTTGCTCTTCATGAAGCTGTGCTGGCTCTCTCAAATCACCTCCCTGTCCTCCATGTGCTTTAGCATAGCTTCTAAAAGAATCAGTTCCATGATCTTCCTAGTCACAGAGGCAAGGTTGACAGGTCGGTAGATCCCAGAGTGGTCCTTTCTACCCTTTTTAAAAATGGATGTGATGTTTCCTTTTTTCCAGTCACCAGGGTCTTCACCTGACTGCCAGGACTTCTTAATTATGACGGAAAGTGGCTTGTCAACTGCATCAGCCAATTCCCTCAGAACTCTGGAATGCATTTCATCAGGTACCATAGACTTATGTATGTTCAGGTTCCTTGGGTGGTCATGAACGTGATCTTCTCTTTCAGTGGGATGGATTTTGCTCTCTTGGTCCCTATTTTGCAGTTCACTCAAGCAGTGTGGGAAGACAGCTTGCCTGTGGAGACTGAGGCAAAAACATTGTTGAGTACCTCAGTCTTTTCCTTGTCTGCTGTTATCAGTTTGCCAGTTTTGATCTCTTGGGCACTACACTTTCTTTGCCCTTTCCTCTCATCAGCATGACTGAGGAAAAACCACTTTGATCCCCCAAGCCTTCGACTGTTGCCCTGGGAGCCATATAATCACACTTGGCATGGTGCAGGTCTCCCAGACAGTGCCTTGGATAAATCTTCACATGTATGTTCCTTTTCTTATATTACAAGATTTTGAATTAAATGAACAAATAGGACAATCTAGATTTAGTTGCTTATGTATAGGCATGTCAGTCTGGCACAGTCTGAGACTGCTTGGGTGTTCTACCTGGCCTCTGAATGCTGCTGAAGAAGGACTTGCATTTCCTATAGATTCTGTCTGCCATGTCTGTTGGCTCTATATATCAAATCTTCTAGCCCACTCCAAATATTTCAGAAACCCTAGGTTGACAAAAATGGCATTGCAGTCATAAATATTTAGAAAATGAATCGGTCCTTAAAGCATGGAATATCTCACTTGTGTCCATTGATGGTAGGGACTAGATTCAGTTGCTTAAATATCCATCTAGTGACATTCTGGATGCTTCATGCTGACCTCCATCTGCCACCTGTAAAGGACACAAGTACCATATGTTCTGGGTCATATCTGCCAGTCGTCTAGGTCATTTCAGATACATGCAGTCATCTCAGATGATACTCGGCAAATTAATAAATCCCTAGATCACCACTGCCCATAGTGGGAATTAAGAAAACACATAAACACATTTTAATCTACATTTCTGAACTTGGGACTGACTCCCATCCCCCTGGTGTGTGTCAGATGGATACGGTATTCACATTAATGTGTGAGGAACTGAATATCATTCATGTCGAAGTGGATGCAATAGAATGCACACAATCTGTATAATGTGGCCTTTGCTTTCAACAGTGGAGATGTTGTCCAAGAGACACTCATTGGCTTAGTAAGCAGTGCTCAATTGATAACACCAAGATAATACAGACATGTATACTAAACTGAGTGGGAACTGTGCCAGAATTTCACCTCAGAGGGAATGTACTAATCTTCTGAAAAGTATGAGTCTTTTTTCGGATTGCAGCCAAAATAATAGAACCGAGCTTGTAATGTGTGACAGTTTTATATAGTTACACCTGTCAGAACAGTATGTAATAAATGGATTAGTTTGCTAATGTTACAAGAGGAATTCAAGTAAAGCAGAAAAATGTTTGCTTGTTTGTTTTATGTAGCACTAGACCTCTGAGCACTGAGTCTCGCTAGGAAGAAGTTAACTTACTTCATAGCAGCCCAAAGGGTGATGTGCTTTAGCTTTGTGACTAAAACAATGCAGAGGACTCACCAACATTTTGACTGTTGCTGAAGGCTTGCACACAAACAAGGAACCTTTTTTTTTCCATCTTTCTTTTTCCTTTCCTTCTTTTCCTCATTCTGCACTTCTTCCCCCTTCCTCCTGATGGGCAGGTTGGTTGCAAGGAGACACAGTTGGGTCAGCTGACCTGAACTGACCAAAGGGATATCCCATACCACATGTCATTGAGCTCAGAGATAAAAGCTCCAGGAAAGGAAGAGGCATGGGGGACATCTGTGGATATGGCATTCACCTTCTCAAGCAATTGTCATATGTGCTGAGGACCTGCAGGCCAGGAAATGGCTGGACATCTACCTGCAGAAGGGAAGTAGCGAATCAATTCCTTATGTTGCTTTGCTCCTGCGCACAGCTTTGGCTTCGCCCATTAAACTGTTTTTATCTTCATCCATCAGTTTTCTTGCCTTCATTCAATTTTCTCCCTGTGCCTCAGGAGAGACGAGCAATCAAGCAGCTGTGTGGATGCTTTGCTGCTGGTTGGGGTCAACCCACTGTACTCTGAGACTCTTTGCCATAATCCTATCATTAGTTTGACTTCTGATATGAACAGCAATTTCAGTTTATTTTAGTCTGTTCTCAACAGAAAGTGATTTTACATAAAAAGTTAACATGACTTTAGCTGAGCAGCTGGCAAGAAATTTTTAATACTGTTCTGTATTTTTCTTAGCTTAATTATGATTTCACAGCCAGCTTTTATTGTACCAGTCTTAAACACAGTAAAGTAACTGTCACCTTGGTAAGTGAAAACATACAGTTCTTTTTAGTAGCTATTTCTCTTCATGCAAACATTTCCCCCATGACATCTCTTGGAACTGCAAAACTTCCTCACATGGTCTGTCTTTGTACCTCTGTAGTCATAACACTAGGGATGACACTTTCAGAAATCAGTAACTGGATTAGTTTGAGAAGTGTGGGATCAACTGCAGAAGCATGTAGGAAAAATAGTCCAATTCTCCTTTCATTATCTTCAGTCCCTCATCTTCTAAGGATGGATTCCAAATGTGAACACTGAGAGCTGCTGAATTCCTGCCAGCTGGAGCACAGCAGAAGACAATATTTGCAAAGTGTGAAAGGAAAGCAGGGAAAGGCAGTCAAGATATTGGTAGAAGTGGGGATGGGGAAAGAGGGGAGGAAAAAAAAAGTCACTTCAGGCATAGATATGGCACTGCAAAGTCTTTTTCCGAGCTGAGCTAAATAGGCTTTTAAAGACGTGTATCCATGAAAACAACTCATAGGTCACAAAGTCTTTCTTGGTGGAATGAGTTTTGAAATGAACCTAGTTCAATTCATTGGCCTCATGTCACATTTAACATATCACAAATCCTTCCATTAGGTAGGAAATCAGTTTACCTACTGCTGAGCCAGAGACATGAAACATAGGAATTGTATAACTGCGAGTTGGACTTTGCAGGAAAAGTGACAGGATAGCTTGATAAAGTAGATGAACTTCTCTGGCAGTTTGTAAGTCCTTCATTCATTCTGTGCCCCTGAGTAGGAGCAGATGCGCTGTTCTGACATGAAACAAAATTTCAACGGTTTAGTGCCTGAATGGGAGATCAGGCTGCAGTACATTTCAAGTCCAATGAAGCTCCATCGCTAATCATGTCCCCTCTAGAGTATTTTGTCATTGACGCTGGCTAGAAAGAAACATATTCCCTCAAGCCTGATTAGCATAACAGCCAATTGATTTAGTGGAGAACCACCCAGAAAATATTTAGTAAGTTACCATTGATAGAATTTTGAAACATATATCAGCATATATTAGAAAGGTAAAACAAAACTGTTACTTTTCTGTTGACTTTGCATCAGAATTGCCACACAGTGATAGGTACTAAAATCATGAACATGTTGAAGATACTAGTTTTCCATGACAACTGAAATTTCAGTTTAAAGCTGTTCAATTGCTAGAGCTAATAACACAGTTAAGGGCTCTAAATATAAGCCAGTTGTTGGTGGTTAGAAAGTTGATACACATCTGCTGATCTGTGGTAACTCATTATGTAAATGGAACTCAGGCCAAAACAAATACAATTTAATCCAAGTTAACATAGCCACTAATAGAAAAAGAATACTCTAAATTCAATTATCTTGTATTTCTTATCAGGTAAGAATACAAACATGGATATTTATTGCAGATTAGTTAATGTATGCTTTTGTCTAGGATAACTTGTTCATATTCTTCAGCCTTAAACTGTATTTGTGGCATAGTATTTTACTATTCACAACTTATTTATAGTCAAGGTGCATCCTTTTTATTTTTTTCCCTGTTTAAAGTAATATAAAACAAGGCTTAAATTGAATTAAGTTAATCATGCATATTAAAAATATTTAGAGTTTAAAGATAATCTCGGTGTTGAATTTCTGAGTTTGTTTTTTTTTTTTTTTTTTCTTGTTTGGTGAGACTGAAATTAAATATTTAAATTATTTGACATAGTTACAAGCATGGTTTTCTGCTGAGGGCAATAAGATGGTCAATAATACAAAATAATTTTTTAAATATGCCCAGACTAATGTGATCTAATTGCTTTATGCACACAGCCATTAGAAATAACCCCTCCCATCATAAAAGAATATCAGATTTGAGACCACCTGATAAACTCGAATACACACGTCTGTGGGACCTAATGACATGCACCCCAGGGTCATGACGGAACTGGCTGATGTAGTTGCCAAGCCATTCTCCATCCTATTTCAACAGCCATGGCAATCAGGTGAAGTCCCCAGTGACTGGACAAAAGCAAATATTGCACTCATTTTTAAAAAGAGTGGCAAGGAGGACCCTGGGAACTACTGACCAGTCAGCCTCACTGTTAGGGAATAGACTGCCTTAGCTCATTGAATTATTTTGTATACTGCTTCTTATAAAAATTGTTTAGAAGATGCTTATATAGAATTCACTTAGCATAGATAAGTTTGCTTAGCATAACTTCTGCAAGCTGTGAACTTTCTCTTTGTTAAGTAAAAAAGGCCTCAGAGTCTTCAAGCTAGAATGTAAGGGGAGCTGTGCCTCTGGAGATAAGCAAAGAAACAGAACGGCCCCTCACAGAATACAAGAAACAGAAAAATGTTTTGACTATTACCAAGAACTTACTTTGCTCCAGCTGCAAGTGCAAAGTAACAACTGAATGTCAGGACTTGGATTGCCGGCCCACCTGATGAAAATGAAGAGATCCAATGAAGAATGGGGAGACCTCAGACTCTAATTTTGCAGTTGGCCCAGATCGATGTGCAAGGGGGTGGAGGATTGGATTGTGAGGGTATAATTGTCCAAGGTTTTTTGAGCTGAGGGTCCCTTTTTGGGAGGCATCCAGCTCAAACTGCTCTGCATTTTTCCTTTCAAAAAAAATATTTATTTTAGAAGAATTTCTGGAATCTATGCTTGAGTCTCTGCTACAGGAAACCTAAGGAAAGGGAACTTCTCTAACATTCACCTCAGGGCCTGGCAAGATCATGGAACATATTCTCCTGGAAGAAATGTCAAAACATAGGGAAGACCAAGAGGTGGTTAGAGACAGCCAACATGGTTCCATCGAAGGCTAATTGTACCTAGTGGCTTTTTTGATGGAGTGACTATATTAGTGGACAAGGGAAGAGCTAGGGATGTCAGCTACCTTGACTTCTGTAAGGCCTTTTATACAGCCTCCCACAGTATTCTTGTCTCTATATTGGAAAGATGTAGGTTTGATGATAGATGGATAGGTAGATGGATAAGTAATTGGCTGGATGGCTGCATCCAAAAACTTGCAGTCAATGGCTCAGTGTCCCAGTGGAAATCAGTAATGACTGGTGTCCTTGGAGTACCGCATCCATCCCTGGGGTCCACAGCACAAGAAGGACGTGAACCTGTTAAAATGGAGCCAAAGGAGGATCATGAAAATAATCTAAAACCTGAAACATCTCTTCTATGAAGACAGACTGATAGAGCTGGGGCTGTTCAGCCTGCAGAAGAGAAGACTCTGGGGACACTTTATTATGCTGTTTCAATACTTAAAAGAAAACTTATAAGAAAGATAGAGACTTTTTACCAAGGCCTGTAGTGACAGGGCAAAGGGCAGTGGTTTAAAATTGAAAGTAGATTTAGTTTAGACGTAAAGAAAAAAGGTTTTACCACAAAGCTGTTGAGAATCTGGAACAAGTGGTCCGGAGAAGCTGTGGATGCCCCCTCTCTGGAAGTGTTCAAGACAAGTTTGGCAGGACTTTGAATGACCTGATCTAGTGAAAGATATCCCTGTCCATGGAGAAGGATGGACTAGATGATATTTAAAGATCTATGATTCTATGAATCTACCATTGTATGGTTCTATGATTCTATGAAATTGTCACAAAAGGCTTCTTCTGGCCAACTTGTTTGTTTGTTTGCTTGCTTGTTTGTTTTAAGAAAGACAGCTTTCACTGATAAATCTCACCAGTCTACAAGGCTATTTTAAAGACTAGCAGGTCTCTGAAAAAGCCAAGGTGGTATGAAAGGACGTAAAATTTTGAAAACAAATGAGATAGATCTTTTTGGTGTTTGGTGGTGGATTAACAGATGGCCGGTGAAAGAATGCAGATATTTAGAAAGGGTGAATATCTTTTTCTTTCAGGAATGAGAAATTGGAAAAAGTTAGAAAGTAGGGGAATGGTAGCACTATGATAAAAATAACACCTACAACAGATGTTCAGAAATCAATTTGTCCAGGTTTTTAGTCTTTTCCTTTTTTTTTTTTTTTTTTTGTTTGGTTTTGTTTGATTTTATTTTAATGTGAGATGTTGAAGCAGAGTAAGGGAGTTACATCGGAAATATGGAAAAGGAAAAGAATATATTAAACAAGAGATACAAAAGGATATCAAGCATGATTCTTTCAGCTTTCTTGAAACAGTAATTTTCTCTTTCTCATTTACATATGTTGAAAGAAAATTTTGAGATGGGTGAATGCTTTGGTATAAAGCCAATGTGACTCTTTGTATAGATACAAAATGAAACCAAATTGCAGACAATTACATAAATTAGGATATGATTTCTTGTTGAATGGATCTTTTTGAAACATGTTAGGTGAAAACCTTTTCAATTTTTCCAAAGTTTGCCTACATACTTTAGTAAAATCTATAGTGTCTCCAGACAAAAATGTCCTTACTTGCAAATTTAAGGATAACTGTAACAATACTCTATTGCTTGTGTTCAAGAAACTTGAAGTGCCAAAAGAAAAATGCTCCAATACCTTGACAACAAGTTCCAAAAAAAAAAAAAAAAAAAAAGAAGTCCTCAAATATAATAAGCGAGTAAACTGTAAAAAACTGTGCTAAACAAGAATTAAACCTCCATGGGCTGTAGGGGGACAGCCAGCCTCATGCGGAATTGTTTCTCTCACATATTCTCCCTTTCTCCCATCTACAAGTGCGTGGGTTATTTTTTTCCCTTCTTAAATACATTATCTCAGTGGTGTTGCCTTTGTTGCTGATTGGTTCAACCTCGACCAGTGGTGGGTCCATCTTGGAGCTATGGCTCTGTCAAACAAAGGAGAAGCTTCTAGCAGCTTCTCACAAAAGCCAACCCTTTAACCCCATTTACTACCAAAAACTTGCAATGCAAACACACAGGAAATATTCCAATATAAAAGCCTGACTTTGCAGAATATGTACATATTAAAAGAACTGACAGTTAACTGAACATGCCTTTACAACATCATCTTTGAATACAAAATAGTCCCCAGTAGGCAGAACAATGGATTTTATGCCCCGAGGTTCAGAGGTTTTACTTAAATCTGACATTAGTGTTGAATAATTATGGTTAAGAAAGAAGTCTTCTCTAAAGCAATACTGCTTAGTGGGTTTTTAATTTTTTTTAATGTATATTTATACATAATAATGTCTCTCATGTATATAATAAACACATAAAATAAATAAAAATCACCAATCCTTGTTTAACACTGCAGTTTACTTATAAGTCTAACACTTGAAAAACAGGGTGGAGTATAAGACTTCAGCAGACTCATAATGTTCTAGTCCACAAGGCATTCCCATCTCCTGAGAATAAACTATGATAATGTACAAGATATTGGATTATTTCTGGAGATCATGAGAGACTGAATTTTTTTCTAAGAATGAGAAAACTAAATGACTACACATTGATTGTCAAAGTTTATCTTTACAGTGGACCATGAGCCAGCACTGTGCCCTTGTGGCCAAGAGGGCCAATGGCATCCTGGGGTGAATTAGAAGGGGGGTGGTTAGTAGGTCAAGAGAGGTTCTCCTTCCTCTCTACTCTGCCCTGGTGAGACCACACCTGGAATATTGTGTCCAGTTCTGGGCTCTCAGTTCAAGAAGGACAGGGAACTGCTGGAGAGAGTCCAGCGCAGGGCAACAAAGATGATTAAGGGAGCGGAGCACCTCCCTTATGAGGAAAGACTGAGAGAGCTGAGTCTCTTTAGTTTGGAGGAGACTGAGGGGCGATCTCATTAATGTTTACAGATATACAAAGGGTGAGTGTCACAAGGATGGAACCAGGCTCTTCTCGATGACAACCGATGATAGGACAAGGGGCAATGGGTACAAACTGGAACACGGGAGGTTCCACTTAAATATGAGAAGAAACTTCTTCTCAGTGAGGGTGACAGAGCACTGGAACAGGCTGGCCAGGGAGGTTGTGGAGTCTCCTACTCTGGAGACGTTCAAAACCCGCCTGGACACGTTCCTGTGTAGCCTCATCTAGGTGTTCCTGCTCTGGCAGGGGAATTGGACTGGATGATCTTTCAAGGTCCATTCCAATCCCTAGCATTCTATGATTCTGTGATTCTATGCTTCTATGAAAATGTAACAAAGGACAGATTTTGAGACTAGTTTGTTCCCCAGTATACTGTATGGTACCAGACTTGTCTGAGTTAAATTCTGTCAGAAGCTCCAAACCTATGGTTAATCTGCATTAAAAAAAACAAAAACAAAAACAAAAAAACACCAAAAACCAAAAACCAAAAAAACAAACAAAAAACAAACAAAAAAAACCCAAAAAAAACCAAAAAACCAAAATCTTTCCTGATTTAAAAACATACAGAATCACCACAACTCTTGATAAGATATTTAAATAGTCAATTATCTTAACTTTCTAAAGAAACAGACATCTCATCTTACTTTGAAGTTAGTTCAAATTTCTTGCTATTTGACTGTAATGTATTGTTAGATTCTAAATTTAAGAACTTTATATTTACAAGTGTCAGTTTATTTCTCTATTAGCAAGTGTAGACACTCACAGACCATAACAGTCATAACCATTTCTTTGATAATATAATAGACTGAACTGCCTGAGTATTTAATTGGAACGCGTATTTTATAATCCTACATGTATTTTGGTTCTACTCTGAGCCCTCTTCAGTTTTTTGGTAACCTTCAAATATGGACACCAGAACTGGCTACAGATTTAAAGGGTGTTACAGTAAGAATAAAGAAAAAATATAATATCTAAATATATTTATTGTGTACCTTTTTGCATACCCAAATACCATATTAGTCCTGTTGTTCAAAATATTCACCTGGAATATAATGTCCAAATAGTTATTTACTAACCCATACCTCCTCCATTCCCTAGATATCTACTCCTCAAAATCTTATAGCTTTGGCCTACATACTCAGTTGTGTATATCTATATTTGCCTGTAACCAAACACACATTTTTTGTTTACAAGCCAACTACCATCTCATGAACTGATTCAAATCTGACTTTTCTGTTATTTGCTTTTCCTCCAATGTTGATGTCATCAGTCCCTACTTAATGTCTTTTGAGTTGTTTTAAAAATATTAACCCAGAAGGAACCAAGATGGTGTTATCTCCAGGACCTTACTACAGATTACTCATCATTGATTCCCAGCTACATTTTTCTTTTCAGAACATACCCTTTCCAAGTGAATAATTTTATTCAGATTGTCTTCATAGCAATGAAAATTTCAGTGCAACAAAGTATTTCCTAAAATGTATAGATACAAAACAAGCACACATAAAAGCACATGTGAAAAAACCCTCCTGTTTGATGACAACTGAGCTAATTAGTAGCAACCCCAAACCACATCAATTTTAACCATGAATTTTACCTGGTTTGCTGTATGAAACACAGTTCCTCAGTTGAGTTATTGCAGATTCAGGTCAAAAAATATTGCTTTATGTCTGTTCTCATTACTTTTATGTTGTTTCTGTTGCAGATTTGTACAACACATATATGTTACAAGTGAACAAAGAAACACAAGGACTATGAATCATATAGATTGAATGAAATGTGTCCATGAGTTCTGAAAGAAATACCAATAGAAAATATCAACAGTGGTCACATGTATGTAATATCCTTAGCCTATCTTGTTTCTCAAAACTGTAAAGCAGTGAGAATTACAGATTACTGATATTTTAGTTACAGAAAATCACCATGAAGATGAAGTATCCTAGCATTGTAAAATTTAGGCAAGCTTGATTTCACATAATCAGGTTTACTGTGTTTCTGTACAGGAGAACTGTGCATATGTTTCTTAATAATTTAAGTAGCTAATAAAGCAAGAGATTAAATATCATTCCTTTTTTGCATTTGATGAAATCCTTCCTCAAAGATTAGGGACAAAAATAGGCATAGGAAAATAGCCAAAGTTATGACATAATTAAGAGTTTAATGAAAACAAAGCTTCTATAGGTATGTCAGTGATAAAAGAAAAACCAGGAAAAATGTGGATCCTCTCCAGAAGGAAATGGGAGACCGGGTTGACCAGGATATGGAGAAGGCGAAGGTACTCAACAACTTTTCTTTTTTGCCTCATTCTTTACTGGCAGGTACTATAGATGCATCACCCAAGTCTCAGAAGGCAAAGGCAGGGACTGGGAGAATGAAGAACCGCTCACTGGAGATCAGATTTGAGACCATCTAAGGAACCTGAAAGTGCACAAGTCCATGGGACTTGATGAGATACATCTGTGGGTCCTGAGGGAACTGTTGGATGAAATTGCTAAGAAACTATCCATTATATTTGAGAAGCTGTGGCAGTCCAGTGAAGTTCCAACTGACTGGAAAATGGAAAACATAACCCCCATTTTTAAAAGGGGTAAAATGGAAGACCTGGGGAACTATAGGCCAGTCAGTCTCACCTCTGTGCCCAGCAATTCATATCAGCTATCTGGACTTGTGCAAAGTCTTTGACACTGTCCTGCATAACACCTCTGCCTCTAGATTGGAGAGACATGGATTTGATGGTGGATAAAGAATTAGATGGATTGGTCAAAATCTTTATGTCCAAGTGGAGACCAGTGATGAGTGGCGTTCCTCAAGGGTTGGTGTTGGGACCGGCGTTATCTAACATCTTTGCCAGTGGCGTGGACAGTGGGACTGAGTGTACCCTCAGGAAGTTTGCTAACAACACCAAGCTGTGTGGTTCTGTCAACATGCTGGATAGAAGGGATGCCATCAGAGGGAATTAACAGGCTTGAAAAGTGGACCCATACAAATCTCATGAAAAAGGCCAAGTGTAAGGCCCTACAACAGGGTCCAGGCGATCCCAAATATCGAGACAGGCAGGATGGAGAATGGATTAAGAGTAGCACTGTGGAGAAGGACCTGGAGGCGTACTGGTGGATGAGAAAATCAACATGAGCCAGTAAAGTGCACTAGCGGCCCAGAAGGCAAACTGTATCCTGGGCTGCATCAAGAGAAACGTGAACAGCAGGTCAAGGGAGGTGATTCTCCCCCTCCACACCACACTCATGAGACCCCATCTGGAGTACTGTGTTCAGCTCTGGAACCCCCAACATAAGAAGGACATGGACCTGTTGGAGTGAGTCTAGGGGAAGGCCATAAAGATGATCAGAGGGCTGGAGCACCTTTCCTATGAAGACAGGCTGAGAGAGTGCGGGTTGTTCATTCTGGAGAAGACTCAAGGGAGACTGTATAGCAGCCTTCTATTACTTAAGTGGGCACTACAGGAAAGCTGGAGAGGGTCTCTTACAAGGTCATGCAGTGATAGGATAAGGTGTAGTGGCTCTAAACTGAAGGAGGGTTAATTTAGATTAGACATAAGGAAGAAATTGTTCACCATGAGGATTGAGAGGTACTGGAACAGGCTGCCCAGAGAAGCTGTGTGTTCCCCTTCCCTAGAAGTGTTCAGGGCCAGGCTGGATGTGGCTTTGAGTAACCTGGTCTAGTGGAAGGTGGCCCTGGCCAGGGTGGTTGAAACTAGGTTGTCCTTAAGGTCCCTTCCAACCCAAATGATTCTATGACTCTATGATTTTATGAAAGCTGGAGAAAAGAAGCAAAGAAGGGAGGAAGGGAGGAAGGGAGGAAGGGAGTGTCACGGAGGCACCCCGAGGCTAGTTCAAGGGACAACAGGGTCCAAAACAACTTTTATTAAACTGGTGAGAAACAGGGTTTTAGCAGTCCAAAAGTGACTTAAATACGGGTTTGGATATCAGTTGAGGAAAATTATTAAGGGGCAGCAACTCATACAACAGGCGGTCCACAGAGTGCATGCACATGGCTTCATCCAAAATAATGCCGGAGCGGCCCCTGAGTCCGGGAGGAGTACACACTTGCCTGAACACGGTGTGGGATTATTTTTAAAGAGATACACGTACTCGTAGTGAGTATAGAAAGTGTACACTCGCGATTCTACAAGGGTAAAGTTATAATACACTCGCAATCCTGCGAGGGTTAATACACATGCAAATGTGCACGGAATATTACACGTGCTTATACAGAAGCATGGGAGGAAAATACACTCGCGATTGTGTGAGGAAATAATTTATACACGTGCTCATACTGAGTACGGAAAGTTACACGTGCATATGTGCACGGAAAGTATAAATACACTCGCAATCCTGCGAGTTTTACTCGCACATGTGGCAGTAAGGCAAGTGGAGTCTCCATCCTGGGGAGAGGGGCTCTCGGCGGCAGCATCTCGCTCGTGCTCTGAGAGACCCATGACAATGGGCGGAGTCTCGACGAGAATCCTGTTTTTTATTGCCTGATCAGACCTGGCTGTAGGCATTCCAGAAGCTTCTCTGCACCCCCACCCTGGCTGTGGAGTGCCCCTGAAGCCTCCAAACATCCCCCACACTGGCTGCAGGTGCCCAGCGGCTCACTGGCGCCTTGACGCTCCCTTCTCCTAATGGCCCTGGCCAGGGTGCTCTGGGGCCAAACAAAAGAAGCTGTTAGCCTCAAACAGCAGAGAGAGGGGGAGATGTGCCTACTCCTTCCATACTGAAGGAGGGAGGAGAAGAGAGGGGGATTTGCATCCTGCCACAGGGAAGAATGGAGGAAGGGAAGGAGGGAGGGAGGAAAGGAGGAAGGTAGAAAGGGAGAGAGGAAGTATTTTTAGCTGCTGCTGTTATATCTGCACTGGACTCTTTCTCCTAACCACAATGTTGTCTGCACAAGTGGAAACAGTCACTTTAAACTTCCTGAATATGTATGTGAAAAAAAATGATTCTTTTTCCTACATATGCTGTTTTAAATGTGTATACTTTACTTTCATTGTCCGTAGATTGTTTAAGAATCATATTGTTCTCCCAAGTTTCTGCAGCCCTTTGCAACTGGCTCTTCCCTTTGCCATCCAGCAAACTTTCTCATGGCACTATTCACTCTGTTTCCAACTGCTGACATTTATCTGAAAGGGAATACACATCACCTAGTGCAGTTCTCCAGTGTGATTGCTTACCCTTTAGCCTTTCCTTTTTCCTGTGGAAACAAACATACAAATACTGTCTTTTTATTATTTAGTTCAGGTCAAAGAGAAATAAAACGGAAATAAAGACACAACATATTTATCTGCAACTCGTACCTTTCCCCATATGTATATACTCCCTATAATCCCACTGATTTCTGCATGTGATCTCTTTCTCCAAATATGACCTTCTGAAAATGTGATGCTTTGTTAAAATATGGATGTGATTTAGCTCACAAATACTTTTTGCAGCAAGTGAAGTTTGTTCTTTGCCTTTCAATTCCCATATATTTATTTTCAGTAAGCCATGTTGAGACTGCCTCACTAATAGCTACATTTACTTAAAGAAATAGAGTGTCAGCTGCCCTAAACTTCTTATTTTTTCACATTTTTAACAAACCATCAGAAAAAGTATTATTGTTTCATATGTGCTTACTAGCTTACTTACTCTTAAAGTAGTGAAATTACTTGATTATCTCTGTTCAGTATTCCTGCTTTTAACAAAACAAAAGGTTAATTGGAAAGAGGAAAGTGATTTTTTACAGTTACAACTTAGGAGTCAAAGCTCATAGGTAACTCAGTTCCATTGAGATAATTGTAAAATAGCTGTTAAAAGGGTTGATCTGGCCTTCAGTCTCTCTTATAAGATTAGTGACGAAAGATAAACAATTCCAGTATTCTGAAGTTAAGAAAGGGCAATATTTCTCCTATGACATTATATATATATATATTTGAATCTGAAAAAAAAGGAAAAATAGTACTTCCAAACAAATTTGTTTACTTGGTGACTGACAAAATTTGGGTTCGAATTTCTCCTTTACTTCTACATATCTAAACTTATTTCCCCCCAAATGAGAAACCTAACTACCATCATGATCAGTCACAGCCCATGATAGTCTTCAGTCTCTCTTCAAAATGGAGGAAATGACATTTTACATTTGATAGTGTAATTTTCTTCTGAGCTGATGATAGAAAGCAGATTTATCTTTTGATTCCTCCAGATGGAAGGCCTTAAGTGATGGCTTCACCCAGTCTCTCTGAAGTGACTGTTCTGCAACTTTATGTGAAATGAATCCACTGCTTCAGGAGGGATTAAGAGGTGTCTCACTGATCTCCGCTAGAATGCCATACAAAGCAGCAATTTAAGTTAAATTCTTATAAAGTTCAAACTATCTCAGGCAGGTGATGATTGAATCTTTTCTCCCTGTCTTCTTTGCAAATGAACTTATCATAAACTCTTCTGGTTCTTCATAAGCTGGAGAAGTCTGAATGCATACTGACTGCATCAGACACAGCAAGTGAAATGATAGGAAATTAACTACATCAAATGTGTCCCAATCAAAATCTTAACTAAATCAAAGCCTTAGGTTAAAAACAAACAAACAAAACCCCAAAACAACCAAACCTGGTTTTATTTCAAAGAATTAGTCTTTTTCTGTTTTCTCAAAATACAGAAATGAAATACTGGAAAAATACATTCATTCCAGTCTATAATTCATTGCCTATTTTCATAGAACCATAGAATCATAAAATAGTTTGACTTGGAAGGGACCTTCAAAGCTCATCTAGTCCAAACCCCCTGCAATGAGCAGGGACATCTTCAACCAGATCAGGTTGCTCAGAGCCCTGTCCAGCCTGGTCCTGAGTGTTGCCAAGGATGGGGCATCTACCACCTCTCGGGGCAACCTGTTCCACCATTTTACCATCCTCATTGTAAAAAAAAAAATCTTCCTCATGTCTAGCCTGAATCTCCCCTCTTTTAGTTTAAAACCATTACCCCATGTCCTATCACAATAGACCTTGCTAAAAAGTCTGTCCCCACCTTTCCTATAGGCCCCTTTTAAGTACTGAAAGGCCACAGGCTGAACAACCGCAACTCTCTCAGCCTGTCCTCACAGCAGAGCTGTTCCAGTCTCTGATCATTTCTGAGGTTCTTCTGGCCCCTTTCCAACAGGTCCACGTCTGTCCTGTAATGAGGGCTCCAGAGCAGGACACTGGACTCCAGGTGGGGTCTCACCAGAGCGGAGCAGAGGAGCATAATCACCTCCCTCTGCCTGCTGATCAAACTCCTTTTGATGCAACTCAGGATACAACTGACCTTCTGAGACTGATTGGCCTTTTTCCACTAGCTTGACAATTATCTGCAGGTAGACACTGAGAACAAATATGTTACTTATTTGATGTAAGTTTTTTATATGAAAATATGTAAGTATGTGAAAAGTCCATGGCCTAATCTCTATAATGATTGTGATTAATCAAGTTGTAACTGATCAGTTAAGAGATCTGTTTTATTTCTAAGAATTTATGGACTAAATGCAGTATATCTCCTGTTGAAATTTCTTGGAATGTTTACACATTGCTGTGTAGACAAACTGCAGGTCACGTTGTTAGGGTTGGAAGAGTATGCTTCATGTTAGATAACTTGCAATTCTATCTACAGAGGTCTGAAGCTACATATGATGTGAACATTCACTATCATGTTTATTCAAGGAATTACATTAGTTCAAGGGGATTGAATTATCCTTAAGCTTCCCATTGTACAATGGACCCCAACAAATTATGTTAAAAATATACTCCAGTGTCTCTGTTTGCCATGTATGTACTATGATATTGAATTTCCTAGTATCCCAATTAATATAATTAATTTTTTGAAACCTGCTATCTGCTGTCAGGTCTTCACAGAAAAATAAGTGAGAGAACTTGGTTTTGTGCAGTAGTTAACAGTTTTTCAGAATAGCAATGTGAGAATTAGTCGCTACTTTTCGCATTCAGTTTGCTTTTTCTATTTCTTGCTGCCTGAGAGACTTGTGAATGGAAAAACAAGTTGGCTGAACTGCTTTTGTATGCCTCAGGACTGTGGAAAACAACAGAAACAAAAAAACCCACCCTAATTACTTCATGTACCTTTAAGATGAATTAGTAATTACACAAGCAACATTTCTGTATCAGTTTAAAAGCAGGGTAAATGAGAGGTGAATTTGGTTTACAGGTGAAATTCTATCCTCAGAGACTCAAAGGGGGAGGTGAGGGTTGCTATTAACCCAGTTGTGCTGGAATTTCTCCTGGAGATTGTAAAACCTTTGAGGAATATTAGTTTGTAATAACATTAAGGTATAGAAATGAAGTTTCTCATTCTATAAGTTTTACTAGTTGTTGTCTACAACGACTTATGTTTGTGTTTTTGAATTACAGATATTTTCACTTGTCATTTTATGAAAAAATGTGAATGCCCAAGGTTTCTAGTTGGGATTTCCAAGAGATTGCAGCATCTCACAAAAGTGGTGCATGTTCCTAAACGTGCAGAATAAGTTTAACAAAAAATGCAAGACCAATTAAAAAAGAAAAGCCTGGGCGAGTGTTCAGTAGAATAAAGGGAAAAATCCAGCATCAGGGAACATAATGCAGAATAATGATATTGTTAGGATTCACTAGATGTTATGGAATCTGCTACATGCAATGGTATGCATTGCAAAAGAGGAGAAGACTCTTTCTAAAATCTTCCTTGGGTTTTTTTTTCTTGTGGTTGCCAGTTTAATTTTGTTTATATCATTAGCCTGCAATGATGAGACTTTGATTCCATTTTGTGCTCTAGGCCATTGTTGCAACATATGCAAATACGTATTTAATAATAATAGTAATAATTGAAAGGAAGAAGTATGTAGCAGTGTAATTTCTGATACCCTTCCATTAACAATAGTTCTGCAGCTTCTTCATAGAGGAATTTTCTCTTGATGAGGACAGAAAAGGAAGCAATCACAGATTGATGAGTTGCTTTCCGATGGTTAGGAGTATTTGCGTCTGTATGGGGTGGTGTTGCTTTATATCATTCCCTTCCAACTGATTTCACTGCCTGACATCAGAGATTTACATTGTGGGGATTATCCACATAGAGACTATCACTGAAAGGAATAATATGGGACAATAATACTCCCATCCCCTATTGGCTGCAAAAGCAAAGTTTTATGTATTCTTTTTGTCTTTATTTTACTGCTAAAAATCCCAGTAAAATAGCAGGGGGTAATTCATAGTTTAGTTAATTAACATGCTGCCAGTGTAGATGAACTAAGTCTCATAGAAAGCACATGCAATCCTGGAAGAAACACTGCAGGATGCCCTTTTAGTTCATGGAAATTCAATATAAAAGCAAACAAAAAAAAAGTTTAAATGGAGGACATGGTAGAAAATAAAATATCTCAATTAATAATAATTAATAATTGGAAGAATAGTCAATAAATATTGGAATATTTGCATATTTGAGATTCATAACCTATACTTACATTTGTTGTAGCTTCTTTGGTGTACAATAAATTGCAAACAAAAACTATCCAGAAGCAGAAGCACATAGAAACACAATCAGTCAAAATTTTTACTTCAAAAATAGTTTTGTTAGAGTTCCACAGTGAAGAGACTTGATGTATTCTGCATGGATTATATGCCAATCTAAAAGTCTTTTTTTTTTTTTTTTTAATTGTAGTAGAGGTTGTTGTTTTTCTCCCAACATATGCCTTGATTTAGGAATCAAATTACACTTTTTTTGTTTTTTATCATCCCCCAATATTTAGGTTCTGGAGACAAAATCTGGTCTTCTGGGAGTAACCAGAAAACTTTACTGCCTGCCGTTTACACGCTACATGAGACTGGAAACAGAGCTCTACTGAGGAGTATACTCCAGCTCGCTAATCCTAGAAATACTGATTCTGAGCGTTGCTCTGAAAAAAACAAAGATTCATTTCTCTCACTCATGGACACTGAGAACAGACAGGACCTGCACTCCTTTTTGAAGGGACCATCTGACCCTCTGCTCTGCCTGTACAGACTGCAGAATTTTTTCCAGAAACTAGGTTAAAATATGTTTCTCAGAGAACTATCTAATATGTTTTTAAAGACTCCAAATGATAACAAGTCCATGGTGTTCTTCTGGCAGGTTGTTCCAGTGGTTGATCAGCTTCACCAATGCATCTTGCTGCATCTTATTTCAAGGCTGAATAAGTCTAACTTCAGTTTCCAGGCATTGGATATTCTTAGACCTTCATCTGCAAGATTAAGACACCATCCTCTGTCAAATAACAACTCTATGTTTGAGTATCTATGCAGCATGATGATGTATTTCTCCTCAATAAGATAGCAGTTTGAATTCCATAAGCATCCCATTATCAAGGATTGGTTTCTAGCACATCTGTACATTCTAGCACATTTTTGGAGTTCTCTGAATCCTCTTTATTAAGGTCATATCTTCCATGCAGTACAGACTTTGAGCAGAATGAATTATTCAAATTGTTATGAATGCTGTGTACAGAGATTATATTTTCCCTTTTTGGTATTCTTTCATTCGTCCAGTGACAACATCCACTGAATATTATACTGAGCTTCCACACTGACACTGTTCTCTCTGATAATAGTTGTTTTTTTCTCAAGAAGCTGCTTTCCAGGAAGAAATCTCTCATTCTGCTGCTAAAGTTTGCTGCACCAGTTTCCATGTGTAGCAACTTGCACTGCCTTTGCTGTACTGAAACACATTTTGCTGAATTATGACATTTTACCTGGAAGATTTAGAACATTGTCTAACAACACCCTTTTCTCCTCATTATTTAATACTTCCATTGATTTATACAATGTACTGACAAAGATCATAAATTATCATCTAAATACACACAATATGATTATTGATTAAAACATTGAGTAGTATCAGATCCTGAAGAAATCTTAGTGTTCCTAGCTATCATAAACCCTAGCACTGATTTCTTTGCCTTTAAACTCTGTCTGCTATACATGAATACATCAGGTTTTGCCCAACTAAAGCATGTGACCAATTGCTTATGTGCATTGCATGTCTTCTCAGAGTAAGGTATTATATAATACTGAGTCAAAAATTTTAAAATATTTCAAGTGTGTAATTGCTTTTATCAAGTTGCTTTATCACCTGATCAAAGAGTATCACAACGTATTTGTGCTCTTGTTATATCTTCTAACAGAACATTACAATTGTATTTTTGTATTAATTTCTGTTGGCATATTGCATATGCTCTGAATATAAATATTTAATGAAGAAAGAGAAGCAATGAAACATCCAATGTGATCTTAAGAGTTCTAGCTTAGATAAGCCTTTTAGGACTCAGACGATGTTATGCAAGATATAATAAGAACAGGAGAATGATGAAATTTCTCTCCTCTCTTTAGCATGAAATAGATGGAGACTTTTAAAGATAAAAAAGTTGGAAGAGATCAGTGATGTAATTATCCCAGCAAACAACAACATATTTGATGAAACACAGTAGTATCTTTCTGTAATTATTGTATTGATAATGTATGAACAGGAGTCTACAAGCTGTATTTTCTAATTAAAAAAAAAAAACAACACTTTTTTTTTCAATTTCTGTAAATGATGTTGAGTACTGTCATCATCTTTTGCTGTGTGGTCTTCATTTCCTCATTCACATGACCTTGGCTCACCAGATCTTCCATTTTTGTCCTTATCCATTTTACTGGTTTGCCTGAGATGGAGTCACTTGTCTTCTTGGCAGCTTATATGGTGCCATGTTTCGGATTTGTGATGGAAACAATGTTAATAACAGAGGGATTTTAAAATAAATGCTGAGAATTGCACAACGTCAAGGCCTCCTCTGCTCCTCAGACTGCTATGTCAGCAATTAGGCTGGGGTGCACAAGAAGTTGGGAGGTGACACAGCTAGGACAGCTGACCCCAACTGACCAAAGAAATATTCCATACCTTATGAGGTCATTCTCAGCAATAAAATCTGGGGGTAGAAAGAGGATGAGGGAGACATTCGGAGTGATGGCATTCCTCTTCCCAAATAACCATTACGTATGATGGAGCCCTGCTTTCCTGGGGATGTCTGAACACCTTCCTGCTGATGGAAAGCAGCTAATTAATTCCTTGTTTTGCTTTGTTTGTGCATGTTTTACTTTATCTATTAACCTGTCTTTATCTCAACCCATCAGTTTTCTCACTTTCAGCCTTACGATTCTCTCCTTCATCCCACCAGGGGAGGAATGAGCGAGCAACCAGGTGGTGCTGAGCTGTCTGCTGCGGTTAAACCATGACACTTATGCCAACG
Organism: Patagioenas fasciata; assembly: GCF_037038585.1. Classification (NCBI taxonomy): domain Eukaryota; kingdom Metazoa; phylum Chordata; class Aves; order Columbiformes; family Columbidae; genus Patagioenas; species Patagioenas fasciata. Next base: position 14,555,842 of record NC_092520.1, on the reverse strand, counting down.
GATTACAACAGCAGCTCTAGCTTTCTGGCTAAAACAAGGTACTTCAAAACACTTTTTGAAAAGTTTTTTGTTTTAATTACATTATTTTACCTGTTTTAAAGTTGCAGTTGCTATTGCTGTGTTCTTGAGAACTATGTGTGGCTTCTCCTCTGGTGTCAGGAAATACTGACAAGATGATGAATTTGAGGAGCTTAAAATTCATTTTACACAGTGTGTTCTCAGGTGCTTTGTGGTCCTTGCTTTGAAAATGGAAAGTAACTGAGGGCTTTTCATTCTAGGCTACCATCAGGTTGGAGATCTCTTTCTTGTGCAGTTGGTATTTTTATGATATAATTTTTGGACAATAAGTCAAGTATGTTTATCTCCACCCTTTCTTGCTACACACATCAAAACTGTAACAGTGCAAATTCAATGACCTAGTTTTCAAACCATATATAGTATATTTCTAAAACCACTGTCCTCCAAAGCAGTTCTGTGACTTTAAGCATACTGATAAAGCTTTTTACAAGCAAGCACTATTTCAAACACATGTTTTCTGTATGGGCATATTCCTCCTAATGTCAACAATGACCACGATTTAAATAATTTCTTATTTTCCTTTCTGAGGAAGATGCACAAGCCTTTTCACTCCCATTATTTTGTATTAATTTCTTCATTCAACCATTTGAAGGTGACAGGTGAAGATAACATGTTGAAGAAATTCAGGTCATTTCTATTATTGTCCAAGGCTTCTCACATGTTGGAATGCACCAGCAGAAATGAATAGCAATTTTGTCAGGCTTTTAATTCTTTTAAACACACAGATCTATGCATGGTATGTACAGCTTTTGGGTATGGTAGCTTTTGGGTAATCTGCCAGCACACCCTATCTAATCCTGCATCAGTAATTTTTTTCATAGAATTTCTTCTTTACCTCCTGGCTCCATTTTAGCCAAGAGATGATTTGTGTTCATGATCTACAACTGCACAGACAATGCTGTATCTGCATCCATACACTAGAATGACATTGAAACCTCCAAAATCTGTCAGTATTCTTTGCCACTGATTTTTCTGCTGCAGGTTTGTTCCCTACTAGCATTTTCAAACTGTACCTACCTGCTGACATGCCAGATGTGGTGAAGTACTTTCTTTGTCTTTTCCCATACCATATGCCAACATCCTTTTTGGCATAAAATACCATTTCTCTTTTATGAAGTCAGTTAATTTTTCTTTACCTGACAATTTGTTAATGAGTAGTATTTTTTTCCTACACAACATTAGGAGAATTGGCACTGTGAAGTGGAGGAGATTTTCATGCATTCCACATGCAATCAACCTGATTATTCGATCAGTGAGTTCAGTGAATTAGCCATCAATGACTTGACTTTCCATTTGCTTTCTTGTTATTATTTTTTCTATCAATGTGGTAGGAATGATCCATGAGAGTATAAACTTCAGCACAGAAGAGGAACTGTGTGTTCTCATGACTTCGGGAGATAAGCTAAGAGATTGCTGGACCTCACAGGTTAGAGAATTTGAACAGTGTCTACGTTGTATATTGCAATTGACTATTTTCTAATACGGCCCCCGAAACACAAACAAAAACATTATTTTATAAATTCTCAAATGAATTCTGAAACAAAACTATTAGTAACATGATTAAATACTCGTATTTGCGGAAAAGAGACAAGAAATATGGAAATGTTTGAGCACTTAAAAACTGAGAACAAGACTAAAGCTTTAATAATTCTGTTGTGAGAAATATAATGAAACCAAAAGTATAGCTGAGCATCTTGTAGAAAACTTCCAAAGAAAATTTTTGTTTGACTTGATAGAAAGCACATGTCCAGGCAGAAGTATGACCATGCTAGGAACATTTTAAAGGAGCATTATCGCAGCTTACCAAACAATCTAATAATAAATAAAAAGAGGAAAAATCTTTGACCAGAAAATTGTAATTTGAAAATTCTTTAGTAAAACTGAGCTGGAAAAACAATAAATCAAAACTGGTTTGATTAAACAAATTACCAAAGTTGCAAATGATTTGTGAAACAACCGCAACAATCTTACTCCTCCCACTCTGTTATCCATCCTTGCTACCCCCAGTTCCTGGAGCTTCTTTTCCTTTCCCACCATGTTCCTTCATCTCTTTCTCCCAGTCATGAGATAGCCTTTCGTTCAGTATTCTCTGTTCTGACATAATGATATCTCTTTCACACACAGTCCCACCTCTTCTTTCTTCCCCAAATAGTGTTACGTTAGATGGTCAGGGAGTACAGCACTTCAAATATGCAGTTTTCAGCTACATGAACTGTCTCAAAATGCCAATTTGAAGAGGTAAACCCAAAGCAACAAAACATAAGGCATTGCAATGATGAATTAGTAGTAAAGGATCTAGGGGTCCTGGTGGACAGCAGGATGACCATGAGCCAGCACTGTGCCCTTGTGGCCAGAAAGGTCAATGGTAACCTGGAGTGTATTAGAAGTGGAGAGGTTAGTAGGTCAAGGGAGGTTCTCCTTCCCCTCTACTCTGCCCTGGTGAGACCACATCTGGAATATTGTGTCCAGTTCTGGGCCCTTCAGTTCAAGAAGGACAAGGAACTGCTGGAGAGAGTCCAGCACAGAGCCACGAAGATGATTAAGGGAGTGGAGCATCTCCCGTATGAGGAAAGGCCGAGGGAGCTGGGTGTCTAGTTTGGAGAAGAGGAGACTGAGGGGTGACCTCATTAATGTTTATAAATATGTAAAGGGTGAGTGCCATGAGGATGGAGCCAGGCTCTTCTCGATGACAACCGATGATAGGACAAGGGGCAATGGGTACAAACTGGAACACAGGAGGTTCCACTTAAATATGAGAAGAAACTTCTTCTCAGTGAGGGTGACAGAGCACTGGAACAGGCTGGCCAGGGAGGTTGTGGAGTCTCCTACTCTGGAGACATTCAAAACCCGCCTGAACGCCTTGCTGTGTAACCTCATCTAGATGTTTCTGCTCCAGCAGGGGGATTGGACTGGATGATCTTTCGAGGTCCCTTCCAATCCTTAACATTCTGTGATTCTGATTCTGCAAAGAATGGACAATTAACCTAGACACTGTACAAGATGGTTTCACTCTCTTGAAGAATTAGAAGAACAAAATAAAAATTAGGACATCACATGTCCCATTTAAGAAAGTGGAAATGTAGTGAGCATGACAGTGTTCTGTCTTCTTCCTTATCAAATATCTTCTTCCTATCAAATATCATCTTTAATACACACATATTGTCACTTATGAAGAAAGGATAGTGATAGAAAATCACTATTATTCAGGAAAATTAGGTCAGTTACATAATACAGTTATGGTGAAGTAAGTTTCAACTATAGTTTTGATTTTTTATAGATTCTAAGAAAGCACATGAACAGCCTGTATGTGCTACAGGATATAGGATATACTATAATGCAAGAATGTAAAGTACCTCTTGCAATTGTTATGCTAGTGCAATGCTGCGTTTGCATTCAGAAAGTCTCATGAGTACATCGAGTAAAACATCTGCTGCTTATGACACCAGTATTAGATTAAAGACAGAAAATTAATTATTCACAGGGCTTACTGATGTGAGCAAGGAAGAAGAAATATGAATGTGAAACACCTTGATATAGCAGTCATTTGACTTATTACTGAAAGAACTGAGCAGAGTTATAAAAATGGTTAGAGAAATAGAAAAAGTAACAGGAAAGATTGTGCTCCAAACTTGTAATGATATATGCAGATATATGGCAAAAATATCTCATCAGCGAGCAGATCTGAATAAATTTCTATATTTAGTTTGAATACCTAGGAACAATCTCTCACCAGCCTCAAAAGGAACTGGAAACTTGAGCAGAGAGAGAACAAAGTGATGTTAAGGGGATGGACAGCAGTCATCTATCTTAGCAGCTTATCCTGGCTGAAAAACAAATTCACAATGGTGAGAAATGGCATGTGGTGAAAATTGAGACAATGAGGGGAGACTTTCTTGTTATTTTGAAGGAGTCAGGAAATAATATTTAAAAGTTATAACACTTACTTCTGCCTAATGCAAAGAAGAGCTGGCCATGCACTGAAATACTGGCTTTTTTTTTTTGCTTTTTTTTTTTTTTTTTTCTGTAGAGATTCCTCAGTGTGAAGGCTGAGTTTTAGATCTACATTTCCGGTCATTATAGTTGTTATTTTTCAGATAGATGTGAGCTCTGGGATCTTATTACTGAAAAGTAAGATAGACAACTAAATACTTCTGACAATAAAGTATTATGACGGATTTAGGGCCATGAAAAGTAAAACAAGATTTAACAAGGAATTGTGAGAAGTCTAAACACGTTGAAATAAAATAAACAATGTTATCTCAACAATATCAATAGGCAGAATATGTGATGATATTGAAAAGGGTAGAATAATTATTTATCTTTGAAGGGAAAAGAAGAAAAAAAAAAGAAAGAAGGATAATAAGAAAATTCTAAGAATTCTTAATATGAAATCTTAAGATAAAGAACAGTCTTGACAGAATTGATTGAATAAAACTGGAAGAGTACTTAAGGTTTAAACAGACAGGAGAGCAATAATTGCACTACTTCATGAAACAGATGATGTAGAGGGTGAATTTCTTTGTTTATCCACCCATGTAATATGAGGAATCCAGATATTCAGATATGTATAGACTCTTAAGAACTTCCTGCAGACTTGCACAAGGGTGGATCGCTTATTCTAGATACTGTTGTTTTGCTTGTGTAACTATTAATAACTGAATTATTGGTTCTGGGTAATAGGCCCCTTCCCTTCCCTTCCCTTCCCTTCCCTTCCCTTCCCTTCCCTTCCCTTCCCTTCCCTTCCCTTCCCTTCCCTTCCCTTCCCTTCCCTTCCCTTCCCTTCCCTTCCCTTCCCTTCCCTTCCCTTCCCTTCCCTTCCCTTCCCTTCCCTTCCCTTCCCTTCCCTTCCCTTCCCTTCCCTTCCCTTCCCTTCCCTTCCCTTCCCTTCCCTTCCCTTCCCTTCCCTTCCCTTCCCATACTGAATGGCAGCTATAGTTTGTCTGTTTACTTCTTCCACGTAACATGATTCTGCATGTGAACAATATCCCAGTAATCACATAAAACTCATTAAATAGTTAAACATTTGGTGATTTTCACTGTCACAATCATCTTTACAAGATGATATATCATCTTTGTGTTGAACTGAACCCTACCCTATTAGTAGGAGTCCCTTGCCTAAAATTCGTTTTAGGAACAATTCAGTATGCTGTCTGTAGTCTTCTGCTGCATCTCTAGACCTTCCAGCAATTTGTCTCACATTTGCCAATTCCAACAAAATGCTTTAGGGTGCTTAAAAGAACACAAGGGGATGAAATGTTTTCAACTGATTCCCATACTTTTTGTGTAAATAGACATTAACTCTTTAGTGCAGAAATACCCCATAAAGGAGCTTCTGTCACTTCTTTTACATTAATATAATAGATGCAAAGCCAGAAAGACACATAACAGATTTCTACACTCATGCATGTACAGCGAAAACTCAGGCGATTTCACATTGTAACGAACTTTTGCATTTATTGTCTTCCTAAAGCATACCTTCAAATGAAAGACCCTATCTCATATTGGTCTCGAGACTTCAAGAGGCAGAGATATGCAGTACATTTGCTGCAAATTATTTTTAAGTGTCATATATATAATAGAGACATCATTGAGTTTTATAACATTTGAAGTTGCTTGGCTTAGCCTTTAGCTTACTTTAAATATATTTTTTCTATTATAGTATGATTTTTAATAATGTATTTGCAGGGTGCTTCATGCATTATGCTTAACTGAGCATTCATCACTTGAATATTCTGAATGTTACATAGAGCTTGGAGGAAGGATGCAAAATATTTACAAGGAATAGATCAGAGGCTCAGATTACTTCAATTACATCTTGCTTTATTCTACAGATCCCTTCTTTAAAGTTAATGATATGAATTGTGGAGACAGCATGTACTGCAATTTCTTGTACAATCTTAAGTGAAATTCTGTTTTGTTTAAAAAAATCTTTCATGTTTCATGAATTTATATTGCAAATATACATTATAGATCAGCAAAGGGAGCTGCTAAACTTTATGTAAACTTTAATTTTTATTCTGTGTATTTCTTTTATCACTAAGCATATACATTTTCAGATACGAAGATTCCTTTCCAGCCCTTTAACATACTTCAACCTGTCATTAAAACATCATATGCCTGATTTTCCTTGTCATTCTTATAACCTCGATGCTTCTAATATTTTTTTTTTCCCTAACTGATTATGTAAAGAACGTTTTGCGTGCTACAGAAAGTGGTTTTGTGTGTCACTTTGCAGCTATAGAGCACTGACAGGCATCAGGAAGGCTATATGCCTGATGAAGAGCATTGTTTTTTCCTTCATCTGTTATCATAAGCTTTTATGTTATATTGCTGAAATGTCTCATAACAAAAAATGGGGACAAAACATACCACATGTTTATTGCTTTTTAATTAAAAGAAGGGAATGCTGACAATTTATACAATATGATCTTCATTAGCCCTGGAAGTCTACATTTCTCTGGGTAAGCTTATTACCCTTAAGAGTTTTCTCTCCTAATTGGCAAGATGGGGTCACAAGTTATGTGACTTCTGCTTATTGAACTTTGAAAACTCTCTTTAACTACTGTGGCACTGGGAATAAAACCTGTCATTCAATTCTAAGGACCCATAATCTTCTGCTCATAGCCTGCCATCTGGTCCTATGTACAACATCAGCCTAACGAGGCTTCCTCTCCGGTGGAGAGGGTAGGGGCCACTTCAGTTGACATTTTCTGCATGCGTGTCATTCTGAGGCAGAGGGATAGTGCAAAGCCCTTATCCCATTGAAGTACCACAGTTCTCTTAATACTATTTCATTTAAAAAAAAAAAAAAAAAGAAAAAAAAGAAAAAAGAAAAGAAAAAAAATAAAGAACTGAACAAGAAGAAGAAAATAAGCTTTAACTGCCACCTAATCACAAGAATCTCAATTACTTAGTTTTCAGTCATGCCCAGACATTTTCTGTTCAATACTGCAGGCAAACTTTGACTGCAGTAACTTCCAGAGACCCTGTTTGGGAACCAGAGCTGTATTTTATCAGGCAGTAAGAAGAAAACTAGCTATGAAGACAGTTCTTTCAACAGAGTTCTGGGTCTCTAGAAACATTTTTATGTAGCACAGTGTTGATCGATGTTAGAAATTTTTTATTTGCCTTTCAGGTAGCTGTGATAGCTATGTGGGGCACAGCAACACTGGTCTGTGGTTCCTAAAATCACAATAGCAATGTTAACACATAGGCATTCAGAGGATAACTATTGAGCCTCTAAGCAGAACTGTTTACACGAGATGCAGCTCTGCAGAATGCTGCTTGTTCCGGAGCTGGCTTGTCCTGTTCAGTTCCTGTTAGAGTAGCTCCACTTGTACCTTGTATAAACAGAATCAAAGTGCACAGATGCAGCCTTGGCATTTTTTAAAAATGTAAACTTAGCAGACTATCATCTTTGTTGTGCATTTTAGGATTTATGCAGAGCAAGAAATCATAGTAATTTAATATTTTCCCAGACAAAATACAGGGAAAGTCTTTAAAAAAATTGAAACTAGAGGTGAGTGGGAGAGAGGTTGCCACTTAATGCATTTTTGACACTTCTCTGAACTCAGTTGCAATTAATATTTGAGTACTTTTTTTGGTAAGAACCTGTTTTGAGAGAACCTGTTTATCCTTAATCTTGAAGCTTACTGTACCAAAATGAGGCACAATTTTGTTTTCAAATCCACATGTGTAGAAGATAGAGTCCTTTGTGTTGACTGACTTTTCTTGTTAGGTTCCTATTTTCAGGAAGCTTCCTTGCAGTTTTCCCCAAATAAAATGACTTATGGCAGCGGAAAATCCTATTCCTAAGATTTCTGGTTAGTAGAAAACCTACTAAATTTGTATGATCTGTAGAATGCATGACAGCAATATTCACCTCCTTTTTCAGATAATTTACTAGGATTTTATGATGTCTGTTAAATGGCCTAAGTCTCAGTGTCTATAGTATCCTACCAGAAGCCTTTGCCTGCTGTGAAAATTGGACACAAAATTATATTATTATTTCTGATTTTTTTTTTTTTTAGCCACTCACTGACCTACAAAACACCTTTCTCCATAATCATCCATGGTTTCTTTAGGAGCCTCTGTTGAATGTCTGAAAGAATATTTTGTTAAAAGCTGCTGAAAAATCCAAGTATGCTGTTTTGACTATCTACATACTCATCATCTGTTTCAAAAGCTGTTAATATTACTTTCCTCCAGAAATTTAATGTCAGAAGTGCTTGCTGTTCTTGTCTATACCATTTTCATGGGAGTATTAGCAAGCCAGTACATCAGTCAAAACAGAGAATGAAGAAGCTACACTTAACTCATCAGCCACAATGGCATTTAGAAGGCCACTAGCCTGCTTGAGATAGTCTGTTCTCACACATCTTGTTGTGCCGGGTTTATCCATTGTTTCCTCTTGGCTTTTTTTTAAAGGAAATCTTAATCCTTGAAAGCACATCTGAGAGACAGTGAAACCTCTGGGTAGAGAGAAGTGGCATAAAACTACTACAGAGTAAGAAGTGTGTGAAGAAATTGACTGGTGAGCAAATAATCAATAAGGAACAGGGATGTACCAGTAGACAGAGTGGAAGTGAATGGAGGCAATTTGTCAAATTGACTTTCTCCAATACACAGTTTAGCCTTTATGGATAAACATGATCATCCGATATGAGTACCAGGTATGCTTAATAACAAACAGTGTGAGAGTTAATATGATTTCTCCATTAGAAGCTCAAATCATGATTTAAGGAAAAATCTTGGGCACAAACCTGAGTAGCATGAAAGAAGGAAAGACATTATTTGATTAGGCTACAAGTCAGTAAGGAATCAGAATTCAGCAATAACCACATGGTGGGAGAGACTAGATATGAAATAGAAACTTTGGGAGTGGATGAGTCCTGGAAAGTAAAAGTGAGGATTGCAACCTGATGTAGAAAACTTGAGGCTTGTACAGCAAATCAGAAGGGAACTGCACACCAAGGAGAAGAGGACAACAAAGGGACAGCAGAGAAGAGGAACAAACTTCAGAGAAAGTGAAACAAAACATGTCTGAGAAAGGCGTGAGACCACCTATGTCCACAAGAAATCTGGAAGAAGTTTAGAAGTTCTTCATTTCCAGGTTTACCAGTTAGATCACTATCTGACACACTTCAACTAGTGTCTACAAAAAAAGAGCGCATTTCAAACAGAACAGATCTCAAGAAGTAGTTGAGATAGGACCAGTCCTGAGATTAAATGTAAAATTGGATGATGTGCTTTCTCTGACACATGCACACTGAGACATTGTAACCTAGTAGGATACAATCCACAAAGGGAACCAAAACCAGATGAAACAGCCTCTCTCCAGCTGCTTGCTTTCCAGATCTTTCATCAGAGATAAGTCTGTCTTAAAATAACAAAAAACAAAGGAAAACAGCTCATGTGCAGGAATGGGCAATTTCTCTGCATACTTTATTAGTCTCATTTATTAGTTAACTTTCATATTCCTTCTCTTACAGTCTTCACATTCCTTTTAATTGCGTAGCTTTTTGTTAGCTGTGGAACAAATAACCTGCCCCATTACCTCTTTCTGTTTTAAAAAATAAATGTAGTTTTAAAAAAATCTGCATTTTCCAATATGTCAATAAAATTTGGTATAGGATTTCTTGTTATATAGTATCTGCCCTCAACTCTCATTGGCAATTTTGGCAATTCTTCAGGTCCATTAAATGCAAAATTAAACTATTAACTGGGAGGTATTCAGAGGAATCAGTAACCCCAACATTCTCTCAGGGACATTCTGTACCCTTCAGTCTGTCACTACATTATAATCATTATTGTAGTGTTGGTCAGATGACAACTTATATCAAGACAGCACTGCTATTTCTAGATGAGAATTTGGGAGTTTCTGGTTCTTTATTTCATCTAGAAATAAAGATTTATTCCATATAAGTTTTAGACTATTGGCAAGAGCAACAGGAGAGTAAATCCATTAATGTATCAATGTGCTTTGTAGTCATCAGAGTGACTTTGGCTTCAGACTGGATGCTGAATTTGAGGGTGTGAAGTCTAAATGTACTGCAAATACAAAACACTTAATTGTTAAGGGACTAGAAAATAATTTTCTATTGACTAAGATATCATACATTATTAACCCAAACAACAGACAAAGAATAAAATTATACAGAGCCTTTGCTTGGTACAAAAAAAAATAAGAGGGGGACCAAAGATACATAGATGTACATAGATGTGAGAAAATTGCAAAACAAATATTTTTTCCTACAATAATTACACTGTACTTTCAGTAAAATAACCACTAACCATAGAATTAACATCATATTGATATCCTAGTGTTTCAGGTGAGTAAGAGAGACAGGAAGAGAGAAAGAGAAGGAAAGAAAGAGAAGAAGGAAAAGGAAGGAAGGAAGGAAGGAAGGAAGGAAGGAAGGAAGGAAGGAAGGAAGGAAGGAAGGAAGGAAGGAAGGAAGGAAGGAAGGAAGGAAGGAAGGAAGGAAGGAAAGGAGGGAGGAAGGAAGGAAGGGAGGGAGGGAGGGAGGGAGGGAGGAAGGGAGGAAAGAAGGGAGGAAGGAAGGAGGGAAGGAGGGGAAGGAAGGAGGGGAAGGAAGGAGGGGAAGGAAGGAGGGAAGGAGGGAAGGAGGGAAGGAGGGAGGGAAGGAGGGAAGGAAGGAGGGAAGGAAGGAAGGAAGGAAGGAAGGAAGGAAGGAAGGAAGGAAGGAAGGAAGGAAGGAAGGAAGGAAGGAAGGAAGGAAGGAAAAAGAAACCAGCTTGATTCCAGAATTGCCCAGGATTACATAGTTTTCCAAAACAGTAAAATGTTTTGCAGTTATTCTTTTAAGTGAATTTGTTTGGAAATATTTAGCTATGTATAAGGAGACTGTCAGCAGGATATGCTCAGTTTAAATTCATATAGCACTTACATATTGGCTAACACACACAGGTGAGAGCTGGGTTTTACCAAGCTGTTAGGTTCCATGTTCTCATCACCCGAAATATTTTTTCTGGCCAGCAGGTGTCTCATGGAAAAATTAGTTCACCTCCATAACTTCCTATACTCGATTCTTGACCATCTTTCCCAGCCTCCATCAACAATGAAACACCAAATCAGCATGATGGCCTGACAACTCCTCATGAGACTGTGATTTTTTTTTCTCACAGGAATTTAACCTTTTCATGTTGATGTCCCCATCTTGAATCCAGAGCTCCTTGCAATACTTGTCTCAAGAAATATTTTTCTGTCTGTATTTTTACATTTTACATCTTTCTACAGACTTTATCACATGGCTTTATCAGATAGCTTAGCCACTTTCTCAGCAACTAAGGCCAACCAATAGGGTTATATCAGAGCTGCCCCCTGGATCTTGGAAACTTGTGGTTCCAAATCCTGAGGTGGCTTGGGGGGGAGCTTATGGGTGGATTTCAGGGGAAGGATGCAAAATTCAAGTAACATTCTTAAGTATTTAAAACAGACATTTGACCATTAGCTTTACTAAAACTACATGAATTTACACCACCGGAGTACCCAGTCAACTGAACTGGAGTAGAAAACTAATTCAGCTATGTATAACCTTCCTTCTTCAATAGTTCACCATCAGAGTGATAATACCTCCACAAGAAGTCAGTTCAGGTAATAAAAAATCTTTCAAAACAAAGGTTATTTTATAATTAAAAAATAATTCACAAAGATTAATTTTTCAATCCTGATAATACAGAATTCGATACCTGGTTTGGTTTCCAGTGGTCATGAAATGAAGCAACAGTAAGGCATCTCTGTATAATTGTCTGCAGTACCTCCATTTGCTCTGCTCTGTCTGCTAGAGTAGAATGCTTTACCTAGGCCTGCTGTGGCTTAGTGACAAGAACAAGATAAACTACGGAGGTGTTTAGAAAATGCAACTTTTTACATTCAGAACTGTCATTTGAATTTTACAACTCCAGAGACAGAAATTAAAGACTCTTAATTTGGGGAGTAATTTTTATGGTGTTCTTAGATTTCAGTGTAAGTCTCTGTGGAAGTAATGTAAGTGCGGCAATTTTCAGGATTGGGACATAACGGATTCTTAAATCATAATGCACTCAAACGCAAAGAAGTGTTGAAAGCTAATAGCATCTCTAACTTGTTGCAAATTCTGCCTATGGTAGATGAGGATATAATAGAGAATATGCAGTAATTGTCTTTTACAGATGGGAAGTCTTATGAAAAATAGTTTTATTTGTATTCATCAGTAATACATCTGCTTCCAGACACATTTGTTTCATAGACTTTGATGTTCAAATAATTAATCTCAATCCATGGCGGAATGCCTAAATGAAAATAAAAATACCATTGTCAAAATTGTAACTATAAAAATAATTATATATAATTGTATGTCAAAGTTTGGTGGCTTTCATATTTGGTCTCCAACTTCTCAACAAAGCAGAAGGAATTAGGACATCTGTTTTCTAGAAGAAGTTCTGACATAAGTAGGTGTATGTCTATGGCTTTCTCGAGCAATATTCTCAGACATTAGACAGAAAAAGGAGGAAAAAATGTTTTGTTTCATTTGTAAAATGAGAATCATGTTTTACGGATCTTAGAACACTTGCTGGTATCTCCTAAAAGTAAAAACATGAACTGTTCTTCATGATTATTTTCACTATTGTAAAAACACTAGGGTAAAATTTCCCTTAAGTTTCACTCATTCTTTGGGAATATATTGGTTTATGATTTTTCTTGGAGAATTTTCACCTGTCAAGCTTGCGGTAATTTTTCAAAAAATTCCAAAATTGCTGGAATAAGAAGGTCTTGGGAAAAAATGGATGTATTGGAGACATGGGTTCTGGTGTCTTTTCCTGTGCAGATGAGTGTTGCAGCAGTAAAGATGAATCCAGATGTTTAACTGGCCTATTCTGAAATAAGTCATATGATATCTTCCATGCAAGATCTAATCAGGAAAAAAAATATATACTGCTGGATTTTCTGAGCACTTGTGCAAAGCACTAGATATTTTCAGACCTATATAAGTTAATGAATTAATTGCAAGTACTGTACTCAACATACAAGTATATAGACACATGTTTTGATGCAGTCATAATCTGGGAAAATTTCTGTTACAGGGTTGAACAGTGGGCCATATGGCATCATTAATATCTTCCAGATTACTATGAATATAGAAAGAATAAACTCATATTTTGTGATAGGACCTCAGTCAGCAGCATAACTTTGAGACAGAGGTTTCTAGACCTTCTCTTTATTCCCCAAGAAGACAAAGTTTTTTAAACATACTCACCTCTGAAAAATACCAAACCAGATTTTTATGTGAGCATAAACCGCAAACACTTGAAAATAAGTGAATAAAAATTTGCCTTTCACTCACTATGCTGTTGAAAGCAAGTTCTTGCTTCTGGACTCTTTCCATAATTGACCAAGATTACTGAGTATCAGAAACATCAGTTAGCTCTGGTCCCCAGGAAGTGCTCTCTGTCCCTTTTGTGGTCTGGGTGCCTGCAGTCTCTAGGTTTCCCTGCATGAGGTTCAGGCTCCTACCTGCATCCTGTGCCTTTCTTTTAATCTGTGTCTGTAATGTCCTGTAGAATCTAGGAAATGTCCTTTCCAATTTTTTCTGGTGCTCATAATGTGAACCATAGTCTACCTCTCCTCTTTTAGAGTTTTGATTGATCTGGTTAGTTCTTACAGAAAAATAACAAGTAACTATCCTGAATAAATAATGCAAATATCCTTGCTAAACATATATATATATATATATATCCAGGCTTGATAATCCTTTTTTCCATCTATGCTTATGTGACAGCATTTGTCCTCTATGTACCCTGTCACATCATCTTTGTTTCAGAAATCTCCATGCTGAATAGCTAGAGGGTCAAAAAGGAAACAGCAGGGAGTCCTTCATATACTAACCTCTGCAAGCTGCTTTCGAAATTAAGGCACATGTATATCTCCACTACAGGGTGTTCAATAGGCAATTTTGTTTACAAATATCAAAGTAAATATTTGTTTGCAACTATTTGCTTAATGAAAAATTGACAGGCTCTCTTTTTCCTAGACTTACTCCCAGCAATTAAGGCAGACTTAGAAAAACTAGTTCTGACCTCATGTGTCTGACATTCTCAGTAATTATCCATGAGTAGACAAGACCTTTTCTCCTGGTCTTTGACAGACCTTGAGTAAGACAGACCCTGTGTTTAGTAACGTTACAACTAGTGAGGTTGGTATAAGGCTTTCTCTGTGGAAACACTAGATGAGTTTGATTAAATGGCTGATGTTTTATCACATTTGTTACAGTGAATATTCTGCAGGCAACGATAGTTCCCTTATATCAGTGGTAGCAGAAGGCAATACTAATCAATAATCATTAACTAGGGCAGACACATTCCTCCTGTTGTGGTTCCATTTCAGGACAGTGACTGTATTCGGTGGAAGTAAAAGGATAGCAAAGAAAATTAACATTTTAAATCGCCACACCAAGACTCACTGATCTATATCTGTCAGTACACAACACTGAGAAATTTGCACCAGCTCAGATTGATTATTTGGAGCTTTACATTGGATTTGATTGTTTTGATTGTCCAGGTTTCTAGAGGCCACACAATGTACAAAATAAAAATGGCAATTTAAGGGTTTTAATTTAGAAATCAGGAGGGAAATTATGCCAGGTTAGGAAAAATAAATCTATCAAGCAAAATTAATTCTTATGGGCTAGAAAATAATTGGACTTCTTGAAATGAAATGTTAGTGCTGGTGCCCAGGTATTTGCATTATTGCTGTACTTATTTCAGGTGCATTTCTTCCAAAAGTGGAAGTTTCCTGTTTAATGCTTCCTAACAGAATGAGTGTTTGAGATGGGAAACATGCTGAAGGCTCATTACTAATACTGGTAAGGCAGCTTTTATCCTCCTAGCATTTCAATATTTACCCTTGCCTGTGCAGTATAGAGTTTTGAATTTACATGTGTCAGCAAATGACCCGGTTGCATTCAAATCTTTGAGGCACATACATGAAATTGTTCTATACTAGTGTATGATTGCCTCCTGTGTATAAAGATGTATGGAAGATAAGTTTCATGATCATTTGGAAATCCTTATCTTCTCTACTCAAAAGCTGGAACTCAAATACAGTGTCTTAAATAGAGCCAAATGACAAAGTTGTTGGTGTCAGGTCAGTTTGCTTAACATGCGTAACACTGTGCCTGAAAAAAAACCACACACATACCTTTTAATACCTTTACTGCTAAACAAAACAAAAAAGGTCTTGTTGAATTTTTTCAGTGTTAAAATTAGCAGTACATGGAGGTAGACAGGAAAGCTTGCTTAGCTTAATAATTTTTGGCTCAGTCATAGAGTAGAAAGTTAATAGTATCAGTCAAATTTGCACTGTACAGAATTGTTCATATTAATACTTCTTTGAATTACTTAACACTGTAAGTAAGAGGGTTGTGAATCTAATGAGTTCATATACATTTTTGTTCAAGTCAGGTGCAAAGAAAGATGTGCCTCATAGTATATATAATACAGAGATAGGGATAAGAAAAAGTATTTATAAAATATTACCTACTATTTTTCTATAAACTTTGTGAAGTCTTATGTTGACTTTCTTCATTTACTTTTTTTTTTTTTTCCCTTTTAATGAACACTTCTGCCATCAGAATTCTGCAGAAGCTGAGTGAGGGCTCTGTGTTCAGTGTCTCACAAGATCATGACAGTTTCAAAGAGATAATGTGAGAATAAATATGGCAGGAGATAAACACAGCTATGCCATAAAACAGTACTGTTAACAAAAACCCACGTTAAAACTTCTTTTTTGCAAGATAAAACCCAAGTAATCATGTGGAGACATCAATGAGCATTACATTAGGGTGGTATATTTTCAGCTCCAAACATAAAGCATGCTCATAATTTCAACAATTCTACTGACTTCAGTGAAGATTTTGCTCACCTCAATTGAATTTCATGCATTTTCAGGCTAAAGAAATAAGTCATTTTTAGAAAAATACAGTAGTCAGTGAGACTCATTTCCAGCTCCTACATTGCTCCAAGTGTATATCCCAACTTTGCACTGAAAGAAGCACTCCTAAGGACAAATTTGCAGTTTGTTTACCATGGTCAATCTGTTCTCAGGTCAACAGCTCAGGCAGTAATTTTCATGATACAAGAATATAATGCTTTCCTATGCACATAATGAAAAAGTCCTATTCTGAGACAATCGCAACTGAGAAAAATTTAAAAAATTACGTATTTTCTGTTGTAGGCTTTTACCATGATAAGACTTCTAAATAATTTGATTCAAGTCTGAAATACAATATATTCTAGTTTCCATATCACCATTTTTATTAAAATCTTTCATGGAAGTAATTAGTAAATGTAATTGGACTAGTTCTTGTATGGATATACAACAGGCTCCTTTTTATTTGTATTTCTTAAAAGTCTGTCTTCTAAACAATATAAATTTCAAGTATCTTCCGTTTTAAGGTTAACCTTTGGAAAATAAGATATTTCTTAAGTAAGTCTGACTGATTCTGTAGAGGAGCATATTTCACCGTTTCAAAGAAGGTACTACAGTATTTTATATAAAGGCAAGAAACTGAACAGTATAGGGACCGATCAAAGCAAGAGGAAAATAGGGTTCAATGAATTTAGGTCACATCACCTGTGATGTTTCATCACTTTGCATGAAAAGGGTTTGTATGCCTACATTTTTTCACCAGAAATTCAGGCAGTTCTCTCAACCCTTTTGTTCAACTTCAAAGAGACTGCATGAATGTGAATGTATTTTCTCCTTAATTCTCTTCTCTCCCACCCCCCAAGAAGATTTGAGTGGCTTAATACTCATTTCTATCCTACAGTGGCACATTTGTTTCATAGAAGATCATCAGCTTTTGGTGTGGTCATAGAGGTCCAACGATTTGTTATTCTCCACTGATACCCCATTTGTTGTATAGAATAAAGTGAGGACAATGCCAAACATAAAGCTTGATATGATTTACTTTGGGAATTGTGTCTTCTTACTCAAATTACAGTTCTTATTTTTCTTCCTTCTTCTTAAAAAAAAAAAATCTATGTGTGTCTCACCAGCCTCACTTTGATAGTAAGAAATACAATACCTCTGATTTAAAAAAAAAAAAAAAAAATTGTAAGACCTGAAAAAGTATTTAGAGGCATGTAGTTTTATCTTTCTGATATGATCTGGGAGGTGAGAGGAACACAATGCTGTAAGCAGCAAAAATTTATCAAATTTGTATTTATCTTCCATGTTACTGTTATCTGCAGTATTTTTGTTGGTGATAATTTTTTATTTGGGACATTTTGTCTTTTAGGGGTAGTTGATCTAAAAATAAACTGTCTCAAGCAAAATCTAAAGCCTCAAGGATCTTCTGTTGGACAACAGTTTTGGCCTTGGGCTCATTTACTCTTTTTTACCCTTCCCCACTGCTTTTTTTTTTTTAATGTTTCTCTTGTTTCTTTCACCAGACTCCTTTCCATTTGTCGGAATTCTGTTAAAAAATATGTTCAGTTCATTGACTCTTTTGTCCCATTTCACAGAATCATTGAATCATTATTTTGGAAGGGACCTCTTGAGATTCTTTACACAAGGATTACCTACAGCAGATTAACCAGAACCAGCCAAGTTTTAAATATTTCATGGATGGAGACTTCACAATCTCCCTGGGCAACCTGTGTCAGTGTTTGACCACCTTCACATGAAAAGAAGTGTCTTCTTGTGTTCAGATCTTGTCCCGTGAGTGGGTGTTGCTGAAAGAGTTTATCTTCTTTACACCCCCATAACTTATTTATACACATGGATGAGATCCTTCCTGAACCTTCTCTTCTCAAGGCTGAACATTCTCAACTCTTAGCTCTCTTTTCTGTCATCACATGATAGATGCTCCAGTCCCTCAATAATGACCATGTGCTAGACTTGCTGCATTATGTCCACGTTTCTCTTGTACTGGGCAGCCCAGCACTGGCCACAGGATTCCAGATGTGTCTCGCCAGTGTTGAGAAGAGGGGAAGGATTCTCTGCCTAGACCTGATGACAATGCTTTGCCTAATGCAGCCCAGGAAGGAGTTGGCTTTTTTTGCCACAAAACCACATTGTTGGGTTCTGGTCAGCTTGTTGTCCCCCCAGACACCCAGGTCCTTCTCTGCCAACCTGCTTTCCAGCTGGTAAATCCCAGCCTGTTCTGTTACATGAAAGCTGGACTAGATGACCTGTACAGATTCTTTCCAACCAAAACTGTTGTAAGATCCTATGATTTATTCCTCCCTAGTAGGAGGACTTGACATTTCCCTTCTCTGAACTTCATGAGGTTCCTCTCTGCCCATTTCTCCAACCAGTCCACCCATCTGGTCTATGAATCAGGCCTCCTGGTTTTGTATCATTTATGAACTTACTGAGGGTGTACTCCACTCCATCATACAGGTCATTAAGGAAGATGTTAAACGGTATTGGCTGCAACGTTGACCTCTGCGGTACATCAGTGACTGGCTTCCAGTTGAACTTCGTGCCACTGATACAGGATTTTGCGTCACAAATTTGAGTTGTCTGTGTCAGTTTTTTGGTGTGCTTTACAACTTTCCAATAACTATACCATTACTGATAGTATTCTAGTCTGCAATGGAGCTAACTAGCATTTGCTCTTTCTCCTATAATGCATGATGTATTCTATTGTAATGGTTTCAACTAAAGAATAGCAGACTACTATTTTCCCAGATGTTTTCCAAATACCATGCAAATCTCCCATTAAATGAGTTATTATTTTAGGCTGCCTCAAGACAGATAGAGAAAATATGGACTTCAACAAGAATATTAAGGGGTATAGGAGACATGGTAAGGCTGAAAAAATTGGGGCCATTTAATCTAGACAGAAGACAGCGAAGAAACAGTTTCCAGATCCATATAAAGATATGCAAACATGAAAGGAATGAGTTATTCTTCATTTCTATTCTTTCTTATGTGAGTACAATGTGAAGTCATATATTAAAATAAATTAATAATGGACTTAAGGGGAAAGATTCTAATGGTTATAAAATGGGACAAATGGAGCAGAGATTGTAGTCTTTAGTATTATAAGCTTTAGAAGAGGCTAGGAAAATATTTTAGGAGAATGGCCTAGACATTTGGGGCAGAGATACTCCTCTGAGGACTAATTCCTATTATTATGGCTGTTTCCATTCCATTTGTTGCTCATGGGTTATCACCTCTTTTAATTTTTGAGAATCTAAGTGTCAAGAGTAGTCTTAGAAAGTATAAAATGACTGGAAAATTAGAGCAGAAACTAGCTGAGCCATTTTAGAGTAAATCAGCAGTTATGAAAGACTTTGTTTAATACATCCATCATCAACATTATTCAGTCTAGTAGCTGAACAATTGGTATAAACAGATAGAAATTTATGTCCATCTCCCAATCAGAACAAAACAAAAGACTAAAAAGAATAGTTCACCATTTTACCTGAGCTGCTGCTTTTTCACTGTTAAGCATAATTCTGCCTTAGATAAGCACCTTTTAACGTTCTGAGTGAAACAGGGTGCAAAAAGCTGAGATTTTAGTATGTAGTAAAAAACGCAGGAATCAGATACATGTTGAAAAGGCAGCATAGTGAAAGAATGTAGATAGTAACAGTTAGGAACTACTATTAAAGCATATAATGTCAGAAGAAATGTTCTCCTCATATCAAATAAGACTTGAGGAGTATTCAAACAGTCTTAGATTAAAAAGAAAAAAAAATCAATAGAAAAATTTATTTCCATGACAGATAGATAAAAAAGAAAAATGAGCGTAATGAAAGCACCTCTAAGACTGCAAGCTATTTACTAATAGCAAACAAATCTGAAAATGAAATAACTAAGTTATCTGCCTAGCCTTCATGCTACAGGAGTAGCATGAAAACACTCCTGGAGTGTTTTCTTGAAGAAATCATAGTTTTATACATGGCAGTTCTGGGAATACATTTCCACTGGGGACAAGTTTGTTTCAGATGTCTTTACAGAACAAAAAAACCCAAACCAAACCAAAACAAACCAAACCAAACCAAACCAAAACAAAACAAAACAAAAAACAACAAACCACAAACCCACTGAGAGTTTATTTTAAATAAATCTACAGAAAACATGTGATACAAAGCTAATAAGAGAGACAAGCAAACCATTTTTTAAAAATATCTGTCTAGTTGTAAACATCTTTCCTTTTTGTCACGGAGGATGTGTTTTTATCTCTTCCTCTTGTTCTCTCCTGGACACCAATCTGGTTTTTTTTGTATCAAGTCCAAATGGTAATATTTGTCTGCAGCTTCTTGAACTTGTATATCTTAGCTATATGCATGATGTATCTTTGTGCTTCTGGCTCTCTGGTATGTGTTTCACTTAGTCTAGTCTTCATACCTTCCCACCTCACAATTCAGTAACTGAAGATCTCTGTCTGTGTTCAAAGTACACAGTAATTTAAAGGTTAAAGCATGTAGGAAAGTTACTGTAAAGCAACAAGTTATTGCTTGGCTAGTGGACTGCTGTGATTTTCCCTTTGTATGCTCTTACCTTTTCCAAATATTATATAATTCCCTCGTCTTTCCCCAGAGTGGAAAACTGCTAATCTATGGTGAGTGACATTACATCTTCTGTACGTTAACAATGGATATACAGTGAATTATCATACTTTCTGTGATGACTGTAATTTTTTTTTTAACGCTTAACAGGAATGCCTGTTTGAGTTCCATTCCAAAGAATCTCAGTGAAATCAAAATGGATTAATCTTTTCCACCCATTTTGGTGACAGGAGAATCAGAAGAGGAAAATGAGCTCAACAATGGTGACCAGATTTCTAATTCTGAGTTCACACTCCTATGGAAGTCCACAGTGACTTTCAAAATATCACTTATGTTTGGGACTGTGCTCTTGAACTTTCATACTAACCAAATGTTTCCTTCTTTCAAATCTTTAAGTTTATAAAGTTTATAGTCTGGTTATAATTGTATAATCAGTTATAATCTACAATGGTATGATAAATGTCAGCATTTCTATTTCCATTCCATACTAAGTTACATCTTCTAGTTTCATTACATATGATGAAAGTTTTGCCAGTTGCCAAAACAGCAGAAGGACCTCCCTTGAGTGTGAGTTTTGAACAATAGATGTTTTTCCACCATAAATATCTGTATAAATGTATGCGGAAGAAATGCAGAGTAGGATAGAATTGAGTATAGAGGGTTTTTTATCTGGACACACAGCATTTTTTACCTGCATTTATGAGAAAAACTCTACTCTTTTCCTAAGGAGAGCAAAATTAAAACTAGACCTTCTCTACTTGATATTGAACAATTTTTAAGCTTGTTTATAATTCAAATTGCTTCAATTAAGCTACTGTTCTTTGAGGTGCACAATGAGAAACTGTTTTCAAACCCTATTTTAAGATTGTTATGTGGTGGATGCCATGTTCCCACCAGAGTTGCTCTGTCACTCCCCTCCTCAGCTGGACAGAGGAGAGAAAATATAACAAAAGACTTGTAGATTGAGATAAGGACAAGGAGAGATCACTCACTAATTATCATCACTGGCAAAGCAGACTTGACTTGGGGAAATTAATTTATTGCCAATTAAATCAGAGTAGGGTAATGAGAAATAAAAATCAAATCTTAAAAAAACCCTTTCTCCCACTCCTCCCTTATTCCCAGTTCAACTTCACTCCCAGCTTTCTCTACCTCCTTCCCCCCAAGAAGCACAGGGGGATGGGGAATGGGGGTTTTGGTCACTTCATCACGTGTTGTCTCTGCTGCTTGTTTCTCCTCAAGGACTCCTCACACTCTTCCCCTGTTCCAGTGTGGGGTCCCTCCCACAGGAGACAGTTCACCATGAACTTCTCCAATGTGGATCCTTCCCACGGACTGAGGTTCTTCAAAAACTGCTCCAGCATGGGCTCTTCTCTCCATGGGGCCACAGGTCCTGTCAGGAGCCTGATCCAGTGTAGGTTTCCCATAGGGTCACAGCCTCCTTTGGGCATCCACCTGCTCCAGCATGGGGTCCTACCTGGGTTGCAGGTGGAGATCTGCTCCACTGTGGACCTCCATGTGCTGCAGGGGACTGCCTACCTCACCATGGTCTGCACCACGGGCTGCAGGGGAATCTCTGGTCCAGTGTCTGGAGCACCTCCTGCCCTCCTTCTTCATTTGCCTTGGTGTCTGCAGAGTTGTTTCTCTCACATATCCTCACTCCTCTCTTCTGCCTGCTGTAGTGCAGCTTTTTTTTTCCCCTTCTTAACTATGTTATCCCAGAGGTGCTACCAGCATTGTGATGGGCTCAGCCTTGGCCAGTGGTGGGTCCCTCTGGGACCCAGCTGGTATTGGTTCTGTCGGACATGGAGGAAGCTTCTAGCAGCTTCTTACAAAAGCTATCCCTGTAGCCCCCCTACTACCAGAACATTGCCATGAAAACCCAATAAATTTAGTCTAGCTGAAGTTGTTGGTCTTAATAAACAGCTATCTGGAAGTCAGTATGTGTGATGGTATATTCCCTTTTTACTTTAATTCTATGAGTGCATGAAACTCTTACAATTTGCTAGTTTCTAATACCCCACATCTCTTATCTTTCCCCACAACCTCATTATCTTTACTTTGAAATTTTACTCCAGGCATGACATGATAAATTTTGAAAGCTAATTCAGTGAGTATTCTAAGGTTATTGACTCCATAACCTACTCAGGATTAGTTAACCTTTTTGTTTAACACTTTTCCTTAAACGATGCAGTGTTAACTTTAACACCTTTATTTAAATAAGTGGCCTGTATGCAGTGGATGTGATTCTGCACTTGTCACAAGGCATAAAACATTATGTTCAGATAATGAATGGGATAAAGCCTTTCCTTAGAGAAGGATCTCTTACAAAAATGGATTCTATCCATATAAAGTCAAATTCTTCCAAGAAATCTGTGTAAAGTTTCCAGGGATTTGGTGTCAGTGCCTCAGCTGAAATTTATGTTAGAATCTTTTGAGTTCACAATCTGTATTTTTTTTTACTCAAATGTATGTCTCCTGGATATACATCTATTTGACTTATATCATATTGATCTGAGTGTACAGAAGACAACCTCCTCTTGGCCATCAGTCTTTTCTGTTTATTACTGTGCTATTCATTAACACCAGCAGCTGACAACATAAGCAGCATTTGAGAAATCCTTTTCTTTCACATTATGCTTTTGTGAAGATTTTTTGCCCAGAGCAGCCTGCCTTCTTTCCATCCTACTTTTGCCCATAGCTCAAGCTGTCTTTAGTACCTCTCTCCTACTTGAGCATTGCTTCTTTCTCACATTCTGGATACCAGGCTGATGTAACACCAAAAATTCAGGAGAGAGAGGTCTCCTACTTCATTTATGATGCCTTTTTATTTTTTTTTTTTCAGAAGATCATGGTTCCTGAAAAAGAAAGGAGAACCAGGATGTACAGGTCTGACATAGAGTAAGATTAATCACTCTGAGAGCGGATTATTCCTCATTAATTTCTTGACAAAACTGAAAGGTCCTGAACATGTAGAAATGGAGTTTTCCACAACATTTTGCAGATTCTTAGGCATTTAAGAAGAAAGACCATCTCAAATTCCACTGCTTGAATTTAAAGTAAAGAGCAGTAGCATTTTGGAAAGAATAAGTGTTTTTTAACATGAGGGTGTTTTTTAAAAAATATTATTATTTCTATTCTATTTTTCTCTACCTTTGATTTCAGGAGCGACGGTCCACTGGATTTAACGGTAGCTACAGCTATGTAGTTAACTTACAATCCAGTAGGAATTCATTAAAAGTTTCATCAGACACATTAGATGAATTACATAACCAATTTCAGAAGAAGATGTTGGAATCCAGTTCTGTATTTCTGTTGCTCTCTTCCCTTCCTCCTTCCTCTTGACACATGCCAGGTTTGTTCTTACTTTTGACCGTATGAATCTTTAACACTCTCCACAAAATTTTACAGTTGAAGCAAAATAAATGAATCCTGTCCTTAATTCTACATCTGTTCTTATACATACATACAGCTTTGAATTGAAGCTGGCTACTTGGCAGATGGAGATGGAGGTGAATTGAAGTCCCCACAGAGAGATGAACTCAGGCCTCTCACATTCAGAGGGAGGGGGATCCTGTTAAATTAAAAATGCAAGGTTGTTTTGCTTCCCGAGCCACATCAGTGTTTTCAAAGAGAAGCACGATCTTCGTTTCCATTTCTGAAAGATTCAGATACTTAATCAGGCAGTGTGTTTCAGAGCTGTAAATTCCAAGTAAAGATGTCAGGTACATTTCCACAGCGTGAAGTTTGATTTTAAGCCTCTGGGAAAGCTGAGTCCTAACACACCCTTTACCATCTGCATTCTTTACTTGTTGCTTTGATGATCTATGCCTTCCACTCAGTGCACTGGTTATTACAAAATCTTATTGTTTCCCTTAATATTCCCCTGGTCTCATGTAAAGCACAGGAAATCTAGTCATCTAACTCAGAACTCCATCTCAGGAGCCTTTAATTTAGGCATTGCAATATTTAAATTCTTCTAAGTTAATTGCTCGAGATACCATGGTAAATTTATATCAGATGAGATAATTAAACTCTGATTCTGAATTCCAGGCTTGCAAACTGTCATGCTTTTTGTCCCTTGCAAATAGTTCACCGGCTGAAGAAGTCAAAGATGCAAAATACAGTAGAAGCAGAGAAAAAATAGATGGCAGTTATGATCAGAAATATAACTTCAGAAAGGCTGTTAAAGTGAGTGTTGTAGCAAGCAAACAACTTCACCTAGCTGCTTTTCCACCTCCTTACCTTATCTTGAACAGTAGGAGATACTGCTTCTCTGCCCTGGGGAAAAAAAAAAAAAAAGAAAGAAAAATAAGTGATTGCTGGCCGGTTCAGCAGTTATCCACAGCTGCTTCTGTGCTATTGCTTAACCATCTGTGGTGTAGCCTGCATAGCCAGCCCCATTAATCTCACAGGATTGGTAGCAGAAGCCATTCAGGAGGGTTGTCTAATGCAAACCCAATACTAGAGGCCAGTATTGCTGGAATAGTGAGACTATTACTTTTGCATATATGTGCACAGGTATGTGCTGCATTTCCAGTTCCTTTAACAATATGTTAGTATTTCTGGGAGCACAGTTATTTAGATCTTCAGATTAAAAAGATACTGCATTTCTTGTCTGCATCATGAATAAAAAAATTATCATTTTTTGGACCTGCTAGTTTTTTCATTTCTCCTTCATAATTTAAGGAGTTTTGTTCCGTTTCCTGTCCCTGTGTTGTCTAACTTATTTTTTATATATATATATAAAAAAATATATATACATATATATAAAGTAATTCATTTATGTTATGAATGTGAGAGGAAGAGACTTTGTTTAACTTTCACCTCCTCTCTTGAAGCAGATTTTTAATAAAAGTCCTCTAGGTCAATGAATAATTGGGAATTGTAGGCAATTAGAAAACAAACAAAAACCCCTAACAAACAAACAACTAAACAACAAATAAACCTTTCTTAAACATTACCTAATCATTCATAGTTTTCATTATTTTTTTTCCTTCCCACTGAGTTTTGTTCATGACTGGTTTTGGATTAGGAGATAAATCCTTTTAATGTGTTATAGCCCTGATCCTCAAAGGCTTTTGGACTCTTGGCTCTGAGAGAAATAATGGAATTTAGTTGCTTTGGAACACAGCTGGAAAAAAAAAAAAAACAACTTGTGTCTTTATCTTGCTGGTTAGGGTATTCTGCTTGGATTTAGGAAATGAAATTAATCCATGAGCACTCGCAATCATCTTGTCTTTAACTAACACAATGAAGTTTCTCAGAGAATTGTCCTATGTTGTTTCTACTTTTTTTTTTTTTCCAAAGCACCTATTACAAATGCCTGCTTCATTGCTTTTTAAAGGATCTGTATTAGTCATTGCTTTTTTTAACCTTGCAAATAATTTTTGAATGTTGTCCGATATTTCAAATCAATCACGTGGCAAGGTTATGTCACTTTTAGAGTGATTCTTTGCAGAGATGCAGTGTGTGGTTTAGATTTCACATGCCTCATTACCATCTCATTTGCTCCTCTTTTGAGGGGCAAAGAGAGGCCATGCTACTCTGATGGCAGCATCTGGAAGACTTCTGTTCAACATTTCCTTCCTGACCTCACAGAGCAGAGCAAGACTTTTACTTCTTCAGAAGAGGTGCATAATATACCCGGTGAAACAGGCTTGTTTTGTGGACTGTGAATAAGGGAAAAGTGCCTGTCCCTGTCATGTGTAGGACTGAGGATGTCCAAGATGCTTCACTATAGGTTTGTAAGCACTAAATCTTACCAGGCAAGTCTGATGTTCTTACATTTGATGTTATTACATTTTGATGTTATTACAAAGCTAGCAAATGATCTTAGTCTCAACATTAATTAAAATCAACTTGGAAAATTACTCTTTCATATTGACAGGATCTAACTACAGGGCTGTAAAATAAAGCAATGATGAATAACAATGCATCAGGTTTTGATGAGGTATGGTCCTTTGTTTGTTTGGGTCCTATTCTGACATTATTAATAATAAACTTAGGTGGAGCCTTGGCCCTACTGAAGTGAATGACAAAACTCTTACTCACTTCAACAGGCTAGGATGTGCAATAAAATGGTACATTAATGAATGTCCCATCTGATATTACACTTAGCTTCAAATAATGCTAGGAACAGAAAGTACATTAAAAATAAACCTATTGCAGACAGTTAAAAAAAAAAAAAAAGGAGGAAATAAAACTAGTTTTGGTGTGAAAATACGTTGTTTTATTAGTGCATGAATAGAAATAGTATAAAATACCCTATTCAAGATCCGGAAAAATAAAAAAAAAAAAGAGAGACAAAAACCACCCTAAAAGTAATAAAGCTGGCAGAGAGGCCTTGGCGTAATATTTAAAAGTAAGATTGCATTTTATATGCAAAACATCTGAAATCTTGAGTAACACAAAGTTGACAATAACATTATTTAGTTAACGGTTATCTTGATAATTTCCACACATATACAGATGAACACCTGCCATTGCTTAAGAGGTGAAAAAAGTTGGGTTTTGTATTTGTTATTTGTATTCCTAAACTGCAACTGAACAGAATAAAAGATGCACTCTAGAAGAGCCAAGGCCTTATTCTAGAGTCTAAGAAACATTAATCTATATGATTAAGGAAAATATGTAAAGGGTGGTTAAGAGAAAGACTGAGACTAAACTTTTTTCTGTATCTCAATGAGTAATTAAAAAGAATATACATATACATCAATAGAAATATTGAGACATAACTTCCCTTCTTTTAAATTAAAATATGTAAATTCTATAAGAAAAACAAGTATTGGCAACATACTAATACCAACAGCTTCTGGGCATTACCAGAGAAGAAAGCTGGATTGTTAAACAGGAATTGTATTGATTCACCTAATCAATGTTCCTGACTAATTGATAACATTGTTAAGTAGATTAAAGATTTCAGGGAAGATATTTGTCTGGTAAATATATTCACATTGGCTTGCTGTCACATCCCTGCAATACTTTGTCCTATGTCATGTCATGTCCTGTCATTATTAGAGCATGAAGGCCACAGATTTATTCGTAAGGACTAAAATCAAAGAAAAAGCAAAAACTTGTTTTTCTGAAGAGGTAAATTATACAGATATCTTTCATAAGAATAGTTATTATAATATCTAGCATGTATACTGTGCATCTTATCTGCAGATGTCAGAAATATTTACAAAGAAAGAGAAATGGTAAAAGAAAAAAGTCCTGAAAAGCTCCCCAAGAGAGGTTTTATGAGTAAACAGAATATTTGCAATGGCCAAAGTAGAGGACTTTCAATCTCTGTTTGTATGAATTCAGTGCATTTGGAGCAAAAGTCTGAAGTCAGTCAGGAGCATGTGTTGATCTGACAAATAGACCTGGCTGAAAATCAGTGTTCTGGCCTGTAGGAAGCTTGAAGTCTGCCTATCCTGTCAAATAGTTTGGCTTCTAAGATCCAGACCTTGACCTTTCGATTTTCCACACTGCATAATTGTTGATTTGTTTCTAAACCTTCTTTTGGAGCACTATCGATCAGTTCCCCATGGTAAAAAACACATCTGTTCTTAAAAAGAGAGTTTTCTATGGAGATTGTTTTCAGTACAGAGAATGGATGAAGGCTGCAAACAATTCAGTTTGGTTTGGCTTGATTTGGTTTGGTTTGGTTTTCTTCTCTGTAGCATCCTCCATTATTACCTGGTGAGTACTGTTTCTTAACAAATAACACAACTTCATATGACTTGCCTTGAGGCAAGTGACTGTCATCCTGAGTTGTATGCTATAAACATTTCACCGTAGTAGGACTAAACACAGATTTCTTATTATATCATAGGCATACACAGAAAAAATGAAGAAGTTTTGGGAGTGCTGCACATGACACAGAACCAGGGGCGAGTATTAGGTAGCTGTATCCCGTCTGCCCTAAGGGCATTTGACTCTATGTGGTCTGTGTTTGAACCACTGCCTCTGCTCACTAAGGACAAAAAAATCACAGTGTGTCACAGATGCATTTAGCAATATAGATATGTATTTTGTTTCTTGGAGAGTTTGATCCAAATCAGACCAAACCCTAAGATGCTGGATTTTCAAGCAAACCACTGTTAACAGTAAAAACTGCTTGTGACCACAGTAGTAGTACACACACAAGAAGACCAAAGCTAATGACAAGATGTGCTACTGCCTATGGCATGGTGCCAGGCACAGCATCTCTTCTTGCAATGGATTCACAAAAAGTCCTTTGAAACCGAGATTTTTCAAACTAATACATAGACCCCTGAGGATTGAAACCACTGAAACCACTCCTTCACAAGAAGGAGCTCACAGCTGAGATGAAAGGCCTCTAAAGAGGTTGAGATTTTACTAACCTGGGAGACTAAATAGTTTCTAAGCCCATACATTGATCCTTCAAATTTCTGAATTGTGCCATACTCAGTCTACACTGCTGAATCTTATCCTTCCTTCTACTTGGATTGATATGATAGAAATTCCAATGTAGCTGGAATATGGTACAGGTATAGTTCAAAAGCAAGTATCTTTAAGGTTTTGGATTTGCTATAATAATAATAATAACAATAACAACAACAATAATGTTATTGTTATTTACCATATGTCTGTTCATTGGGTTACAATGACCATTACATTTGTGAGAGATATAACGGCACAGCATTTATAAGTGTGTAAGCCTAAATGTTAGAATTTACTTTAAAGAACTGATGGGAGCACTAGATTATTTTTATTTCTCCCCACTGTACTTATGGACAGGAAATTTACTGAAAAAAATAAAGAAAACCAGCAGATGGTAGGCTGAAAGTGTCTTCAGTTACCATAGCCTTCAGAGTTACTGTAAATACAACTAAAACAGAATCTGAGCTGGGACTACATTACAGACTTTTGCTCCAAAATTTCAGATATTGTTTTAACCACAAAAAGAAAAACCTTGAAACTTGTTCCTTATTAAATGCAGTAGTACAAAGATTTGAGATTTGAACTGCCTTATCTCTCTGTGTAAGACAGTGATGTCTTCATAAGCAGAGTTTGGAAAAGAGCACTACTGTCTCTTCCCTACAGTAAAGCCACTGAGACTGGCCTGGAGAAGAGCGGCAAACTAACTCAATATGTCCTACATTTTGTTGCTGCTGATTAAACATTTAATAAAAGGATACTGTGTATATTTATACCACAATTTTGATGAAAATAGAGGTACATGATTTGCCCACAGGATAAATTCTTCTTTCACAGTTCCTTTCTGGTTCTTCAGCTCAAGAAAAGGAGCAGGAGAATGCTTTGGCAGCTTTCAGCACTTTGTAGCTCAGAATTCAACCACATATTCTCTCATTATTCCCTTTTCTGACTAATTCTTTCTGAAATTATTATCTTGAAATACCGGTGAATTCCTCTATTCAAATTCAATAATATTCCTCTGTGTCACAGATGGATCTACCCGTATTACTTAACGGGCACAAACCACACTGATGCTCAGAACAGCTATAATACAGTCATGGCTAAAGCAATGCTGGATGCATTTCCTTTCATGAGACTCTGTCACTTACTGAGGACTTTGCTCTTTCTATAGAAAAGACCTCATACACCATGCTGACAAACAGCAACACAAAATTCTGGGACAGATAGTAAAAGCCGACACTGCACAAAGGTTTTGTTTTTAAAAACTGAACTGTAATATGAGATTCTAAAGGCCAAATGAAGAAATACATTAAATTGGAATTCAAAATTGATCTAGCCCTTCTCTTGCTGAAGGAAATGACAAAAGTTTTTGTAAGAAATGTTAATCCCTGGAAGAGCAGAGCCTTCTAGCTATGGATTTTATTCTGTGGAATAAATGTAGATTTTTTTTTCAAAATAGATCTCTACCAATTTACATTAACCAAGATTCTCTCCCCTCAAATGTTGCAAGATTGAATAAGATTGTTTCCCACTACACAGCTGAGGTCAATTAGGTTTCTCTCAAAAGCCTTAGCTTGTGAGAACTGTGCAAAGTGTAAACTTGGAGGTAACCAACAGTAAAAGGAAGCTAAATTGAATGCTATCTGTCCTTTTTGCTTTTAGAAGTAAAGAAAACAGAACACTGCTTTGTTCATGAAAGCCCAGCATTCCACAGCTCAGCAGTCAGTCTTTGATTTGGAGCTGGTTTGCACCGTGGGTGCTGTGACACTGATTTTTTTATGGGGCAAAAATGAAGATAACAAGGCACTTAATAAGATTAAATTATTTAGAGATACGTCTGCAAAGCATAGTTTTAAAACATCAGATGTGTTCTTTTCCCCTCTTTCCCCCCCTCCCCCTTTCCATCTCTTACACAGTAAAAGACAGACTTCTGAATCATTGTGTTACCTTTTGGGCCAGGTGAGAGCAAAAGTTAGAACTACTTTTCTCCCTTTTTCAGGTAGTACTGACTGAAAAAATGACAATCTCTTACTAATGGTATTCATGAAACCTAAATAAATTTTGTCTCTTTAAGACCTTATCTTTTTTTTTTCAATGTATTGAAAAGCTAGTTGAAGATTTCAGTGCTGTTAGCGGAGGACTGAGAGATATAGATTATGTGATTACATACAACTTGTTGCCTTAGAAAAACATGTTAAAGGTTACAAAGATAGCTAATTTCTGGCTTGATATGGCTTAGCATTGCTTCCAGAATGATTTAACATTTCAAAATAATTCAAATCCAAGATTTCCACTGTAAGAATGTGTTAAAGTCCTTCCAAGAATTTGATTTTAGTGACTTCTGTCCATAAAGTTTTCTTTCAGTTGGGTTCACAGATAAACTAAGAAGATCAAAAAAAGAATGTCCATTCCTGAAAATCACTGCTTTCTGTTTTCATTGCAAATATGAATTTAAATTTAGAAACTTAAAAGCAGAACCATGTGGAGAAACTTGGGAAACATGGTTCAGAGAAGTTAGATCGTTTCAGAAAGATATTGAGTCTTGAAACAGCAGATGCTCCTTCTAGCCTCTGGAATCCTCACACTCGCCTGTGCCAGGAGACAACTTTGCACCTTGTTACCTATGATGGAAAGGGCCTAAGACTGGGAAGAAACTGTGCTAATCATTGAGGAAGCTCTGATATCTATTGACACAGCTGTATTAAGATGATGCTTTTCATTCTGATGATACTCAGTCTGTCTAACCTGTCTCAGGATAACAAACCTTGGCATTCTTAAGAGAAGGCAAAAAAAGGGAAGAGTGTTTTTTGACTGCAAGCTGAGATGAAATAGATTCATAGAATCATAGAATAGTTTGGTTCGGAAGGGACCTTCAAAGCTCAGCTAGTCCAACCCCTCTGCAATGGGCAGGGACATCTTCAACCAGATCAGGTTGCTCAGAGCCCTGTCCAGACTGGTCTTGAATGTCTCCAAGGAGGCAATCTGTTCCAGTGTTTCACCACCCTCACTGTAAAAGTTTTCTTGCTCATGTCTAGCCTGAATCTCCACTCTTTTAATTTTAAACCATTACTCCTTGTCCTATCACAACAGGCCCTGCTTAAAAATCTGTCCTTACCTTTCTTATAAGCCACTTTAAGTACCGAAAAGCCACAATAAGGTCTCCCTGGAGCCTTCTCTTCTCCAGGCTGAACAATCCCAGCTCTGTCAGCCTTTCTTCACAGGAGAGGTGTTCCATCCCTGTGATCATTTTCGTGGCTCTCTTCTGACCCCTCTCGAACAGGTCTATGTCTTTCCTGCACTGAGGGCTTCAGAGCTGGATGCAGGACTCTAGTTTCGGTCTCACCAGAATGGATCAGAGGAGCAGAATCACCTCCCTCGATTTTCTGACTACTATCCTTTTGATGCAGATCAAGATACAATTGGGTGTTTGGGCTGTGAGTGCACGTTGCTGACCCATGTCCAATCTTTCATCCACCAGTACCCCCAAGTCCTTTTCTGTAGGGCTGATCTCAATCCGTTCATTCCCCAGCCTGTACTGATACCGGGAGTTCCCTCAGTATCAATATCATTCTAGCTTCAAAGGAATAGGAAACTGCATTATAATTTTGATATGTCTTGCAGAAAACAGATGGAAATAACTGATCTGAAACATGTAGAATTTAAAAATTGCTCATCCACCATTTTTCCACGGTATGAGTCATCAGAGCTACACACACACTAACAGAATCACAGAGTGGTTGAGGTTAGAAGGGATATCTGGAGTCAATCTGGTCCAACTCCCCTGCTACAGCAGGGCCACTTAGAGACTATTGCCCAGGACCAGGTCCAGACAGTTATTGAATATTTCCAGTGTGAGAGAGTCCACAATCTTCCTGGGCAACCTGTGCCAGCACTTGTTCAATCTCACAATATAAAAAAAGTGTTTCCTGATGTTCAGAGCGAACCTCCTGTGTTTCAGTTTGTGCCCCTTACCTCTCATACTGGCATTGGGAATCACTGAAAAATGCCTGATTCTGACCTCTTTACAATATCTCTACAAGTATTTGTAGACATCGATGACAACTCCTCTAAGCCTTCTTTTGCCTAAACAGTCCTAGTTGTCTCAGCCTTTCCTCAAAGAAGGGAAGTCCTTTCATCATCTTTGTGGCTGTTTGTATGATTCTTCCAGTATGTCCATGTCTCTCTTGAACTGGGTTGCTCAGAACTATACACAATACTTCAGGTGAGACCTCATCAGTGCTGAGTGGAAGGATCACCTTCCTCAACCTGCTGGTAATAGTTTGCCTAATGCAGCCCAGGATACCATTTACAGTTAGGGCATGCTGCTGGCTCGTGTTCAACTCGGTGTCCACCAGGACCACCAGGCCCTTTTCTGCCAAGCTGTTTCTCAACTAAGCAGTCCACAGCACATGCTGATGCCCAGGGTTGTTCTTTCTGAAGTGCAGGACTTTGCAATTCCCCTTGTTGAACTCCATGAGGTTCCTGTACGGCCATTTCCACAGTCTGTTGAGGTCCCTCTGGCATATCAGCCAATCCTGCTGGTATGATGTCATCTGCAAACTTGCCGAGGATACGCTCTACCTTGTCATCCAGGTAACTAGTGAACATGTTGAACAGGACTGGACTCAGCATGGACCCCTGGGCTGCACTGCTAACTACCGACCTACAACCACACTTTGCTCTGCAGATCACCACTCTCTGTTCCTGGACATTCAGTCAGTTTTCAGTCCGTCTTGGTGACTGCTCATGCAACCCATACATAATGATATGTCTCATAAACCAAATTAAATCTTTCTCATTAGTGTTTGACAGGTTTCTAAGAACTTCATCTGGTTTATTTTTTTTATTAGAAGATGATTTAGATTGGTTTGGACCATAATAGGGTGTGAAGGACTAAAATCACAAAGTAAAAAATTCAAAATTCAAAAAATTCAAAATCTGCACATTTTGCACTCTGAAAGGGTTAATAAGATTAGAACTGGCAGCTGATATTTAAGAAATTGAAGTAAATACACAAAATATGCAGAACCAAACCTTAATTTATTTTCTTATCTGTCACATTTGGAACTATCATTGCGTTATATAACATTCCTTAAAATTAAAACGTTTCTAAAACCTATAAAGCAGCTTGTACTGCTGAGTAAATTGTTCTTTATAAACTGTTTTCAAAAAATCCAACCATATGGATCTGGCTCTTGTATCTTTTACTGAGCCAGGCTCTCCTTAAAAAAAAGGATTAGAACAATGATAACAACAAGAAATACTGTCAGTATTTTAAACGTTTTGACCCAAAAGCATTTGGCATGGATATATCAGACATATAAACCAAAAAAGTACTGAATTTATCCCAAAGCCTTACAATTCTGGTTATATTTTGCAAGCACTATTTTTACATTTTTGTGATAAGTGCATACCTTCTAGGATATAAAGAGTTAAAAAGAAGAAAAAATGTTGGATTATCTCTAAGTTACTGTCATTTTTTTAATTTAAAAAGTTAATTACTGTCAATTAAATGAAGTCTCTGTGTCTGCTACTGGCTGAAAAAAAATAACACTTTTAGAAGGTCTACTTTCATTGTAAAAATAAAGAACAAAACTGCTGATTATTCAACTGACAGTGTTTTTACATAACTGAAAAGGTGTTAATTGAAAACATGTTAGATTGATTTAGAAACATAGGGCTCAATTACCAAGTAAAATTATGGATAATTAAGGGAGTATTTTACATCCAAGTTGAAATGTAGTTTCTCTGTGGTGAAGTAGGAGCTTTCAAAGTGGTTAGAGTGAGGAAGGATTTCTTCTGTATGTGTTTAACTACTATCAGAAGGATGTATACATGAAATGTCAAACCCTGAGTACCTTTGTGATGTCTTTATAGAAATCCACCACCCAAATGTTATTTGTCACACAAACAGCAAAATTCCTGTATCACCACACTTACCTAAAAACTAGATACCAGCTTAGGGATTTTACCATCTGCCTCAATTAATTGGTTTTCTTTCAACTTGTTTTATGCTTATATCCAGATTTGTAAAGATCTTTTTGCTGATCTTAAAACTCAGAACTACTTTCTTTCTAAGACGTCTTCTTTGCTAAATGTGTGCACTGCAGGTGGTTGCAGTGTGCTTTGTAATCCAGCACAGCACTGCACCGTGCTATGCAGAAGGTGAGACTTGAGGAAATGGAGTCCAGATCCTTGATTCTGTTTTGGAGAGCTATCACCAAGATAAAGGAGAAGGACAAGCAGATATACTTAGATATTTCTTTTAAATGGAGTCATAGACCTTTGCACAGCCTGGTACTCAATACATATCAGTTACGGTGGAAATAAATGTGGGTCTGCAGTAGCCAATGTTTCCTATAAAGAGTTATGGATTGCATAAAAGCTGAGTTATGCATTTTGAATTTTGTCTGGAAACAAACATTGTTTCTATTTCAGTCACAGAGAGAGCTGAGCAATGATAAGCACTCATCTCATCAGAATTCATTTTCTGTCTTTCTTGCTGTGGAGCCTCCGCTGCCATCTGGTATATTTTATTTTCTTCCTCTTCAGATGCGTTTCCTTAAGAGCCAGCTGCTATAAAGCCCTCGATCTCTGAACACCTTTCTCCGATAGTTCCACACTTGAGTTACACCAGCTATTTTGTTCACTGCTGGGGAGTCTTTAGTTGATATTGTCTCACACAGCTCAGCATCACAGGTTGTGACCTTGTATGAAATTACAGGGTTTTAAGCCTAGTATTATTCAAACTAAACATGAGCCAGGTGAGTGAGCAAAAGTCAAGACTCAGCTATTTATAGAAGAGTTGATTAGACTTAATTCAGATCTTTCTGAGTCCATCTTGTATTAGTTCTGCATGAGTACTGGAGTGTTCCTTGCAGATTTTTCGAAAAGACATTTTGGGCCCTAATTGTTTTACACTGATTATTAATGGATGTTCAGTGGTTGGAAGAATTGCTAAGAAGCAGATTGTCAAGTACAGTATCAAATGAACTTCAAGTGATTTACCATGCAAGTAGAAAACCTTCTTTGGGGCTTGGTCTGGGCCTGTTGTCTTTCTCTCTCCTCTTCCACACACATACATTTTACAGTAGTGACAGTAGCAGGAGCAGTTCCAGACCGGATACCAGATGTCATTTATATGCTGATGACACTACATAATAGGCTTGGCCCAGCGCTTCATCAAATTGGATCACCTTTGCAAGATGACTTCTTAGTATTTCAGAAGTGCTTGATGAGTAATAAGTTAGTGCTAAACTTTGAGGCAAAGTTATGAAATTCACCTCTAATTCCAAATAAGGAACATTAGTAGCTCAGTTGCTGTTAGGTAATGCATATATTAATGATTTTTTTTTCCCTTTAGAGCTATTCAATTTCTTTAAATACCCTGTTATTTGCCCATCTAAATTACTTTTTTGCCTGGCCTGAAATAAAGAATTTCATCGTGGTCCTCTGAAATTGTATCTGAATACATTATCTGTAAGGAGCAACTGTCACTGTCCTTCATGTAATCACGAGAAACTGATTTCCTGAGCAAATTCAAACAAAAACGTCCAGATCTAAAAATCGCGTATTGATTCACAGAGACAATAGGCTTACTGTCTGAAACATATTCTGATGGTTACAAGATCTTTTGAACTAAGTCCCACTGCACACCAAAAATAGTTTTGCAGTCTTAAAGATCTGTGATATCGCTGGACCATTCGTATTTTCCTTCATATGGTGACATGTGATACCCTTACAAGGGTCATCATCTGTATCACAGATCTACAGGATTTCTGTCTCGTCTTGCTTTTTTTTCAGTGCAGTACAGGCATAACTTTCCTGGCCTCTGCTTTGGAACTTCACATATCAGGTTGGATGAAGGCAAGGTTTCTTTTTGTAGCTATTCCTTTTGTACTAAAATATCTCTGAGTTCTTTGGCTGGACACCGTAGTTAAAACTGGTTTTGTTGACACTGATATATCCCTCTACCTTATAGTATATCATAATAGCTTGAATAGGTTAAGGTCAAAAATATTCTCTTTTTTTGTTTGTTTGTTTGTTTGTTTGTTTGTTTTGTTTTGTTTTGTTTTGTTTTGTTTTTTTTCGTTTGGTTGTGGTTTTTTGTTTTTTGTGTGTGTGTGTGTGTGTGTGTTTGTTTGTTTGCTTTTAAGAAGTATTTTTAAAATTCCAGGAAGTTTATTAATGCTTATGAATTTTCTGTAGTGTCATAAAGGATTCTAACCTATAGAATTCTATAAAATGAAAGCATTAGAAGAAAGCATACAGTTTCTTACTCTATTATTTTACTGTTGGCATTTTCTCTATGTGCCTGTTGATTTCAACCATATTTCATTTACTAAACATCTTTTTAATGACTTGTGTAACAATGAAGTTCTCCATTGAACACCAAATTTGGTTGTTACAATTACACTACCGAGGCAGGGAATGTTTCCATACTTAATACAAAATTGTTTGAGAACAATACTTTTATTACTTATATTGTTCTTTTAAAGGAAACATAAATTTACTACAACAGTATGAATGGTATTAGCTTTAGTAATGATGAAAGAAGAGAAAAATCAGAAAAAGCAGGGAGAAAAAAGGAGGAAAAATATAAAATAAAAGGAGGATGCCAAATTTTCTACTATGTAAACAGTTGGACAGTGAGATATAAAGACAAAATCTACGTACCAGTAGGAACAATTCTTGTTCAGGGGGATTTACTATTACATCTACAATCCCAATCTTGTCTACTTGCATGGGAGTCACAGCAAAGAATGAAAACTAAAAGGGATTATGATCAAAAGTAAAATTGATCATACTGTATATATGTCTTTACAAGACAATGGAAATAAAAATTAAATTGAATAGTAATAACCCACCATTTTTTTAGTGGAATTACTCCTTAGTCATAGTTCTGCTGTAGAGAATATGGCAATGCATATGTCTGCATTAGCAAGTAGTGTAATAGGAAGAAATCAGTAGGTCAGTTGGTGAAAAGGCCCCGTTATATACAATTAAGGCATGTACATCAAACTAAATTTAATCTGTTCCATTGGACCAACCATACCTACTACTCAGTTCAAAGCTTTCTGATGGAAAGTTATTTCACAAACTAAATTGTCCTCCTGTGACCTTCTTAAGAAGTCTCACCCTGTCATTTCAAACACCTCGTGCAGAAGAAGATTTTGTATCATGGTCTCTGACAATACTGCCAGGCAAGGACTCACATCTGAAAGTTTTATTTATGTTCCTGTCTGCTCTCTTCCAGGTTTCAGCAATGTTTAGTCATAGGCCTCAATAACCTGGCTCATACACTCAAAACACATGTATAGTAGAGTGATATACTTACCCAAACTAGGAAATAGAGCATGACCTCCTAGGACTACTGATGGCCACTGTGACCAGGGTGGACCAAGGAATTGTGTTCAGATGTGCCTCTTTAGAGGATGCAGAGAAGGAGACCTGGAATGACACAGGAAGTCACCACTTCTGGCTTCAAAGCCTGTAAAAGAAGGACATCTGCAGTACCACTCCACAAGTGTAGCTGTTGTCTCTGTCCTCAGGGACATTGTTTTCACCTTCTTGAATGTTCTTCACAATTTTCTACCAATCATCAGCAAGCATGTTGTTAGCAACATCCTGATATTTTCACTAGGTCATTCTACTTCCTGAGAAACTTAAAGTGTTTTCATGCTATTAATAATGCAGTGGTGTTTTTTCCTGGACCGGTGTTTTACTTTGCTGGATTTTCTGTCTGTGGTAGAGCAGTCCTTACTATAAAGAAATACAATTCTAGGAATACATTGTTAAAATATAATAATAGAAATAATACGGAATATAATAATGTCATTATTATATAATTATTATTATTATTGGCTCCTCTTGCAAAAGAAAACAAAATATCAGTAGGTACGCTTGGTGCATAATCAAGAAAAAGTAAAACATTTCTTGAAAAGTCAAACTTCTTGAATGTAGATTTGACTGCAAAAAAGCGTTTAAGAACTGGGTATTTTATTGAAAGGGGTTTGGAATTCCTTCACACCAGCCTGTGTAAGCTTTTGCTGGTCAATACTGCAGAAACAATTATTATCATTTCAGTACATATGCTTTATTTTTATTTTTTTTTCTTGACTAAAGCTGTTCTGACATGACTCTCTAGAAAATTATTGGAGGGATCCGAACCCTAAACCCTTGGGGATTTTCTTTGGACAGTCAATGATTTCAGGAGAACTATAAACAGTAACAACTATGCCTCCAGTAGATTAAACATTTTCTGGACTCATCCAATCCTTCAGTTTTGTATAAGTTTCTAAGATCGTTATAGCTTTAGTTCAAAGCTCATTGTTTAGGGAATATTGAAAAGTTATATACTACAGTTATCAAATACCACTACTTGGGGAGGAATCCACTGCAGGTTTGCTATTATGGAAAGCACATTAAAAGCCTCATCTAGCTGAATTAACATTTGCCTTTAGTTTCCAGTTTTCTTATGGGGTAGGGGAATTTTTCTTTATTTTTTAAGAAAAGGTATGGAAAAGATTCACTACTAATTATGAAGGTTATTCTGTCTATCTTTCTGGTTAGCTGCTTGGAGAGTGCTGAGGAAAAGCACAGAAGTATTTCTAGGAGAGAATTTGAGGCAAACCTCTAATAGGTGTGACAGAAGATTATCTGGATGCAAGTTCCTAGTCAGAATAGATTTTCTGTCCATCAAATGAGATCCAAACCAGTTCTTTCAAGAATCATTAATCCTCATAGCATTCAGGCTTTTAGAAATAGTTCACCAAGCACTGAATAAAAAGCTTTTTATAGGACTGACCAGGATTGTACCAGCTCTGAAGCTTTTATCAGTAATTAAACAGACACATATGGGCTGAAGGTTCCCATGAGTAATTGGGTTGTGATTTTCTTCCGTCTCCCCCAGCTCTTTTTTTTTTTTTCTTTTTTTCTATTTTATGGGTAAATACAATGCTTCAGTATGACAAGTAAATTGCTGGGCACGTCAAATTTTGTTACCTTGACTACTGCAGCCAGTTACTTTATAACCTTTTGTTTCTGTTATTGCACCCCTCAACTTCATCCAGCACTGTGACTAAAATAATTTTCCTTTGTCAGTGCTCAGATCACATCATTCCACTGCTCTGTATTTCTCTGCATTGCTGTCTTATCTTCATCTGAATGAAAACTATATGTTTTATCTCAACTGACAGGGCCTTTTAGAAACCTTCTTACATTTCAATTTTAGGTAATAATTAGGTCTCTGATTCAAGTTTGCTTTTCTCTGTCTCCTTTTTTTTGGACATAGTTGTTGTGTTTTCATCTCAGGATGAACTCAGTCCAAAATAGCTGGGAGATGAAAGCACACAGTGTATCTTTACTGTGTGCTCTACCTCATGCTTTACCATGGGAAGCACAAGAAACTCCAGGAGATGAGGTAATCCATGAGACAGAGAACCCTGTGTAATTATTTATTTTTCCAGTTCCCTGGCTAACCAAAATACTGAAAAGAAAATATTTACGACAAGCCAAAGGTATCATTTTCTTACTCTAATGGCAACAAATTTCTTTCTGGTTCAGTTTTTTTTTTTCTTGAAACACAGGTTTTAGGTTTTGTTGTTTTTTTGTTTTGTTTTGTTTTGTTCTTGTTTTTCTGTTTTTGTTTTTTGGTTTTTGTTTGTTTTTAATTGGAGGACAATTTATTTCTTCAGAAATCCATTTCAAAATAAATAAT
Source organism: Patagioenas fasciata (assembly GCF_037038585.1). Lineage (NCBI taxonomy): Eukaryota > Metazoa > Chordata > Aves > Columbiformes > Columbidae > Patagioenas > Patagioenas fasciata. Next base: position 14,515,131 of record NC_092520.1, on the reverse strand, counting down.
CACTATATTGAAAACAGTCATCTTACTTTTTTTTTTCTTTTTTTCTTTTTTCCAGCTAAAACATTGCAACACTTGACAGGAATTTGCAAGTAGTCACATTTTTCATCAAAACAGCTAAAAACAAATCCATGGAGTTCATTTGATAGTCTCAATCTGTATACATTTTTGCCTCAGGATCTGACTGTGCATGCAAATCTTCCTGCTGGTCATGATACATAACACGCCTGTGCAGCAAGGAATACTGTTTCAGCTCCAAAGAATGCGGCTATTTAATCTACACTTAAAATAGACCTGTGTCTTACAGGTCCAAGTGATCTCAGCAGTTACACACAGACATAAGCAATGTGCTTAGAGATTCATTTACCCATCTCTCGGATTGGATTTTTCTCCACACTGAACCAATCTTTTGGATCTCTTGCACCACTTCCCAGTTTCTCACATCTTGAAGAAAGACAAAAGTATAAGCTGGTATTGAGTATTTCATAAAACAACAAACTAACCTACAGGCTTCAAGACATCTTCTGAATTCCTCCTTCAAGGCTGTTTTGAGTACATCTGTCAGGGACTTTTGCTATTTGCTTTCACATGATGTTTTAAAACGGAAAAAAAAAATGTTTTTTTTTTTCATCTGAGGGACAGAAAACTGTTTGACAAAATTTGCCTGTAGTACAAATAGATAAGCAAAGAATCATTAAAACAATCTTGGGATTAGACGTTTTGGAAGCAATATCTAATCTTAGAAAGTAAATTACAAAGGAATCTAAGATGACACAGATGAATTGATTTTCATACAGTGATATCAGCATGGGAATTTAGCCAAGTGATAACATCAGAACTCAATTTACAACTTTAAAAAATAGTTTTCTTGATAGTAACACACTTGAGGTTTGGAAGTTAAGTGAGGTGAGCCAGGCAGAGGTAAGAGGGTTTTCTGTTTCTCTTTGGAGGTTTTTCCTGTTTTTCACTTCTTACAATGTGGAACAATTCCAGAAGAAGGTTCAAAATAAAAATGAACCTGATTATCTTTTCTGACAGAGTTTGAAGAAATAAAACAAATTACGAAAGGACAAGCAAATACTACCACATAATTTGGAGAAGATTATGGAGGGGAAAAAAAACCAACCAACCAACCAACCAAACAAACAAACAAAATTTCACATTTCCAGATAAAGCAATTGTTAACATTAACTTAGAATGTAACTAAGGCCAAGGATAGTTTCTTCTGGAACAAGCCATGCCAGTAAGTCACTATTCTAGCTGCTCACCCTCAATGCCCTGCTGGAAATTATGGGCACCACCGATCTGTCAGGAGCTCACTTCATATGTGTACCTTGGTTATATGCTTCAGGCAAGAACAGTTAGAGGAGCTGGAAGCCACCATTATACACTGTTTAGGGAAACCTGGCTGATTTTTGCCTGAAGCAAATGAAATACACTTGCCGTTCTTCTGGCAATAATGAAGAACTGGAAGTAATCACTTCCACTGGCACATCTGTGTCAACGGGAAAGGCATTTGTCCAGAGTGCTGGATAGAGCTTGATTCTGCTTCTCCTGCTCTGACCAAGTAATACCGTATTACAGAAATATTGTCATGGATTGAGATAGCACTGTGACTTTAGACATTTTGCACACACTTTTACATGACTGTCATTGCGCAAACAAACCCAAGGGTGTCAGTTATTGGAAACCTACCCCCTTCAGTGCTAAAGTCAAAATTATTAATCAGAGGCACAAACAAAAAATCTGGGGAACTCTCAAATATTAGGGAGAAAGCATTTTTCAGGAAATGCATAAAAATTCTTATTTTACCAGATTTCCACTTTCAGTGACAGTGAATGTGTTAGAGGCTAAACAGATTAGTCTGACCCTTCACAGACATCTGCAGGAAGCTCTGCATTCTTCATTTTATGGTAGGGCAAAGACCGATGTATATTACAGACCGTTTCAGTGTATTCAAATAAAATTTCTGGAATTTTAAGTAGATTCCTGGCTTTTTAAATAAGAAGGCGGTGACCTTATTAATGTTTACAAATATATAAAGGGTGAGTGTCAGGATGGAGCCAGGCTCTTCTCGGTGACAACCAATGGTAGGATAAGGGGTAATGGGTTCAAACTGGAACACAGGAGTTTCCACTTAAATATGAGAAGAAACTTCTTCTCAGTGAGGGTGACAGACACTGGAACAGGCTGCCCAGGGAGGTTGTGGAGTCTCCTACTCTGGAGACATTCAAAACCCGCCTGGACACCTTCCTGTGTAGCTTCATCTGGGCGTTCCTGCTCCAGCAGGGGGATTGGACTGGATGATCTTTCGAGGTGCCTTCCAATCCCTGACATTCTGTGATTCTGTGAAGGCACAGTCTGAGGGTTTTTTTGGTGTTACAATTAAACCAAATGAAATTCAGAGGTCATGCATGTGAGACAACGAAACACAGTAGATAATAAAGGGCTTGACTGAAAGGAAATTTTTAGGATCACAGGGTAACTCCTGTTGGAAGGGATCTCAGGGTGTCTGAAGTCCAATTTCCTCTTTACAGTAGCATCACCTGGGTGATCAGACCAGGTTACTCAGGGTTTCTTTCAATCAGCACTTGAAAGTTTCCAGGGATTGAGACTGTACAACCTCTGTGGGTCACCTGTGCCATTCCCTAACTGTCCTTATAAGGAGAAAAAAAAATCTCTATATCCAGTCTGAACCGCTCTTGCTTCAACTTGTGCCTGTTATCTCTCTGGAGCCCTGTATATCTGTGAAGAGCCTGACTCTGTCTCCTCAGTGAGTACCGGGAACTCTTGTTAGATTCCCCCAAACCCATCTCTGTTCCAGGCTAGCTGAGCCCAGTTCCTCCAGTCTCTCCTCACAGGGCAAATACTCCAGTGCTTGCCATATCAATGGCCTCTTCTGAAATCTCTGCAGCTTACTGATGCTTCTCCTGCAGTGGAGAATTGCCCACTGGGGAGCCAGGAGAGCTCTGGCCAGTTCCATGTAACTGAGATGGTCAGTACCTGCAGCTGGAGTGAGGGCTCAGATCTTGCATGCCCAGGTCCTGTCAACAGAGGTCCAGGAGAAGCTACTCGGCAGACTGGCTGTCTAAGCCCAGGTGCTAGAGGGATCCACATTGTATATACATGCAGATATCTATAGGTACAGGTATACATACACATTCTCACTAGTGAACCTTCATCCTGCTCAACCAGAGAAGGAAGGATGAGACTTTCAGTGCTGCTTGTGTTTTTGTGAGTGTTCCTGTCTGTCTGTGATCAGTGAGGCCAGCCAGGTATATAAGCCTGTAGGTATAGATGTATGTATATCTGTATGTACACATATATCTATATTGTACACTTGTGCTCTGTGTGTGTGGCTACTTGGAATACACGCTCAGCTTCACTACTGTTTGGACCTGTGGGCATGGAGCTGGGGCACCTCGCCTCTCCCACGTTGTTGAGTCAAGCTTGAAAAAGCTTCTTAGGAGAAGTGATGAACACTGTTTGCATTATTGAGAACATACTACAGCGATCCATATTGCTTTATGAGGATCCATCTTGCTATATGAGGAGGGTGATTTGGTAACATAATCAGCCATCACATAAAGCCATAATAATTATGTTTTCAGCAGTAAAGTGCATTTGTAATTGTGATTTTTATTTCCAAATCTTTGCTTTTAGAAGAGGGAGAAAATTGACCTGATTAGAGAAAAATCATGCATCAGTTCATAAGTTGATATAAGTCAACAAAGCTCTCTTAAAACCATGCATATATTAGACAATATTGTATTTCAAAGGCATTTTTGATAACATGATCTTTCATCAGATATAGGAGGATGGAGGTGTGAGGATAAGAACATGTGCTATTTGGTAGGTGAACAAGTGGATTGAACTTCTCCCCTCATTTCTAATTTTAAATAGTTGAAATAGAGCTCAGAGCATTGCAATTGTTGATTTTTAGGTGTTCTGTCTCCCAAATAATAGCACTAAAATATATACACTTAGAACACAAGCTTGCTAAAATACCATGCCCTCTAATTTCTTCATGTTCAGTCTACTATAAAGACAGCAAAAAGAATAATTTTCAGTTCATGTTTTTAATAGTAGAATGTGTTGTGGCACGTGAAGTGCGTTTTGGCAACACATGAAACTAAAGCTGCAATAGATTAAATTGTACCCCCAAATCAAATACCTCTAACCTAATTAACAAGCTGAATTAAGAACCATCAAGTTTTCATCAAGAAGATTTTCCTTTTCATTAATCTCTCTAATCACGTAATCCTCAGAGTACCAACCAAGTTGCTTGGTCACATCAAATATTATGAGGATAATTAAACTAAAGAGAGAACTACTGAAATTCTTTTTAGTATTCACTCATTCCAAAGTGATAAAACCTTGTAGTACCAGTGTTTCATGGTAAAAGGGTTTCTGAATTTCCTACTAAACCTTATGGGCCACAAAATGGATGCGTCTAATATTCCATTTCCTCCACTATTTGGCAGAGGCATTAGGACCTCCCAGCAGATAAAGCTGAGATTTTCCTGGGCAATAAGACTATTTGTGGTATCTAATAGCTAAGGAGTGTCTTACTGCCTGAGTAAGGTGCAATTTCTTTTTAACAGTCTTTTTATTAGTTGCAATTATATTGGTTATTTACATTCAGGCTTATGTGTGTGTCTTTCATTCTTGGTCCCAGCAATCATAGGTGAGTTTCCACGTTCCATAGGTTGCATGAAAAATATTTCTTTAGTCTCCTTCTAGGAACCAGATTCTTCTTTTCAAACGTATCCATCTGTGCACTCAAGAAAACAAATATACACATACAATTTATGAGAGAAATCAGAAGCAAATGATAGAAAATAAAATCCTACAATGATCCACTTTTTTTTTCCTGATATTTTGAAGGACCTGGACATCAGTGAACCCTGCAAGGTTTCCTGCTTCATTGTGACAGCTCTATTTTCAAACACAAAATTTATTGGCTTATGCATTTACATGAGGACATCCCTGTCATATGCCATACTGATGACGTTACTCAAAATAAACAGAATTTCAGTCACTTGGACATTTTCATTCACGCCTTACATCCGATGAACCTCTTCTTCATCGTCACAGCTTCATCATTTTAGATACACTTAAATCCATTTGAAGTCAAAATTGTGTGTATTTCATCATCTTTAATTGCACAGGTTAAGTTTGTCCTGTGTGTCTAAATGAAAGCATTTCTATGCAGTTCTCAGTTTGAAAAAAAAAAAATAAATGTCGGGACCTCAGTCTGGAAAGCTGTTCAGAATAGTCCTTAAAAAGCAATATCATGAGTTTTACTGTTCTAGTCTCTCTAAATCACAGAAGGAGAGTTTATCAGATAGAGAGCACTGCATAATTTATGGCAGTAACACACCTCTGAGCACTCCGTGAAAGAAATCTGTGTCTCATTTTGAAGGGCTTTCTTCTCATCCTACATGTACCTAGCAGATGCAGAGCATGTTTTGCAGTATGTTTGACTGTGATCTAAATGTAGTCTCTTTACAAGCTGTTTTGGAGAGGTGATTTTAAAAGCAACTTACTTTTAGCCCTTTACTTGGGTAACGCTGGCATGGCATATGCTTCCGAATACGTCAAAATCACATAATGATAATTGTCAAGATCTTTCCCTGTACCTTGTCATTTCCACATCTTTTCTTTTTGTTTTTGACACTTCCATTTTGTTTTGGCCTTTTTCTCTTGTTTAAGTTGTGGCAGGCAGAGGATGGCAGTGTTCTTCAAACTGCTATGGCCAAGGGATTATTGTGTAAGTAATCAGTTATGTATTAGTATAAATAAAAACAAACAAAAGGGAATCCTCACATTAATGTCTCGATTTTGACAGCTGTTCTGGGGGAACCAGACTTGGATCCTGTATTTTCAAGCTTTCCTTTGAAAAGCGAATATAAGACCAGCTAATATTTGCAGACCATGAAAATATATGAAATATCTTATAAAATATATAAGTCAAAAAAACCCCAACCAAACAAAAAAAACAACAAACAAAAACCCAAACCATACCAAAACAAATTTATGTTTCAGGGAACAACACTGAAGATTGTCTGTTCCTTTATTTAATGGTCAAAAAAATTGATGCAAAGCTGTCTTTCTCTGATGTTGTGCTCAAACTAGTTATATGTAAGAAATAGGCCTGCACAGCTTTTTCTACAATCACTTCTACTTCATAGTAACAACACTGTACTCCATACACACTATTCCTAGAGCATTAAAACTTTCTAACCCATAGGTATCATGTTCAGCAATCTCCAAGATCTTCAGTAAAGTTCTGCTAAAGTAGCAATTAGCATAATAATATATATACAAATATAATTTGCATGTTATTATCTATATATTAATGAAAGGTATATTTGAATTTTTCACAATTGTGGTTTTATTTTCCATCCTGCATTTCAATAAATTTTTCTTCTAATTACTTTGTTTGTAAATTATAATTTGTTTTGTAGTTATCTATCTAAAAACATGTCCAGTTAGGATATGGAAATAAATATAAAGAATGCTTAAATTTATAACACAATTTAATAATGCATTAAATATCTAATAAAAGCTTTGGGTCAGATACTTTCATGCATATCAGTATATCTTCCATTTGTAAGTGGAACAATGTGGATGTGAACTAAGATATTGTGCACTAAGCCTCAAGCTTCTGTCCTGAAATATCTTATAATCTCTATGTGTTACCTTCCTCTGAGCCACTTCAGAGGGTGAAAGTGTTTATCAGTTTATTCCATATGACTGAGAACTTTTAATGTCTTTTGATTCATTTTCTAATCTCTCTCTGTATGGCTACAACAGAGTTTCCCATTCATTAATGTTTTGCAGATACACTTCATACTTCAGGGAAAAAAAAAAAAAAAGAAAATAAAATATTGTAGATGGAAGTGTATATGTTTATAGTCAAACATACATATGTATACATATGTATATGTGTGTGCATATAAAGTATTTTGCAACCAGACTTTATTTTGTACCCAAATCAGAAATATCAGTCATCTGAGTTTGGTTCACCTTTTAGTTCTCCCTTGATCATAGATTAAAGGAATAGTGATTAAGAAGATCTACCAGTTAATTTACTTCAGACCCTGGGGACAAACAGGATTGTTGCCTACACTGTGTCTTGTGTCCTGCCTATTCATATTATAAATGTCTCAGGGGACACGGTCTGAACACTTCCCTTGGGACAAATAGTTTTCTCCAAATACAGTATTTTTCTGATTTTAATACCAGTCATTATTCCTGGTAATGACACATTGTACTCTCCCAGATCACTCTTATTATCACTAACTATTCATAGCCTTCAAAAATGTGCTTTCTAAGAAGCAGTCTATGTTGTTTCATTTTTAAAATGTCCCATTTCTGGAAATCTTTTCTATTTATTGCCTTTTAATATAGACTTTGCTCGTATGAGCATGAGTGAATAATTATACCAAGTGAAGAAAACTGAGAATTTATACAATTCAGTGCAACTGTAGGTTTACTTATATTTTTCTTGTAGTCCTTGTCCCAAGTTTAGCACAAGTCCTTATATAGTCCAGTGAATAAATAATTTTAATTATATATTGTAGATACTAGAAACCTCACAAAAATATCTTTTATAGCTCATGGTTGATATCAGTCAGCTACTTTGTTTATTATGACTCTCTCTGTTTTGACATATATTTATAATATGTTACCTTCCTAAACTTTGTTTTAATCTCTTCTCAGCACTTAGCTCTCTCTAAAAATATAAAATTGTACTTGAAAAATCTCTAGTGGTGACAAATGCGACTTTATAACTTTATCTGTGCAGTTTCATTAATTTTAGTTTATTCTGGCTTTGTTTAGGGAGATGATTTATATATCCTTGTGGTTTGTATGTTGCTGAAAATTACACTATTGCTAAGCCCACGAAATATGTGGCTACCATCTTAGTTAGAAGCCACAGGTTCTTTATTAATTTCACAATACAGAAATTGCTGACCCCTGTCTGGACTTGTTTAGTCTTAAGCTTATTCTAGACTATTTTATCTGAAAAAACAAATTGTCTGTGAGGTGATCAATCTATGACTTGTTTTAGTATTAATGTAGCTTTTGCAATTTCAGTTTTACCCTAAAACTTACACAAGCTATAGTAATGGTCTAATAAACAAAGTGTTTATTGGTGTTGCATTTGTGCCGTGTCCCAACAGATGGGATGAGGGATGACTTAACTCCGAATGCGACATGTGCCCTGACTAAACAGATGAGATCAGGTGTGAGTTAACTCTGGGTTAATTCTGCATGGTTATGTGAAGTCAATGACAGACAATCACTCCAGGGGTCCAATTCAATTATGAGTTTTACTAAAAGCACATGTTGGAATACTAATTACAGTGAATAGTATTTTGTGATATCACAGAACTTATCAATACAACAACAAGAGTCCTACAAGCAATGTATTGGCAACCATTAGTAGCTATAACACAAAATTTAACAAGAATGCGACAGCAGAGCTTAGATGATGTTACTCTTATATGTTCAAAAGGAAAAGAGAGAGAGTGTAGAGAGAGAAGGAAAACTAAGGTATAAGAAAGAAAGAGAGCAAGATATCACCACTCACAGAAGGAGAGGCAAAGAAATAGGGATATAGAATAAAAAAAGAGAGAAGAACAGAGAGAAAGGAAGGAAAAAAAGGGTGAGGAATCCAGCCACTCTTACAGCTCCACAGTGTGGATGACGAGACTTGTATGATGATGTATGGTCTCCGGTGTCCTGCGGCGAGGATGCTGGGGTTTGTAATTCAGGAGCGCAGCGTCCTGCGGTATCTGTTCTGGTTCCCGTGGCAATGCTGGTGGCCTGAGGGTGGGTTCCCTACCAGTGCTGTTTTAGGTGAGCTTTTTTATAGCTCTCAGAGTAAAGTCTGGGGGCAAGAGGCTATTGCAAAAGATTGACAAGTCTTGACAAGCCCCGGGCTATGTTGAAGGGTCTCAGCTTTTCCCCTTTGTGTGCCAAGCTGGGCATATCAGAAGATGGATCTATGTGGCTTCTGGCTCATCCTCCACCTCTGGTATCAGCCAGCTGGCCTGGGCTGTGGCTCGTCAGCTTGTCGTTGATATGTAAATCACAGTTCACTCAATACTGAATGTGTCATCTCCTGTGGCTGGATGAACTAGTTTCGCCACAATGTTTTCAGCCATGATCCTTATCAATACATAACAAGTTGCACACAAAAAAAATCAACCCAGGCAGATGGAAAACTCAAAAGGAAGTTTATTTTTTCTCTTCCAATCAAAATTGTTCAACTGGTGAAAAATCAATAATATAATGTGCTTTTAATCAAAATTACTTTACACTCCGACAAACATTCACTAAACCACAGGTTTGAGATACCAAGGGGACTCCATTTAGTATACAGCTGGCTCAGGGGATTCCCAGACTCCAGAATGATGATTCATGTATATAAGATGAGGCCTCTCAACCTCGAGGTGTTTCCTTAGGTGGCATCCCTACCTAAGTGGAGAGTCCCCAGCTGGAGATCTGCTGCTCCAAGGAGGACCAACTGAAAATGGGATCTCTGGCAGCGCTCCACTTATATCCTAGTTGAATCTGATCTGTGGTCATATATGGTCAGTAGTCTAGAAACTTCTCTCAACCAAGGCATTTCATTGGCTAAGATCATAGTGGTCCAGAAGTTTCCGATGTTTTTGAAGGTGGGTGGGAAGATATATATGTCACAGTTGTTAACTGACTGGATGGACCAACAGGGAAAGAACATGAACAACAGATCATTCGAAAACCTTTTTTAAAAGCACCAATAGCACCCAAAGAGAAAGAGCCCTTCACCTTTAACATCATACTAGTCCCAGTGAAGGATTCAGGATTTTTACAACTTTCATAAGTACACATAGGAAGAATGAGCAGAAGATGAAAGGGCTGATACTGAAAAATTCATGTGTTTCACTTTTAATAATTGGACTAAGAAATTTGGTTGGTTGGTTGGTTGGTTGGTTGGTTGGTTGGTTGGTTGGTTGGTTGGTTTGTTTGGTTATTTCTTTTTGTTTAGTTTGGGTGTTTTTTTTTTTTTTCTTATCTTGATGAGACCATTAAGACATTAATTAGACAAAATATTGTAAGTCTTCGTTCTTCATATAAGATGCTCCCATTTTTCAGAGCTCTTTAATTTTTTTCCCCAAACTTTTAAATATAAAACATTATAAAACAGTCACAACTGATAAGGTTTCATCATAAGCACAGTAATATCTTGAGCTGAACTTTATGGAACTGTATTTTGGTGTTGGGTATCCACCTTGAACAACCTTGAACTTATTTTTAGAAATCTTGACCTTCCCTAAGTCTGAAAAAAAAACCAAAAAAAACCCAAAAAAAACCGTCGAGGACAGAGACCTCTTAATCTGTGGTCTAAAATCTGTGACACTGATCTTTGGTGATCATTTCTGAAAACATGACAACTATTTTTCTAGCTTTTTTTTTTTTTTCTTTTCTTGGTAAATGTTACTTCTACCACTTTACCAGAGCCTGAAATAACATAAGGCAAACATCAGTTTTTCACCATCTTTTGATGATGAGAGCATCGTAAGGGGCTCCAAACTTTCTAAGAAATGTAAGGAAAAAAAAAAAAATATTTTTCATCCCAACCATGAAAGAGAGGTTGACTAAGATAGTAAGCTAAATTGGCAGTACTGGAACATCATTGTGCTGCTCTTGCTGCTTCTGGCCCTCTCCCTTGCCTGACACAGTGACAGCTGCATAGACCCAGTTCTTGCCTCATTAGCAGCAGCCTCTGAAACCCTGGGTTTTCAGGACTCTGGCGTAAATAAACTAGACAGCCAGCTCGTGGCTGTTTTCCTGCCCTTGATTGTATGCTGTTCTCCACATCTGCTTAGTTTTCTTGTGCCAACAGAGAGCTCTGGCTATTTCTCATATGCTTTCCCACCCTCACATCTTTGGCACTTTCTGACTTTTCTGTAATGGTTGTCACTTGAAGCACCTTAAAATGCTTATCAAACTTCCTGAATTCCACCAATATTCGTCAAGTCTCCAGGTGATCACAGCTCTTTCCCAGTCTCAACTTCGACTCTGTCTCTCTGCCTGTGCACTGCTTATATTTGTCTCCATCTCTGTGAAATATTCTCCTTCTATCCTTTCTTTAATAATTCTATAGCCTGATAAATAACTTTATCAATACTCTCAGGATGAAACTATACCAAGTTATGCAATCAACACGAGTCCAAACAAACAAATAGAACTACAGGTGGGTGGTCCCTTTGTATGTGATAAGACAACAGTTGTGTTCTATTATTCTTTTCTCCTCTGTACACAACTCTTTATAACCTTGTCTTCTGAACTGGCAAGTCACAATTCTAAGCGAAGAATTAAACAAGTGATTGCAGAATGCAGATGAAAAGGTTTTATAATTTAAAATTAAGAAACCTAACTTACTACCTCTTGAATGCCTCCTTCCATTAAAATTTCCTTGGCTACATGGAAAATACATGGCTTAAGAGTGTTCCCCTGAACTCCTGAATGTGGTTGTCCATTTTGGCCACATGTTAGGATGAGATTTACGCATAGACCATTTCTCTCCCAGTTTCTCTCTACCCCAATTTCTGTCTCCAAGAAAAAAATAAGAATGAGGGAAGAAAAGTGGTGGGATACAGTCTGTTTCAGGAAAAGTCTAGCCTGAGTGAATAGAATACCATAAAAAACCCCCACATCCTGAAATGTGGCCTCTCTCAATCTCTTGGGCCACAATCTGAGGCATGTGGGACTGTGTTAATAGAGCGCACCCATCTGTTTCTCCTAATGTCACTCTCCATGACTGGAAGAAAAGAGGAGAAAATAACTCGGGATGTAATCGGACTCACCTGTGACATGCTGTGGGATGAGACAGCAAGCACAGAGGAGCAAGGTGAAGCAGGCTCTAAACTGTTGTGCTTGAGAGGGGGGTCCAAAGTAGTGATGCTCATGCAATCACATCAAACTGGGGAACATGCCAGACCAACCAGAGCAGTGACAAATATTCCTTAGCTGCTTCCCAAGATGAGAACCGGAGGGCCAACCATGTCTAGGGTACACACAGCTGTGGTAGATCTTTCTGCACCCCTCATCACAGAATCACAGAATCACAGAATGTTAGGGATTGGAAGGGACCTCTAAAGATCATCCAGTCCAATCCCCCTACTGGAGCAGGAACACTTAGATGAGGCTACACAGGAATGCGTCCAGACGGGTTTCGAATGTCTCCAGAGAAGGAGACTCCACAACTCCCCTGGGCAGCCTGTTCCAGTGTTCTGTTACCCTCAATGAGAAACCCATATGCTTGAGTATTTCCCTGAAGTGTCTGTACACAAATGAGTGTAGCATGGGGAATAAACAGGAAGAATTAGAAATCTATGTGCGTTCACAGGGCCATGATCTCATAGCTATTACGGAGACATGGTGGGACAGCTCACATGACTGGAATGTTGTCATGGAGGGCTATGTACTTTTCAGGAAAGACAGACCAGCAAGGTCAGGTGGAGAAGTTGCACTTTACGTGAGAGAGCAACTTGAATGTCTTAAACTCTGCCTAAGGGGGGGACGACGAGCTAGTTGAATTCTTCTGGGTAAGAATTAAGGGACAAACTAACACAGGGAACAGTGTTGTGGATATTTGCTACAGATCTCCTGATCAGGAAGAAGAGGCTGATGAGGCTTTCTACAGACAGCTGGAAGCAGCCTCACAATCACATGCCCTGGCTCTCATAGGAGACTTCAATAACCCTGACATCTGCTGGGTGGGCAACATAGCTGAGCATACAGTCCAGGAAGTTCCTACAGATCATTGGTGACAACTTTTTGACATAGATGGTGGAGGAAACAATGAGGAGAGGCATGCTCCTGGGACTTGTCCTAAAAAAAGAAGATCTGTTTGTAGATGGGAAGGTTGGAGGCAGCCTCAGCTGCAGTGACCATGAGATGATGGAGGTCAGGATCCTGTGTGGAGGAAACAGGAAAATGAGTAGGACTAAAACTGGGGACTTCCGCAGGGCGAAGTCTGGCCTCTTCAATGTCCTGCTTGGAAGAATCCCACAGGATAGGGCTCTAGAAGGCAGGGAGGTCCAAGAGAGCTGGCTAATATTCAAACACCACTTCCTCCAAGCTCAAGACCAATGCATTCCTATGAGCAATAAATCAAGTAAAGGGAGTAGGAGGCAAGCATGGAAGAGTAAGGAGATCCTGTCCCGATATCCTTCATTGATAAGGTCTCCTGCCTAGTGGATGATGGGAAAGCATGATGGGATGTGGTCTGCATTTCAGTATGGTTTTTGATACTGTCCCTCACAGTAGCCTTCTGGACAAGTTGTCCAGCTGGCCAGTCAGTAGTGATGTTCCTCGTGGCTCAATTCTAGGGCCAGTTTGGCTCAATATTTTTAACAAGGATCTGGACGCAGGAGTTGAATGCACCATTAGCAAGTTGTCTGATGATACCAAACTGGGAGGTGCTGTTGACTCTCTCGAGGGACAAGAGACCTCGCAGAGGAATCAGGTATGCTCCAGAGTTGATATTAGGAAACCTTTCTTTACTCAGAGAATGGTCAAATGCTGGAACAGGCTTCCTAGGCAGCTGGTCGATACCTCATGCCTCTCAACGTTTAAGAGGCATTGGACAATGATCAAAATAATACTCTTCAATTCTTGTTCAATAGCTGCTGGAAAGCAACGTGGGACAAAAGGTTTGGGGTCCTGGTGGATACCAATTTGAGCAGGAGGCAGCAAGGTGCCCATGCACCAAGGTGGTGGTGAGTGGTACCCAGGGATGCATGGGGCAAAGCGTTGGTAGCAGCTAGAGGGAGGTGACCCTTCTCTCTGCTCAGCGCTGCAGAGGCCAGGCCTGCAGTGCTGTGCCCAGGTCTGGGCTGCCCAGGATGAGAGAGACGTGGGCAAAGTGGGGAGAGCCTCCAGTGTCCCTCCCCCACCAGGGCGGTTAGAATGCGATGCTGTGTTGACCCGGCACTGACCCAGAAATAGTTCTGTGCCAACATGGAGCAGCAGGGGCGAGAGCAAGCCACTGCTCCGGCAGCGCGTGCGGGTGACCCAGGGCCGTGAGACGAGGAAGAGGGACCTCCTCCTCTTCAGCGACACCTTGGTCATCGCCAAGCTCCAGTAAGACTGGCAGAGCCCAGCTGCCTTTCCTCCCAAGCACTGGCCCTGGCACCGGGGAAGGGACATCCCGAGATCAGCCCCAGGCTCCCAGAACCCTGGTGCTGGATGCACCCACGGCTGTGACCGTGGTAGGGGGACACCAGAGGGGAGCCATGGGGCTTGGCCACATCTGGGTCACTACCTGCCGGTCCTCTCTGCAGATGTGGCAGTGCCCCACGCCCGCAGCTCTGCCTGTCCCTGGGCCAGCTGCGGGTGCTGAGCAGCGGGACGGGGCAGCTGGCGATGGCGCAGAGGAGGAGGACGGCAAGCACACCACCTCGCTTGTCCTCATCTGGTCCTGCGGCTTTTGTGTCATCACTTTCCGGTGAGTCTCGATGCCACGTCCCATGACAGGGCTGGGCAGCACCCCTGTTCTGCCCCACAGGGCTTCGTCCTGACTGTGGCCATCCCCACGGGGCAGGGCTGTGCTGGCACCCACCTCTGCCCACAGGCTGGGGAGCAGGGGCACTCAGGCTGTTTCTCCTCTCTTTCTGCAGCTGCCGGGCAGTGAAGGAGCTGTGGGTCAGCGCGCTCCTTGGGTAAGCCCAGCTGTGCCCAGCCAACACCTGCCCAGCCCCGTCTTCAGCACCGCCGCTGCTCTCCGCTCCACTGCTCTGGGGCAGCTTGGAAGTGCTCCAAGTGCTGGTAGGGGAGGCAAAAGGTGGGCTGGGTGTCACAGAGCTCTTCTCTTTCCTCTTCCCCATGCATAGACCACCAGAAGGAGTGGAGGGAGCCCGGGTTACCAAAATGCCCTCCTTCAGCAGCTGCTGAAGGAGCTGAGGGGCTGTAATGCTGTGAGTGTCCCTCCTGGCTCTGCTCTGTCCCCAGAGGCTGCTCCAGCCCAGCTCCAGGTGCATTGCTTCTCACCCTCTGCTCTTTTCCCCTTGCCCAGGCCATGGCACTGCACGCCAGCAGCCTGGAGAGGCTGGTGGAGAGCCAGGCAAAGGTGAGGATCGCTGGGGGTGCAGTCTCGGTGGTGGTGAGAACAGCGGTTTGGTGAACACAGAACATTTCTTGCAGGCTGGTGCAGAGCAGCGGCCACCACCTGTTGTCCCATCCCGCAGCGAAGGTGGAGTTGGCCACTCGGCTGGTGAGTTTGGGGAAGATGGGGACAGAATGGCCCTTCTGTCCTCCTCTTGCAAACGGGCACCGGTGCTGCACTGGGGCTGTGGCTGCCCTTCCCGCAGGGCCCGTCTGTCCCCATTGGTCAGTGGCAGGAGAGACCTGATTCCCCACGGTCTCTTTCTCCCAAATGATGCTTTTCCCCTGTGTGCAGTGGTGGGAGGACAGCACTGAGAGGGTCAAGGAGAGCTCACCTGGCACATCTCCTCAATAGCTCTTTACTCTCTTCTCCTCAGCATCAGGTGGGACGCCCGGGTGGAGGAGGTGGCTGCCCTGGCCCTTTGGGCAGCGAGGGACCCCGTCTGCTACAGAGGCTGCCAAGCCATCAGGCTCTGGCGACAGGGGGCTTCTGTTTGGCCAGCCCCTGGCAGCTCTCTACAGCCAGGACGGCACGCTGCCCCAGCCCATCCAGGTAAGCGAGCCTGGCCAGAGGCTCCCCATCCCGCTGGCTCCTCTGGAAGTGCACTGTCCTGATCAGAGAGAACCCAGATAGGTCTTGAGGACAAAGCTGGCTCCAGCCCAGCAAGGTCCTCCTCTGTCCTCGCAGGACCTGCTGGCTCTCCTGCAGGAACCCGGCCCATCTATGGAGGGGATCTTCCGGCTGGCGGCAGGCAAGCACGCCTCCCGGGAGCTGCGGGAGGCCCTGGACAGCGTAGGCTGGGTCCAGCTCGAAAGCCAGCCGGTGCACCTCCTGGCCACCATCCTGAACATGAACCCTGCTGACATGGAGCCCGGCAGCTCCCGGCTCTGCCAGTGCTGACGGGCACCTGCCACAGCAGGAGCCCAGACCCAGGAGCTGCTGCTCAACCTGAGTGCTGGGCACAGCCTGACCCGCAGCCCTTGCCATTGCAGAAGTTCCTCCACAAGATCCCCTCCAAGCTCCTCCAGAACGAGTTATATGAGGACTGTATGAGTGCCCTGCAGAAGACCAGCAGGCAGGAGGGGCTGGCGAGGCTGAAGGAGTAAGTGTGGCCAGCAGCCTGTCTGCTGCACAGGCACTGCCAGAGTCCCAAACTTGCCTGCAAAGCCACAGGCTGCCTGAAAGAGACGTGTTTCTGCCAGACACCTCTTGAGGCTGTGCGGCCAGGTTTTGGGGGAAAGTGGCACAGAGGAGCATTTCTTTCCTCGGGGCAATGCCCGCAGACATTGAGGGTTGCTCCACAAAGGGACTGTGGTAAGAAGAGCAGGCAGGGAGAGAGGTAGTCATATCTCAGCCAATGCAGTCCCTCTGCTGTGGACCAGGCATGGCCAAGGAGCCTTCCCTTGGGTGGGCTTGGCTGGGATCATCCTGGGAGACCTATGGTGACAACGTCTCTTTTATTAATGTCGTGTTCCTGTTCCTGCAGGGTGGCCAGCAAGCTCCCCACAGCCAACCTCCTCCTCCTCAAGCAGCTGCTCACCCTGCTGTGCACTATCAGCAGCAACACCTGCACCAGCAGGATGACCGCTGCCAACCTGGCCATCTGCGTGGGGCCGAACCTCCTCAGCCCACCCGAGGAGGATTCGCTGCCCCTGGACGTCCTGGTGCAGGTGACAGGGAAGGTACGCTGTGTTTGAAGGCCGGTTGCAGCCTGCCGGGCCCCCAGAGCTGCAGCTTTGCAGTGCAGTGAGGGTCAGGAGTGGGAAGGGCTGTTTGACCCATTTTCAGCCACCGGGCTGGAAACCAATGGTTTGCTGCTGCGTGCAGGTGACGCAGCTGGTGCAGTTCCTCATTGAACACCAGGAGGAACTGTTTGAGGAGGAGGAGGAGGATGGGCTTGCCGGTGCTTCGGCCGAGGAGTTGCAGCAGCAGAGGCATGAGCAGAAACCCCAGAGGTATGTCAGGGCCACAAACAGTGTGACAAAAAAGCCTCCCCCCTCCAAAGGTGGGACTGCTGCCACAGGGACAAGCAAGGTCATCCACCAGCCTGCATCTCTGCAGAAGTGTAGAGTAAGGCTGATGCAGGTTGGCCATTGCACTTTGTGTGGTGATCCTACCAGAACTGGCACCGCTGAGCTGAGCAAACCCTTCCAAGGGATGTGCCTTTCAGAGCTGAGGTGGATATTGGGCAGGTAGTTCCCTGCCACCTCCTCACTTACACATTTCCATTGCAGGAGCCTCCAGTCACTCTGGAAAGCGAAGACCCGACGAGCTCCTCTGGGAGAGCAGGTAACGTGAGCTAGCTTTGATGAAGAGCAGAATGGATTCATGTTGTTAACGGCTTTACCCATCTAACAAATACTATTGGATGGAAAGGTTGCCAGGCTCTTCACAAGAAGACCGAAAGCGAAAAGCAGCATGTGAAGAGTCAAGTGATGAGCAACCAACACAGACGAGAAGAAAGCTGGCAATAGAGCACTGAGGGTGGACATCTAAGGAAATCCAAGCAGGCAAGAAGAACAAGGAGCCCAGGTGTGTAGCAGACTCTGCTGACCATCTTTCAAACTTCTGCCAAAGACAAAGCAGTGAGTTATTACAAGTAGCTGTAGACAGCGAGATACTTCTTAAAAAACTCAGATTTCCCCTGAGATAATTGAGAGAAGTGAAAACCAGACAACAAAAAAGCAGTGTGTTTTCCTTCAGACCTGGGTTTCTAGCAGGGAACAGTGAGGGATGCTGCTGCTTGGGTTTTGGAAAGGACATCACAGCTTCCCAGGGGCTCCTTGCGGAGCCCCACTGCCTGGCCAAGGGGCGCTGCACATCTCTGACAACTTGCTGTGTCTTGATGGTATTGTATGTGCTGAAAAGGGGCCAAAGCAACACCCCGTTTTCATTGGACTTCCCAAAACATGGGGGATAAAGTCACGACTGTTCCTGCCTCCGTGGTTTGATCAGCACTTTTTCTCACTGTCCTTGTAGGTGGAGATTTATTTTGGCTGCTTGAATTTTCTGGATGAGCTCTGGCTGCTTGGATTTTCTGGATGAGCTCGTGGCTTCGAGGGCCACGATCCAGCGCCAGCACCACCTCGGCGGAGGCGAGGACAGAGACACCGTGCCCTCCTGCTCTGACTGGCCCATTCCACCCGTGCACCGCTAACCAGAGCAGCCCCGCATGGCCCCCAGACCCATCCCAACCCTGGCAGGAGGCCCTGCTGGCTCACCCATCAGCTCCGTGAGCAAATGCCCACCAGCTGTCGCCTGTCCCCAAAGGCGGAGCTGGCATGTGAATGTCAGGTTACACAGAGCATGTTAGCATGGCGGTGCATGTCATCTGCGAGGGACACAAGGGATGTGCTGGACGGTGTGCTCCACCCCATAAAACCTCCGGGTTTTATCTCCAACTCCTGATTCTTGGCAGACCGATGCTGAACCAACTTGCTCCATCCAAGAAGGGAGCACCCACTGCTGCTCTGTGGCCAGTGCAAGTTCTTGTCTGCAGCACACAGCAGAATGCTCGCTCTCATCATTGTTGCTCATGCAAGACTGGCTTGCAGTTTCCATCAGGTGAATAACTCCAGATCAGCTACATAAAACATCCCTTTCTTGCATCTTTGGCAGATCAACCCTGTCTGGACTGAAGCAAACACCCTCCTTTCTGTCAGTCATCACCAGGGCTTTGAAATCAGTTTTTCCAAAACCTGCAAATACTTAAATAGCCTCTGTTGTTTTGATCCTTGAGCCATGTGTGATGTCTAATGGGGTCGAGCTCCCTTCAGAAGGAGAAATACAGGTGCCAGCCACAACAGGGGCAAGAATGGCAGGGCTGATCTGCAGGTCTTGCAATGATGTTGCAGGAATCAGCAAAGCATGGAAATTCAGGTGCAGCTCACCCAGCTGGCATTTGAAGTCTTTTAGATGCAGTGTCACCTGGGCAAAGCCTCACTTGATACCCTCAGCAATCACTGCCCTAAGTAATTACACTCTTAACTGCTCTGAGTTCTGCAGTGTGGAAAAACCAAGGGGATTTGGGGAAAAAAAAAAAAAAAAAAAAAGATGAAAAAATAAACCCCAAATACCTTTTGAAAACAAACAAGAAATCACTATGCATTCAAAAGGGAGAAAGCCATATCTCTAGACCTTTGTGTGGTCTTTCTTACCATTTACCTGCCTCCATGGTTAACTGAGAACTGCAGATGAGCATTTTGTCCAGAGTTGCTAATGGGAGTCAATGTTGCAATTGTATGCACAGCTGTCTATTTGCTAGGGCTTTATACAGACTTAGAGCCTCTGCTGAAACACTGGAATACAAAGTTGCACATACCACAGATGTCCCAATGTATGTTGGGGCACTTTAGAACTAAAGGATGATTTAAATGCCACTAGGACATGAATGCAGGCACCCCAGCCATCTGCAAACAAAGCCATCTCAAATCTGAGTACCAAGAAAATGATTTGTTTGTAATCAGACTGAATGACTCCTCCCCTTGCCTTTGCAGGGATACATTGTATGGACAGGTTGCACTTTTGAGTGTTTATTCATATGCATGTCCTTCTAGAATTTCTTACTAATTGTTTACAGTAAAAAAGCATCAAATACATACCTGTCCAGTCTCATTACTTGAATAAGTCTTTACTTTCTCTTTTTATTTCTCTTTATTTCAGCCCCAATATCCCCAATATTTGCTCTGAACTGTACTAGCTACAAAAACCTGTGTGGAGAATGCTCCCACTGGGGTTCAGCTGTGGGGATACAGCATACAAACCTTCTTGGCAGAAGGGGAACTAAAACTCATGTGTGATTTAGCTCACTCTAATTTTGGTGTCTCTCTTTGGTCTCGGTGTACACACAACCATTACAGTGAGTGGATATCAAGGGCATGATGCAGTAGCCTACTCCTGGGCATAATTTGGGAATGATCTGAGATTCTACAGGTATGTCCTCTGGCTTCTGGCTGTTCCCTGAGAATGGCAAGACTGTCCATAGTTTGTGTGTCCCTTTAGGAGGCCAGCATGGATGAGTAAGGAGCTCCTGTCAAAACTCAGGTAGAAGGAAGATGTTTCTGTAATGCGGAAAAAGGGACAAACCACCTGGAAGGAAAGTCAGGTGCCTCTTAGAGTATGCAGGGTTGCGGTGAGGTAGGCCAAGCTCCACTTGGAATTAAATCTGTCCAGGGATGTTAAAGACAACAAGAAGGGCTTCTTCAAGCATATCAGCAGCAAAAGGAAGGTTAGGGAAAAGATAGGTCCACTGCTGAATGAGGTGGGTGCCCTGGTGACAGAAGATGCAGAGAAGGCAGAGTTACTGAATGTCTTCTTTGCTTCTGTCTTTACTGCTAAAACTGGTATCCCAGACCCTGGAGATAGAAGAGAAAGTATGGCAAAAGGAAGACTTTTCCTTGGTTGGCGAAGATCAGGTTATAGATAGCTTACACAAAGTGAACATCCACTAATCCATGGGCCCTGATTGGATGCATCCATGAGCGCTAAGAGAGTTGGCGGATGTTATTTCAAAGCCACTCTCCATCATCTTTGAAAGGTCTTGGAGAACAAGAGGGGTGCCTGAGGACTGGAGGAATGCCAGCGTTACTCCAGTGTTCAAAAAGGACAAGAAGCACAACACAGGAAATGACAGGCCAGTCAGCTTCACCTCCATTCCTGCAAACATGATGGAACAGCTCATTCTGGATGTCATCTCCAGGCATGTGGAGGAAAAGGAGGTTATCAGGAGTAATCAGCACGGGTTCAGCAAAGGGACCAACCTGATAGCCTTCTATGATGGTATGACTGGCTGGGTAGATTAGGGAAGAGCAGTAGATATTGTCTACCTTGACTTCAGCAGGGCTTTTGACACCTCTCACAAGCTCCTCGTAGGCAAACTCAAGAAATGCAGGCTGGGTGAATGCACAGTGAGATTGATCATTAGTTGTCTGGATAGCAGATCTCAGAGGGTTGTGATCAACGTGGCAAAGTCTGGTTGGAGGCCTGTAGTTAGTGGGGTTCTCCAGGGGTCAGTGTTAGGCCCAGTCCTGTTCATCAATAACCTGGATGAAAAGACTGAGTGCACCCTCAGCAAGTTTGCTGATGATACCAAATTGGGAGGAAGGGCTGACACACCAGAAGGCTGTGCTACCATTCAGTTAGACCTGGACAGGCTGGAGGACCGGGCAGCAAAGAACCTGATGAAGTTTAACAAAGGCAAGTGTAGGCTCCTGCACCTGGGGCCGAATAACCCCAGGCACCAGTACAGATTAGTGGTGGACCTGCTGGAAAGCAGCCTTGCAGAGAAGGACTTCGGAGTTCTGGTTGACAACAGGTTGACCATGAGTTGACAATGTGCCCTTGTGGACAAAGAGGCCAGTGGTATCCTGGCATGCATTAAGAAGACTGTGACTAGCAGGTTGAGGGGGGCTATCCTCCCCTTCTATTCTGCTCTGCTGAGGCCATCTCTGGAGTAGTGCGTCCAGTTCTGGGCTCCTCAGTTTAAGAAGGACAAGGAATCACTAAAGGGAATCCAGCAGCCGACTACGAAGATGTTTAGGGACCAGGATCATCTTTCTTATGAGGAAAGACTGAGGAAGCTAGGTCTCTCGAGCCTGGAGAAGAGAAAACTGAGAGGTGATCTTATAAATGTTTATAAATATTTAAAGAGTGGATGTCAAGAGGACCAGACTCCTTCCAGTGGTGCCCAACAAGGGGATGAGAGGCAACGGGCACAGACTGAAGCACAGAAGGTTCCATCATCATAATAAACTACCTTACTTTGTGCCAGAGCCCTGGAACAGGCTACCTACAGAGGTTGTGGAGTCTCCTTCTCCAGAGACATTCAAGACCCACCTGGACACATTCCTGTGCAATCTACTCTAGGTGGACCTACTTTACCAGGTGGGTTGGACTAGATGATCTCCAGAGGTCCCTTCCAACCCTAACCATTTTGTGATTCTGTGAAAACCACTTTTCAGTGGTTCTGCCTTGAATGTTCCTAAAATCTAAGTGCAACATTTTTATTAGCTAATTATTCCAAAGACAAATATGAACACAATTAGGATTTAAACTTGACACTTTCAGATTCTTCTATATCTTTAGTTTTATTACTGTATTCTAGTGCTATTGGAATCACATATACTCTTAGTTTAAAAAAAAAAAAAAACCAACCAACCAACCAACCAAACAAAAAAGGCAAATCAAAGCAACAAAAAACGAAACAAAATCCCCAACCAAACAAAAAAAACAACCAGTCAAACAAAAAAAACAGGAAGAAAACATTTACTTCTATACTGACTCCTTAAAAATCTACGTATCTTTCCAGTGGTGGACAAAGTAGGAAGTATCTGCTTTAATAATAATGATATAAATCAACAGTTGCAATCAGAATATTTAGAAAGACCTGCAGTACCACTAAAATTGTTCAAATTGCTTGATAGTATTTCAATTTCCATAAGCTTTTAGCCTGTCATTGTCTTTGCTTTTACTAGTTTAGATACATTCATTTTTGGATCGTGTAAATTGCATATTTAATTTAATGCATTGTCTATTTGCTCTTACAGCAGAATAAAATTAAAGTAGGAAACATAGATGTGGAGTAACGATAATATAAAGATGCTCCTAAATGCCAAAAATACACATTTTCACTAGCCAAGTAAACTTAATGACACTCACAAAATAGTATTGGTGAAAGCTATTAGCAAGATGTTCTCTCTAAAACTTAAATTGTTGTTCAAAAAGAAATTATATTATTGAATTTAACTGGCTGAGTGCACACCTATTACTTTTGCAAGTACTTTAGATAAGGCAAATACAAGAACAAAACATAATAGTGCCAATTATTGCCACATGCTAATGCACTTGTTTCCTTGATATTTAAATTTAATGTTCTTGGGATAAAAACTGGTAAATACTAGAACACCAACATAGTGTTTAAACATTAATTTAACTAAACACAAAGGGAATCAGTAGGCAAGGAGCAGTAAGTCCAAAATTTAAAGTGTCACATTTTTATCTCCAGGAAGCGTCACAGTGTTTTGTAATAACTTATCTGATGGTCTCTTGTTCATGTCAAATATTAATAGCTCTGTACACAGACACCAGTAGCCATGTTCGGTGTATCAGATACCACTACTTGTCTGGTCTGAACTCTTGCTCCTAATTACTGAATTGCCACCTATAATGAAACATTGAAGTTATACAGTAAGGAGGAAAGTTTTTATGCAAGAAGCCTCTTCCTTCTTTCAAACTCTCAATAGGCTATTGACAGCACAGAGTAAGAACTATTTGGATTTAAAACTTGTTTTTAAATTCGGGCTTTCCAAATTTTCTCTTTAGCAGCATTACAGAGCTAGTCACATATCTGATAACTATAAGATTTTAGATTGCTATTTAACTTCCCAACTATAACATTGCTATTCAACTCTTTTTGAGTTAAAGACCACATAAAGTAGACAACTTTTTGTGCCTAATCCTTTATGTTCAAGAGTGCAATCACTTTCTTTGTCTATTGTTGTGCCTGTTTGTGCCAACAAATAAAAAACTGCCTACCTTTCTGAATTCAGTGACAGCAAAGCTGTTAAAAGTGTGGTGCCAATGCCGTGGAGTAGGAAAGACAAAGCCAGCTGAAGTCTTGGTGCTTCCTCTGGTTTGGTTGTGCCTGAATGCACAAGCTTGGCAAGTACTGAAGGTTCCTTTTGCATAAATCTTGGGGGTAGGTGACCTGGCAACACCTTTTCAAACCCAGTTTAAATTTTGCTAATGAATGTACAAAAACATTAAAATAACCAACCCAGAGAGCCTGAATTTATATTTTCAAATACAGCTCAGAATTACTCAGTTTTTGGAGTGCACTTCTTAGGAAATGTTAAAAGACTTTAGAATTTAGGGGATGAGTTGAATGACAGCTTTGTGCTTTTGGAAAAAACATGATTCAGAGTCAGTTTTGGCATAAGCAGTGCAATAAAGGTCTTGTGTTGTATTAAATCAATAAATCTGTGGACAAAACAAAACCCTGGAAGCATGCTTTCACATAGTAGCTCAATACCCACTTATTAAGAGAGAGTGAAACATACTGTCTAACTGCTGTGGCATATTTTTGCTTAGTAATTCAGCTACACATCATGCTATTTTTATTTTCCTGTTTAGGGGGTAGACCTAACAGCGTACTGTCTCTGTAGTTTGAAAGCCATTTATGACTGAATGCCACAGTGCACTATGCACTCATTTTCAAATTCAAATTTATTTGAGTTAATTCACTTAACTACAGAGAATCATCTTCCTCTGGAGATTAGTGGAAGAGGTCACTTCTTTCACAACAGAGATTTTAATCATTGTGGTCAAGATTGTCTCCAGTGCTTGCTGCTGAGAAAATGTTATTTTCCTATCTTCTAGTTTTTGTTACTTTATGTGGAATATATTACCACCATATTTTTATTGAAAAGTATTTGTGGCTTGCTTACATCTTGGTTTGGGCAGGTGGGAGGGTGTGGTTCTTCACACAATGTTATGCACAAGAAGTTACTTCAATACACTGCAGCAAAGAAGTTATACTACGATACTCAACAAGAAAAAAACCTATATTTCTAAATGTAGTGAAATTGGAGTAATTTTCTTGTCATTTTCAAATTGCAGAAAAATCAGTCTAAAGCTTTTCTACCAGCTGAGACAGGAAAAAACATAAATTTTGAATGAACTACTGATGCAATATGAAGAAAAAAATCAGTGATATTGGAAGACATATTTCTTACTACAGATATTAAAAGTCTTAATACAAAGTTGAAAACTGATAATGGTCTTCAGTTTATTTATTTATTTCTTATTTTCCCACGAGAAAATAAGTTAACATTAGATGTACTTACAATGTTAGATCAATATTGCATATGAACATGATATTAAATATTTAATCATGTATGATGTCAAAAACACAAAAAACTTTTCACTGTATATGTTCAACACAGACACATTCACAGCAGAACAAGTATGAGATAGTCTACTAAGGTAAGACAAGTGAGACACAGTTTTATGACAAAATTAAAGTGGGTCTATTTGAAGCAGTATGCTAGAGTGCTGTAATAGCATGAGCTGGCATTTCTAAATGACAGACCCTATGGGGTTTCTAGTAGTACTGTAGTAATTTTAGTTGGATCTGAAAGAAGCACAATAATTACCATGGGTATTATTCTATACTATATGTCTTCTGGCCCCAGAGCAAGTTGGTTTGATGGAAGTCCAGGGATCTGCACTATACAGCAATATCTGATGTGGGCAGGCCCCAGAAGGGTCTGGCTTATTTTTTCTGGCGAAACAGAGATCAAAAGGGATATGATTGCTTGCTATTAATATATGAAGGAGACAAATGCCAAACAAGGGGGAAAAAAAATACAAACTGTTTAAGCTAAAGGACAATGCTGGCACAAGAACAAACTTGTTAAATATCCTTTAATTTAGGCTCTAAATCACAATAGGGTTTCCAGCCAGAAGTAAGGTCCAGAATAGCTTTCTGACAGCTATAAGTAGGCATAGAGAATGTTAACTAATGTTAAGATGGAGTGCAATCTGCTTATGGAAGAGATTTTTTATGCAATTATCTGAAACAGCAGGAAGGGAATGAGCTCTATAGGACTTCTCCAGTTCTCATATCACCTCAATCCCCTCCCAAATGACAGTTTAGGACATCAAACCTCATGCCATATACCTAACTTTCAGCATGTAACAGAATCTGGTCCATGTAACTTATTGGGCTGTCACTGGAGAGAAATAGTGATGTGCAGAAAGCTGTCCTGGTCACTAAAAATGTGAATTGTCTTGAATAAGTATTATCTCTCTTTGCTTTTCCTCTATAAAACATAACAAAATTGTATGTTTAAATTAAGTACCTAAATTCACAGAATCACAGAACCACAGAATGTTAGGGATTGGAAGGGACCTTGAAAGATCATCTAGTCCAATCCCCCTGCCAGAGCAGGAACACCTAGATGAGACTACACAGGAAGGTGTCCAGGCGGGTTTTGAATGTCTCCAGAGTAGGAGACTCTACAACTTCCCTGGGCAGCCTGTTCCAGTGCTCTGTCACCCTTACTGATAAGAAATTTCTTCTCAAATTTAAGTGGAAGCTTTTGTGTTCCAGTTTGAACCCATTACCCCTTGTCCTATCATTGGCTGTCACCAAGAAGAGCCTGGCTCCATCCTCGTGACACTCACCCTTTATCTATTTATAAACATTAATGAGGTCACCCCTCAGTCTCCTCTTCTCCAAACTAAAGAGACCCAGCTCCCTCAACCTTTCCTCATAAGGGAGATGCTCCACTCCATCATCTTTGTTGCCCTACACTGGACTCTCTCCAACAGTTCTCTGTCCTTCTTGAACTGAGGGGCCCAGAACTGGACACAATATTCCAGATGTGGTTTCACCAGGGCAGAGTAGAGGGGAAGGAGAACCTCTCTCTATCTACTAACCACCCCCCTTCGAATACACCCCAGGATGCCATTAGCCTTCCTGGCCACAAGGGCACAGTGCTGGCTCATGGTCATCCTGCTGTCCACCAGGACCCCCAGCTCCCTTGCCCCTACACTGCTCTCTAATAGGTCATTCCCCAACTTTTACTGGAACCTGAGGTTGTTCCTACCCAGATGCAAGACTCTACACTTTCACTTGCTATGTTTCATTAAATATTTTCCTGCCCAACTCTCCAACCTGTCCAGGTCACACTGGATGGCAGCACTGCCTTCTGGCATGTCAGCCACTCCTCCCAGATTTGTGTCATCAGCAAACTTGCTGATAGTACACTCAATTCCCTTATCCAAATCGTTAATGAATATATTGAATAATATTGGCCCCGGTACTGACCCTTGAGGCACTCCACTAGATACAGGCCTCCAACTAGACTCTGCCCCATTGACCACGACTCTCTGGCTTCTTCCCTTCAGCCAGTTCGCAGTCCACCTCACTACTCAGTCATCCAGACCACACTCCCTCAGTTTATCTATAAGGATGCTGTGGGAGACTGTGTCAAATGCCTTACTCAAGTCAAGGTAGATCACGTCCACCACACTGCCATCATCCATCCATCTTGTTATGTGCTCATAAAAGGTAATGAATTTGGTCGAGCACGACTTCCACTTGGTGAAGCCATATTGACTGCCCCTAATGACCCTCTTATCCCTGATATGCCTGGAGATGGCACCAAGGATAAGCTGTTCCATCACTTTCCCAGGGATGGAGGTGAGGTTACCCGGGTCCTCCTTCTTGCCCTTTTTGAAGACTGGAGTGACCTTTGCTTTCCTCCAGTCCTCAGGTACCTCTCCCATTTCCCAAGACTTGACAGATGATGGAGAGCAGTCCAGTAATGACCTCAGCCAGCTCCCTCAGCACCCACGGATGCATCCCATCTGGACCCATGGATTTATGGATGTCCAGGTTGCCTAACTGCTCCCTAACCCAGTCCTCATCAACTGAGGCAAACTCCTCCATTGTCCTGCCTTCCTCTGGGGCCTCAGGGGTACAGGGCTCCTCAGGACAGCCTCCAGCAGAGTAGACAGAGATAAGGAAGGCATTCAGTAACTCTGCCTTCTCTGTATCTTCTGTTACCAGGGCACCCACCTCGTTCGTCAGTGGGCCTAAGTGAGATTAAGGTTGGTTGTTACCATCTCTTATCAGACTGACCACTATTATTACATTTCTCCTTGTTTTCTCCAGCTCTAAGTTATTTTATGATATATGTTTAGACCACACAGCCTTGTTAAAAATTTTTCATGGTTTCAAGTCTTACTGCAATAAAAAGACTCTTTAATAACTTAATAATGGTAACTCATATAGTGATTTTTTAATCATTAAGGAAAGTGCTGTTTAACAAGTAAATAATGGTGGGTGTTTTGGTTTTGGTTTTGCTTTTTAGTTCTGTATCTTTTTCCTCATGTGATACCCTGTGGAATTAGTTAAAACCAACATTTAAGATTATATCAATATCATCTTATTTCAATAATAAACACAGAAGACAACTTTCATAAAGCCTAAATAGTCCTTAGAGGACAGTACACAATACTGAAAGCACGACAAACATTTTAATACAGCTATATTACCATACCTGAAAAAAAAATCTTCAGTACCGAAGACTCTGAAGCAGCAACAAATAATTTTGCAAGACTATAGCTGACTCTGCTGAAACTCAAAGCAAGACTTTGCAACCTGGGTCAGATATATAGGAAACAATGATGCAAGATCTGTTGGATAAGCAAACATTTTCAACTGTGAACATTTAGTCTCCAGTTCAGTTTTAATTTTAATTTACTTTTAAGCCAGTATAACATTAAATTCAGTAAAAGATGAACACCAGTTCAAAGATTGGCACAGTGGCTACTTCAGCTGGAAAGTGATGAAAAGAAGACTACTAATCATAAACAAATAACAAATTATGAGTTAAGGTGTTTCTGGTTTTCTCCATATGCTTAATGATGAAAGAAGATACAATTTTCCGCAGCTTGTTTACTGTTGAAGCAACCATTTATCACAGTGAGTCAGCACTAAATAAGCATTTACCAGACTCGTGCGCACAGTTGTGTTACCTGGTGTCCCTCTGCAGTCTGTGTTCCTCTCTAGAAATATCACTTGCAAAGACTCCAGCTTGTCTGGACAGTGGCACCTGAGGAGAGTCACAAAATCCTCTTCACTAAAATTCTGAAGAACAGTAAAACCACTTATCAGGTTTGCTGCATTTCAGTTCTTTCTGTGAGGAATTTACTAGCACTGCAGGTTTTGGCTGTAGTGTTTGTCTTTGCTGTACAGTGCTCCTGCTGAAGCAAATCTTGAGTTTGTCCTACAATACCACCAGTAAGGCTTGTTTCCTAATTCAAAACATAGAGCTACATTTGCTTTTCAATTACCACATTATTCATCCCAGCTGATCAAGGACACTGTGGAAAGACCATTCTGGGAGTATAGTGACACTGCTAAAGTGTTTACAGCAGCTGAGGAGCTGGGGTATATGCAGGTCTGTATTTGCATAGGTTTGGATTGTGATGGAATATG
This sequence comes from Patagioenas fasciata, assembly GCF_037038585.1. NCBI lineage: Eukaryota > Metazoa > Chordata > Aves > Columbiformes > Columbidae > Patagioenas > Patagioenas fasciata. The sequence continues at coordinate 14,485,957 of NC_092520.1, read as the reverse complement.
ATCAGATGTTGGACTTTTTAAATGCTTTAAGAGGAATGCCAGTGCTAGGCTGCCAAGAATCAGGCCCATGTGAGTATGTCTCAAGTGGGAAAATATATCAGGACTTCACATCACACACTCTGAGTTTCTTACTAATCTCTTTAACCATAATAATACAGTATTATCTGGCCATGCTCCAGTAATGCTGGTAATAGCTATAGGTGAAGATTTCCCTAGCCTCCCCCAAGACAGAGACTAATTTCCTTATTGCTGCAGAATGAAAAGTTTGTAAAACCTGTGGGAGAAAAAGAAATCTTGTTTTATCTAAATGAATCTTCCATCTGAATGAACATACGGTACACTTTTAAAACAATAATTAGCCTACCATCAAGCAGGAAGAAAAGAACAGGCTGAGAGCATCAGTGCTTTAAGAAACAGAAACAAGGAACAACAGGAACTGACTTAGCAGGTCTCCAAAATATGAAACGTAATTAGCCGGTGAGAATTTGAGCTTAATGTATTATTAAACCTTGAAGTTGAAAATTAATTATTGCTATCAAGATTAATTTGAATCTAGGGGAAAAAGAAGGTGAGCTATAATCTAATGAATTCAAATAAATGTGCTCTTCTTCATATACTTTTGCAAATCCCCACAAAAGTTTTCTTGCCTTTGTTACCTGTACAGGCCAAATGCATTGGTAACTATCCAAACGTCTGATTTTTTTTTCAGAAAAATAACTGTATTGGCATGTGTGAGGCAATGTCAGTATAAAGATAACATGTTGTAGAGTCACAGAATAGTAAACTGAGGCAAGGAAATGTTCACTGAATTTCCTACAAATCAAAGCCCAGGTGACCCAAAAAAAAAAAAAAAAATCATGTTGATTTGGCTTCTACCCCTGGCAGGCAGAAGTCTAAATTCTTCCAGAACTAAATTTTTTACTGTGGTTGCTAGTTTTGGGATACAGTTTGCTAGCTTTGTCCTATATTCTTTTTACATCTATCTCCCTCTGTCACCTATTAACACTGGCTAACTAATCTACTTTTTCATATTCTATTCTATTCTATTCTATTCTATTCTATTCTATTCTATTCTATTCTATTCTATTCTATTCTATTCTATTCTATTCTATATAAATTCTTTCTGAAGATACGCACAGCATATTTGCAGAATTATAAAGGCTCACAGATATTCATACATTTGTAGCAACATTTAGCCTTTGGCCTCTGTTTTTTAACCTACAAACATCAGCTAGGAAAGTGTAGAGAAGTATGTTTAGTTTCATTATACAAAATATAATACTGTACCAAAGATACATGTTCATAGGCCTACAACCCATTTTTGTAGGGGCTAAGTAGCTGAAGTGCCTCATTCCTTTTCAAGTGTGCTACTCACCACTCTGCCTCAAAGGAGCAGCAACCCATCTCAGATTTTTTTTTTTTAATTTTATTTTTTCACAAGTCAAATCACATTATTTTAATCTTATGGCACTTGAATTTTTCCTGATTTTTACAGCCCTTCCATGGGAAAGAGATAAGATTTAAATTAGGCATCTTCTTTCATACTTCTTACTTTCATGTTCCATATTACATTTGGGGTAGGAAAGAAAGGCAATCAGTTTCCATGAGTGGTTCCTATAGTTATCAGAATACTGAAGATGACATGCATTAGAGTTAACTGGATAAAAAAACGTTGGGAGTAAAAAGCCAATGCTTTTGTCCAAGCATTGATTACAAGCCACACTCAAAGCCATCTCTCTAATTACAGCAGTATTTGAGGATCTGAGTCTAGGGTGAATATGGTCTTTAGGTATCTTGAGGCATCACCATGAGACAAAAAGATCAGAAAGTCTATGTGTTTGAGCTTTTATAGTGGATAAGCCCTTACTTATTTATCTTAAAAGAAGAGGAAAAACAGTGTTTTGAATTTAACATTGAAAATGAAATTATCCTGGACGTGGACAGTTACTTATAAAATCTTTAAGATCTTTTCCAGACTACACTGTTCATTACAGATTACTGGGACACTGAGCATACTGGTAAATATTCCACGAAAAATAATCTTGGTTCTAGGCTAACATTATATTTCATTATGTCATGGAGGAACAGAGTACGAAACAACATGATAATGAGAAATTCAGTTTAGTAAGTGGAGTAAATGACAGTCTGTGTCAGCAAAAAATGTTCATGCATTCTCGCCCAAACACATACACGCGATTAACTAAGACATGCCCCAATTATCAGTCCAGTGAGTTGGTACCGTCAAGCCAAGGGGACTTTCAGATTCATTCCAAACTTGGACTCCCTCCAAACAGTCTCCATGTAGGGTGACGAGAGTCCAAGAAGATCCAACATCTTCCTGTGGGCAACAGCTATAAGGCATCCGAGAAAAGTTAAGAGAATAAATCTCTACATATTTCATAGCTGTAATGATCCCGTTACTCTCTTGCAGAGCACAGTTCCCAGTATCCTAACCATTGACATCAGTGTTCCAGCACTGCCTCTTTGCTTCGCCCTACACTTGGGGACATGAATGGCAGCCTTCCTTACTGGGGAACCCTTGTTGGTCATATGGTATAACCTTATTGGGTGGCCCACATCTGAATTTCTTGATAGCTTCAGAAAGCTTGGATCGAACATTCACTTTTCTTTCTCTTTGTTGCCATTACAGAAGATAATAAAGAAAATCAAGTAGTGGACAAGCAAAAGGCAGCAGATACTAAGCACCTGGTCATCTATCATAGTCATTGTTCCATCAGTAATCTGACCCCAGGTCTTTGTTCTGTTATTCTTCCTCTACTGCTATATGTGCTGTAGCTTCTCATAGGGTGGTAAAGAGCATGGGAGACTCCATCAAATCCATTCATTCTGTGTGTTCATTTACAGAGTCTTTAATCTCATTTGCACCCAGTTTTGTTTTAACATAGACCCAGAACCTTAACAACTAATTAACTGGTGTTTTGTTTGCCACTCACATGATAGGCATGATAAATTTTATTTCCCTGATGCACTACAATACAAGGTGAAGAGTGGACAATTCTATCTTCTCTGCAAGGGTGGTATATCCAGATAGGGAAACAGAAGTGAAAATCATGTTTACAGCTGCACAGAACAGACCAGAATTATCTGCTGCAGAATCTCATTCTTGAGCATTGATTTAATCTCAACAAAATTTAAGCATGTAACAAGGTGTCTAAATTAAGAATGCAATCCTGTAAGGTTATGCTATGGTAATAGAAAGATCCTGCTTGAGGCTTGTATATATATGGATAGGTTTTAATTGTTTTCATTTAGCAGAAGAAGAAGCATAATACGACTGCATTCTTCATTTAGGTGTTTATTTTAAGAACACAAATGTGGGTAGGATGAATCTGGGTCTCAGTTTCTAGTGTATTTGGATAGGAATTTCAGTTGTTAAAGGTTCTTTATGTTTTGTTTTCTTTCTCCTACTAGTTTAGAAGAAGTTTTATTTTCTATGAACATGCACTTTCAATATGGTGGACTATTTTGGCTTTTACTATTTAAAATATTATAGCTTTGAATGGAAAACAGTAGTAATCTTAAAAATCATATACACACCACTGTTATGTCAGTTTGCTCATAATAGTTAGTTCTAAGATACACTGATTTAGCCAATGCTTTTTTGCTGTGGGACCATCCCTGGCAGAAGGCTTAATTAAGCTGGTAAAACATCACAGCTACAGTCTGAGTAAGTGTAAAAATGGTCCTCATCTTCCATTCAGTGTTTTTGTTCCCTTGAAATCTGAGAGCTGATTGATGGCATTTTTTTTCCTTTTTCTTTTTTTAATGACACAAATTAATTTTAATTGACCATACACAAAGCTGAAAAAGACAAGACTAGACTAATATTATTCTAAGTCAACTAGCAAGGGCTTTAAGTGTAAATAAGTTGAAACACTATTACTTCAGCTTCCTTCAACCCATTTGGAATCCTTGGTAAAATTTTTATAGACTGATATAACACCTGAATCATATACCACCTTAAAATTGTTATTCTTAATTTGTACTGTTGTCTTTGTTTTTTCACATCAGTCATCAGATTTTCAGCTGTCAAAGATGGATTGACAAGATAATTATGGGAGATGATACAAAATTCTATGTACAAATAGTAAATAGTGCTCATTTACTTGGCACATTTCCATAATGTCAGATAAAACTTTCATTTTAACTGTTTGAAACTTCAGATCATTAAATGAGTGGCACTGAAAATGCCCATGACAAATGCATATGGACAGTACTTTTCCCAACTTTGAAACACATCCAAACATATTTGTGGAATAATTGAAGCATATTTAAGAAAAAGTATCAGAAATTTCTTCAGTGCTCTGTACACCATCTTTTATGTTCTATAAGACCACTTCTGCTTTTGCCATTTCTGTACAGATGTTTTTGATTGGCTAGAGAGGTATTTCCCTTTCTTGTTTTTACAGAGGATTCTCATGGCAGAAATGCTTGTGTGAAGTAGCTTCTGACTGTTAATTTAGTTTCTGGTGATACAGTGTCTCTGTTGTCAACCTGCTCATTTCATAGTGAGGAAGCAGGTAGTGGTGATGTTATTTGTTTCTAAATAAGCTGTCCATTTATTTTCCATATTTTGACAGAAAGGAGGTGTAAACCTTAGGCATATTTGTTTCATAAGTTTGTCTCTCTCTTGCTCGTTCCTGTACACATATACATCTGTATTTTGGACAAGTACTGTAAGGATATGAAGCAGTGAATAGATACAATACCTGAAGGGACCATAAGGTATATTTCTCCTCACTATCTTATACAGACTTCCTCTTTTGACTGCCTGATAGTGACTGAAGAAAAGTAATTTCTGACACTTTCATAAAAGTTTCAGTATATTTCTGTAAGAGATTATTATCTCTGCTTCTTGTAAGTGGAGGGTCTCTACCTTCAACTCTTCTTTCAGGATCACACTTTCCTTTGTCAAAGTGTTCTATGTGTTCAGAAGCAATTCAGCAGCAGCATTACCGTTTCCAAGATTGATATTTTTATAGGGGTAGCTCTGATTTTAGACATATAAGGAAGAAAGGCTCTTTTTTTTGCCTTTTTTTTACTTTTTTTTTTTTCTTTCCCCTCACTACTGTGCAGAGGAATTATACAGAAACACAAACCATGCTAAGAAAATGAGAAGACCAAAAGACCAATAACTATTCTGAACAGAATGGTGCGCAGTCAAAATGAGCCAGAAAAGATGTTCCCCCCAAAGGAAAAACTTAGAGTTATAGGAGAAAAAGTTTAATATCTGGATTCTTAAATGCCATTGCAGGATCTTGGCATTTTGGAAGAGCAGATGCCTTCTTATCTTATTTCTTCTGTAGACCACACTTCAAAGTTGATATGTGCTGTCCATTGCATGTTGCGTTGTACCCTTTGGAAATGTGAAACCATGCATCTGGAGATTGCATAACCACAGTGTATCAGATGAGGAAGGAGTCTAACAACGGAATATCAGATATAGGAGCATGAGCAAACAATGTATCTGAATTGTAAAAGGTTTCAGGATTTTTTTTTTTTCATTTTTGAGATGTTTTCAGAAGTTCTGAATGGGATTAATTTTATCAAATGCATATATAAGCGGTGTAATTCTACATCTGAGACAGCTATATGCTACATTTACTTGAATAATGGAGAAAACCAGGTATTCTTGGGCACAGTTCATCTCCTTCTACAGTAGATGTCTAAAATTTATTAAAAAGGAAGCCAAAGGCAATTAGCTTAGGTGAACAAGTTTATACCACAAACTTCTAAAGCTAAGTGAGTTGAATTCCACCTTACATTTTTGGAAACTTTGTTTTTCTAAGTTTTTTCAAGGTAAAAGAAGATTTTTGATAATGTATTTTATTTTTATTCAAAATAGTATTTTCAATTAAAAAAAAAAACTTTGGAGGAGATTTGTGGATCAGGTCTAAATGGCACATAATATCTTTACTAAAAGACTGCTTCATATACATTCATGGATTTTGCTTAGCTAATCTTGGAATAGAGACAAACTCACTTTAAAATGTATTGTCTCAGAGCTAATGCAATTCAGTTGTAAGTAAGAATTTTTCTTAGACAACAAAGTCAGCAGATATGACAGAGAACAAAGATTTGGATCTAACCTGTGGCACAAGAATTTCTTATTTTTTTATAGTTATGGACAACATGAGAGTTGCATTTTATAATTTATCAAAGACTACTGAAGACAGAAGACTTTCCTTCTTTTACGTGTCTTTGGGATGCTATTCTATGTATATGGTACTTGTATAAGGTATGCATATGGTACTTTTAAGATATAACACACTATGTATACATCAAATATTTTAACTTCCTTTATGCATATTTTATGCATGTCAAAGATCCTTCTACAATGTAAAATAGTACTATTATTAATACTAGAAAATAATAGTTAATATAGAGAGTTTGACTTACCTTTGTAAAAGTTTAGTGTACATAGAGGGGCAATTGGGCTGTTTCTATTGATCATCATTTACAAGATATAAAACCCTGATATAATTTTATTACCCCAGGTTACCAAAAGAGCTTTGAACAGATCCTGCTTTAGGGCTGTGAACTGCATAGAAGAACAGATTCCTCTTGTTAAGAGAATTATTCCAGTTTGGTACACTTCATCAGTTCAGCATTCATTATCAATCCGTATTTACTGTCAGGAGGTCAGCCAATACCATTGTCTTATGTTTGGATGCGTTCTTTGATCTTAAATTGAAGGTAGACTTTTGATAGTCTCTTCCAAGGTATCTGTAGGATTGCAAAAATAATAATAGACAGGATTAAAATAATATGTAGCATACTACTTGGGGCAGGGCGGAAGCACTTTATTTTAATTCAGATTTTGACAGTTATTCAAAGAGCAAAAGGAAGTGAAATTAAACAAACTAAAATTAAGGTTGCACATTAGAGAAGTGAGGTCCAGCAGACAAAAAGATTTCAAAATATAATGCTGAAATCTCCATATTAATTGCTGAATAGAATGGACACAGCATCAGGGAACAAAGCCATAGTGCTGAATTGCTAAGTGTAAAAATCACATATTTTTCACAGAACATTTTTACATTTAAACCCTATGGATCCATTGCTTTGGGAGATATTTTGGCTGTTGACTGGTATCTTTTAAAGTAAGATAGCCTGTATTATGGAATTGTTCCATATGCAGCACAATGCTGTCTGATATAAACACTGTGAAACCACCTACATGGTATTTACTGTGCCTCTCTTCTCTCTCCCTGGACAGATAGAACAGTAAATGTTCCAGTTCCCTATTAATGAAGGACAGCCTTTCTGCAAAGTTGTAGTGTTTGTCTATGTTGTCTATAGTCCTCCTGTGTTTGCTTTTTGGATTTTCTACAAATCCTCCTGAACGTTAAAAATAATATACCACAGTTTTGAAAAAACTTGAGGTAATTGAATGGTGTGTAGTTTCCCACTGAGCTCAAGTTTTGTTTTGTTTTGTTTTGTTTGTTTGTTTTTCTCTAGGTAATGGTAGTACACTGGCTATTTGCAGGTATAAGGGTTCTTTCTGCCACTCACTGAGCTTTTAAAACTGTCACCTGATGTCAGATTATCTGTAATTTCAGTTCTTACCTCATGCTGTTGTTATTCAGTCCTCTTCTGCAAAGATTTTAAAAGTCTATAACCTTAACATCTCTGTTATAATATTCATAATCTGCATATGTTTGCATTTATAAAACAGTTTTACTCTCTGCCATTTTGGTGAAACTTTTCCTATTGATTTAAAATAGGTCTTCAATTTATCTCCCATTAAAGTAAATGTCAAAAAAATTATTGATTTTAACATGAAGTAGTGGCATCCTGAATACTTCATTTCTTCTTAAAGTGCACCAAGTCTGCCCTTGTAGCTTGAACTAAAAACTAATCTTTTCTTTCAATGCCTACTTCTACCTTACATAATCTTAATTTCCTTTATAGTCAGCAGAGAGGTAATGCAGAATTTATAATGTTTTTAATTTGTTTTCTAGTTGAACTATATTTCATTACCCAAGTATATTTTTGTAATCCTCAGAAGAAGAGGTGCCTGATAATGCCATATTTTTGTCCATGTTACACGTAAAGATCATGTTTATCTAGCGGCCTCTAATGTACTGCAACTTGCTGTTCTTCAAAACAAAGTACCAGCCTCAACAACGATGTTTTGTCTTCTTGGGCACTTTTCCTAATCATGCTATAAGCATGAGGTAACTGACATGCAGTCATCTTGTTCAGTAGCACCACAATCACAGCTGAAATTTTGTCAGTGGGTTTGTCACTGTCACCTGTAGTTTTACATCATTATAGTGTTTTTCTCAGAACTGAAGTATAAACTACATGAAGGCATTGCCTTAACAAGATGAAAAAAATATGCCAGTACAGCAAGATTCCTGCTCTGATTCTTCTCTCACACTATTGTAAAACAGGTTTCACATCAGCATCACCTCAGAGTAAAGTTAGAATCAAACCTTATAACTCCTTTTTCAAAAATGACTGATCACATATGACCTTACCTGGTACCAGGTCATTGACTCACAGCTTGGCAGTAGGCAGACATTTGCTGTCAAACAGAGCTATTCTCAGCTGACTCTGAATCAACATATTGCCTCCATCAAGCTAAATTGCTTGCAAATCTCAAAACAGAACTGTAGGGTGAAAAAAAAAAAAAATCCAAAGCTTGTTGAAAATCAACTAGGACAACTAGCACTAAACAGAAAGCTTTGGATTGATGCACAGTTTGTTTTCTGACTGAAGTTTCTCCAAAAGAGCGTGTTCCCCACTGTGCAAATTTATTACTCGCAGCCTTTGGGATTTGTTTGTTTCCCTTGCAGTTTACGCTGCTAGCTCTACTTCGGCAATGCCATCTGTTGTTCTTTCCTCTCTCAGTGTTTCTTTTTCCCTGTGTCCTCTGTTCCAAGCCTACATTAACTGTTATGTGGCTCAAAGGGTGTTTGAGATCTTTTTGGTGTATCATGCAACACTGTCAACTGCCAGTACTGGATGGCCCTGAGTTTCTTCTCATGTCCTCCAAAAAGTATAAAACTGCTTTAAAACATAAATTATTTTTAACCTTCTGGAAGGTTTCTTCATCTACACTTGGTTCTTGCATCCCTGTTGCACAATGTGCATATGTTTCTTCTTTCTCCCCCAAACTCAAATTTTCCTATGTCAATATTGATAATTCTTGCAAAATAAGGAATCTTGTCATAGTTCACTTTTTTTTTTTTTTTTTTAGTCCTTAGTCCCTGAAATCATTTAAATGCAATAGTATTCTCAGCTTTTATTTTAAAACATATTTCAGGATCCTTTGTTTGAAGAGATATCATGAAAATCCTGCCGCAAGCACACTCAGAATGAACATGGCCTAGAAGAGTGGAACACTGAGTCAAAAACTGGCACACAACTATTCCTTAACTCTCACAGTTTTTAAAGAAATCACATAACTGATTAATTTTTAAAATATGAGAGAGATTTTTCATCTGCCTCTTTGATTTAAGGAAAGTAAAATTTTTCTTGGATAAGTATTCTTAGGCAAAAACACTACAGGAAAGTTGGAGTAGGACTGAATTATGTCGATCGTTTGAGTCTGAATAGGCATCGTAGTATGTATATTCTAGTTTTAGTCTGAAATACCTTGTTTTTTAAAGCAAGACGCAGTCATTTTAAACATTTGTGAGTGCATGGAGTGCTGGAACACTGTGTTAGCTCAGACACATGTTTAAGAGCATTTATACTTTATTGTTTGGATTCTTGTGTGTGCTTTGTAGCTTATATCCCCTGTGCACAGCTTTATTTACCTCTATACTGTAGCTCGAGTGACTTAATGAATCATGTTTTAAGTAAGGGAGCACAGAGAGCAGCTTTAACAGGAAAATCGTGAATGGAGGAGCACTTATTTTGTACATAGCTACACAATAATAAATTTATGTCACAACTAACTACTCTGTAATTTTACAGAGTATCACATTTGGTTGTTTTCTTGCTCATAAACTACAGTTTTATATTGAAACCTCAGTATTCGCTGAGAGACCTTTTAACACAAAATGGCTGATCCATTCATTCTCCTATTTCATACCGGGGTTCAAATAGTAACTGATAAATTGCAAAAGATTTTTCATGTGGGCAGTAATAGAAGTTATATGAATAGGTATAACATGGACTTTGTGTTGTTTCCAGAGTCTTGTACTGTCATGTGTGTTGCTTTTAATGATTGTTCGCTTTTTATTGTAGAGAAGGTGCTCTTGAAATAACATTTTTCAGATGTTACAAAACATACATGTTGAAATTAGTTCCCTCAGCAGAAAAGGGGAGCAAGTGCGTTAATGCAAGTATTTAAAAACTTGATCAGCTTACCAAGTCAAACTAGTTTTTCTGCCTGTATAATGTTATCTGTGCTACACTGTAGATTATTATCCTTTACTTTTCAAAAAATGGCAAGCAGTTGATAGAGCCCTCTGAGGAATTTGCCATCCCTCTGCCTATCCATCTGTCCTACCATCTCTGGCTTTTGGAGAAACAGCTGTCTTTAAACATTTTACAGTAATTCTATGCCAAAGGAATCCATGCATTAGCAAAGCGAGTATTGTCTTGTGCATCCTAAAGGTGATTAATTTTTTAACGGGTTTTAAGAGATGCATTCATTTATTCAATAGGCTGAACAATAAGCATGAACGGTGGAATGTAGATTACTTCCTATTGTTTCAGTTGTTAAGTAGCTGATACTTCCCAACAGAAAAGCAAAATATTTATCCCACGGTTTGTGTTAGTGTCACACAAAATTATATACAACATTCATAATGAAGAGATAATAGTAATTTTGCACTGTTTTGAGCAAATGCAATGGATAAACGTCAAGGCTCAACAGTTTAATCTGATGAAAAAATACCAAATTTGTGCAAAGCGAAACAAAAACCCTGCTCTATACCACATAATGTGTACTATTTATGTATTGCTATTATTGAATAATTTTTTTTCAGCTGTGTGTTTTAACAAGTAACAAGAGCTATGGAACACTGAAGAGAACAGAAGAGCAGAGAATTATTCAGAATATGATACATTTGATCACTTGGATGGGATTCGTCCTGTTTAAGAGTGCAAGCTGGCTGCCTAACTATAGTCAATTGGGGCTTTTATACAAAGTCAAGGGTACTTCCCACTGCAGCGTCCATCCACGACTAGAGAATAACATGACTCTCCCATAGACCTTGTATCAGATCTGTGAGTCTCATGTAGATGTCTTAGTTACCCTAGAGCATATAAATGCAATCTCAGAGTTATTTTCAGGCTTATAAGTTTTTATCTAAATGGCCACAGAGTAGATATCTGCACTTGAGGTAATCATTCTGTTTAATATTCATTAAAAAGCAAAAAAAAAGATCAAAAAAAAAAAAAATAGGGCATGATTTGTATTACTGTGCTCTGTGTGTGGTGAACTGCCTGCTAAAATGCTTACTCTTTGCTGTGCGAGGGGCTTAGTGCTCAGTTCAGATACAAAATTACATGTGGTCAGCTGAGTCCCAGGCTTTTTTACTAATAAATGAGAAGTGCCTGTTGAAAATACTAAGGCACTGGCAGTCTGGATTCTCTTCTTGATTGAAAAGGTAAGTCAAAGAAACTCTAATCTCAGAAAGCATTAGCTTCTCTGTCAGTGTTAAGAAGAAGCAAATCAATCCAATTACTAGATTATTATGAAAAAGCATGATAAGGTCCACTTATATTATTTACTGGGGCCTCACTTCATCCAAGTGGTTAGTGCACTTGGATCCCTGAAGTGCGCTGCTGTTTCTTGTGAAAGAAAATTAGTGGGAAGCAGACAAGAGAGTAGTAAATTACCTTAATCTCCTTTTAATTACAAACGTGGAGACTTGCAGAGAGGTTTTGAACGGGGTGGATTTAAACAGTAGAGCAGCAAAATCCTGGCTTGCACATTAGAAATCAAAGGACAAAATTCCTCTCGCCTGGACAGACCGTGCTGTTTTTCTCTCCAACAAAATGTTAGATTTCAGCACAGCTTTTCCTTCTTATCAGTTTGTTCAGTGGAACCCTTTCATGGCAGCTGACAGTATAATGGTTCTTACTAATCGTGAATACTTTAATAATATTTTAATTTTGAAGTACTTACTCCCTGTATGGGGCTGTGTTTTTGATTTGTGAACAAACCAGTGTTGATACCACAGGGATGTTTTAGCTGTTGCTATTGCCGAGCAGTGCTTACAGAGTCAAGGTCTTTTCTGCTCCCCACCCCACTCCACCAGTGAATAGGATGGGGGTGCACAAGGAGTTGGGAGGGGACACGGCTGGAACAAATGACCTCAGCTGACCAAAAGGGTGTCCCATACCCTATGAAATCATGTTCATAGAGGGAGGATAGAGGTTGGCAAGGGCTACCATCGCTCAGGAACCCACTGGACATTTGTTGATTAGAGGTTACCAGTTGGGTTTTCTGCATTTCTTGTTTTTTCTTGTGTTTTTCTTCTCTCCCTTCCCTGCATCCTTGCACTTATTGCTGTATTTTTTTTCCCCTTCGATTATTTAAAAAAAAATTAGCTGTCTTTATCTTACCCGAAGTTTTTTTCACTTTTACCCTTCCAATTCTAGCCCCCATCCTCCTGTGGGGTAATACGCAAGCAACTGTGTAGGGGTTAACTGACTCCTGGAGTTAAACCATGACACTGACCTTATGTTACTGCTTAGTTTGAAATCCACAACAGTCACTTCAATCAAGTCTCTAATTTGGAACCGGGCATTGGATTTGATTGCTATCTCAGTCTGTTCAGATTACGAGTATCTCTGAAGTGGAACCATGTTGTATGTGGTACCGAACACATATAAAACAAATTAATGACAGGACTCTAACACATTCAGATTTGTTCCTTGGTTATCAGGCTTACTAGTATAACTAGTTAAACACTTCCTTTTAATGATTATTTACTTTGCTGGTGAGAAAGTTTCAATATGATCTTTTCAGTGAAATCAGACTAGTTTACAGGAGTGGAGGTGAGTGGAGGAGTAATAATAATATTAATAGTAATAATAGTAATAATAGTAGTAATAGTAGTAATAGTAGTAATAGTAGTAATAGTAGTAATAGTAGTAATAGTAGTAATAGTAATAGTAATAATAATAATAATAATAATAATAATAATAATAATAATAATAATATCTGAAGAATTAAGAACCAAGAAGATTTTAGCAAGACTTCTATGGAAATTCCAGGTAGATCCCTGACAATGCCTAGTCTGATTTTCTGCTGCATTTTCTCTGTAGCCTCGATGTAAACAGTTTCAAGAGGCTTTGAGATACCATATCTGGTAGCTGTTTAACCCTAACAAATGCTATTACATGACTACTCAGGATGTCAGCTGGCTGCTTTCCAGTTTGGTTGTGTCCTCATAGACCAGTTCAACAGTTCATCCAAATTATCCCTTTATTGAAGATGGAATCAGTAAAATTTTATACTGTTAATTCAGCCATATTTTTCTCAAAAACTATCCTGAACTAAAAGGGATAAACTAGTTAAATGTAAATTAATGTCCATATTTATAAGTAGTTAATAAGAATAATTCCTTCTATGTCCCTAGTTTGATACTGAGTCTATGCCCTTTTAAAGCTTGTTGTCTTCAAAAATTCTGAAAATCTTTTCAAACCCTTCATTATAAACTACCAGATCTTTATTTTTTATTTACTCATATCTTAATTGTTAGGCTGACTGGTGCTTTTCCATTTACTTGTCTATGATGTCCATTCCATTCCAATATATAAGTATTGATTATCAGAGGTGTTTTCAAAACAAAGAATGCAGGGAGTTTGAAAAAGCCATGTAAAAGTTCCAGTTTGTGACTTTATATATTAATTAAATAACAACTCAGTTTTGTACATCAGACAAGAAAGAACTCTGGGAAACTGTAAATCGAAACAACTGAAAAGATGTGTCATGTCTATCATTTTTGTTGACAGTCTACCCCTTTTTTTCTGGAATTTTTAGATTACCAGTAACCTGGTCAGGCTGCTGGACACCCACAAATCAAATGGCTGCTGGACCTGTGCAGATCTATTTTACGTTGTATGATGAAGAGAACAATGAGACCTAACCATAGTCTGTGTAGTTGGTTCATGCATGTACCACAAGCCTAACATGGTTTTATCTTGCAGAGCTTAATAATCCCAGAGAGAAATATAGGGTACTGCACCACAGAAGTAACTTTCTGCTTTTTTTATTTTAAATGTTAGCAGGTATGGAAATGTTTTACCCATAAGTTAAGGGAAGGATAGGCTATCCCTTTTGTTTCCAAAAATCGAAAGTCATTCAGTCCAGTCTCATTAATGTAGAAAATGAACAGTGATCCCAAATAAATATTTCTGGTTTCTCTATGAAAATATTTTAGACATTTATATCATTGTTATTAATTCTATTTTACACAAGAAAAGCAATATTGCTACATGTTTTCAGAAAATATGACAGGTTATGCTCTTTATATGCTCCTTATCATACTCCATGAAGGAATGATAAATAAATGGCAAAAAGACGTAAAGGTAAAATAGAAAAAAAATGTTAAATAACATCACCATTACAGTGATGTGTTTATGAAGGTACTGCATTTTAGGATGTACAAAAAATGTTCATCTCATTCATAATATCAGAATATCCATAGTATCAAGAGTTCAAAGAAGGCTCATGTTTATGAGAATAAGGTTTGTCTGTTTAACTATAATATTGATAAAAGGCTCCACTAGATATTGAGGGGCTAATTTTTCTTTTTTAAACCGTATATCTTGTCTGACAATATTCAAAGGGGGTAAACAGGATGAATAAGGTGGACTTTTTGTCAGTGATGGTACTGTGACAAGGGATTCCGTCTGTGAAGATTAAAATGACAAACAACATGGTTTTATGGAAAATGTACTTTGTCAAACAAAGTGATGTCTTTTTACATTATAAGTTTAGCTGATAACTGCAGTTGGTAACTGCATCAGCATAATAGAGTTAAACTACTATAAAGCGGTTGTCCTTGTCTTTAAATTCTGATGAAAATACTGTTATGCAAAATCAACAAAGCGTAAATATCAGCCAAGAAAAATGTTTCAGAAATTAATTACAGATGAAATATCATTTTACAACAGGATGTATAACAAGATGCCTCTGCAAAGTTAGTTCTTACTTTTCAGCCTCTTTATCAATGATCTGGTCAAATCTGCTGAGAATGGGTCATTAGTGAGTAGTAAGTAATGGAGAAAGACCAACTCTACTAAATTCTATTTCTTAAGAAAATTACTTTTCTCTGGACAGCATATGTTTTAACAGCGCCAAATGAAAGGGCATACATCAAGGAGCAAAATATTTAGGTCACACTTGCAGGATGGGAGATGGTGCCCTGGTATTCAGTGACATTGAAGGACTTAGAGGAAACAGTAGCTAATTAGGTGAACTTGAGCTCCCTCGACAACACTATAGCTAAGTAGGTGAACATGTTTTTGAGATGCATAGTTAGAAAAATATTAAATAGAAGTGAGGAAGCTGTATTTGTGTATGCACTTGAGAGATATTTACTAGCATACCCACATGCATTTTTTGATGGCTACCTTTAAAAGGGATATTGAAATATGAAAAATAGTATAGCAAAAAATTACAAGGGCAATTTAAGATTTGGGAAACTGGTAAGGTATACCAAATATAAGATTATGAAGTCATTGTCTTCAAGCTCCTACATGGAAAAAACCAATTCTGTCATGAGACAGAGCTTCAACACGCTGAAGTAGGTAGTGATTGGAAAATATACTAATTCAGAATGCAAACACAAAACAGAGCTTAAAATTCTAGATTCATATAATTATTTAGGTTGAAAAGGACCACTAGAGGTCATCTAGCCTGATCTCCTGCTCAAAGCAGAGCTAAACTTAGATCACTTTGACCAAGGCCTTGTCCACTCAAATTTGAAAGTCCCTGAGGACAGACATTTCACAGCCTTGTTAGGCAGCCTGTTACAGTCCTTACCCACTCATTCTGAGATAGGTTTGGTGGGTTTTTTTTTGTATATTCAGCTGATATTTACTGCAGCTTGTAGCCATTGTTTCTCATTTTTCAACTGTGTACCTCTGTGTGGAACATGGCTCTGTCTTCTCTTTTATTTCATTTATTTCCTTTAAAAACAGTTTTCAGGTAGATGCTTATAAGCACAACTACTGAAACTAGAAAGTGATCTGGTGATAAGTAAACCCCTCTACTTTGTGAGTGATTTGGGTGGGGTTTCCAAGAGATGTAGGGTTTGCACAAATTGTGGGCCTGATGCAGGAATTTTTGGATGAAATTCTATGATTCCTACCACTTAATTTAGCTAAATTAAGTTTTAATTTACTGTAAAATTTCCTGTCAAACTCATGGTGCTATGAAGTAAATGAACTGCAAAAAATACTCTGGTATAGTAATTAAGAGCACTAAACTGTTTCTGGATAGCAAGGGAATAAAGTCCTTCCCTGTCCTATTAGTGATGCTTATCATATTTTCCCAACAGTGTTGAGTGGTTGTTTTGTTATTGGTTTGGACTCATTCTCAGTAGTCTTCGTAATGGTATTTACTGTCTTATGGAGATTAAATAATAGACTGAAATTAATACTCAAGGCGTAAATTTGGGATTCTCCTTACATACATATATATGTTTCTGGGATAGACTTTCACACCTTTTCTACTCACTGAAGACTCTCTTTTTAATCACTTCTGCCAAAAAAGAATAATTTCTAGTTAAAAAAGCAATTGTGATCCAGGAGTTCCAATAGGTAGGGTTAATTGTGCCCCGAAGTGTCTACTGCTATCCACTGACCATGGAAAAAAGTATATGTGAATGATTCAGGATCTGATATGGTACACCATAAGTATTTACAATTGGGTGATATGAGTCCCAAGAAAGATTGTGTGAGAAAATAAATATTCATAAAGCAAGCATACACATAAAATGCAAATTTCTGAATTCACAAAACATAATCTTTATATTATTCTCTGTCAGAAGGAGAGTAAAGAAGTTGATGAAAAGAGTAGAGGGCATGACTTATGAGGAGCAGCTAAGGATACTAGGTTTCTTCAGCTTAGAGACTCGGGGATCACCTTATTGCTGTCTACAACTGAATCATGAGGGGGAGTAGAGAGGGAGGTACTGTCCTCTTCTCTCTGATGTTTGGTGACAGGACAAAAAAGAATGGGTTAAAACCTGGTCAGGAGAAGTTCAATCTGAGTATTTAGAAAAAGTTTTTCAGCAAGAGCACAGTCATGTACTGGAACAAGCTCCCCAGGGAAGTGGTCATGGCCCCAAGCTTGTCGCTGTTTAGGAAGGATTTGGACAATGTTCTTACATATATGGTTTAACTTTTAGGTTGCCCTTTATGGAGCTTGGAGTGGCACTTGAAAACCCTCCTAAGTGCCTTCCAACTCAGGATATTCTATGGTTCTGTGAATTATTTTCTTTCATGATTCCAATATGTGAATAAGTATATATAAAAAAGAAATTCTTCACCATGAGGGTGGTGTGGGGCACTGAAACAGGTTACCCAGAGAAGTTGTACTTGTCCATCTCTGGAAGTGTTCAAGGCCAGGTTAAATGGGGCTTTGAGCAACCTGGTCTAGTAGAAAGATGTCACTACCCATGCAGGGAGGCTGGAACTATATGATCTCTAACATCCCTTCCAATCTAAACCTTTCTCTGATTATGTAATAGATTCATATGTCAGCTGCTATTTATATTTCATGGCTCATGGTGAGATTTTGAATATAGAATCTGCTAGTGCATGTTCAGGAAAATTGTACCTCTTCAGGTTTTTGGTTGTAATTTTATACGCATGATGGTAATTATCACTCTGAATATTTAAGAATCTATTTAAAGATAGAATCAATGTTTTCTTGTATTTAATACATTTCTCAAATATTGATTTAGTTTTACTAGGGTTTGGTGGAAGATCAGCTCTTGCTTCAAATGCCTACCTTAAGTAACAATGCCCTTTACTTCCAAGAATAATCTTTTAAAACTTGTATGTTTCTGAGATTAAAGCTGAAGTCTTCATTGGTCCCTTGAGATCTAAAGGACATAGTGGATTATGGTTTTGTTCTTGGTCTTTATTAGTATTTGTTGAGTTTTTTCTTGTTTAAAAAGTAGCTGCCACAAAATCATTTGTTTCATGGACCTACAAACTAATATTTACATTTACAGTTTGCAATTGAATTACTTTTTTAAAATAACCTTTATGAGTTATAGTTTAATAACTGACCCATGTACCTCTTTCAGAGCATAAAGAAAAATAATACAGAGCATTAAAGAGAGATAAAGTTTATAAAGTTACAGTTCAAACAACATACAAACTCATGGAAGTTATAAGTACATTTTTACATTTAATGACTCATTTTATGTGACTATTTTGATGATTTCCAAGGAATAACCTCTAACACTAACACAGCTATGGATTATGTATCGGATATATAACTATCTGTGAGCATGCCTCAAAACCTAGAAGTGCACCTAATAACCTGAAATTGTAATAGACAGCAGTTTGTAGCAATGTTTTTAATAAATATGTGTATCTTTGTGTAATTAAACTTCCACTGTTTGCATTGTAAAATGTATAAGTATACAATTATACTATATCCAGGTAATATACAGATATAATAGCAACATAACTGAGATTTCTCTCAAATATACAAAAAGAAATATTAAAAGCCTGGCTTTAACCCTCAAAATTCATAACCCTTAAAATGATTGCAGTTACTGCATGTTGTACTTGTGATATACAACTCAAATATTGAATTTGCATCTTTTTACTGAGATTTATTAAAATAATGGATGACCAATATGGCTGTATTATTCACATGAAGTTATCACTGGGCATCTAAATATATACCCTGTTTTCAAAACTTCTCACTTTTATTAAAACTCTACTTGATTTTATTTAGAATTTGGTGTGAAACAAGCAGAAGTGTACTCAAAGAAGGTTTACTCTGCAAATATGTCAATACATTTTATTTTGTTTTCACTTTCATGGGTAACTTTGCAATCAAACCTCTTTAGTGAATACTAAGAGATAGGCCAGAATGGTCACCAGTCAGCCCTGCATAACGTCTTGCATGCTGTATAGTCAAGATTGTTTGTAACATTGCCAATTAATTTGTGGTGATAATACTTAACAAAGGATGATTTTACCAGCTGGAAGCAAAGTTATTCCCTTTTCCCTATCCTCCCTACCACCACCACTTCCCTCCAGCCTGTATCATGAGATCTTTATAATCTCAAAGTGATATTAGAAATAAGCAGATGGGACATGATTTTAATGACTTATCTAAAGGATAACATCTCCCTGTAGTGCAACTACCCTCCTAATATTGGATCTTGGCATCAACACACTGCAGAAACCCACTCCCAATGTGAGATTCTTGCTGTATGCCCTCATTAGAGGTCTTTTGATTACTACCTCCTTTATGAACAGTTTGATCATGACAACTAAA
Organism: Patagioenas fasciata; assembly: GCF_037038585.1. Taxonomy (NCBI): domain Eukaryota; kingdom Metazoa; phylum Chordata; class Aves; order Columbiformes; family Columbidae; genus Patagioenas; species Patagioenas fasciata. The sequence goes on along the minus strand of NC_092520.1, from coordinate 14,466,486 downwards.
ACTGATTTTTCACAAGCTAAGAGGATTTTATGTAACATGTCCTCTCTTGTCATTCTTCATTTCCTTGGTCAGCTTTCAAACTCATTTGCTCAATTTTCTCTACGTAGTAGATCATGCAGCATATCAGTGCAGAATTTCTCTTTCTTTCTGACACCGAGATGCAACTAGAGTAACATCAAGGGCCAGAGAGTTATTCTTACATGGGATTCAGAAATGTCTTTAACTAATTGGGGCTATCCAAGCCTTTACCAAGCAACTAGTTCAACAGGGATAGAAGAAGGAGCTAAACAAAATATTACTAATGTTTTCATATAAAATGTTCTACACCATTGCAACAATGATGTAGAGAAGGAGCAAAAGAAAGGTAACTGACTAAATTAGTCAGCACAAAAGACCTACAACCATGAACAGAAGATTCTCTTGGGGGTCATGTCTGAATAAAAGATAAGGTCACAACACAGTAGACAAAAAGTGATCTGCTGAAACTCAGGCACATGTAGTGGAAAATACAGTAGTAGAGAAGTCCGCTCCGTCCATCACTTCTTAAACAGGCTATTAAAAAGACAGTTGGATGTGGGCAGAACATGGAGTAAATTTTGGAAAAATATTTCTGTTTTTAGGTTGTTAGGCTACTGCTTTTCTCCACAGATTCTAGCTTTGTGTCTATCATTTAAAGAACACCAGGGCCACCAGTGTGGTGTTCTAGCAAGACAGAAAATGGGCAGGATGTGGTAGTGTTGCACTAACTGAAGCTCTGTTGAGGGTCTTGAGAGATCAGCTCTGCCCTTGCCGCACTTGTGAAGTCTTTTCTGTTCTTCCCCTCATTCCTCACTAATAAAGAAAAAATATAACCTGATCATTTAACCAGCAGCACAGGATTAGATAGATCATCTTGCTATGGGAAGAAACAAGCCCTGGAAAATCCAAGCAAAGTATCTCAGATTTAGGAAAATGGATGAAGAACCAAAGGTCAAAAGCAAAATCTGTTGCCTGCCTTTTATCAGACCCTCATACCCTGAGGATATAAACAAAAAACTATATGTCCTTTTATGTCCTTTATATTTCTTATTGTATCTCATTTTCTGTTTAAATTAGTCTTTTTATGTCTTGTCAAAATAGGAAAAGTCACTCAAAACAAAACAGAACAAGCATTTCCTTACCTGCTGCAATGGACTGCTTGAAAGAATAAGTGTAACCAAAATCCAAAACCTGAAAAGGGAATTTTGATACTTTTTGATTCATTGCTCTTCACAGTCATCTGATGTCAACATATTCAGTGCTGCCTTCTGAGTATTTTCTTTTTGTCTGATCACATATTAATTTACACATATTAATTTACTCTGTGAGTTTCCAAACTTTTAAATAAATTTACAAATTTACTTACCATGTCAACCATGATCTCCTCAGAAATCTGAACCTTGCCTCCTTAATGCTGAACTAAAACAAGATCACATTTTTATAATGTGTCTGCTTATTTCTGTGATAATCAGATTACCACCAGTGTCGTTCCACAAGAGAAGTCCTTGATCAAAAAGAATTTATGCTTACTTTCCTTTATGACACCAACATACTGACCAGGGTGTGAAGAAAATTCAGCATTAGAGTTGTGTTTTTTTCCTATCCATTGCATAGGTGGGAGCATTTTTCACTAAAATTTATCCTTCCCCTTTACATTCCTGTGAAAGAAACAGTGTGTTAGAAAGTAGCTCCCTCAGGAATGACCTGACACTTCCAATGCATGTTTCTTTGTAGTGATACATATACTGGGACTTTTCCAGATTATTTATAAAAGGGCTCATGCAAATATAATCAGTCTGTGAAACACTCTACCAGAGATCTTCCTGTTTAACAATTTCCGGTTAAAAAATAATTTTGATGAATGATGAGATAAGTGTGACTCTAAATATACACCATTTAACAAAAATGTTTTGTGGTCCCAAACTAAACATCCCCCAGAGTTCCCACTACAGCATCTAAAGACTATTACTTTCTCCAATAAATCTTTAGCCTCTTTCAAAAAAAAAAAACAAGCAGAAGAAGTGGTAGATAAATTTAGGTTGGCATGATCAATTTTACATACGTTGATTACCATTAATTATTCTGTCTTCCTTTAGTTCTTTAGTAGTCAAGTCCATGCCACCTATTGGCCTCAAGATTAATGCTGGCCTAACAAAACTGTAATTAACCAGGTAACACATCTTCATTTTCTTTTGATTTAATAGAACATACACAGGGCTCCCACTTTCAGACTTTCACAATGGCAAGATTTTTGTCTATTTAAAGTTCAAGTGCTTGGATGCACATAATTAGTGGAGATGCTTGGATTTCATTTATAGAAAGGGTTTCAGGCCTTTTGATGGACCAGTACTCAACTATGCATGTTCAAATGCATTCCAAAATCTCAAAAAAAACAAACAAGCAGTGAAAAAACACTAGTATTTATTTGTTTATAGATAAATGTATAATATATATTTTAATTAAATGATAAATGTCTTATAAATACACTATATATATGTGTATATATACTTTTTTTAAGAACTTGTCATTAAAAAAAAAAAATCAATCCTGCTATATAGTACTATGAAATAAAAATCAAGATCTCGTATACCATGTCCTTCTCCTCAATTCACCTTCTGTTTTTGTAAATCATGAATTTTCTAGTTACTATTGCAAATTCATGTGTCCTTCCTATTGCTTTCCTCACTAACTGCCTGAACAGAGACTGTAGAAGATAATCCGGAATTGTTTATCTCTGCCTCACTCTACATATCTTTTCTAACAGCTCTCATTTGCCCTCATTTACATGAAAAGCATATCAGTTTTGGAAACAGTTGTTTGAAAAAAAGGTTTTGCTACATATGCCCATGCAAAACTCTGCTTTTGTCACTGTACTGTTTGCCTCAAGAGGGTCTTCTTGCCTTCAGACTCTTCTTCCTCAGTTTAGATTCCTTCTTACTTTTTTTCTGAACCTCATTTCATTTTTTCTTCAACATTTTGCTGTTGTATGCTGCTTTCCACTCTGAAGTTTTTTTTTTTTTTAAATTAAGTCAATTTGGCAGCCATTTGCTTTATCCTTCAATAAGCACTACATTTTTAAATTGTGGACTTCCAAGGCAGTGTGAGAAGAAGAAATTCTCCCTGATTTACTAATTGTGCTGCTTTCAGTGCTATTTTATTTCTTCAACAGTGAGATCATCTTGAAATGCAGGTGTGCTGGTAGCTTAAAAGAGCTGTGTTTTGTGAATAGATTCCATTTTATATATATAAATTTCCAAGCCTGAAAAAACCTCAGGTGGATTTACAATTCATTTAAATTCATTTTCCAGCCATCCTTAGTTGGTAATATATTCTTCAAAGCAATTTATATGCAAATATTTATTTGAGGAAAGGAGAGACTGAGTGAGGTAAACAGGCAAGCTACACCACATGCATTACGGTATATTTTCTGAAAAGCAAAAGTTCTCCATTCAGCTACAAAAATGGAAAGATGAACCAGCAACAATGGGTTAGGTGTAGGACTTGTTGCTCTGTTTCCGCATTGCTGCGTTAGAGAACAAACCAGAGACCGCATAGTGGCAGGTGAGCTGTAGAACATCTGTATGTTTGTACAGTTTCTCAAGCCAAATTTGGTTAGTTAAAGTTCATGTGGCAGCTGTGGTGACATGCATGAGCCACACAGTCCATACAGACTTCATAGTAGTAAGGTTTGGGCTTAGCCCATATAAGCTGTGTTTAGTGCCCGAGCTGGTTTTGATCGAGCTTCCCATTACTGCCATCACACTTCTGATTACAGTAGGCTTGTAGGTATTCATTTCTATGGTAGCTATTCATTTCCATGGTAAAAAGTAGAATGCTGAACAGATTTCTTAAAGCAGTGGGAGAAAGGGGAAGAAGCCTCATCTAAGTGTTCCTGCTCTGGCAGGGGGATTGGACTAGATGATCTTTTGAGGTCACTTCTAATCCCTAACATTCCGTGATTCTGTGAAATGCTGTCAAAATTTGTGTGCCAGGAGGAATATGGGAAAGAGATGACGTCCAGGCTTTGAGATACAGAAATACACACACATTATCTATCATCTGTCTGTCTGTCTATCTATCTATCTATCTATCTATCTATCTATCTATCTATCTAGTATATCATTTGTGTGGACATATGGTCAAAATACACAACTCTGCACAATTAAATGAGCTACAATTCAGAGATGAAGCAGAAGAAACACTGACCAAATTTCTCATGAAATAACAAAACCAATCAGAAGTCAGAGTCCAAAATAATGCCAACTTTGAGAACTACCTAAATACTGTATATCCTCAGCTTTGCATATACTGTTGCTGAATCAGCAAATAAAACAACAATAACTCCTTTTCTCCTTCTCACTGGGCCTGGTTAACAAATGAAATAAGTCATTTTAGAACAGACAGAGATGGCTGTAATGTAATCAAGAGGATCTTTTCCATTTGAGAATTGCTAAGTCTGGACTTTTGGTTTTTTTTCTACTTACATGCCAAAACATACCACGTGGATGTGAAGTTGAAAACTAAAATACAGTTTATGAATCCGAAATGTTACATTTCAAAGAATAATAAAATAAAATAGTGTCAGTCATCTGTCAGCTCATGAACAGTCTTTTGAGTTGACTTTCTCGCTTATACATCCATGAATAAAAAACTGAGCTTGATCCTTATTTTTGAACTATAGATACAAATGGTGAACAAATTAGTAAGAGTAATCTGTTCTCAAGTCTCTGTTATCATTGAGGCTTGTTTCAAAGATTTTCGCCTGATAAGATTCTCTCTAAGCCTTTGAAAATGTAGCTGAGAGACATTATCTCTCACCCTTAGAAAATCCTTACATTGTATTTTTATTTCTGCAGTATTTCTTTGAAACATTTTTTTGTGAATAATTGTACATCAAAAGCATCTTTCCTTTTTCAGATTAAATATTCAGTATTGCTTTCACAGTGATAGTTTTGTATGATTATTTGAATTATTGTACACTGGAGGGTGAATAATTGCATTTGAGAGATACACTCTTAAAAGATTTTCAAAGGTAGCTAGAGTGCTACACTATTTCAAAACAACAAAAAATATTTGAACACTGAATAAATTTTTGAAAACTCCAAAAAGATGTTTTAGGCCTATTTTGTCTTTAATTTTAAATTGAGGTCCAGATTTTACTTTTGAAAATATGGTGATCTAATGTGGGAATACAAATAAGACAGTGATACTGTAGTCCTCTTCTCATTGGCTGTCAGAGACATTTTTATATTTTGCCTGCATAGCAGTACTATTGAACAGAATTGTTTCCAGAGGTGAGAAAGATAGGTCTATGCAATTGAAATGACTGTGTAAATTTTTGAACAATGTATTAAAAAAAAAAAAAGAAGAAGTAGCATTTTATTAGCTACAGTTACTCGTTTTGTGAATTATTTTAGTAACACCTTATGTTTATACTTCCAGATGGAAATATATATTTTCACAGTCCAAGGATTACATTTGATCTTATTATTTTAAGGCTAAATGCCAAAATTGAACTTGATGGAATTTTATTGCACCAAACTGGTGCAAGGTCACTTGTTTCACTGTTGTTTTTTTTTTTTTTTTGTAAAATGACAACTGTTAAACACTCATGGTGCCCTTAGTTGGTAGAAGAAGGCTGAAATTTGCAAATCATAGATGGACAAAACAATTTGAGTTAGACAAACTGATATCAGTGTAGTTTCCCAAACTGTCACTATAGGCTTCCTGACCTTCAGCTGCGAGTCTGGAAGGTTTATCCCAGGTGTCCCCACTTTTCTGCATCATATCTGACACCTCTGTGCAGATGCCCGAGATATCATACGGAGTTTGAAATAGCACCTACTGCCTACCTTGTAGCACATGACTTGAGTCCATGCATTTGGTAAGCTGAATCAAGGTCCACTGAGTGTCTTACCTCCATCGACTTTAACAGGAGGTTGCACACATGCACATGTAGGCAACTACTGCTTCAAGGAGCAGAGCTTTGATCCATATTGTAGAGCTGTGTGTGTTAACCCCTGGGTCTTGAAAAAATCTCTGCTCCCCAGTGCAAATTCTGTCTCCTGAGTGTCCTACTGTCTTTGATCACTTCCATAAGTGGTTCCTCTTCTTCCATCTGTCCTCCTGGCACTAATGTGTTTTGTTTTTTTGTTTTGTTTTGTTTTGTTTTGTTTTGTTTTTTGTTTTGTTTTGTTTTTTAAGATTTAGTCCAAATACCTATGTCTGTAGAAGCTCAAAAAAACAACACAAAAGAAAAACCAGCTAAATTTTGCAAGATACCTGACACTTTATCATACATTTCTATGATAAAGGTTTTGACCACATCTGGCAGCTCAGTATATGTGGGCAATTACATGCTGTGACTGAGCAAATTCAGTTCCAATCAAGTTTAAGCAGAAGAAAGCTGTCGATATGCAACTTCTGCTCTGTTCTTCAGTTAAACCCACAAACAGTGCATATAAATTTCTGTGTAATTAATGCCCTCTAAAATGAATCACATAAAGTTAGTAGAACAGATTTTTTTTAAAAAATAATTGTCTTTAAGCATATGTTTTACCCTTATCTTCTCTCTTTTTTTTAAGCAAATAAAGCAGCTCAGGAAAAAAAAAAATTCATCATGAAAAACTAACAGACTCAACCAAAGGACAGAAGTTGCAGAACAAACCCCATATATCTAAAAATATGTTTAGTTGCAAATGTAAACATCAGAATTGTTGTTTGCAAATGTAAATATCCCAATGTAAACATTAAAAGGTTTGCCAGACAAATGCACCAGACAAGTGTTCTAAATGCACCAATAAGCTCATTAGGTGAATCAGAAACTTTCACTTTGCCATCAGTCTTTATTAGTTGCAGTTGAGTTCTGGTATTGAATCACAGCAGATTAATTCATCTCACATCACAAGTATTTACATGCCTGAGCACTTTGTCATGTAGATACATTAATCTACTTGTAAAAAGTGTAAAAACATGCCTGTAGGAGAAGTTAAAAAAAATAAAACCTTTTTACATCTTGCGCTGTAAACACAAATTTCTTTGTAACCTAATGCAGACTTCAGATCATTGGAATATTTTCTAGTTATATTTTTCTAATAAATATATATGTATACATATGTGACAACTAATTACCAGCAATGCAATCAGTAGCGCTTTCCAAAATATTACTTCTTTAGAACAGAAATAAAATGTAGATTAACTGGAAGTTAAAGCCACATAAGCTACTGTGATGCATTGGCTGACCCAGAGATTTACATGTACATTTCCTGAAGTCCTTGTTTTTGTTCAGTAAATATCCCCTGTACATGAAAATAAATATCACCTTCATTGGTCTTCCCTTGGGGTTACAGTTTTCTTAGTGTTGAACAGGCTGCTTCTGTTTTGGTTTAAGGTTAGTGAAAACCCCATGTAACAGTCTTGCATTACAACCCCCACAGCACTGCAAACTAGTGAAAGAGACTGATCATTACAAATTAAATATTAAAGGTGGATTTTCTTGATGGACTTCATACAAAATTAGATTTCAATGTATTATTTGTTCAGTATGAAAGTTTAGATGACAATATATTACTTCCACTTTAAGGTAGACAACCCAGGGTACACAAAAAGAATTGCTATTTTAACTTAGCTTTATTGGCACACGAATATCAGAGTTAAAGAAATGATGGCTTATACAATTTTTTGTATAATCTTACACTATTAGATACTTCTCTTTGATGAGATGCATGGCTACAACTTAGATTAGATCTCACCAATGAAATAGTGTGATTGGTGCATGAATGAAAGACCTCTAAGTAAGGGGCACAACAGCTGAAATCCTGGTCCAGAAGAGGAACGTGAGATCTGCATGAAACTTCAGTGAGGTCAAGATTTCATCTAGCCAGCTTTCTCCAAAGCTACCACTGTCTTCTTAATGAGGTGGAAAACCAAGTTCCTAAACAGATATATTATTAACAGATGGTGACAGTTTTAGCAAAAATTGGCAAGTGTTAATGACATGACTTTTGATAAATTCCTTCTTGAGTAACTTTAAGCTGCCCTCACACACTTAAATTAACCTTTTTTATTCGTACACTCATTTTTCTCTTTTTTTTTACAGACAATTGCCTTACAGTATTGTCTGCTTTAGAAATACAATGACTCTTCCTGTCTCTCAGCTGTCTCAGCAGTTCTCCTTAGCATCTGTGCAAGTGTAGATGCAGTTTCCCATTACCTGATGCAATAAGAAGGTAAATCTAGACAAGTTTTTACTTCCAACAACAACCAATTAATACAAGCTCAAGAAAGCAGAATTTCCAGTAGGAATCTCCTGCAGATAAATATGTCTCTTTAGGCAAACAATTTCTGGTAATGCATTTTATCAAACATGAATATCACCTGCAACCCATTTAAATCCATATTTAGAGCAGAGTAGAAACCAGATGGTCAAATGAATAGTATCACAGGTGATGTGGCTCCCTCTAGTATGTATCTCTTCAAAATGCAACATTTTTCAAGAGCTTGGTACTTTCAAAAGTGTGAGAAAACAGAGCAACTGTTTCAGATTCTGATGTCATCAGTGAGGTGAATGACGTTCAGGCTAGTAGCCCACAAGACAGTGACTAAGTTTGCAACAGTTCTATTATCAGCAGAACAATTATAAGAATTGTAGGCAAAAAGTTGGAAAGTCATAGAAATATGAAGGATATCTATAGGAAGTGAAGCTGGAATGCAGTTAGATTAACAACACATATAAGCAAACTCACCTGAGATCCATTCAAAGTAGTAAAATTGAATTATGTTATTGCAAACATTCTCCATAAAATTGGAGTTATCTTACAGCTCTTTTGTCTTGAATTCTACTCTCATATGCATAATGCTTCATAAGTTTTGCTTGAAAGTGTTTGTACAATAAGCTGCTTCCTTGTGATTCTGACCAGCACACTGAAAGTCTGTTTTAGCAGCTCTCCCTCCACCCCCTATCCCAAACTCTTCCCTGCAATACAACACTTCAAAATGTGTTAAAAACTACTTTGGCACATTTGTTTAAAATATCAGGTGTCTGAGGTGGAGAAAATGCTCACAATCACATTTCAATTCTTTATTAAACCATTTTGGGAGAATAAGAACACCCAGAAATTTGTTATTCAAAGCAGACCATAGTGTGGTCCATGGGTTTTACTTTGTTATTATTTTGTTTCTGTATTGTTTTGGATTTTTTGGTTTGGTTTGTTGTTGTATTTTTTTTTTAATTGTTCTACAGCATGGATTGGGAAAGGCAGACAATGTAAGAACCATAAGGTACGACTAAAGAAGCATATATATTACATCTTTACTGTTACTGGTGTACCTGCCCTGTATTTAGTGATTCCTGGAGGTAGGGAATAGATCAAAAGTTCATCTTCCTATGAAAAGAAAAAAAAAAAAAAAAAAAAAATCAGCTATATATTTTTGCCCAGAGCAAAACTGAACTTTCAAAATAACATTATTTGCTGTTTTATTTGAGGACCCAAAACTGATCACATTAGTGATAGTCAGTGGAAACCTCACAAGCATTCAGTGATAACACCCCACTTAGCTCCAGTACGGCTATGTCAGCATGGGACAGTGCTGATCTAGATGACAAACTGCAAAACAAGAATTATTAGGTAGATGACATGTTCCAGCCTTCTGGCTCTGCAGCTTCCAGCATGTGTGCTGTAGATCTGAGTATCACGTACATGTACTGGAAAAACAACAAAACACCTTTCCTGTTGAAGCCAGCTGATATTTGTCCATTGGCTGCAATGGACTAAATAAGAAGTGAATGAGAGAAATCTGCAAAGACAAAAAAGTGAAACAGGTGCTAGGTGAATATATCTGTATCTGTGTATTTCATTGGAATGTGGCACCAAATTTTACTCAGCCTTGAGCCAAACATTTAATTTTCTCTTAATCACGTATAGCATAACATCTCTATGCATTGTACTATTTAATATTGATGAATTCGGTTCTTTTCAAAATGCAAAGTTGTATAAATTCATGATGGAAAAAAAAATATCGTCATTCCTATGCAGTGACATTCCACATAGGGATCTTAGCATGTACTAACTACTGGTTTTAACCTCAGAAGAATTCTGTCAGGCATTAAGCAGAGAGAAGACAAATAACTTTTCAGGTTCATACAGAAATAGAAAGCCAAGAATAGAAATCCAGGAACAGAATTCATGGGGCAGACTCACAGCTCTAATCGAGGTAGAATCTTGGATTTACTCTTCAAAATAGGTCTACTTCTGTGCTTGACAGGAAGAATTATTGGTTTCACTTATTTACTCCTTGCTAGTAAGGAAAAATGTTGGATTTCAAAACCCATCCAAATTTATGGAATAGTAAAATGCAGAGGTAAATGTGACCAGGTAGTTGGAGGGCGCTGTAGGGGTGGCTTCTGTGAAAAGACATCAGGAGTTGCTTCTGTGTCAAACAGAACCAATTCCAGCCAGCTCCAATCAGATCCACTGCTGCCCAAAGCTGAGACCATCAGCAAAACTGGTGGCACCTCTGTGATAACATGTTTAAGAAAGGGTTAAAAACACTGACCAACAACTGTGAGAGAGAGGAGTGAGAAAAATGTGAGAAAGACAATCCTGCAGACACCAAGACCAGAGAAAAAGGAGAAAGAAGAGGTTGTGCAACAGAGTTTCTTCAGCAGTCCATGGTAAATCATAGAATAACAAAATAATTTAGTTCAAAAAGACTTTTAAAATCATGGAGTCCAACCATTAACCTAACAGTGGCAAGTCCACCACTAAACCATGTTCCTAAGAACCTCATCTACATATCTTTTAAACACCTCCAGGGATGGTGACTCAACCACTTCCCTAGGCAGCCTGCTCCAATGCATGACAACCCTTTCTGTGAAGAAATATATCCTAACATCCAATCTAAATGTTCCCTGGTGCAACTTGAGGGCATTTCCTCTTGTCCTATCACTTGCTACTTGGGAGAAGAGACTGACACCCACCTCACTGCAACCTCCTTTCAGATAGTCGTAGAGAGTGATAAGGTGTCACCCTGAAGCCCATGGAAGACCAGAGTGGCACAGCTATCCACTATTCAGCCTGTAGGGAACCCCACAACAGAATAATGCCTTGAAGGGAGCTGTGACCCACAGAAAGGAGAAGGCTCCTGGCAGGGCCTTGCAACCTGTGGAGAGAACCCCATCCAAGAGCAGGTTTTCTGAAAGGAACTGTGGCCCATGGGGGACCCACAATGGAGTAGTATGTTCCTGAAGGACATCACCCCATGGAAAGGACCTATGCTGGACCAGTTCTTAAAGAACTGTACCTCATGGAGGGGACCCACATTGGAGCAATTAGTGAAGGACTGTATACCATAAGAGAGACTTCACGTTGGTGCAGGGGAAGAGTGTGAGTAAGAAGATGTGGCAGAGGCAACATGTGATGAACTGACCACAACCCTTAATCCCTGTCCCCCTGATCAGAGATGGACAGGGAAGTAGAGGAGTTATGAGTGAAGTTCAGCCTGGGAAGAAAGAAGGGATGAAGGGAAGCTGATTTTACTTTTGCTGTTATTTCTAACTGTCTATCTTTATTATTAATTGGCAATAAATTAAATAAATTTCCCCAAAATCAAGTCTGTTTTGGTTGTAGTAGTAAATGGTGAGTGATCTCCCTGTCCTTATCTTGATCCATGAATCTTACTTTCTCCCCCTGTCCTACTGAGGAGGGGGAATGATAAAAAGGCTTCTTGGGCACCTGCTAGCCAGTCAAGTTCAACCCATCACACTTTTATATCTGAGGCCTTCAAACAGATATTAAATTCTCCTCCAGATCTTTCAGACTTGAACTGAGATTGGGCATATTCCTTCCTGGATTTCATTCCTTTGGAATAAAGTGACGCATAAGTGAAATTACATGATAACAGAACAATGGAAGATGGGAAAAAAATAAAATAAAATCTCCTTCAGCTGTAAACACTGCTGCTTAAGCTCAGCTAGTTCTTCATTACACATTAATATGAGCATTATTCACTGTTACTCTGACAGATAAATTGTGCCATTATTTGTGATTTCAAGGAGTGTATGATCTTAAAATAATCAGCTCTTTGGATTGTTCTTGTCTCTGGGCTTTGGTCAAGTGTCAGTGAAGGAATTTGACTGATATAAACCAGAAACACACAGGTGTTGCTACTTCATGAAGATCGAATTTCTACTGGTCATGGAAAATCACACACTTCTGTTTTGTTTTTTTTTTTTTTCTAATGAAGTCCAGAACCAGAAATAACAGATCATTTACATGTCAGGGATGAAATAACGTTCGTACTTCCTCTTATACCAGAAAGAAACACATTCACCTCATTCTACAAATTTTCATATCTTGAATCTAGATGCACCATAAAATCACTGCACAAAGAATTGCTGAAGAACTGCAGTGAGCAATGAAAACTCACTCTATATTTGTCTGGTAAGCTTTCCCATAAGAAAATTAAAGCTATGTTAGGCCATAATGAATTTATTACCTCAACAAGCACCCTAGAAACAGTAACAAAGTGCAGCACATATTTTCTTTCTGTCTTTCAGTGACTTCTGAGCTACTCTTCGATCATGGATCATCACACTGTTCTCTAGGTTGTGCATAAAGTTTGAATCCAGCCTATACTGATAGTCTTGAAGACAGATGTGCAAATATTTATCATTTATTCTGCTTAGAGTTAAAATTAGAAAAAAAATTAACGTAGTTTAGAAACATCATTGAGGCAATAGCAGTGAGCTCAGTGGAAACTCCAAACTATTGTATAATATACTGAATGCCAGATTAGAGGTAGCATAAAATTAATTTAAGTTAGACTTATACTTTCGCTTATGCTGCCTTAAAATTGTTTACATTTGCTTCTATGCAAATGAGATCAGACTAATGAAAGCTAAGATAAAACTGGGAAGTAAGAAAGTCACTTTTAATTAGATAAGCTATTCATCTGCAGGGGTAAAAAAAACCACGAGAATGCAATAGAACATAGCAAAGAGTAATTTTGTCTTTGAGAGGGTTTCATCAGATAACTGGCAATCCTGAAGTAGATGACTTGGTCCAGCTGTTTTTGAGATCATTAACTCTTCCCTGAATTTCATATGCACCACAGCTTCTATGAAGATTCATTTTAAAAGTTATTCTTATTATTGCTGTTATGCAAAATCTAATAATAATTTCTGCTTTACAAGAGCACCTCATGCTATGAACTTCACAGAAATGGAACAGAGTCAGTCTTTGCCCTGAGAGCCTACAAACTGCATGCAACTGCTGATGCTCAACTGATGAGGCAAGCAACTTGAGTGATGTAGCAGACACATGAGAACCAGAGGTTGATAATAGAGGCAAAGTAATAGTCTAGGAAAATTATCTGTGAAGGAGTCCTCTTAATGAATAGAAGAAATAAAAGCTGTAGCTGATAGGACCAGAGTGCGGTATAGCAAGCAGAAACATGATCACAAACTGGAAATGTAAGCCCTTTATGCAGTTATTATGTTACAAGCACATAGTCAGGATATGAAGACAAGCAAGGGGTCAAAGATGATGTTCAAGACATAGTTTGGAAAATAATATTCTTCACAGTGGTTGAGAAAAGGAATTAGTAGCAAGAGCTTACCTAAGCAGGAATCTCAGTTCACTACCCTGTCTCATTAGACAGTGGGTTTCTAGACATAATAATCTAAACAAGTTTTAAATAGAGAAAGTGAGATGTTTATGAGTCATCACTCCACTCAATGTTTTTGCATACAGAAGAGCAGTCATTAATTTACTCAGGGTTTATCCAATCCATCTCCATATCTGTGTTTCTCTATCCAGGACATTTCCAATTGTCTATGGAAGGCTTTTAGTGTGGTTTAGAACATTTTCATGTTTTTAGTGCTACTGTTCATAAGAATTACACTAGTATTGAACTTTCCCTATAAATACCTATCATGTAGATCAGAAATTTTTAAACTAGGAATGTGAATGGAAATAACAAATCACATTTTTTTTTGTTTTATAACCTACAGAAACTTCTCCAACGTATGCAAAGGATTTTTTTTCTTTTCAGACAGCAAATCTCTGCCAGAAATTTTCAAAATTCAAAACTGTTCTACCAGTTTCCCAGCAAAAACCTCTCAGTAAATAATTCCTCTGAAGAAAGACTATTTGTTCTCAGAAAGTAACTTTGTCCAAAGATGATTCAAGGCCCTCAAACGAGTGACAATCCAAAAAGAGTACAGAATTAGTTTCATATTATGAATTCATTATCAAGGATGAAAAAATGTCTCCTTCATGAATAAAAAAATAAAAACTATTATTTTTCCTTAGTAGACAGCAGGTACTTCAGTCAACTCACAAAGAAAGCAGAGCATTGTACTCTTTGCTTCCGGTAACTGTGGACAGGTTTGTTATTTATCTTAGGTACTAAACAGGAAAAATGTGTAGCATTTGTGACCATTTCCCCTCAATACTTTTTTTTAAAAGTTTATCTTTGAAATGTTAATAATTACGATGGCAATTATCTTCAAAATCATGCAAGGATAACAAATTCTTCCTTGTTGTACACAACAAGGTTAGTTTATATCAATATCATTGGAAGAATTGTGATTGAAATAACAAGGAAATCACAAATAAATGAAACCAGGAAATGTCATTTAAATGGCTCTTGTAAGTTTTAAGATGATCTATCTCTAAGGAAAATCTCATCTGAATAATATTACCTTTCTCAGCTAGAAAACTCCGAAGAATGATATTTATTTTAATCCTGCTACTTCACTCTATCTGGTTTTGTTTCCAACAGTTTTCAGGGCTTTATGTTGCATCTTTATCTTATTCATCTTCCATGAAAAACAGAGCATGATTTACAAGCCAATTGTATTGCCAGATTTCTTTTTTTATCTGTTTTATAAGAGTTTTCAGACTGTCTGGAGGGTGTATGCCTCTCTATCTTCCAAATGGATGTCCCTAAGTTTCTTCCTCAAATTCACTACTCTCTGTTTTGCTCTTCACCTTTACTATTGCTGTTTCACATCTGCCTCTAAAAAAAAATGGTACAAACATCACTCATATCTCTCTTTGGACTCTCACTATCTGTTCTTTTAGATAGATGCAGCTCCAGAGTAAATATTCATTTCTGGTCATTCTAAAAGTAATAATATCTATCATTTATATATTTAGGAATTTATAGTTATAAAATTTCTCCTAGAGACTGTGACACAGCTTTGTAACAAAATAATTAGGAAGATCTGACAATTAAGATCTGATCTGAAAAAAATGAGCTCTGGAATAAAGTTGGAGACTTATTCTTAGATACTTTGTTCCAAAGAACCTCACTCAGCATTCATCAAACTGAGTAAAGGTGAGCAACCAACCTTTCTGCAGAGAGAGAAGAAATAAGGTCAGGAGACTGGAGCCGAGTGCTGTGGGAAGGTAGCCATTATTTTCCACATTTACAGTCAAATTGTTTCATTTAAATTTGCTCTTTACTCCTGGTGTTCTAACTCAACAGGGAAATACTCTGCAGTTTATTAGGCTCCTGTTTCTCCTGAGAGACATAGGATATCACAGGGCTTGTCTGTTTAATGCAGTATCAACATTTCCTCTTGGGAGAACATACCATTTTCACTCCCTCAAGTGAGCAGCATTTGAATCAGTTCTGATTAGTGCTCTTCCTATTTCATGCAGGTTCAATTAGTGGAAGATATTGAAGCTGTGAATTACCTGTCATCCAAAACTTCCTTATATGTTTACAAAAGCAAATGGACTATATTATAAGAGTATTGTATATGAAAATGGAGCTATTTATTACTATTTTTTTACAACACCCCAGTGCAAACTTTAGCTAGGAAATAAACCCTATGGCTATTTCTCCTTGCAGTATATGCTTTGATTTCCATCTCATCAACACTATCATCTGTGAAAAAGTCCAAAATGCTACAAGAATACAGAATATTTGTACTGCAGCTTCCAGAGTATTTCACTGAAAAAAAAAAAAAAAAAATATATATATATATATATATATATATATATATATATATATAAAGTGCTTATGGAAGAAGGAGAATTTTAAGATGTCTAGTGGATTTCTTACCAGACAGGCTGTTTTACTATCTGATTCTTCACCTAGTATCTACCTCTCCATTGAAGTAAGGGAATTACATCGTGTTTTCAAAGATGTCTGAAATGCTGTGAAATGAATGGCAATTTAAGGCTAGATTTTGCCTATAGGCAAGGATCAGGGAAATAAAGCTACCTTCAAAACTCCATTTACCTGGCCGTAATAGGTTTAATTTGAATACTGTGTAGCCAATGTTTGTGATCAGGTAAGGCAGGAAAAAAAAGTGATAAATGGGTAGAGTAATTTGGGCAGGAAGAATCTGAGCATTTGGGAGAGGACACACGCTTTTATTTTTCTGTCTACCTTTCTGTCTCAATAGAGAAAATAGGACTATTTTTGATATATTGTAGCTACTATTTTGACACGACTGTCATTCATTTTAGCTACTTTTAATGCCTGAAACTGCTCCTTACATATCTGAAACCGACTGCTGTATATTCTAATATACTCTATAAACGATGTCCCAAATATTCAGAATTAAAATAAAAATCATTAGCACAAATTACAACCCACTGCTGTTCTCAGCATCTATTCATGTGCATGCAGAGTGCAAAGTGATTCATATTTGCCTGTGTAGCAAGAAACGTGAGATACCTCATTAGTGACTGTAGAGTTAAAAAACCACATTGGTATTCATCACAATATAGCTGAAACACCATGTATGCCCAGCTTCATGAATTTTATAACATTTTTTTGTGGGCCCATGTCCATAATGTTACGCTCCTCTCCTCTGCTTCAAGAGGGCATAATGGGCCAGTAGATCTTTTTTAAGCATTCAGGCACCTAAAGATGCAAATTAGTATCTACTGATATTTCAAAACCATGCAGAAGCCTAAATGTCACTGATTCTTGTGGGGAATTGATGCTTAGGTTCCTCAAAATTGTAGTAAGATTTGATCTGCATCCTTAAGCACCTAAATGCCTTTGAAAATCTGGCCTAAGATCTCTAAAATCAGACTGCAATATTGGCTAATGCTGTGTAGAGGTCTGAATAATCCAGATGCATACAATTTTTTGATGACATGGATTTATTTTCTTTGCACTTATGCATCATTAATAATATTGAAGGATAAAGACATGAAACAAGATATCTTCAGTGGAAAAAATATGTTCTCCTAGAGTATTCAGCATGCTAATTACATCTACAGTGTTTTATTAGTTGCAGTATATTTAAGATAAATTAATCCTTACTAATATAACTTTCTAAATGAAATAATTAGAGTTTATGTGATTTTTTTAAACTCATATTTTCAAATAAAGGAAGAAAGATACTGTAACAATATAGTAGTTGACTATAGTAATGACTGATTTTGGGAAAGTTATTGCTGTTATGAACCGTATCTTGTGATAATATATTTTTGTAAAGTTGGAACATGGAGCACAGTTGAGTACCCACATTGGAAAATCAATTTCCCCTGAATGATTAGTGGAAATTCCCACCAATCAAAACATGGAAGTCACTCAGGACAGTAATAATAATTGGCACTTAATTCAATGACTTGCTCTGTTTAAGGTAAAGTTGAAGTCCTATGTTCATTGCCTATTAGAAAGCCAGATGGAAGGCTCAACTTCTATTACATACATGAATTGTTCTGGTTCTTTAAATTGATATTTGTACTGTTGCAATGGAACATGGAAATGTTATGTAAGTAATATGAATCCTTGCAGATGACATAATAGGTTGTCAGGATGAATATTGTTTTCATATTATCTGCATAAACATGAGTTGTATTGTTCAAGATTCCTGCAGTGCACTGAAGAGTTAGCTGACTCTTGTAAATAAATCTTAATTCTTTTGTGTTTTACTTTAAATTAAAAAAGAAACTAAAAAGCAGGCATTTGAGTGTTCTTGTTTCACTTGAATACTTACTAGCAAAAATATTTGTCTATAAAATGAATAAGCATTACACAAAAAAATGAATACAAGTTCTATGAAACAACAAAAACCAAACAAGTGTTTTAAAGCAGCAATGAATTGTAAAGGAAAGACTTTGTGAAAATAATTATTACTTTGAGTTTTGAAACAACTAATTATTCTGCAGGGACATCTCCCTTTCCCATGAGCCTTCAGTGTTTTTAAAATAACTTCTACTTTTCTGGCATGCAAGTTCCATATCTGAAAATGTTATTGCAGGGCAACTTTGGTTTTTTTGGTTTTTTTTTAGTTTTTCATTTTTCATCTTTCAAAGCAAATCACCTTCTGAATCTGTTGAAGTTTAAATGAAAACTACACCATTTAACTGTTCATCTGTCTCATTGTGAACTATCCAGGTGGTCTTGACTACAGAATCACATCAGGGAGAGTATATTCAAAATGGTTCACTTTTTTTCTTTGCTCTTCCAGACTTTCAAGCTTTCTAATAAGTTATTCTACCTACAATGTCAGTGGCTGGTGATATGGGACTATGTGCAGCAGCTCTTCTTTTTGCCTGTGCTATTAGAATATGATTTTATTTTGTGTTTGAGCAAGAACTCATCTTGTTTTCCAGAAATTCTTTGATTTGGAGACACAGCTCCTATCATGCTACTCTAATAGTAGTAGAGATAATAGCCAGTGCTTAAAAAATGCTATTATATATGATCTACTTGACCTGAAGCAACTGATGCCTCTTGGTTTGAGCTGATTATTAAGCTGTCCACATGTCTACATGTAATAGTTACAGTTACATATTTCTTCATTCTAAAGAAATAACTTTTCCAGTTGTAGTCCTCATATGTAGTGTACATTACTCAGCTCAATAGGATCTTTAATTATGAAAGTTTATTGTAAAATACGATCACTGTTGATAACATGGGAGTGCAAAGTGATGAAAAATCATACATGTGGAAAACTTTTAGCTTGAAGTTGTTTCGTTAACTGTGTACAAAAGAATACATCCGTTTTCTTTAGTCTGTAATTACTCTAACTGTTAGCACAGTCATTTAGACTAGCAGCAGTATTCTTCCTTATCTCTTTCTGTGGGGTGAAGCTGTCTGCCACTCCTAAATGTGTGCCAGCTGCCTTCTCTAAGCCAAAAGAGCAGGACAATTTCACTGAGCTCAGGTCATTCATTCATGAAACACAAGGAAATAATCCAAGAATAATAACTACTCATACAGAATAAAGTGTGATTAGAAAATGGCATCTTGCTATATTACATAACAATAATAATTCCATAGACCACTTTTTTTTTTTTTTTTTCCCCTGAAATCCCTGTGAAACCACATGTTGTTCTGTTAAAACGTAACATTATTTTAAAATTGTTCCAAATCCCATCTACATCCTGGCTTCTCTTCCAGCTCACTGTAGTCACCTTCAGTTACTAATGCAGAATATTTTAGTGTTCACTATTTCACTGATTTTTACTTCTAAATTCTATCGTATTACCCACTACATACTTTTCTGTTGTGACATTGCTAATTAAATTGCAGGAATGCAAATGGCCTTTTCAAGAATAACTGAGAAAGGAAGAGGTGGGGACAGAAATGACCACTAACATCAAGTTCTTGTATGGGGCTGGATTTTGACAGATAGATTGAGTTTATATTTTGTAAAGTCATCTGTATTTGATAGTTATTTTGTATTCAGTATATGACAGAACACTTTGTGGCTGAAAAAAAATCAATATTCCTTAGCAGACAGAAGCAAGAAAGACTGCTTTTAGGGCTTAACTTCTTTTTGAACTCACACATTTCTAAAATGTAAATCACATTTGTAATGAACCTGAAAATCTTTATGAGAAAATATATTTTAACAGTTAATTTTTCTTTCAATGTGAATCAACAGTGCTGACTTTGGACCTACAACTTGAAGAGTAAATCTATTCTTTATCATTTTATGAAAGAAACAATACAGATTTTGGTGGAGGTCAGTAGTTATTATTTTAAATTAGTTAATGTTTCCAACCTTAATATGCATTAGTCTTTCTGATGGAATGTAAAAATGTCCAGAACTATTTGGTTTGCTTTCACTGCTTTAGTCTAGCAAGAAGCTATTGCAAGTTATGATAGTACATAACTTCAGAACATACAGGTTAATTATAAGAGGAAGATCTGGCTTTTAGACCCTAAGATATTATTGGAGTTTTACTCTTCTTCAATTTCTGAAATTCTGAATTCTATTCTAGTGACATTTTACATCCTTTAGTTTTTCATTGTTTAAAAGGCTGTTGAGAGTTTAAATGGTAAAACTCATAACAGATTAATTGCGCATTAACTATTAAACAGGTAAAAAAGTTAAATGTCACACTGTGATTTGGAGAAAT
This sequence comes from Patagioenas fasciata, assembly GCF_037038585.1. NCBI lineage: Eukaryota > Metazoa > Chordata > Aves > Columbiformes > Columbidae > Patagioenas > Patagioenas fasciata. The sequence continues at coordinate 14,446,123 of NC_092520.1, read as the reverse complement.
AAAAAACTAACAAACAAACAAACAAAAAAACAACAATCAAAAAACAACAAAAAGCCCTGCTGTTTATTTTCAAAGCAACCAAAGAGAGGAATCCATGTTTCTTGTGGCATGACACAAACAGAATTATGGAAATTTTCTGTAGGGTCATCTTGTACCTCAGGATAAGCTTTACCAACAGGTTCTGTGAGAAAAATGCCAGAAGGACAATACTGTCAGAAAGTAAAAATGCATTACTTTCCCAATCTATGAAAATCAGGATATAGTCCAAAATGATAATTGTTGTCAGGGTGTGGAACACAGACATTTTCACCTTTGTTGGAGAGCTGTGTTAAGCTCAGGCACTTGCCCTTGTGTCTCACTGGAGTTGCATATGTGTGTATCTGTTGAACGCCCCTACTGGGAACTGGTTTATGTTCTGCGGATGCATCAGTTGCAAAGCTCAGAGCTTCCTGGGCCCTAATTCAAAAGTCAGTGCTAATGCTACACTTTCTGTAGTCAGTTCCAGTGTCATTTTTGTCTCCTTTGTTCCCCCATCTTCAATTATTTGCTTCAATCTGAGAGTTCAAAGTAATTAACCCTTTCAGCACTCCAGAACGTTAAAGACATTGAACTATGTGTTGAGAATCATATAGTATGGTTTGTCTTTGAAGGGATTAATTTATTCTTTCTTTAAATCAAATTGATAATGAACTTTTTAATCCCATCATATTTCTTCAGCAATTATGATAGAAATTTACAGTAAGCTGAATTTCATTCAGCTGCAACGAGTTTATTTAAAAGAGCAGACCATATGATTAAACCTATTTTTTCTCATGCTAAGAATCTAACATGTCTGTCTGCAACATAGTACATTGTTGAAATTCATAAGTTCCGTTTCACAAAGAAGCTACATAGTCATTTTACTCTTAAGCACAGTTGGGATCTAACTAGGAAAAGCATCTAATATGGCTACCTGTAACAGCCAATTCTAGGTTAAATAGATATTTAAATTTGACTTAATAGTTGTAGTGTCACTTAATTGTCCTCTAAACTATTGCATTGAATTTCTAGAATAAAAAAGTTGACAAGATACAGTTATTTTCATTTTCTATGAGTCTGGGAGGAGCAGACAAGTGCAATTTCTGCACTCATAGTTTGGCTTTTATTTTTATTGTTATTAAGTTCTGAAGTAAACAGATGCAAATTATTGTACTTTTGTCTTGGTCCATTCTGACTGACTCAACTAGAACTTACCTATATGAAAAAACCTGACCTTTATGAACTAAACTCTTGTTCACAGGCAAGATCAGTAACTCTACCAAACACTAGGAATACATTAATTTTGTCCATCATGGAAAATGTAATTAATAATTTTTCTTTTAATATGTGTAAATTAGGTGTGCCTTTTCTCATGCCTTTTTGCACCCCTCTTTTTTCAAACTGTACTGTGCCTTGATGCACTGCAGAAAAGAGTTAGAAGTTATATTAATCTGCTTCTGGAGATCCCAGATATATCTTTTAAAGATTCAGAATAAACATGTAGATGTTTAGCCTCATAAAAAATTTTGAAAATACATAAATAAAGTTTGTCAGAAAAAAAAATAAATGTAGATAAATAAGTGGTTCAAACTTTTCTTTTTGCTCTTAAATACATTCTACTCAGTGTCTTTTCTAAAAAGATTAATTTGAAAACAAAGCTTTAAAAAGTTACATTGCTAACAGAAAATGGAGAGATAAACTTACTAGAGAAAGCATGTAAATATTTTGTGTAAAACTTGCTTATGACATTCCAGGGGAAAGTCTGCTGAATATTCAGAGAGAATTGTATATTTAAAGCTTACAATAAGCTGAAAATCGTTATGGGAACATAGGAAATTATGCCTAATGGTACAAGAAAACATTTATAAACAAAAGAAGTATTGTGTTACATTGCATAACAGTAACGTTTAGCAGGAAAAATTGACACAAAATTGTTTTTAAGAACACACAGTTTCCCTATTATATTGTTGAGGTTTATATACTGACAAGAAAAAATTATCATGTCATTACCCTTGTACTATAAAACTAATTTTCTATTTGAACACTGATGTGAACATACTTAGTTGATTGAAAGGCATGGAGGAGATCCATGCATAATTTTCTCTGATGGGTTGAGTCTAGAGAGAGGCTACCTTCAATAAAAAATAATAAAGGATGAAATGAAGGCACACAGAAGACTTCAAATTTTCAGTGCTGATTCATGCTGTGACTAACAATATACAACCACATTGAAAAGATCATTCACGGTTTAGTTTAAATGTTGTCTCATATTCCAACATTTTCAGTACAGGTACATAAGAAGTATGGTACTTAGTATTCCTCTACTTCTCCCTCCCCATCAAATGCATTGTCGTGTAGATACCAACTCTTTTTCATGGTAGATTTTTTTGTTTGTTTGTACCTGTAAGGTACTGTCCAGATATGTAAAAGAATATTTTGGTCACTTCAGCAAAGGAATCTTGCATCTAACTAGAAAAGGAAGGTGTTGTATAATACAAGATGAATGTCTGCCTTACTGACTATATCAAAGGATTCAGTATGAAATGGGGTTTGTGTTGCTCATGAGTGTCATGACTAAAGCTGTCAATATCAGGCTAAAATAATACTGAGTACCTGTGGGACTTCTTTGCAAAATAAAATGTAACAAGGCAGATCACAAACTTAGGTCCTTGTTTGATTATACAATAAATGAATAAAATGTTGAAGTCAAATATTTTAATCAGTCACTGAAGCAATTTTGGAAAACTGGCCCCATGACAATTTCTCCAAAGTTGCATGAAATATATTTGAAAGCACAGGGAAGAGAACATCTGCAACTAAACCCTTTCTGAGCACCTTACACCACCTTTCTCTGCTCACTCCTGGCCTGGCAATTAAGTGAGCTAGAAACTCTGCTCAGGAGCAACTCAATGCCAACTCTTGTCTCATATGTCTTTCCTCACTCCTGTGGGCTTACACAAAGCACTACAGAGCCCAGTGAATAATTACTATTCAATTATTTGTTTAAAGTTAACCCAAAGAAATAAAATGGCAAACTTTTTCATTTAAAAGCAAGAAAAAGTAGATGAATAAGATTTTCCTTCCCCCCACTTTAGAAATGTGATTCAGGAACATTTCAAAAGAGAACTATCAGAACATAATACTGTAAAATTACTCATTATCCAAATTAATTTTGAACTTTTAAAATTAATAATTTTTGAATTTTGAAACAGTTTTAATTTTTAGATTAATTTAAGTAATTTTGGCTGACCTGAGACTGTATTGTTCAGCAAATAAGCTGCTCTTCAGAAACACCTTGCTCAGCTTTCTGCCAGCTGCACCCTCTTGAAGTTTCAAGAAGCTCCCTGTTTTCTGTCGTTGTGAAGAGAAGAAAGGGGAAATAAAAGGAAAAAAGATGACAATTTTAACATATTTTTTTCTATATAATTGATCATTGTCAAAAATAACGTATTTCCCAAGAAAGCAATGAGTTTAATCAGGTGTCTGGTGAAATCTCAGCTGTCGTTTTACCCATGACTTCTTTTCTTACTCTCACAGGTGCTATTGCTGCTGCCCTCACAACCACCTATAGTAAAGAAGTGACAGTCACAACAGAGGTCATGGCAGAAACATTGGCATGAAATAAGGTAGCAACAGGAGAAATTTAAGTGTCAAGAAGCAATAGGGAAAGGTAGCAGCAAAACCAACACTTGTACGCAGACTATACACAGGAAAATATGGTTAAACCCTAAAATATTCCTCTACAACTATATTTGAATTACATTTTAATTAGCATCATGTGGTGATGTTTCGAGGGTTTGGGGTTTTTTTTAATAGCATTTGCTAATATAAAAACTCTACCTACTGTAAACATTATTTTTTTTTTAATACTGGACTGCACTTTTCATCTAAATGTAGTCTAACCCACATACCTTCTGAGTGTTTTAATCCAAACAGTTGGCGCTATTTAGTCTGACAAATGAAACACTTCAGACTGTTTCTCAATTGTGTAATTAAAAATAGGAAACAACAAGGTAAATAAAAAAATCATGGGATCAATAAAGCATTATTATTTTAATGATGATCTCAAAAGCCAAAATCATAAAGTGCTAGGTTTTGAAGCACAGGAAATCTTAGCAAGAGCACAGAGGTCTCTGATGAAGATCTTGAGGAAATAATTGGAAAAAAAAAAAAGAAGTATCTTTCTAAAATTCAGTTTTTTTGTCTCTGAAAATAACAAAACAGATTTCTGAGGAATTACTACAAATGAAGATGTTGCAAAGGTGGGAGGGGTGGAAGATCAGACAGGAATCATGACTGAAAGCTAGGAGACAAAATCTGATTTTAATGTAGGGAGAGGTAGCTCCAGTGACAGAAGTTATCAAATACCAACATGTTCTATGTAAGGTGCGTGGCATTAATGTTTGTGAAGGGAAACAGAAAGCTGAAACCACCTTCAGTCACCTTGTGCTTTTCTTGAAAAAGAAAGAGCCTAACAGATTAAGAGAGACTCCGATAGTGTTGGATACAACAAATTAATATCTCAGTGAAGTGATTATAGGCTGTGACAGAGGGCAAGGCAAGGATACAGAATACATCACTCAATCCACTGTAGTATCATGGCTGAGGGATTGCTTCCTTTCAGTGATTTCTCTTTCACGGACCTTGCAGAGCATCTTTTAGCACCCACAATTTTCTCTCCAGCCACTATTTCTATGTGCATTTTCCTAATTTTTACCTTTTCTGTCCCTGTGACTTGGCCAGATGAACTGAAAGCATTTGTGATGCTGCATGTCAGAATTTGACTGTTAAACAATGATGAATAACGTGAATATTTGTGTATTTCTGAAGATAGGTTCGTACTTTGCTGTCTTCCATTAATGTTCAGGTATAAACTGTCTTATTGCATCAACTCTTCTGTGTTCTTCGGGCATAATTTTTTAAGGGTTTAAGTATTAAATCTCTACTAAATTGGCAAACGTGATGCCCGTCTACGTGAAGGACTGGAAGGAGGATCCGAGTAACTACAGACCTGTCAGTCTAACCTCCATGCTGGGGAAGGTCATGGAGCAGATCATCCTGAGTGACATCACATGGTAGATATGAGAAAACTATGTGATCAGGCCCAGTCAACATGGGCTTACGAAAGGCAGGTCCTGTTTGACCAACTTGATGTCCTTCTACAACAAGGTGACCCACCTAGTAGATGAGAAAAAGGTTGTAGATGTTGTGTACTTAAACTTCATTAAAGCCTTTGACATGGTAGCACACAGCATTCTTCTGGAGAAGCTGGCAGCTCATGGCCTGGATGGGTGTACTCGGTGATGGATAAAGAACTGGCTGGAGGACCAGGCCCAAAGGGTTGTGATAAACTGAGCCAGTTGGCAGTCGGTCACGAGTGGTGTTCCCCAGGGCTCAGTATTTGCACGAGTTCTATTAAATCTCTTTATCAGTGATCTGGATGAGGTGATTGAGTGCCCCATCAGTAAGTTTGTAGATGGCACCAAATTGGGTGGGAGTGTTGATTTGCTGGAGGGTAAGGAGGCCATACAAAAGGATCTGGACCAGCTGGGTGGTTGGGTTGAGGCCAATTGTATGAGGTTTAGCAAGGCCAAGTGCCAGGTGCTCCACTTGGTTCACAACAACCCCAGGCAGTCCTAAAGGCTTGGGGAAGAGTGGCTGGAGAGTTGCTTAGTGGAAAGGCATCTGGGGCTGTCAATTGACAGTAGCTGAACATGAGACAGCATTGTGCCCAGGTGGCCAAAAAGACCAAGAGCATCCTGATTTGTATCAGGAATAGTGTGGTCAGCAGGAATAGAGAAGTGATTGCACCACTGTACTTGGTGCTGGTGAGGCCCCACCTTGAATCCTGTGTTCAGTTTTGAGCCCCTCATCATAAGAAGGGCGTTGAGGTACTAGAGAGAGTGCAGAGGAGGGTGACAAAGTTGGTGAGGGGCCTGGAGCACAAGTCTGATGAGGAGTGGTTGAGGGAGCTGGGGCTGTTTAGCCTGGAGAAAAGGAGGCTGAGGGGAGACCTTATCACTGTCTACAACTGCCTGAAAGGAGGTTGTAGCATGGAGGGTGTTGGTCTCTTCTCCCAAGTAGCAAGTTATAGGACAAGAGGAAATAGCCTCAAATTGCGCCAAGGGTGGTTTAGATTGGATATTAGGAAAAAAATTCTTCACAGAAAGGGTTGTCAGGCATTGGAACAGGCTGCCCAGGGAAGTGGTGGAATCACCATCCCTGGAGGTGTTTAAAAGGCATTCAGATGAGGTTTTTAGGGACATGGTTTAGTGACAGAGTTAGGGTATGGTTGGACTTGATGATCGTGAGTGTCTCTTCCAACTGAAATTATTCTGTTATTCTGTGATCTTGTTATTGTAAGAGCTACATGTTTGGCAGTCTTTTCAGGTTATGACTTGAAAGTGATTGCTGAAGCATTTACCTTGTGAGGGTCAATAATTTCACTACATGCTACAGAATTACCTTGGTAACATAGAGATGTAGAACTGTGAAGTCTTACCTTTACTGATACTGATGACCTTTAGATGAATTAGCAACAGGGTTATCTTTTTACAAAAAATATGTAACAGTAAATGCATATCTCAGTATGAGATAAATGTTGAATATTTTTCTTAAGGATTAGTATTTCCTTTTAGTTTCTTTAAGAAAAGCCAAAGGAGGTCAGATTATTTAAAAACTAGGTTAATAACTCCAATAGGATTTTTGTGAGAACTTTAAGCATTGTGAAGGAAGTGTATCTTAAAAAAAACTGGCAGAAACACCATGGTAATAAATACATCTGGAGTTAATTCATAATTTCCCAGTTTGCAGGTTTAATGTACAAATATGCTTAATGGTGAAATTAGCTTTTACAAAACAAGAAGATGAAAGGTCATCCAATGCCTTTGTGGTTGTGCTAGTCAACATAGAACAGTTCAGAAAGCACAGAACAGAAGCTTGGCAAAAAACATTGTGAAAAAACATGCTGTGATAATAGACTGAAGCTAAAACATAGGAGTGCAGGTAGACTGGGGCGAGAAACAGCAGGGAATAAACAGATCATTTAAGATGAAGCACCAGTCTGCAGAAATTGTAAGCTTGAAAGGGAGAGATGGGGTGCATGGGAAGGTCTGAAGCACCAGTCATTAAGAATATACAGAGTTAAGGTGTCTGAGGAGGAGATGCTGATTGTCAGTGGGTTGTGCAGATGTTCCAAAATCAGACAGAACTTCCTAAGGAATTTACTTTCTGGGAAGACGTAAAATCAAAAGGCAAAAGCTCAAGAATACTTCTAATGATATGCCAGAACAGGGATTAATAAACATAAAGTATATGCTAATTTCTCATTTATTATTTGCATTTTTCATGTCTGTTTTCATTTCATGATATTGCCAACTTGGAATCACGTGTTTGAACCGCGGTATCATATACTGGAGGTTCGGATCTACTCTAACTATGTAAGGTTTGATCTCACACATTATCAGTGAAAAAGGACACTGCTTTTGCTGTTTTGACAATATCTTAAATTCTTTCAGCTTCATCATTCAAAGAAACTGTTTTCTTGCAATTCGTGTTGGAAGCTGTCATATAAATTTTATTGAGTCACGTCAAATATTGATTGCTGTCCTGCTAGATGTGGCAGTAACGCTTGTAAGAAAAGATATTTGAAGAACTTTTATTTCCTTGAATGCAGAGCTATTTTTCAGATATAATTATTGAGTGAAATCTCCATTGAAGCAGTACTGAAATACTTGAAACAATATTCTTGCACATTTTTTAAATGACTACCATAAATATGACAAAATAAATATCCTAACCATCATCAAGTTTTTCTTTTTTTTTTTTTTTAAAGAAAAAATTACAAAATTATTAGCAGCACAAAAATTTTGTATACATTTGGTCCAAGTTCTTCCCTCTATTACATGGCTTCAGATCCAATTATTTGTTTGTTTGTTTGTTTGTTTATAAGTTCTCTCCCCAGTCCCTGTGGCGGGGAAGCAAACGTCTGTGTGGTCTTCAGTTGTCTGCTGGGCTAAACCACCTCTAAGTGGCCTCTAAGTGCTGACCAGATTGAAATGTTTATACACAAGGATTGACAGACTTCATTGTTATTTCATTGTCTGCATCGGTATTAGAGTTAAACTGAGTTAGGATTCATCTAAACTGTTACGATGTTACTGACTCGTCAAAATCAAAAGAGAACTAATTACCCAATACATAATTCAGTACACAAAGGTCTAAACATTTCATATTTTACCATGTATTTTGCTGATAGAAAAATCAGTTACTCAGAAACTTCTGTGTAACTGTAAACAATGTATTGGGCTAGTGACTGTACATGAGCATTTGAAATCTGTGTTAAATTGGAACTAGAAGCAAAAAAGCTCCACTCTTCTAACAACTCTTCTTACATCAACCCCCGTTTTAAGCATTATCCTCTTCCTGTCATAGAATCATTCTCCACTCTTGATAGGTAAGTGTGAACTGAAGGCATTAGCTTTGTCAGTGCAGCTGAAGTGCAAGTAGATTCCTCTGAGAATGTGACACAGAACTCAATGAGGACAATGTAAAAAACCCTTTTCATATCAAAACTCTTCAGGTTTATCGATCTGAAATTGTGTATCTGTGTAACTAATGTAGCAGAATTAAAAATGTGACAGTATAGACAGAATAAGATAATTTTTGTCACACAAAACACTGTTTCGTACTCATAAAAAATTAGAATTGTATGTCCTGATATTGTGATCATTATTACATGTGATGGGATAGAGGACAAGCAATGCTGCCTCTTGATTCCTCTTCATATCTTCTAGGTTTATCTTGAGAGGCATTGCTCTTTGCAGCCTTTGCATGCTCTTGACAAAGGCACATAGCCATACTGAACTGCATCACATTGAGTTTACCTATATCTGTGCTGCAGAATTAGCTTGTGTGGCCTTGTTGCCATCAGCACGCTGCTCAGTTCCTTGTTACCTGTGGATGGCTGCTCTCAGTCTCTTGACTGGCTACATGTTCACCACTTGTTTAAACCCTGCTGTGACATTTCTTCTGGTGTTTTTATACACACATATTTTCTCATTCGTGCTCCAGATAAACTTGTGGATTGAATATACAATATATTCCCTTTTTAAATTGCTATACAAAAGCTTCAACTTGGAGAACTGAAGGTAAAAGAACTAAAACAAAATATATTTTAGCAGTTCAGCAGCTGTCCCTGACTTTTTTATGCTTAATATTGAGGCTACAGGTTAATGCAAAGAAGTTAATCAATGCCTTTACAGATGCTTAATGTACTACTTCAGTGAAATACCACTTTCAGTTTTTTATTGCAATTGCGAGACTGAAACTCAGGGACTGCAACTTTCTTCTTTGTTTCAGTGTGTGTCATCTCTTTGCCACTAAGAAAGTGAAAAGACTTTTTAAAACAAAAATATTCACCAAGTTGATATTCTCAGAGCACAAGAGGATGTCAGGTCAAAATGTCCAAGGAAAGAGGAATAAGTTAATGACCAGGGATCTATTTCTAAGGCATTAGATGACTTAGTTCAGGCTTTATCTTTGTATATCTAAAAATGTAAATATATCTAATGTCTGGGTGTTTTTAATAAGATTTTTTACTCACATTAAACCTAGAAATGGCCTTGCCTTCATCAGAATGCTGCCAGTTCAAGCTAACTCCTTAGCCCTTAGCTATCAAAAGTTACACAGACTCTAAGCAGGAAACAGATGTTTCCTTTATTCTATGTACATAAACTTAATAAATTCAAGTAGAAGGATATACTCCAGTTGATACTTAGTTGATTTTTTGTTTGTTTGTTTGTTTTTTCCTTTGGATTGTCTGAGTAGCAGATCACATTCTGTTTTGATGTCTATTGTGCAGTCACTTCTGACATAAACAGAGCACGGATTTTAGGTCACGGAAATTTATAAAATGTGAAGTGAAATATAAGCAATGTAAAATATATGTTAAAAATAATAACTGTAGAAGTGTCTATATACCTTTAGCCTGAAACTTTCAATTTTCATGGAAAACTTACCACATTCTGTAATATTTATAATGAACTCACCAAAGAATCCTGACATTCATTTTGAAATTTAAATGCCTCTTTTCATGAAAAGTTTTAACTGAAAACACTCTTTTGTGAATACCAGATGTCTCCAATGGGACTGTAATCATCCTAAATAATATACTTTAAAAACCACCTAGACTTGTTTTTAGGTGTTAAAATGTTTGGATTACATGAAAGAAAAAAATCATGAAGTGTCATTTTGTTTCCTCAAAGCTCTTGTAGATATATCCATGAAAACAAAATAAATATTCTTAATGTATGAAAGCATAAATTTCTCTTCAGCAGAGTATATCGTGGCAGATGCTTTCATCTGTTTAACATAGAGCTGTACCTGTAGTGTCTTTGTTGGACTATAATGTCTTGTAAAGCTTAATTTTACACACTTCATTAATTTCATAGTACAAATAACCCAAGAAAGAAGCCTTTGTTGGAGATCTCAATAGTTTTTAACAATTTTGAAGAGTGAATTAGTGCTACAATTTTGGATTGACAGATATTCAGCTTTCGAAATACTAGCAAAGTCCTTAAAAACTATGTAAATTTTTCACTGCCACAAGGTAATACTTCCTTCTCTTCTAATACGAAGGAGAACCTAGAATCTACTCCAAGGTAAAGTGTTAGTGGTTTACACAGGGAACTTGGAAATTTTTTCAGTTTAAGTGCTGGACAGTACAGAAAATGGGGTTGTATTTTCTCACCATGTTGTTGTCCTTTCTCTGACACCCCACTTTTTTTTGGTACGAAATAATGCTAAGTGAAATACAGGCAATATTACAAATATCACTAATGTTGTTATTTGTATTTCCCAAGAATGTTGTTAAAATGACCTGACTTATGCAAAGAAGGCCTTATTACTGCCAGTAAAAAATCCAAGTTCTAACATATAGTATCTTGGAGCAAAGTCAGGTTGTGTAATTCCAAATATTTCAGCACTATAATAACCAAAAATAAATCCTTAGTGTTTCTTTGAAAACCCACTACCTGCAATTAAGCCAAGTTTTGGGAACTGGAGATGCTATATCTGGTGTTTGTAAAATATGTAGAACAGTCTATCTGGTAAATAGAGAATTCAGTTTTAGCAAAGGAAACCTGAGCTGTGGGATAGGTCATGAAATTAGATTATTAAGGGAGAGATTAATTTGTTGATTGTAAGAAAAAGAATGATCCAGAAGAAGAGTTTAACAACTGCAAAGCTATTTCTTATTGTTTATGAAAACTGTGATTAATCCTTTGCTGCAATTTTATGTACAAAACTTTTTTTTTTTTTTTTGGGGGGGGGCAATTCTCCTTTAGAAATGAAGTGGGCAAAATTCTGAGCTCCTGCAGAATATAACATACACTGTCATTTCTGAAATACATGAAGTCATGACAGAAAAAAGTTCTCATGAGATTTTTACCTTGTCAATTAGACTTTAAGAAGCCCAGGGAAACTTATAAAAACAAATACATTTACATCAAGAGCTGCTTTGTAAATAGAGACCACATAGGATTAATTGCAACAATATTCTGCAGATACTATATTTCACATTCTATGAATGTAATCATCCAAAGAAGTGAAGTTGGGGAAATTAAACGACTTTCCAAAAACTAAGGAGAACTCAATGCTTTAGGTAATGTATTCAGGGAAGACCTTAGGACCTTCTTCCTAAACATGTTCACTGTTATTGCAAACATCTCTGAAGAGTCAAATTTGAGAGTTCTATTGTGTATTTTTGTTGCTGTGATTGGTGATGGTGGGTTTTTTTGTTTGGGCTTTTTTTTTTTGTTTGTTTGATTGGTTTGAGGTTTTTTTAATAACTTAAAAAGCACTGTTTGTATGAGAAGAACGTAGGGACAAAGCATGTCATACAGGTAACCAGAACATATTAGAACTTCTTATCAGCAATGGAAACAAAGGGTAGTCTTTAAAACCTTCACTCAGTGCATCTAACTTTATGAGACACAATGTGTGGATAAAAAAGTCAGGCTTTGTTTATTTGCTACTTCGTACCATCTATTCCCAGAGGGGAGGTTGGTCATCTTCTCTTACCCATTCCCAGCCCCACTTCAGGGGAACAGGAGATAAGAATTTTGCTCCTACCTCCTCAATTTGACCTTATTAGAGTGAAGACCTGAAATATCTGAAAAATAACTTTACCTATATGTTTTTTCCAGTCACCGGTCATTTCTCAAAAACTTTTTGAAAGACGGTAAAGGAGGACAGAAGGAAGAATCTCTGATGAGTGCAGTACAAGAAAGCAAACAATCTTCAAAGGTTGCTCTCTTCTATTTAAAATGCTGGCATGAGCAAGGCTTTAATTTGTAATTCAATTTATTTGAACGAATAGCATGAATGGCTTGTATCCAACTCAGCCCATCAAGTTTTTCTTGGCCTGTAATGAACAGGGTCATCCTTTATAGACTTTTTAATGCAGGGTAATAAACTATCTAATACTATTGTTAGCTGAAGTAGTTTGTTTCCAGCCAACTTGATTTAAACTGAATATCCAATTAACTGAAGAATAATAGACCAAATTCATTCAAATAATAAAGTAATACCTGTCAATTCATTGTAGAAACACTAATTTAAGAGTGTGTGGGAGGACAGATTCCTTTGGCTTGTGGACTCTGAATAACCTTTTGTAGCTACTAAGAGTTAGGAAGCATTCTTGTTACGGAACTGTTTTTCCTTAACCTGTCTCCTTTCCTGAAAAAAAAAAAAAAAAAAAAAAAAGCTGATTGACTAGGAAGTGTCTAGTAAGTCTCTAGTAAGTGTCCAACTATAAGCACTTTACTCAAAATGGGTGGATATATTCCATTCTGAGGTCTATCAGGATGTTATCCTTTCTATAAATCACAGGGAGTAAGAGTGTTCTAATCTAACATTTACACTCTGTACATTTAACGTGTATTTTTTACGTTAATTAGCAGGGAAGGAGAGTACTGAGATAAGAACTGAATTCACTGTGGACTGTGCTTGCCCACAGTGAATTCAGTGAGCACAGTCATCCTCAAGATCAAAAGAGAGCTAAAGGGTGTTTTTTTTTAAAGGACTATATAAATTAAACCCCTCAGATTTAAAACCAAAGAATATTCTGTTCCTCAGTTAGTTTAGATCAAATCTTTCCAAACGACATCTGCAGTTAATAATATTTTAAGTGTTACTTTCAAAGAGAGTTTAACTTTTTCAAGTTTTTTAAGTTTTGAGGAAAAGAGAGGGGAAGTCTAGAGCTGGTCAGAGAGTGTTACCCTTTTGTGGTCTAGATCTGCTTCACAAGTAACCTTCTCTCCTGGATATATCTTACATATTATTTCTTGTTCCTTTACTGTTCACTGGTCACAAGCAAGACAGCGACAGTTCATGAGAGGTTAGTACCTTTTGTATCCATATGCTTCCTATAAATGAGTTTAGAGTTCCATATTACTTATGTGACTTTCTAGAACAGTATAGTTATTTGGGTTTTTTTTAATGTTTATTATATTGCTGTTTTTAACATGAGCAGTGATATATACAGGCAGTCAGCAATCTAATCTTCCTACTGAGTATTGTATTTATGCAAAAATATTTTAGGTAACATGAAGATTGCTGCCAAATGATGGTCCAGATTTGACTCCTTAGATAGTAAATCACCATTTTTATAATCTAGATAACTTTTTCCCCTACAACACAGTTGGATGGTAGATAACCTGGACTAAATGAAATGAGTTTAAAATAATGGTCTTGAAATCCAATTAATCTTGTGATTATTGTAATGGAGTTTTTATTTATCATGGTCATAATTCATATACCAGTATTTTGCATGTGACTATACATGCTTGGCTGCTATAGACTAAATAAATGTTCTTTTTGCAGACTGAAGCTAATATCTCTGTCTATGACACATAAATTTTGGACCATGTTCTGCAATTGTACTGAAAATGCCATATGGGCAAGTCACACACCATCCTTTGTTGTATGTTTTCTTTCTCTTTTCAGAATATTCTGTCCAATTATATTCTTCACAGCATTGGCATCATGCAACTAACAGATCAAGACAAAAATCTTACTCAGTTAGTTACATGTATTGCCTCTTTGAACCAGTATCTTTCAAATACAGCTACCCTGGCACTTATGGAAGAATGATACTCTTCAGAGTTTTAGTTTTTAATGTCACCTATATTAAAAAAAAGTTCTCTTGGGGTTGATATGATCACTCAAAAATGCAAACCAGTAGTTTGGGAAGAAGTATTGTTCATGGGGAGTTTGGTGCTCCAGCAAAACCCCAGTGCTGGATCTAACTCTGACACTGGTTGTAATATAACACAGAAAATGAAGCCAGGTCTTGTCACAGAGTATTCACTAGAAAAATTAATTCATTCACTGTTTGACAAACCATTTGAGGTTTTTTCTTTGTTTGTTCTTGCTTGCTTGTTTGCAAAAGAAAAAATTGAGTAGATACTGCAAATACTAGTGTGTTATCATAAAAGGAAATGTCACTATCCCTGGAGGTGTTTAAAAGGTACATAGATGAGGTTCTTAGGGACATGGTTTAGTACTAGAGTTAGGTTATGGTTGGACTCAATGATCTTGAGAGTCTCTTCCAACCGGAATGATTCTATGATTCTATAGTGTCAACTCAGTCTAATAAGTAGAGGTGAAATGAGAAGAAAAACCCAGAGTGAATTTCTCCTGTTTCTCTAGCTTTCAAATTGTTAGCTAAGGAGATCTAATTAGGATAGTATCAGTTAATAGAGTCAAAACATGACTGAGACGAATTTTCAAAGTAAAACACAACTTAGTTTAGAGATTTATCCAGAATGAGAACAAAACCAATAGCAATTTTTCAATATTATTGTCCATCTAGGCTCCCATTTAAATCAGCTTTCTGTTTCTCTAGCTTTCAAATTGTTAGCTAAGGAGATTTAATCAGGATAGTATCAGTTAATAGAGTCAAAACATTACTGAGACGAATTTTCAAAGTAAAACACAACTTAGTTTAGAGATTTATCCAGAATGAGAACAAAACCAATAGCAATTTTTCAGTATTATTGTCCATCTAGGCTCCCATTTAAATCAGATCACTTTACAGTCACAAAAGAAAATGCAACATGTTTGTAACTGCAACTCTGCCACATCTCATTATTACTCTTGGAGGTGTACTATATTAAGTGTTTCAAACATAACCATTATCATAATTTTTTACTTGTCTCTTAGAAACTTAACAATAGTTGGACAGAAAGTAAGGGCAGAAAGCTCTTGAAAGTATTTTTTCCTGAAAATCAGGTATTGTGTACTGAATGAAATAATCTCTGTTTTATTCATTCTGTTGTGCTGCCATCAAGAAAGTCATTCACCATCTCCCATTTCTCCAGCTCCAACTGCAGATAAAAGACAAAGAGCCTTCCACAAAAAAAACATAGCAGAAAAAATGCGCCACTTTGGGCATTATTTTTAGAACACTGTATCCCTACAGCATCATAATTTCTTTATTTCCTTAAATTTTGCATGCAGCTCATTCAGTACATCTGCCTCAAAGTGAGAGCAACTGAGGTAGATTTTTGTATGAAGTGGCAATTCTCTTCCCATTGCAAACACATGGAGCTGCATGAGTTTAATAGATGTTGAACAGGGACTTGCTGAATGGATCAGATTTAAGTCACAAATTCCCAGACATGGGCAGCCTGCCAGCCTGCTCTGTGGATATTTCCCCTACTAACAACAAAGCAGAAATTGCACCTTTGCTAAGTGTTTGGCTGGAGAAGTGCTGTTTTGCACATGAACCATAACAGAGATTACAAATTTAAAGTTTTAAATATAATTTTAATTGAATATTTTCAGTTTCATTAAATCTCTTTTTTTTTCCCATGAAAGGGAAAACAAAAACAAAAACAAACAAACAAACCAAAAGAAACCAAACCAAACCACCACCAAAATTGAAAACAAACAAACAAAACCAACCAACCAACCAACCAAAACCAGCTACAAATAACACTGTGTTTAATTTCCCAGGCCAGTGTCCCATATTTTTGATCTGACATATTCAGTTCTACCGGTAATACTATATTCTGCTATGTCAATAGAGTCGTGAAACATGACTGAAGTAACCAAACACAGCGGTGAAATAGGCCGCAAAATATAACAAGTTGGAGTTTTCTGAACACAAAGATTTAAAAAGGCTCTATATTTTTGTAATTATAATATAGTTTCTTATTTGATCATCAGTTAAAATACATTAAAATACGTTATATAATGGAGTCGCCAGAACTTTCAATGCTTGACCTGGACTTCTAAGTGCTATGATTGCATTACTTCATAGAATCATAGAATAGTTTGGGTTGGAAGGGACCTTCAAAGGTACTTTTTAATGTGACACTTTACATTTCAGAACCTTAATTCACTTTATAAATACAATATGATACACCTCTGAAAAAATGCGTACATACATTGCATGTGTGTGTGTATATATATAAACATAAATTCACACACAAACAAAAAAAAAAGGCAAGGTATGGAGGGATAAAATTTAAGGCCAAGCCTATGCTGCTCCTCAGGACTAGCACAGCTAATTCCATAGAAATTTCAAGTGAAATTACAGTCATAGTCATGAAGTGTATTTTCATACATCTAGCTTATTCTGACTATTACCAACAAACAGTAAAATTTTGCCATGACTGTTCTCTCGTACACTGCAGTAATTTTCCATGTTAGGAAGTGTTTTAATTCTAATTAAAACTAAGCTCGGAGTCATGGCTTGTCTAGAAAATAACATGTGAAGATGGAACCCTAGGTAAACACCATTGTTTAACAAGTCTTGACTGCATAAATCATACATATAATATTAAAAAAAATACTCTGCCCTCTAACTGAGAGCCCCAAAATCCCCGTAAAAACATTAACCAATATTTTTAGCTCAGACTTGGCATTCTGCTGCCTTTTTTACAACAATAACTAAATGCACAGGGCGCTTATTTGTTCTTAGAATATGAATACAATTTGAATTACCATTCTCCCACATCCCACACTGTAAACTTTTTTATGAAAGGATAATTCTTCTGCTTAGTTGAGTATATTGACTAACCCAGAGAGTGACTAGTTCTGAGTCATTGCAACTTGTCACAAGAAAGCATATAAAACTACTTCAATTTCTATCTTCCAAACCTAGCAAGAGAGTAGCGAATGATTTCTTATCTGGTGGAAGGTTAGTGAAAAATACTGAGAAAACATGTATTGGACATACTAGGGGCAAATTAGAAACCACATGAAGAATTTCTCTGCATGTATTCAACAACAGATATGTTATAAAATAATAGGTTTTACAGGCCCTGTCTTTATTTTAATCTTGAAGCAGCACCACAGCCTGATCAGTATGTCCTGATCACATATGTTTGGTACAGCAATATTCACATTTGGAAAAAGAAATGAATCTCAGTCCTTCTCAAGGCCTGATGCTGAGGACGCTGTTTAATGTTGTTGCTGTTGGGCTGAACCGTGGGATGAAACGCACCTTCAGCAAGTATGCAAACGGTATCAAACTGGGGAAAGCTGGTTGAAACTTTATGAAGTTGAACAAAGATGAATGTGACATACTGCAAGCTGGGGACATGCTGAGTGGCAAACAGCTTAGCAGAAAAGGATTTATGTGTTCCAGTGGACAAGCCAAACATTATTCAGCAGTGTGTCCTTGCAGAAATGAAAAATAACTGCATGTTGGGCTATATGAGGAACAGTGCAGCCAGCAAGCCAGAGCAATTCTTTTCTGGCAGTAAGGGTGCAGCATTCGAAGTACTGTGCCCAGTTTGAGGCTCCCCAGTACTTGAAAAACATTGATATAGTCAATGGAAGACCATCAAGGTGTTTAGGTGACCAGAAAACAAGATGTACAAGGAAAGACTAAGGCAACTGCGCTTGTCACAATGGAAAAGAGAGCTGTTTTCAACTGCCTAGTAGGAGAGTATAGAAAAGATAGACCCAGATTCTGCTTGGAGGCACATGGTGAAGTTATTAGGTGCTATTGGACATGAGCTGCAACAAGGGAAGTTCTGAATGGATGTTAAGAGATCAAAAGTTTGCCACATCAGTGGGTAAAGCCAACAACAAATTGCCCAGAGATGTTGGAGATATTCAGGGTTTCACTGTGATTTAAGTTGAAACTGAAACTAAATATAGCTTGGAGGTTGTTCATGTTCTGAGTGGGAACTTGGACCAAATTACCTCCAGAAATACCAGACAACCTCCAGAAATGCCCCACAAGCTTGAGTGACAAGCAAAATCTATGATTCCCAGAAGTTACATTAGCAGACTCACAGATTTTTGCCTTCCATATAGAGGTCCTCTTCCAAAGAAAATCTTGATTTCTAGTACAACCAATTTTTCTGTCACTGAAGGGACTTAAAACATCAAACTGATGACAAAGTTCTTTCTGTACCTTCAATGTTTTGCACAACGGGAATTAATGAACCAAGCAAATCCTGATAGTCTGTCTTTCTATGTCGCTCTCTCTCTGTGGATATTCTACTGTCAGTTACAACTCCATGAGCCCTGGCTACAATTATCCACTAAAACAAGCAGAAAACACTATCACAGAAGTTTGCTCTGGAAACACTTTTCTTTTATCCTCTTCTTTATATTTTCAGGGCAGGATAAAAGAATGAAGAACACTATCACTGTCTCATTTCCATTTTGAAGATTAATTTTCCAGTAGTCCTTTACTTTTAGGTTATAACACCTTCACACCCAACAGGATCAAAAACAATTGCATTGAAACAAACATCCCCATGTATTTTCTCTGATTCCTGATTTTTTTTTATGTCAGTGAAAAAAACTCTATGGAAGTGAGAAATCCATAAGTAACCTGCAAATTTTATTCTGAAATGTAGATTTAATCTGATGTAAAAAAGCCAAGAGCTCCATTACTCTCAGTGAATTTAAGTGACAGAGATTTTTTTTTTTTTTTCAATTTCTAATCAGGCTAAAAAATGGTTCAGTGAACTGAATGCAGAGAAAGTCATGCAAAAATATAGTCAAACCTCAATAGGTTGTTTATTATATATTCATTTGCGGTTGGAGGTTATTTCCAGATATTCTGTTTCCAAAGACAATTATCTACTTATCAAAACTTGAAAAATAAGCCTTAAATCCAGAATCTTGAACATTATGGCATGGTTATTGTGTAATTTTAAGTCTTAGTTTTTTTTCTCATTTGTTTGCTTTGGGTTTGGTTTTGTTTTTTTGTTTGTTTGTTATTGTTTACTTTGTTTTGCTCTGCTTTTTTTTGTTTGTTTTCTTTGTTGGGGGGCAGGTCATGTTGGTTGTTTTTTCTCAAGTTTTTTAGGGTTTTCTTTAGTTTAGTTTTGTTTTGTTTGTCGTTTTTTGCTTCTCCTTAGGACTCACAGTACCTCCCACCTGCTAAAATTTTCAATATGCATTGTGTGTAGAAAATTGCTTCCTTTAAACTCTACCATTTCCAAAGTTTCGTGCAGCATGAAGGGATGGTACAGACACATACCAAGAGTTTAAGCTTATGAAGATGGTGAAGAACAGACCACCACCCTGTGTTTTGTGGAAAAGAGGACTGCATGCCATGGACTTAAATGGCACATCATGACTCAAGTGAAAGGACAGTGTAGTGTCCTTTAGTATGCTATTACCTGAATGGTGTTGGTCATAGGTTGTTGTTATGAGCTACAGTCAACACAGTGATGGGCCTGCTGCGAGTTCCTCTTTAATCATGATGTTCCGTAATCGGGATGCTCTGTGATCTGTTTGCGTGTTTTCACAGATGATCAGCAATCCATGGATTGATCACAGTCTGGGAATCAATATTTTCTGTTTCTTCTGCTAGGATTTTCTATCTTACTACTTGGTAAAACTGTCAGTTTTTGCAACTGGAAAAATACAGCACCATGCTAATTACCCTTCCCATCTATTATCCAAAAATATGAAAGAATATAATTCACTTTCATAAGATCTATAGATGAGGTTCTCAGGGACATGGTTTAGGGCTAGAGTTCGGTTCTGGTTGGATTTTATGACCTTGAGGGTATCTTCCAACCTAAATGGTTCTAGGATTCTATAACTCACAAAACATTTTAAAGCCTTTTCAGACTTTAGGCAGGGCTATGCAGTAAAGTTCCTTCTTCCTGTAAAATTCTCATATGGATCATTACTTTCTGCCTACCCAAATTTCCAATTCACTTTCAAGTGTGTGAATCATTGTTGAGCTGAATACGTATTTTATTTTGAGTTCTGGTATTCCATTGAAAAGATATCAGCAGAACTGCATCCTTCCCTTTCTGACTTGTATTTTCTGTACATTGTTGTTGTGCCCTGGTGGGTAACGTGTAGTATGATGCAATATGTTGAACAATGCTTCAGAGATGTAAGTCTGTGATCAGTGAAAACAACAAGTTCTGTAACATGAAAAGTATCTAAAAACAGCTAATTGTTTTAGACAGACAGGCTATACTTAAAAAGAATATTAAAAAAATAGTATAGTGTGCAGAATGATATAAAAAGGAGTTTATATGGTGATTTTGTCACTGAACTTTAATTAGATTTTTTTCTGGTGACTCATGAAGTGTTTATGACATGAATGATTTGAGTATCATGTGTTATGATTCAGTCACCGGCTGAGCAGATGCAAAGTCTACAGATACTTTGTAAATAGGTTCTTCATCTTTATAGGTACAGGGAGTTTGAAAATATGCCTTTTTAAAGAAATGTTTAATATTATTCTATTTTGTTGCAATTCTTAGCAACAAAAAACTAAAAAATGTTGCTTGATTGCTGTAAACCCAATCCTAGGCTCCTTATTTAACTCAGAATGTTTGCATGAAAAGAAAAACTACAGAGTAATTATCAAAACAATGTTTTATTTTTAAATAAGAAGCTGATTCTGATCTTTCTAGATTTTTTTTTTCGTTTTTCATGATGGACACTTAACTGTACCAAGACCAACCAACCAACCAAAAAACCAATGAAAAGTGATATCTATTTGATAGTGTAAGAGTTTTTGAGCTGCATACAGAGCCTTTTTGAGCCTTCATATCAACATCTTAGTAAGTCAGAAAGACAGAGAAAATCAAGTGGCTACATATTCCTAAGCTCCTATCATCTATAGCAGGGGATCCTATGTTTCATTTTCTTGACATGTCGTGGACACTAATACAGTCATCTATCACGTATGATACATCAAATGCCATGTTCCATAAAAAAACAAACAAACAAACAAAAAAAGCAAGTATGGAGATATTGGCAATGTGTAGCAGCACGAGTATATCATCCAGTGAGCTCCCTTTGAGACTTTGATCTGACACAAAAGCCCAGTTGCCTGACCTACCAAGCCATTAATGATTGATAGACCATGAAACTCTGACTCCTGTGTCCCTGCTTATCACTCTTCCAGGTTCTGCCAATTACTGTGAAATTCATGGGTTGCAGTAAGTCAAGTGCACATGTGAAAGGAAAGAGAACATGAAAGTGCACCGCCAGTTCACCTCCACAGAGGTGGGGAGGTGACAGGCCACCAGACTGTACTCCTGATGTGATTATGATAGCCAGCTACTATCTACTTTGCTTCTTGTGGTATTATTTCCAAAATAATAAACCAATTTCTGTAAGGAGGTATAGCATAATACCTAGTTGTGGCACCATGTATGGAGATTTGGTATATTGTCTTTGAAATTATTGTTAACCGGTGTTAACATACAGACTGCATTTAGTCTTTTTCTATTTAATAATAATAAGATGTACTGTGAGGAAAATATATTATTTGTTATTCTTTTTTTAAGATTATTTTGTCTTCTACAAGAGACTAGAGATTTTTTTATTTTAAACAACTGCACCTAAATAAATACTTTAAGCTAAGTCAGCAGGCATTACTAGACAAAAACTGTGTTAATGAAGTAGAATTTTTAAGTCTTTTGAGTGATTATCTTGTTTAAAATATCCTTGCTGCTTGGTAGCAAGCCTAAAAATATCTTTTTGCTTGTTTGTGTTAAATAAAACAAGATTTCAAGAATTTCATTATGTCTACTTTTGGTTTTGGTTTTTCTTTTCCTTTCTAGATGACAACGGATAAGCAACCACATTTTCAATACATATCTTTTTCCTGTAGAGGTTTATGAAAAGAGCAGAACAGGATACATTACTTTTTAACTTAAGGACTTGATGAGGAAGGATGGTAAAGTGCATTCTCTTACTCTACTGACCAAGTGCTCTTAGCATGCTTGAATTCTTTTGTGCACAATGATACATACCGAACAGGTGGGGTAGTGACTTATGTGTGATATATTCAGATCCAGTACACACTTCTAAATCTGTTTTAAAGAAGATGTACAAACTGTATTACTGTCTTGGGAACCATGTTTTATTTTTCTTCCATAAAAATACAAAACAAGCCATTCAACTGGAAAATATGAATTTCTTCTCTGTCTCTGATGAAGAACCCAGAACATAATTAAGATGGGTACTAAAGTAAAATTTGCTTTCTGTATTCTCTTGATTTATTGAGAAATCTGCTCTAAATAGCTTTGCTGGTTTTGGCTGGGATAGAGTTAATTTTCTTCATAGTAACTAGCACAAGGCTATGTATTGAATTTGTGCTGAAAACAGTGTTGAGAACACAGGGATGTTTTAGTTACTGCTGAGCAGTGCTTACAAGGAGTCAAGGCCTTTTCTGCTTCTCACATGACCCCACTAGCAAGGTGGTTTTGCGTGCACAAGGAGCTGGGAGGGGCACAGCTGGGACAGCTGACTCCAACTGACCAAAGGGATATCTCATACCATATGATGTCATGCTCAGCAATAAAACCTGGGGGAAGAAGAAGGAAAGGGAGAACGTTTGGAGTGATGGCATTTGTCTTCCCAAGTCGCCGTTAAACACGATGGAGCCCGGCTTTCCTGGGGATGGCTGGACACCTGCCTGCCCATGGAAAATGGTGAATGGATTCCTTGTTTTACTTTGCTTGCATGTATGTCTTTCGCTGTATCTATTAAACCGTCTTTATCTTAACCCATGAGTTTTCTCATTTTTACTCTTCCATTTCTCTCCCGCATGTCACTGTGGGGGAGTGAAAGAGTGGCTCTGTGGTGTTTAGTTACCAGCTGAGGTTAAACCATGACAATGGCTTTGGAGGTCATTTATGTGTTATTGTCCACTTCTGCTTTCTCATAGAGAACTGTTTAATACACTCTTCCTCCTTTCCACCCTTTTTTGTACATCATTGAGCTTTTACACACAAGATAATGAAAAAAACAAGTAGTCAGGCATTAGTGTTGATGGATGACAGTGATTAAAGTCCTAGTTCCACCTCTTCACATTTTAACACAGCAATTATTCGCATAAGCAATGACTTTGAGATCAGGAAGAAGGCGGACTCTGTCAGAGTGATCATAGCTCTTCAAAAAATAGGTTCACTCTTTCTCAAAAGCAAAACGTCACCAGACAACTTAATTAACAGTGGAAAAACACAGTTCATTTAAATTAATCATTGGTATAAAAACTGAAATGACAGAATATCAAAAAGGATTTTCTGATATTTATGACGGTGGCACTAATATTAGAATTCATCTTGCCAGGGAGTGTTTCTGCTGAATATTACTTGTGCAAAATGTGTATGACACTCCCTGATGGTCTCCTACATCTAGCAGAAAAATACAAATACCTAAACTGATATAATGGCTATGGGAAGAAAAGGGTAACATTAACGGGAATAGGTCATGTGCAAGGTAATTAATTTTTTTAAATGATCTACCCTCCATTTTCAGATGTTGACAAGTACTTGCCTTCTATTATCCTCATGACTCATGAAGAGGGACATCTAGGAGTAAAATAATATGGAGGTGATGAGCTGTGATGGCCTATATAAGAAAGTGCACAATTTCAATTATCTCAATGTGTCACGGTGTGTCAAATTCAGCAGCCACAGCCTCTGTTTGATATTAGCTATGTAGCAAGGGGGCTGAAACTGGAGAACCTGCTCTTGCAGAGATCCTCCCTCTTCTGTAAGCAGTCACAGACAGTTCAATGAGGCTTAAATATCTAGTATCATGCTGAGACTCTAGATACACCCTAGGCTCATCAGTGCTAAAATAGACAGCTTAATCTAGAAAAAAAATTTAGTAGAGTAGCTCCAAAGACCATTTTCTCCTTTCTTATTTCCCCTTCCCAAATAATATCAATGTTTTTTTTAAAAAAAAGATTCTATACTTAAGTAATTTTAAAATGTTAGATCAATGTCACTAAAAAACTCAGATAGTGGC
Organism: Patagioenas fasciata; assembly: GCF_037038585.1. Classification (NCBI taxonomy): domain Eukaryota; kingdom Metazoa; phylum Chordata; class Aves; order Columbiformes; family Columbidae; genus Patagioenas; species Patagioenas fasciata. The sequence goes on along the minus strand of NC_092520.1, from coordinate 14,421,832 downwards.
ACAAGATTATTATTTTCCCACTAGAATAAAAGGTAATTTTAGTACCTAACTCAGCTACCTGAATTAGGAGCCAGTCATCTTATACAGTCAGTGTTGAGGAACGGACAATCTGATGGGATTAAAACACCTTTTGGAGATGACTGTATCTCCCTTATGTATATAGAAGAATGACCATAACCTAACTGCCCTTGCTTAAGTGTCTAAATTAGACAAAACTTTCAATTCACTATAAAATATACAGGGAGCATAGACATAGATTACTTCTAATTACATATCAAGCCCATCATCTTCCCCTACTTTTCCTTCGACTCTCCTCAGCTTAAATGTGCACTGATAATAAAAGGGATTGCTTATCCAGCACAAGTGTATTCTGAGCTTTCATTCGAAATATGCTTGTAATTTATTTTTCTCATTTGGCTACAGAGTTTTATTTGTGTCTGTCTAGTCTCCTATGAAAGCTGTTGCTCTTGTGTGTGTTGGGTTTTTTTTAGTGTTTTTTTTTTTTCCTTGGTATTGTGATGGGGTTTTTGTTGTTGTTGTTGTTGTTTGTTTGGGGGTTTTTTGTTTGTTTCTGGTTTTTTTTGTTGTTTTGTTTTGTTTGTTTGTTTTCAATTCATTGTTTTTCTCAGTTTCATGTTGTTTTCCTTTTTACAGCATCCTTCCTTTCTTTTCCCAGGGCATCCTTCCATTCCCTCCTCCAGGGTTACCATAGAAATAAGCAGTCACAAATTTCAGCAGAGAAACTCAAGCTGAAGAAATAAAATGAAATGTCAGGAATAACTACTCTGCATAAGTCACAAAACAAGTCGTACATTTGGATAATTATTAATTATGTGATATTTTTACAGAATTTGGTCATAGCTGTAGGAGCTTGCTTTTAATGTTGTGCTTTTTGTTTGTACTTGACTATTTGCATTAATAGCATTGGCAATAAACATACTGATTTGAAGCACATCAGCCTGGCAAGCCCTTTTATCTTCTGCCTACAATATTCATTTTAAACAGCTACAAAAATAAAACTTGGCACTTTCCAAAACAAGACTACAAACAAAGCTAAATATATTACGCACAGTGTATGTCTAAGTGTGACACAAATACTTCGTTGGCTACATGTTGGTAATCATGAATAGGCAAGGCAGAAGTGTTTCGCACATATAAGACATCTAGAATTAACTGGCTGTCCTTGTTCAAGATATTAGGATATAAAACTTACTAGGGTGAAAAGAAACACTATCTTTTTTATTTAAATGCTGGTTTATGCCTGATGTGAGGACAGTATGAATACATTTTGTCAATAGATATAAAACTAGTTAAACTATTAATTGCAAAGCCATTCATAACTCTGACCTAATTCTTCAAATGATGTATAGTGAGCTGACATCAGTCTATGCAACATGTATTTTAAGCAATTTTCAGCCCTGTAGTTATTGATAGATTGTTCAGTTCAAGAATTCACTCTTCACTTGTTATGGTGTCTTATTGGTCACTTATTGTTTTTGCTTCTAGATAAGCTTTTTGGAATTATTAAAAAATGCAATTATTAATATGACCATGTAAATAGCACTGAGTAAAATATCATTAATTTATTATTAAGATATATATTTGCTATTTCTACACAAAAAATGTCTGGGAAAATTTTTATGCTTCAACATTTACTGTTCTAGTTGATGGAAAAAATAAGGTAATTATTTATGCAGGAAAGTATAATCTTCAAAAAGCCTTTAACTGGATATTAATTTTGAATACTTTCAGTACCAGTTTCTGGATCTCGAGAATTTTACTGGATAACATTAAATAAATCAGAAGACAATATCTGAAGGCATCTTTTGTCTTTTTTGGAGTTCAGTACAGGTATAAACATTATTTTTTATAATGCAGTTGGTAAAAACATTTGGGTTGCTATTATTCATATTTAAATATAAAAAATATTGGAAGGCGAAGGAAAAAAGTTAAGGTGTAATTGTTCACAACTGAAATTAGAATAAAATTTAGATCAATTTAACCCATCCAAGTTGACAACAAAATAACTGCATATGGAACTGAGGTTAGAAGAGTGAACTCTTAAATATTTTAATTAGAAAGGAATGTTTGTGTCAGTTACTTTTGCATCATTTCATTATCTTCTTTATATTAATTTATCTATTTTTTCAAAATTAAACCCAAAATGTACCATTTATCCAAAGATTTACAAAATGGTCAATAAGAAAATTGCAATGTAAATTTTTCAAAAGTTTCAGAATTGTAAAGGATACTTTGACTTACGAGAGTGAGAGTCACTAACACAGTTTCTAGAAAGAATTCAGTTTCAACAAGTCAGAACATTTCATTTAAACATCAAAAATTATGAATGTAATTGTTTTAAGGTACCAAATAATTTTGAGTGCTTCACCTCAGTGCTCAGTGTGTCTCAAAACTGTCACTTCGAAGTTAGAGGTTGAAGTGCTATTCAATTCCATAATTTATAGGAGGTTTTTCTTCTATTTTGGGGCAAAAAAAATGTAGCAATAATGGAAAACTTGAATCGAATATTCAGAAACATTCATGGCTCCTCAGTATTCATGTTTAGCTCTTAATATTAGAGATTCTTCATGGGGGAGTATAACGAAGGTAAAGTGTACCTTTGCCTTCAAAGGGTAAAACAGAGGTCCTTATGATTTAAAGCTGATCTACAAAAAACGTACCAGAGTCAGAGAAGGGTCTTAGCCTTTAATGAAACAGTCATATTGGTTTGTGTCTGCTGGTCACTAAGTGCTACAGACCTCTTTGGGGGCTTAGATGGTATAATTCATCAAAATGAAATAAATTGTTCACAGAATCACAGGAAGCAGAAAGAGAAGGGAGGCTGTGAGTTCACTGAGACAAACCCTGTCTTCCTGTGCCTATCTCACAGAGAGGATCACTGTAAGATGTATTTTCTGCCAATATCTTTGGCAAATTATTTCAAAGTTTAGCTGTAGTTACTGCTAAGGAGTCTTACCTTAATGGTTAAACTCAGGGCTGTGGTAATTTGCCTTGACAGACAAAATCAGATAGATGAAGCTGTTTAAGTTCTGAAGTGTTTGTCTCTTCCTCTGTCCATTAATGCAAGGATGCCTGATATCACAAATGATCAGCCTCTGACTTATCACAGCATTCAGTCCAGTATACTAATGTAAATTAAAACTAAATGTCTGATGTTAATCTTCTGCCATGAGCCTGTCAGAGTCCTAAATATCTTTTGCCGCAATATAAGGCTATTGCTTCTTATGCTATCTTCAGTGAGCATGCGGAGTGATCTATTTATTTCTATATTTATTTCTCTTATGTATTTGAAGACTAAGAAGGTTGCAGAGTTTTAAAGTGCAGATTTGCATGACTGCCCAAAAGGAGTTGGGGGTCAATACGTCAGAAAAATGCTGGGAAGAAGAAAATGTGGCATAAAGGCAAGCCATGGGGCCAGTGAGCTCTCTGGGAATGTTGGGTGTGGAGTGTTCTGCCAGAGATGAAGGGGGAGTTTCACATCTCATGTGATTTGTGGAGTGCACTGTGAAGCAGATGAGATAGGTAGCTGGCCTTTTTTCGTGAAAATATGTCTTTGGGTTAGACAATTTTAGCATAGCTGGTGGAATTTCCCACACACTATTATCATGAGCCACTTTAATACAAAACCAGATTGCACAATTTGACTTAGGGATACAGCAACCCTTGAATGAGTCATCCTGGTGCCAGGTGTTTGAATGCTCAGATGTCTTTACTAAGTGCTCATATTATGTCTAACTAGGATACAAGAGAGGTTGGAATATTTATCTAAGACAGAGAAGAATGCACTGAGAAAAGCTAGAAAGAGACAAGACTGAGAATAAGGGATGCAGCAATCATTGTTTCTTAAAAATAAAGCTACTGAGAAAGAAGAGAATGTTGATAGTATATCAGAAACACACAGCTGAATTAGTAAAGGGAAATCAGTATGAACGCCCAAGCCATTGATCTGCCACACAGCTTCTTGCCAGCACTGCGGCTGTACAAGGCCATACCAAAGAACTGGGAGGATCTCTTTCACCATTAAACATAGCTTTCGCCACCTCATAAGTTTAATTTCTCTGCATAGACCTTGTTTCACTGTTAATCAAAATGTACTGTTCACTGAGATACCTCCATTTTCCAGGAAAAGTTTGTTTCAAATTTGTTTCAAGGGCATACAGATTATTGAAAAGTGTTTTCCTGGGAGTATCAGCCTGATCAATAACTCTTGTTTAACTATATTTCACAGGAGGCATGTGCGAGCAGAAGCAATGACTGGTCAGTGTCTGGGGATCTATAAATTCAGAAAAATATATCCTCTTTCAGCAAATGCACTGAGATCAGTCATAAATACATTTTGCATTTTAGTTGTTGCTGTAAAGTAGGGATGGAACTAAACCCATTACTTTTTAAAAAATGTTTGTTTTGTTTGCTGCACAACCAGATAAGATGGTTTGCAATATTACAAAGGATCATCATAAATACATAGAAGACATTGTGATCTTTCGGGTCTGAAGATGTGTGTGACTGCAGGGAATAGCAGAAATTCAGAGCCTCAATCACAAAGAGACAAATGGCAGATGTGGGAGTCAAGCCTTCAGGAGAAATGAAGGTTACAAACCCATCACAGCCAACTACCAGAGAAGTCAACAACTGATAAGATCATTGATATCACATGTTGTCTTGCAATTACTTCCTCAAACTAAGGAGGTGATGAGATGTATTCCCATCATCAACCCATTAGCAAGGATGCATGCTTAAACTAGGGGCTGCTATGGAAGAAAGGTTCTTTGGGATTTCAGCAAGCTACCATTGGAGCTCATCACAATTACACACCTTCTTCAGGCAATGGGAAACAGACTAGACCACAGCAGCCCATGTAAGTTTCCATGGACATGTTCTTAAGTGTGCAAGTGAAATCTCAGGCTGCTAAGGAGACCATAGTTTGGGGTAAGTGATTGAGCAGAAGGTAAAAATCTGGACAGAGCATCAGAAGTTGCTGAACATAACAAGTACCAGCGTGGGAAGCCAGTAAAAGTTAGTGTTGTGAGTGATGGCTGAGTCTCACAGGTGGTTAAGTGGGAGGTACGTGAGAAACTGCCAAACTCCACAGATAATTGGAGAGGATTATTTGGAACCTTTGGGGGAGTACAATATTGTAGGGCCAACAGCACCCAAGTAACCATCAGTAATACCATATAATGCCAAGATTGCCCAGGTAACGGTATCAGAAATAACATGTTTGGGTATAGATGAAAAACAACTAGGAATAGTTGAGAAAAAGCAGTTATGGGCTGAGTTGTTCACCTGGGGAGAAACTGGAAGGAAAAAGGGAGATACAAGGGTAGTGAAAAGGAAGGCCAAGAAAGAGGAAAGGGGTGCTGAGCGACGGACATGCTGTGAGAGCAGGGTATGGGGGTGATTGCAAGGGCCCCTGCACTTGCTTGCAGCAGCTGAAGCAGAATAAGGAACCAAACCCTCTGGTCTGACTCCGAAACAAGGGCAGGGCGAGTCTGGGGTGTGAGTCTGGGGTGGGCATCAGGCAAGTGCTTTCTCCCTCCAGTAAGTGAACACATGGATAGATCGAGTATTCTGGTGTCACTGTGTCAGTGACTATTCCAGGCCTCATGTTATCAGCAGCCACCCACCTTTCCATAATGCAAGTGCTTTTGTTCATCAAATGACTTCAAAACCTATCACTCCTTGATTTCAAGACATCAGCAGTGCATAGACTTCTCTTTTGCAAGCATCAGACATTTGATCTGTTTGCTCTTTGATCTGTATCTTTCACTAGCCTATCTCACTCACTGGGGTGACAACAAGATTCTGTGGGAACCCTTATAAGTGACAAATTTTGTCTCCAGAGTTCTCGAGTGAACCTCCTCAGTTCACTCTCATGTGCTGTATTCCCATACCACTTGTTTGGTACCACCTTGTCACCTGTGCCTCTACTCTAGCATGAACCAGAGTCTTCTGTCTTTCAGAGCTGCGCTTTCAGGAGTCTGCAAAAAGTCTGTGAAAGAAAGCAATCTATTAAAACTAGTCCTGTTTTTTTTGTTTTTCTCCTAACAAACATACAAACACAATAACAGAAAAAAAACCCCACAATGACACACGCAAACCTCAAAACAACAAAAACCCCCCACAAACTAGCAAAATAACCACAAACAAAAAATCAACCGCTCCCCCCCTCAAAAAAAAACACAGATAAAACAACACCAAACAAATGAAAACACAGAGAAAGGGTTAAAATACAGAAGGCCAATATACATGTTATTATCCCACCTGAGATCTAGGCTGTACTTCTAAGTTCATTCAGAAACACTAAATCCTGAATCTTAATCTTCCAGAAGAAAGGGTGGAAATGCAACTACTTACCCAAGCTACATCTGAATTTATCTCATTGTGTAATAATCATCACCGAAAGTTCTCTGCTGAAGTTCACAGATTGTTATTTTAACATCTTCAGAGGCACTTTGATGCCCACAGTTCCTAAATTGGTCGCCTATCCCCAGTTTTTCAGCAGATGAGTTCACTAATACTCAGCAGCAGAATTGCAGTCATTACCTGATTTCTGCATAGGTAAATCAGGCTCTAGAACAATTAAAACTGTAATATTCTGTATAAAAAAAAGTAACACATTCTTCAAGCTAACAGGTTTTTATGCACTATTCATAAAAATGGTATGTTCTTCATAGACTCCACACTGAAATTAGAGCAAGGAAATCCAATCCTACTTCCTAAAAAAAAAATGGTTACTTTGTATCAGGTGGATTTTATCTGTAAAGAAACATGAAAGTTTCACATAGCAAAGAAAATTATAGTGTGATGAGGGGGAGAATGAGTCAAATTAAACAATTCTCCATGAAGACACTGAAAGAGACCTAGCTGAACCATTGCCGTTACAGCATAACCCTGTTAGACCAACCCCCTGCTAAGCTGAACCCTGCCTCAGCTGCTGTATTTGAGTGCTGCACATGTTTTTGTGTGTCCTTTGGTCTGGGACTTTCCTTGGCATATTCACAGCACATATGCTTTTGTTATCTCACCACAGAAATATGAATATGTGGACCAGGTGTCATCACCCCACGAAACGGGTGCTGATGCCTGTCTCACCCCACCATCATCTAACTAGATCACATTTTGTGGGCACTCCAGGTTTGTGGAAATGAAAAGTAAATAAGTAGAGAGTTTTAGTTGTCTTTTTCTCTTTTTCACTTCAGTTAATGAGACTTACAGACCTTTATAAAATTGAATGCATACACCAAGGCACACACTTCCCTGTCTCAGTGCACACATCATGTGACTGTTGCAAACACTGTAACTTTAAGCTTCTAAGAAGGTCTCATCTCGTGCAAGTGGTTTCTGGAGCTGGAGTTTCTGCCTTTCTCAATTATGTGTTGCTGTTTTCTGATTTCCCCAGCAATGGTCGTACACACCTGTATGATACCAAATACGCATTTTCCTTCACTCCTTCAGTCTCTTTCAGGCTACAAAGATGATTAGGGGCCTAGAAAACCTTTCCCATGAAGAGAGACTGAGAGAGATGGGTCTGTTCAGCCTGGAGAAGAGAAGGCTGAGAGGGGATCTCATCAATGTTTTTAAATATCTCAAGGGTGGATGTCAAGAGGATGAGACCGGACTCTTTTCAGTGATCCCCAGTGAGACGATGAGGGGTACTGTGTACAGATTGAAGCACAGGAGGTTCCATCTGAATATGAGGAAAAATCTCTTTACCTTGACGGTTCCAGAGCACTGGAACAGGCTGCCCAGAGAGGTTGTGGAGTCTCCTTCTCTGGAGACATTCAAGACCTGCCTGGACACATTCGTGTGCAATCTGCTCTGCTGAACCTGCTTTAGCAGTCGAATTGGACTAGATGATCTCCAGAGGTCTCTTCCAACCCTAACAATTCTGTGATTATGTGAAAAAACACTGTGTTTGTAAGTTGGGCAGTAACAGTCCAAGAAATTGCTTTGTTTTGCCTTTTTCAGAATATTTTACTCATTTGCTCTAGTACTCTACAAAGAATTTACAAATCAAAGAAATGAAGCTGATATCCAACCTCTCCCCACTTCAATCATCCAAGTGTTCCCCAAGCCTGCCTGTTCTGGATTTCTTCAGTAGTCAATAGACCTTCTCAAATAGCTTTTACTAATGTAGTTTTGGAGATGGTTTCGCCTTGTTTACTGATGTAAAAAGCATGCAACAGGTAGTAAAATAGAGTCAAAAAAGGCTCTAAATTATCCAAGGCTTCCTTATGGGGCAAGTGGCAATAACTACAAGCTAAGCAAGTCTATTTTAAATGGTAATAAATGTCTGTGTAAAGACATCAAAATTTCATCTCTGGCCTGTAGTGCCAATGGAGCCTAGAAACTACTCTAGTCCACCTCAAATGAGGCACTGAGAGTGGAACTAATATGCCAAAATGTAGATATCTGGTGCCATTTTAAATGGGTGATAACCAGCAGCCTCTAGATGCTTTCCCAAGTCTCTTATAGATCACTCCTTCTAGTCCCAAACACCTTTGATATCTTTGCATGCTTCAGGTGGTACTAGGAAATTCTGAAGCAGATGATTCTCGCACTTAGTGCCTGATAAACTAATTTGCCAACTAGGCCTTACTACCTGTAATGGCTAATTATGATTGATTATGTTGGAAATTTAGAAAACCAGCTCACATGTTGCGTCTGCAAATAGACTCTTAAAATATGATCATTTAGTTTTGAGCTGAATCCTGAAATAAAATCAGATTGGTCCAAAGCTGGATTTTATAGAATGTATATAGACAAATTTCTCCATTTTGTCTCAGGAACCAAGACAATCTTTAGTACAGACAAAATAGCAGAAAACCTCAGAGGCTGGTATGATTTTTGGTTTGGAACTCACTAATTCCTCTCCAGGCTTGTTCTTTCTCACATTATGTACCAGAAGTCCTCATTAAATGATGAAAGATGGAAGACTAGAAAAAAATGATGAGCATCTACTACCAGCAAGAAAAATCAGCCCAGTAGAAAATCTGACTATTAAGCAGAAAATGGAAACATGGTACACATTAGGCTGAAGTTTTCTTTCCAGTGTAGGTTTCTACTGTGCTTTAGTAAATGTAATGTAGACAAAGTGAAGAGAATTACAACAGTCATCTGATTTTTCTCCTATCCTGCTCCCCTGGAGTCCATTATCTTACCTCTCAGGCAGGCATAGAAGGACATTTATTTTTTGGTCAGTGCTTGCCTTTAATGTTTATTTATTTGATTAACTACATATCTGGTAAGCTGCAGAGTCCATACATTCATTTTTTAAGAAGGCATTTTTAAATGGAAACACAAATTGCACACTTATTTTGTGTTGGTATACCCCAAATGGCACTTTCAGTCAGCTCAGTACTAAGTCAGAGTTAAAAAAATAAAGATGGAAAAAAAAACCAAATGAGTGTTTGGAGAAGATGAGGAATAAAGAGACGTTTCACTGAAGGTTTCAGCACATATATTCCAGCTATTACAGCTTTTTTATTATCAGTGCAGTGTAACAAATTTCAAAGCTTTCAAAACATCACTCAAATGGCTAATTTCTGCAGAAAGTGCAATCTGAAATGGAGTGAATGTCTGTTACGTTTATTGGAAATTTTCAAAAGGAGAAAGAAAATGTTTTTTTTTCTTTATAATTAATACATAAAAATGCAGTTTATTTTATTTTTGCTAGAGAAATCCACACAATAATGTTTAACAACGGCCTGTTTCTTCTCATAACTACGGAATCCTATTGATTTTAACACTCAGATAGCAACAGATTCATTTATTTAGGTTCTTCTTCCCCAGAGCAATAACAGATGTCTGGAGACATTAAAAAAATGGACTATTTTTCTGCTAAAGAGAAACATTTAACTCTTTATTCACAAATACATAACCATGTGAAAGATCGAAGGAATATCATGCTCCCAGGAATCTGAGTTTTCTCATTAACTTATCAACATCAGGATATAGGAGTTTAAATCTTTATCAGAAAAATCTCATGTAGTAGCTTTGCTTTCATTGAAAAAAATAATTTGCATCTTCTGCAACATGAGAAGGGGTAGTAAAATAGTTTCTTCATATCTAAATCAGTGAGCTTCTATTCTGACTGGCAGGGTTCAACTCCAGGGATGAGGAAATAATTTACTCTCTATAGTCTCACTTAGCAGGTGCTAACAAGGGCAACTACAAAAAGAAAAAAAATAAATAAAACATAAATTATTGTCGTGTTTGTTTGCTTGTTTGTTTGTTTTTCTTGACTGCTCATGTTCACACCTTCCCATCAGATTTTTTTTTCCTGTTTAAATCATCTGGCTCACGATTTCTCAATGTGAAGAAATTAATAATGCTGCATTTTATGCAGATGTAAATTGATCTAAATCAGCACATGTAGCACAATCTTTTCACCTTACATTTCTAGGTGCAATTAAGTAGGGCTAGTGTTGGAAAGGCTTATAAACATATTAGATACCATATATTTGAAAGAGTTTGCATACTGAAAACTGTCTGCACAATTACTTTGTACCATAACGAGAAAACTCAAGCAAAGGTGAATCTTTCTGATTTTTTTCACCCTGTATTGCCCAGTTTAAATGCTGATTTTCATATGGAAGGGCCAGCAGTTCAACAAGGGGAAATAAAAGTTTAGGTAGAGTAAAGGTCCTGAGGCACTGAAGCATTCAGAAAGGAGAAGGTTAAACAGAGGCAGTCTGCTTTAGGCAGCTGTCTCTTCGTCTCATTCCTTATGGTGCAGGGGGTTGGAGGAAGTGTAGATATGGATTCTAATAGTGCTGGGAAAAAGGGAATTTTATCTAACACAGAGCCAGAAACCTTCGCAGCGTAATAAACCAACCCTGCTGCAGCTTGAGCTGCAGTTTGAATGCAGTTAGCAACAGTGTGCTGGGAAGGCTTCTTCATGCGCTTAACAAGATGTGATATGTCATTAATAAAGTAGTGTGCCTGCCTTTAACTTAAGGCTACTTATTGACAAGTTCTCAACCATCGAAGTCTCATAGCTAAATAGTGTAGGTAGATATGTATAAATAGAAGAACATGCTAAATGGATTTGGTATTTACCAAATGCATAGACAGTAACAGTAACATTCCTGATTTCTAATAACAGTTTGGGCTCTCAGTTTTCCACACATTAATAGAATATCGCAGATCTAAAATACATTAATCTCTTTTTTTAGGATTACTAGCACTATATGCTTTTTTTTTACTGAAATATAGTGGGTGGAGGTTAGGTATCCAGTGCCACTTCCATTGGCATTAGTAGGAGTAGTTGCTGGAAGTCTGTTGTTTTTGTTTTTGTTTTGGTTTTTTTTAATTTTGTAGCACCATTGATTACCATTAGAAATTCTTTGTAACTTTGGAAATTGTACATACAGACATTGACACAGAGAAATGTATGCATGAAGAAAGATAATGAATAAGAGACAATCAGGTATTTCCTGACTCTATAGCAGTTGATCTTTCAGATGAAGAATGAGTAAATGTTTGCTCTGACACTAACCAGACTTTAGTTCTCAGCCTCCGGTTGTCTGAACCACATGTCCAGTCAACAACATGTCATGTAGCATATCACACAAGATCACCAGCCGTAGCTTTGTAGGTGTTATGTGCAATGCAGTTGTCCATAATGATAGAGATAACAGTTATCATATTCATGTTTTTTTAAGTTATTTTGCTTTCAACCTTCCATGTGCACACTTCATCATTATGTTTTTTCAGCACAAAGGTGTTGTGCAACAAATTTGAGGCAGTGTGAATAAATCATTTTCCAAATAATAGTAACAACTTCTCTTGGTGATTTTACAGCATGCTTCAATTGGATGCTCTTGCCACTGCTTCCTGGGCAATTTATTGGATTATATTCTGACTATCTGGCATAACACAAAGAAGTCTTGGAGCCGCTACAACTTCCATGTGCTATGTTCTCATTACAATGCCAAATATTGAATGATATTAATATTTTTGTATATAGGAAAAATAGAGTCAAATAGGGTTTCAATGGGAACTGCAACATTCATCCTGTTTGTTCAAATTCCAGTTTTGAATGAACCTAATTTTCAGAAATAACTTCCTCCTGCATTGCATACATTTCTGAACTTCTGTTCAATGTCATGGCTATTCTACCAATTATTCAAATAGGCTACTAATTTCAGGACCAACTCATTTATTGGGCTTGAACTCCTAGTAAGAAAAGTAGAAGTGAAGGATTTGTAACCCTGAAATAATCAGAGAAAAGAAATACGGTGATGGGCTTAAATATCTTGATTTTGGCTAGACAGATGACTGCTAGATGTGGTGTTTTCAGAATTTTAGCCTGAGTTACAGACTTTTGAGTTGCAAGTTCTGTATTTGATAATTGTTTTGTAAATACTGTACTTGTGACTAGACTATTGTGAAGTGGTATTTCGAAACTTTCTCATATCATGTGTGTCAATTGCCTGTTCAAAAGTTCTGATAACATAAGGTTAAGTTTGATAAATTTGCTATGGAGGCATTGTAAAGGGCTTCAATAAATAACAGTTAAGAAGAGGAGACCTTGTTCAGTAAAGAGGATATTAGCAGTAATGAACAATGTTGATAAGGAAACATAGCAGCCATGTTTCAAGTAAGTCTCTGGAGGAGGTCACAGCTATGTAATTTCTATGCTCTATGGGTCATAAATTAAAAGGTAAACCTACAGGTCACCTTGCATGAGAAAAATATATCCATCTTATTCTGTCTTGCAATCTAGTATGTAAATAATCTCTTATTGAAACAAAACAAAACAAAACATGAGCGATAAACACTTTACTGTTAAAACATATGAAACTGAAAACAGTCAATTTGCTATGCTATACAACATCGTATGGAATCAGGAAGCCATGTATATATAAGTTTAATAAAGAACTGATGGGGGAACTTCTACTTTCACTTCATCTAGTACTGAAAATCAACTATACACAAGAGAGGGGAGGAAAAATATTTGCTTTATTGAACTTATGTAGTATAATTATTCACTTTGACATTTTTATGTACCATCCATTGTGTTCTTTATGTCCATCCTTCCTTCACCTAACCTTGCCCAGTTATGTTTGTTCACAGTTCAGAAAACGAGGGACTTTGATATCATTAGTTAATATCATCTTAGAATATGACACATTCCTTTACCTAATTGCATAGGATTTTACCACCTTTAACTATTTGTTGGTATAAAGAGTGTTTAAAGGTGTGAACTGGGATCAGTAATTCCCTGTAGCAGCAAGTACTGTAAAGTAACATTAGGGCAGGTATCTATGCTACGTGGGGAAGCAAGATACTCTGGTAGGCTGGTAGGACACGCTGGTGAAGCCCGCAACCCCTTTGGGCTTGACATACAGGGATTCACATAAATTTAAATGTGCGTCTGACTGAAACAGACAGTACAAACCAGTAGGGGAGAGGCAAGGGGGTGGAAGATGTCATCTCAGGGCTCTATAGCAAGTAATTGGTAGGGCAACAGTAGACCCCAGGCCTCCTGCCTGCCCAGCCAGTGGCTGCTTCTATCATTTGGCTGACCTGGAGACTATACTTTGTTTTTCTACCAACAAAGGGCAGCACGAAAATAGGAAGTGCAAGATTCCCAACACAGGTCTGCCCAGATGGCTAAGTTTTGCTCTGCATTTTCCTTGAGAAATATTGTGGTTATTTCCAAGAAACACTTTGAATTCTCAGTCAATCCACTGAGGCAGTTCATGGGTGCAGATATCAACTTCAGTCTCACCAGAGGCAAGTAAAATATATTATCCTTTTGCAGTTCAAAAATTTTCTGTTTGACCTCATCAGAGTACAAAAAATTCTGACTATCAGAAAATTCATGTCAGGTTTAAACCTTACATTAATGTTTTAACAAGTATTCTTGTTCATTAAATAGATGCTTGATGCTTCAAGTATAGTTTCTCTCTAACACTGGCTGTAGAGATTCCAGATCTACTACTCTATCTATGAAGTAAACTATACAAATCCAAGTCCTAGTTGGACAGTAAGAAGCAGGATTTCTTACTCTTTTACTCTCTGTACCTCCTGACTGAAATTTCTGGTAAAATTGTCTTGCCCTCCTTTAAAACAAACAAACAAACAAAAAAAAAAAAACAAAACCAGAAATGATACTTGAAGTTATGGATTGCAAAGATGACAATAGTATTTAATGGTGTTATAGTTACAATAGTCGAGTTTGATATAGAAGACTGTGAGAAAGTCTTCAAAGGCATTGCAAGGTTATATGAGTTAGAGAGGATTGATGCTGGACATCAAGAGAAACAGAACTAACAAAAATTTCACAGTGGCAGATTAAAAATAAAGACTGAATCTGATAATAACTCTATGAATGAGTTCAATTAGCTACCTTTGTGTCAAGCAATTTTAAAAAAGATTTGAAATGTCCCTTAATTACTACATTTGTTTTAGCTCTATTAAAATTATTTAGTGATGAATAGGGGTTTGATTACAAGCATATAGGCCATAGCTTTGATTCAAAAATGATTGTGCTGGATCTCCGCTACATAATGTGTCATCTATTAAAAATTCCGTTTGAGATTTTCTTGTGCAATCCAGGTGAATCAACTTGTCCATCACACTTTCATGTATATTTGCATGTTAACTTCTGTGAAAGATTTTTATTATTTTCTAGAACTTTCCTCTGTTCATTTGCAAAATTAACCACACATCTAACAACGCATGCTTCTATCTTACTAATAAAGTAAAAATTGTTTGCATTTATAAAAATAAACAAGAAGTCTCATTAATAGACATGATAATAAAAACTCGTATCTTCTAGAAGTGGGAAAAAATTCACTATAGCTAGCAAGCAAGCTATTAATATCATGTAATCTTTTAATTCTGTAAAACAGAGAAAAATAGCATTGTTAAATTAAGTGAAAGAACAAAATTAACTTTCTAGGAATCACAAGAAATAATCGTCTTCAACTAGATTTGACGTCATAGTGTTATGTACTAGAAGAGCAGAGTGAATTTTAAAGTTCCAAATGCACTATTAGAACCAAAATACCCTGTAAATCTTAGGTTTATCTCCTTAGGAAACATACTCAGTAGTAAGAGACATATATATTTTCTACATATTCAGCACTATGTAGAGAGGATCACAATTGCTGTGGATGAATTACTTGGAAATGAATGGAATTAACTTAGCCAGACCTGAAGTCTTGGCTAATTTACCCTTTCCAAGTATGTAACCTGGTCATCTGTAGCCTCTGTTGTACTGTGACCATGAAGTCTTAACATGTATTCTGAACTATCTACTACTAGATATTGCATAGTAAATACATTGAAAAAAACCTCAAAAAACTAGTAAGCATTTAGTCACAAAGCCATGTACTGGCTAAATAGTGTTGACAAGTATTGTTTCACTAAAGTCACTATGCAATGAATATTCTGGATAAAGCTGCACTCTTGTTGAGAGTTTGTGAAGATCAAAATTAATTTTAGTTTATGTGACTTAGGATACTGCACTACTTAGTTCAGTATCCAAGCAACTTCTAGTCAGGCATTCTGTGGCATGACTAATACCGATGTGATGAATAGAATTTTTTTCTTCAAGATCAAATAGTTAAATACAGTAGGCATAAACCAGTTTGGAAAAGTGGATACATTAAATGTGAACTTCAAAGGGGAAAATTTTCTTTGCTGGAGCCCTTTACTGATTCTGTATGTTTTGCAAATAAGAAGGCACAGTGGGTTATTTATTTACGTATTCTCTATATAAGATGGTGTTGATTCTGTGTTATTTAGTCTTAGTTATACGAGAATGGTAAATTCCAGGCTTTCTTCACTCTTTTTTTTTTCCCGTGACAGGAAAAGAACCATAATGAAATATTTTTCAGCTCCAGTGTGATGTGACGAAAGATAACATTTTCCTTTGTAACTGTGAGTACTTTTGGATTCAATGGCATTTAGCAAAACACCAAGAAAATTGGCTTTTTACATACATACATTAGTCTGAGAAACTAAACATTTCATTTTTTTTTACTATTTACTGAATTCAGACTTCTGTAAGACTATATTCCCAGTGGTTCTCATCTAAATTCGTGAGAACAAGAGGCAGGTTTAAGTACTTGCGTATTAAAAGAATACAGAACTTCCATCCATCTTGCCCTTTTTATTCTTCATATACAACATCTAAATTTTTCAGATTACCTAAACAAAAGAGAGAAACTGCATCTGAAAGACTCACAGTCAATCCTCACAGCAGACTAAATTATGCAAGAATCGAAACACTGACCAGTCATTGGGCATGTAATTCCTTCTATGAAAGTAGGGTGTGCTAATTAATTCTTTCAAGAAAAAAAAAAAAAGGTAGGAGAAAAACATAGACTAGTACATTCTCTGTTTTCACTTTCAGAATGCTTTTATGCTGTTTTCACTAGTCTGTGGTTCATGGACAGTTACTCTGGTGCTGCTTGTGGAGAGTTAAAAGTTAAAGAGCAGACTAACGAAACAAATTGAGTTGTTTGCAATGTGTTGCTTTCAGATGCTCTTGAGCAAAGTTGGGGGAACAAAGTCTGCTAGTACGTTATTTCTAGTTTGTTTTAGCTCTCACAAATAATTTCTGACTAAAGAAGTGCCTTTGTAAAAATTTCTGTCTTCATTCTAGCTAACTCTAAGATGAATGATGAAGAGTTTATATGATGCTTCCAACCAGATTATGATACTATTTTCACATATGACTTTCCATTTCTTCAAACAACTAATTTGTTTGTCATATGACATCATAAAATACAGTGTCTGGGTTGTCCTTAACAATCTGATACCCCAATGTCTGGGTTGTCCTTAACAATCTGATACCGGATGACGCTGCAGAAAGGCAAAAATACCATTTAATATAATCTCTTCATGTTCTCTTTCAGACACTTATTAAGCACATTTTGAAAGCTCTTTCTAATAGTCTCAATTTAATTAGCCTCCTATTGGCTTAATTTTTCTTTACCTATTTAAATTCTGTATTATAAGCACATTTGTAAATCACATTGTTTTCAGGCCAAAACATTTCATTCAATGAATGATTACTTGTATACTGTAACAATTACCCCACCAAACTAATGTCTTTGACTAAGGATCGTACTGAAGTGATTCTTTAGTTCTTTAAATTCCTGCATTTATGCTCCAGTTGAACAGGATCTGTCACTGCATTGTACTAATAACAAATTAACTCCTACACTATGGAGAAATAACAACCTATCTTTGTTATTCTTCCCTATAAATTAGCTCCAGAACAAAAGATCTTCTGGATAGCTTGTTAGTATAAGAGCTATTTTGTTAAGATTTTGGGGAAAAAAAAATGTGTAAAGGAAAGGGAAACTATAGTACTGATCCTAACACTAGGACACTGCCACTTCCTGAGGCAAGGATACATAAGGTCAGAGTTGCATTTTGCTTTAGAGTCTTCAAAACCTGCATTTCATTCATGCTTTCACAATTACTGCAGAAGTGAATTATGTGAAGAGCTCTTACTTGGCCACAACAAGATTACCAGGATGAGAATATAACTATTTGTAAGTCTAATTTACGTTAGAGAACTATGCATTTTCCATAAGGACAGTCATGGGCAATATGTCATCATAGCAAATCCTGTAAGAATTACACTTGATAATGTTCCCTGACTCCAGAGCAGATGGCAAGGCAAGCTTTTGAGAAATACGGCACACATCAGTGAAAAGTGGCTAAAGAAGGAATATATGTTTCTGCATTCTTTGTACTCTTAAAAAGGAGAGATCCTTGGATAAATAATTCAGCATTTTTAATTAGCACAGCTGGACTGTTAGGATACAAACCTGGTCTGAAATCTGCATTTTTTCAAAATTCCAAAGGTATTCAGACTAGGGGGTTTGGTTGAAAGTGTACATCTATTAATTAAGATGATATTAAACTTTGCAATGCCATAATATTTTGGTGAAACAGAGTGCAACTTTTTTTTACTAGATGCTTCTTTTTAATAATGTAGTGTGATCATTAAGCTGGCTTAAGAATTCTGTATTTCTGACTGATTGTTTTCTGACTAATTGTCTCTTATATAGAGAATTTGCACACTATCACTTGGGGTCCTGAACACTTTATGGACATGATCCGAAGTTTTGAAGGTACTAGTCATTATTCTGAAAATAATTCAAGCAAAAAGGGGAATGAAAATTATTTTTAGGAAAAACAGTCTTTACAGGTGTTCCTGTCACATTCTACAAGTTGGTCATAATAGCCATTAATAAGGTGAGATCTGTAATTAAGAGTTAATAAGAAATATAATATTAAGGATGATCCCCACAAAACATAACAAACCAAACCAAGCAAACAAAAAAACAAAAAGGATTCTTTCTGTGGAAATGTTTGTCTACCTTGTGGTAATAGCTTCTGAAAATAAAAGCAGTTTAGGCTCAAGACTGAGTAGAGTAGAGCAGAGGCAAAAAAGACAGACACAATAGTGTGATGATCATCACCATTTCAAATGACACAGAACATTAAAGAATTTGGCCTTCTGTTCTACAGTAGAATACAGATATTCTCTTGCTTTAAATGCTGAGAGCACCATGTTGCAACTTGAATGTTAACTGTTCAGACTCGTATATTAGTGGGCTGAATACGCAAGCTGCTGTACTTGCCTATTGTACTACAAATTTAAAGTCATAATAGAAGATTACATAATCTTTATTTTTGCAGTTCATGAACAGATTTTATTTCAATGCCTCTTTACACAGAAAATAGTAAAAAACATTTTAGTAAAATTTCTTCTCTAGGCCACCCATGAAAAACAGCTTTAATTATAACTCTTAGTCTCACCAATCAGCATTTTTAATTAACTTTTAGATCTCTGTATTTAATTTATGTGATGCAAATTAAAGCATCTGTTAAGAGATTTCTGTTTATTCACTGTATAAATTCATTTGTTTTGTTTGTATGCTTGTGTAACTTGTGTTCTATAATAGCCCATGTCATTTAATGTCAAAAGTGCAAGCAAATCAAGCAAAAACTAAACAGAGTAAACAGAATAACTTGCTAGAAAAGTGTATGGTAAAGATGTAGTAATGAAATTCATTTGAAAAAAAAATAGCAAGTATATACATCAAAAAATGCAAGTGAATTTTATTGACCTATGCTTGTTGAGTTTCTGACACTGGAATTTTAGAGGAGCTGATAAAAGTCTGAGCATCATTCAAAGTATGGATCTTCACCCATTTTAAGGCACAGCTTATGGGAAGGTTCTAAGTGACATTTTGACGAAAGTGACACAACAATCTACCTTCTTTGCAGACATTAAAACAGAATTTATGTGGGATTAAAGTTGGTGCCAAATGATGTTCAAATCCTTAAATATCTTAACAATCAAGAAAAAAATCTATTAAGCTGAATTATGGACCTCCTTTCCATGACAATCTTGAATTTCTGGCTTAGGGGTTTGAGTTTTGGAGTGAAGATTGAAATCCAGGTGTATTATCACCCAGAGTTAACTTCACTGGTCTCTAGTGCATAAAATATTACTGTGTTGAGCCATTTACTGGTTGTTTAAAAGAACAATCATAACAGTACAACTTTAACAATTGCTTAACTATAGCAGTCAGTATAGATAGCGATACAGTCTTATTTCTCTTTGCCCAGGTAACAAGGAGTTTCAATGAAACCATGTACTACCAGGTGTTAAATCCATTTATTTACTTAGATGTATCAAAATTGCATTATAACCTTCTATTTATTCGCACTTGTATTCATTTACATTTTCATACCATAGTACACAAGATAAAAGTGTTAGAAAGTAACAAGAAGTTTCACTGTTTACAAAAATATTACACTTGCATTACACATGAAGAGCATGATTTCCAAATTTCTATGGTTATTATCTGAACAATTTTTGTTTTTACATTTTAATTTAAATAATGTTTTATTTTAAGAGGTCAAAAACTACTCCTGGCTCTGGTAGGAGCTAATTTTGTAAGCATTCAATTTTCATACAATCTGTCAGCACAGACTTAGCCTGTGCTTTGACAAATGTGTACGGAAGTATAATACACTGATGTTATTGAATGATCAAGGATAATCTTAGACTTCCAAGGTTAATAAAAGGATGCACAGTCTGAGTTCACTGTGGGCTGAGTCCTGCAACTGAGTTATAGTGGGTATAAACTGCCAGCATTGCCAAGGCACATACAATCTAATGAATGTAATTGATGGATGTAGTTCCTTGCACAGGTAATTATTGGATCAGAATCTAGAAGCACAGGAAAGAGTTGTTTTTCTATGTGATACTGGGGAATTGAATTCTGTTCCACTGCTCTCATTCTGCTGAGAGTTGTGGCAAAGAATCAGCACTGCAGCAATTTGCCACAATTTTATATTGTTAAGATCATTTATTAACATACGCAATAGTTTCTGTTATAAGTGGTATCTTGTATAGTCAGAAGCACTTTACGAGAAGTTGCTAAAGGAAATTTTGTTATAAGCAACATATCGATCAGTTAAAGAACAGGGTAATGCAATTGTTCTGAGCAGCACAAACACCATCGATAACTGGCAAACCAACAGTTTCTACTGCTGAAATATTAAACATCCTGTTGCTGTATATTTGGCAAGGTCCACTGCTCCTCTAATCACCTGATTTTAAGTGTCCCATTTTAATTGACAACCTCTTGACATTTTTGTTACTGCCTCATCATCTAAACAAGAATTTAGAAGTATTCCAGATTAAGTAGTTAAAAATGAGGAAGAAAGCTACTGATCTCTAGGAAGGGCTTTTGGGGAATCTGGTGGTCCTATCACATATGTTCAAGAAATCAGCTCACTTAGAAAAGGAATAGCGTTTTGATGGAGGGGTTCAGAAAATTAATTACTTGAAGTGGAATACTAAGTATTCCTGGCTGTGATTATATATATCTAATTAGTCTTCATTTGCAGATGTATGTACAAAGAGATTATGATTCAGGGATGGCTCATGTTCCCACTATGTTCTAAAACATTCCCAATTTATATAGAATACATTATATGGCTATTGTAGAGAAACAGTTACGGGCTGCAATCTTCTTGAAATACTGGTTTTCTATAAAATCATGTCTTGCTCACTGGTTATGAAAGTTAGCATTGGACCTAGAATATATACTTTAAAAAGTAGAAGCTAAAAGAAAGGAAATAAAAATTCCGATATAAGGTGTGATTCTGCATTTAGATGCATTTTGTTACTATTATCTCAATGAATGTTAAACATGTTAAAAAACTGGGCAAGATTCACGTCTCACATTGCATTTTCTTTACAGCCTCAGAGTCTGGATTTTCTTATCAGTATTTGTCTTTCACTTAGATTTCTTTCATGTAATGTAGATTACTCACATACATCATGTATATATTTTTGTAATGTCATACGCCTTCAACATCCTTATCCCTTTTACTATTCTTCCTGTTTCTAATGGAAAGAAGGGACACTTAACATTTCATCTGTATTTTTAATTCTGGGCAAAAGAAGAAGTCAACAGTAAGGTTTTAGAACTCTGCAATAAGAGATTGAAAGCTCTTTAAAGAGTATCATCTAAGAGAGAGTTTGGTCTAAACGTAAGATACTCCAAATTACTATAAATTCCATAGGGGCTTGGCTTGAGTGTCAATCTGACATGGCAATAGCTTAGAAATGAGCTATTCCCTAAAGGGGAAACTATTCAAAAATCCTAAGATATAGAAAGGTTTAAGGAAATAGTTTGTCGTGAGACAGTGAGAGAGTGCCAGCAGTAACAGGGAATGTAGAAAAGTCATATAGGCTCTCTAGCTGTCCAGAAGCAGAGAAGCAGGACTTCCCCATGAGTGAGGTTGATCTAGGAGCCAAGAGTGACCTTGGCATGGGTAGTGGCCTCACTGGTGGGGTACAGTCCCAAAGCAGCAAAGACTGCTGTGGCAAAACATTTTGTTGACTGTCCTGTCATTATCTACCAAGGAGAGATAAAGAATTGGGGCCACGATATATCAGAAAGCCCACTAAGTGCAGCGGGAGACAGGACCAGAGATGAGGATAAATAAAGCATGGCTCAAGACAGATCTGCCAATGCCTATGCTGAAATGGGGCTCCTGGGCCCACAGGTAGGATGTGGTCAAGGGACCTCGGTGGATGGTCAGAGCCATTAAGATGTATTAGTGTCTTCAGTGTTCTTACAGCATCAGCAACAGAATTTCCTTGGCAGGGACATGTATTCAGAGGATTGTTTGTTTGTTTTGGTACATTTTTTGCTATGGTTTTCTTGTGGGATTCGTTATCCTTTTACAATTAAGAACATTTAAATTAAAAACCAGGAAGATTATATAT
The DNA here is from genome assembly GCF_037038585.1 of Patagioenas fasciata. Taxonomy (NCBI): domain Eukaryota; kingdom Metazoa; phylum Chordata; class Aves; order Columbiformes; family Columbidae; genus Patagioenas; species Patagioenas fasciata. Next base: position 14,399,514 of record NC_092520.1, on the reverse strand, counting down.
CATGAAACTCTCAGAAACTCTTCACAGAAGCTCAGTTACATTAATTTAGACTTTCAGCTCTGCCTTGTCTAGAGATGCAGCAGAGGAAGTGTTATTATCATGGCACTCGAACCATATAACAGAATCACAGAATGGTTGAGGTTAGAAGGGACCTCTGGGCGCCATTTTGCCCAACACCCTTTTTCAAGCAAGACCACTTTCAGCCAGTTGTCCAGGACTATGTCCAAGTGGCTTTTGAATGTCTCCAAGGATGGAGACTCCACCATCTCTCTGGGCAACCTGTGCCAGTGCTTGGTCACTCGTACATTAAAAAAGTGTTTCCTGATGTTCAGAGGGAACCTCCTGTGTTTCAGTTTGTGCCCATTGCCTCTGGGCCTGGCACCTGACATGACTCAAAAAGGATCCTGGATCCATAGTTTTAGCACCCTCCCTTCAAATATTTATAGACATTGATAAGATCATCCATGAACCTTCTCTAGGCTAAAAAGTCCCAGCTCTCTCAACTTTCCTCACAGGACAGATGCTCCTGTCCCTTAACTACCTTTGTGTTGTTTTCCTGGACTGTCTCCAGCATGTCCAAGTCTCTGTTGTACTGGGGAACCCAAAACTAGACACGTTATTTCAGATGTGCCCTCAGCAGAGCTGGATAGAGGGAAAGGATCACCTCCCTTGACCTATTGACAATATATTGTCCAATGTAGCCCAAGATACCTTTATCCTTTTTTGTGGCAAAGGCACGTTGCTGGCTCAGGTGCAACCTGTGTCTACCAGGACCCCCAAGGCATTTTCTGCCAAGCTGCTTTGCAGCTGTGTATCCCCAGCATATATTTGTGCCTGTGGTTTTTCCTCCTTAAGTGCAGGACTTTGCACTTCCTGCTGTTCAATTTCATTATGTTCCTGTCAGTCCTATTCTCCATCCATGTCAGCAGGTTAAGAAGCTGGCACATGTAAACCTCATGAGCTTCAGGAAGGCCAAGTGCAATGTCCTGCCCCTGGGTTTGGGACACCCCCGGTATCAGTACAGGCTGGGGGATGACAAGATTGAGAGCGGCTCTGCTGACATGAGCTGGCAATGTGCACTTCCAGCCCCAAAGGCCAACCATACCTTGGGCTGCATCAAAAAAAACATGATCAACAGGTTGAGGGAGGTGATTCTGTGCTTCAACTCTGCTCTGGTGAGACCCTACCTGGAGTCCTGCATCCAACTCTGGAGCCCTCAGTACAGGAAACACACAGACCTGTTGGAGAGGGTCCATTAGAAGGCCACAAAAATAATCAGAAAGATCCTCTCCTGTGAGGAAAGGCTGAGAGAGTTGGGGTTGTTCAACCTGGAGAAGAGGAGGCTCCAGGGAGATCTTATTGTGGTCTTTCAGTACCTAAAGGGAACTTATAAGAAAGATGGGGAAAGGCTTTTTAGTAGAGCCTGTTGTGATAGGACAAGGGGTAGTGGTTTTAAACTAAAGGAGAGAAAATGCAAGCTAGTCATGAGGAAGAAATTTTTTGCAATGTGTATGTTGAAACATGAGAAATGTTGCCCAGAAAGGGTCTTGATGCCCCATCCCTGGAAAGGTCATATCGAATGGATTTTAAACAGCCTGACCTAGCTGAATTTGTCCTTGATCGTTGCAGGAGTGGTTGGACTAGGTGAGCTTTAAAGGTCCCTTGCAACCCAAACCGTTACCTGATTCTATGACTCTATGATCTTGCTGAGATCCTTCCTGATGTAACAACCACTCCTCCTTGTTTTGTTTTTTCTGCAAATTTGCTGAGGCTACCCCATCATGCAAATCATTAATGAAGTTGTTAAGCATGACTTCTTGCTTTTTGGAAGGTACTATGGACTGCTCTCAAGCTTGAAGAGGTGATCCCAACCAAAACTATTCTATGATCCTTGCATATCAAACAGCTTTCTTGGGTCTTTTTTCCCTCCAGAGCCTTAGGCTATAAAACACTTTGAATCAGATCTCTGAAGGGGCCAAAATAAGTGCTCCTGAAGTCTAGCACTGAGATCTTGCTTTTCACCCTTTTCGGTCCTTTAGACGTTCTGAACACCACCATTGGTCACTGCAACCAAGGAAGCCAAGGCATATAATCCCAGTGAAGTATGAGATGCTAGGGCAGGTATTTCATTTGACCAAAGTACAAGACTGGAAAAAAAAAAAAACACAGATGAGTTTTGGGGAACATATACTGAAGAAATTCTGTATGGAGCTGAAGAATTTAAAATTAATTTGCACATTTTGCTTACAGAAGAAGAAACTCATTATATTCCAATGCCAGTTTTGATACATGATGTGTCTTCTTACATGCAAAAGTTTGGAATTTTTTTTTTTTGTGGTGTTACTGGTATTTGTCTTTTGGGGTTTGTTAAGCTTTTTCTTTTTTAAGGTAGGATGATGATGATGATGATGATGATGATGATGATGATGATAATTATTATTATTATTTTACAAAGGTACATTAAGGATGAACCCAGCAACATTTCTAAAGCTCTTTGATCATCCATGATCAAAGATCCATCTTAAGTGCAAAGAATGAATTACTGAATAGAAACTTAGGAACTGATAGGTAGTGAGTTATCTTTTTCCCTGTTTTAAGGCAGCTGTAATGTAGGGAACTTTACAGTTCTTGACAGAGTATCTTTTCTTCTTAAAATTCATTCAGAGGTTAAAGAACACACCAGAGCAGGCCTGTTGCAGATGGAAACTGTGACAGGCCTTTGGCTTTGTGTTACGTACCGTTAGTTTTTTCACTTCTCCCAACACATGTTCTTACATGGTGGATTTATTCTATGGTTTAAAGAATGCGTAACTAGAAATAAACAGTTTCTAATTCTCAGAAATATCTGTAGCAAGTATAGTGTTTTGTCTTGAAATTGGTGCTGGTACATGCAAGACAGCTGTGCAGTGAATGACAAGATGAGTATACTGTCCACTTTGTTTAGGCTTTGTCATAGGGTTAGCTAAACAGAAATAAGGAAATGCACCAACTATGGTATAAAGCCCTTTTTTATGGACATTTTTTTCCCTTCTCCCTCATTGTTCAGTTTCTCCACAGTAGATTTAAGGGTATTGTTGCACCTTTTTTTTTTTTCCTCCAACAATTAGTCAACATGAGGGGCAGGTTACAACAAATTATTTCAAAGATAAGTACGTTGGTGTAATAGGTGTAATATTACATGTGGCCTTATTGCACACACTTTGATCAATGAAAGAAAACTCACGTGTGCAGAGAAGGAGGAAATTGCAAAGAGCCATAAGATGTCCCTGATCTGTGTGAACAGGAAGATTTAGTAGAAGTTACAAAGGAACTGCTTTTATAGAAGTTGAGATAGATACACCCTTTTGGTTTGTATATCACAAATTCTGGTTTTAGTCAAAACTCTTTCCAACTATTTCTCTCAAGTGCTAGCTACTTAAGTGACACAACAATTGTTCCTTGTCATCTTTTTGTCTTTCCCCACCTCTAAGACTGTTTTAGAGTCATAAGGCTGCACAAATTTATCTTGTTAAGCCTTCAGCTCCAGTTGCTGATATTTCCATTTAGCCTCATTGTGGGCTAGTGGCTTCCATTGTTTTGATTGCTGCTGAGTGGAGGATTGTTTAGTTATTCTTTAGTGGAAGCCATTCAGAATACCTCACAGGTTTAATATGATTAGTAATGGCAGATGAACAAAAAAATTACTATGAAAGACTTATCCAGCAGAATATTTGTGGGTAGAATTCTGAAGTGTTATTGTTGCCAGAAATCCTACGAGTAGTAATTGTTTCTGCACTTCTATTTAATTTTATATATATATCTGTGATTGTACATGCGTGCACATATGTATATGCCTGTAGGCACACACATACAACCTTTTACTAAACCTCTACTAACTCTGACATACATATTCAAAATCATTTATTTTACCAAAATGTCACATGTATTTACCAAAGGTCATTCAAATACCAAACTCAGTTTGATTTGTATTTCCCAGGCTTTGACTTCACTAAGTACTAAGATATTTATATACTTGGCACTTTCAGAATATGCTGGAAGATACATATTTTAGAGGAATCACAATTACTGTGTGATTTCTGCATAACATAAAATGATGGAAGTTCTAAATCAGAGAATAAAATTGCACAAATTAGAAGAGAAAGTTTCATTATTGTCTTAGATTGAAGTAGAAATCTAGATCATCATTTGCTTTTCACATTATATATTCTGAAAGTATCATAAGGAAATCAGTGAAGTTATCCTTGTAACAGTGTGCAATAACATTTTTTCCCGATTAAAACAATTAAAGCAAAAGCAGATTGTCGAGCTGAATAAGGAAAGGTTTTGTGTTCCATGCAGTTTTTCTTGTCATATAAAAGCAGTTGGCACACTATGTGTAGTACTGCAAGTTCAGAGCATAAGCAGCTTTTTGAAGATACATTGGTGCTGCCTTTGATACTGGAGCAATGTCTTTAGCAAGAGTTTCTCATTCACCTTTCTGTTTCAGGTCCTCAAAAAAATGAGGAACCTGTATAATTGGATCTCAGTTTTCATCACAATTAAGGCCCTAACATTCAGAATTTATCAGCCACCCATGAATATGTCAATAAGCAAGTAGTAAAGCTATGATCATAGAAAAGAAACCCTTGAACCAAGATTCTTCTCTGCCTAATTTGAAAATAAAACTCAATTTTCACAGTCCATTATTCCTTTGTATTGAGAATAATATCTGGACTTGAATCCTTTCATAACAAAACTTTCAGTTATACTTTTTAAAAACACTTCAGCTTGACAATCTGTTTCTCTGTTAGATAAAATATTATACTGTAAAAATATCCTAGACCGGTTGCACAACGCTTGAACCTCTAATGCAATACAAATATGCCTATTGCTATCTATAATACTCACAAAAGTGCAGAGTTTCTATTTCAGGTATTCCTGATCAACAATTTATTCTACCTACAATAAAAAAAAAAAAAACAAACAACCAAGCAAAAAGGCTACAAAATCCAGAGATTTTTCAAAATGCAATCCATTTTTAAGCTTGTAGAGGAGGATGTATTTGACAAGAACTTCTTTGCAGGCATGAGGATGAGAAAATTACTATTTCTTCTTTTTCAGTCCCTTCCCCCCGCCCCCCTTTTTTTTTTTAAATGACACCTCAAATTTGCTGGTAATTATGGCATTCTAAGAGATTTAAGGAAAAACAAAGCAGCTAGAGATAACACAGTGCTAAAACAGTAATCTTCACAGAGTTCTCCCCCTTCCTTTTGCTTCTGAGAAAAGCACCTTAACCAGTGTCACCATCTCATTTTTTATGCATCTGTCTACTTTCTATCACTGCTTCATTTTACATCTCAGCAGGCCTGACTACTCTGAAAAATACACCTGCATAAAACCAGCAAGGATCAGAAAAAATACATAAGTAGGGGTGAAAAAGGAAAAGAGTGCTCTCTGCACTCTTATCACACCTTTTAGCATCTTTCAGTTTCAGGTCTCTTGTGATTCGTTCACCCTTTCACTATGTAAAAGGCCAAAGAGAAGCTGCAGTGATACTAGTACTCAAGATGAATATCAAGGAGACAGGGACTTGGAGAAGAGCAATATTCAACAATCCCATGGGAGTAAAGGTCATAGAAAAGAGGGAGAGATTAAATAGGACGAGCATAGAGCAATCAGTCAGACAAGGTCCTGCATCAGAGTGGTGTTTGAATAGCAAATGATAGGAAAGGAACCATAAAAACAAGAACACAAAGACAGCATTTTGTGAAGATGTTGCTTTGCTGTGTTGCATCTGCAAACCTCGGCAAACCAAATTGTTGTTTTGTAATAAATCCAACAGGCTTTTGTTTAGGATCAGTTAAAATAAAAATGCAGAGGAAGCTGTTTTGTACTTTCCTAAAGGGCAAGGCATATTAACTCGAGTCTGTTATTAGGGTCACATAGCCAGAGAGCTTCCACTACGTCTTCAACCAGAAGGTGCAGGGCAGTAACATGGCAGTTTCTTTTCGTGAAAGATCATTTGGGAGAAAATCCCTGTCTCCTCACCCACCACAAAATTATTCTTTTGTTTGCAGCCATGTGTTTTCCATTTCCTTGTTGTATCAAGGAAATTTTTGCTGCCACTGCCAAACACAATCAGTGGGCTATCATGAGAAATTTCTTCATGCCAAAGTGTGCAAGCTAAAAAAAGGCAAAACAATTCTGCTTTTCCCTTTTGTTTTTCCTTTAGCTCCATCTGTCACACTCGGAGATGTTTTAATACATCCAGAAAATGGTTTTGAGTAGTTAAGTGGTGTAAATTTTTAATTTGGGGAAAAAAGAAAACATAGCAACTTTTATTCTGCATGTGATAGATGGGAAATGAGATAGACTGAGAAGAATGTCAAAGGTCACTGACTGATCACTTTAATTTTACTTTTCAGACATTTTATTTATTTTTCTCTTATCTTTCCAGTAATTAAAAATAGAACAGAATTTTGGGGTGCTTTCCTTTTTGACTCCCCATCTTGTTTTAAATAAAGCATGAAGTCACTGTCTTCTCAAAATCAGGTCTCATTTGAATGTGTCTTTCTTAGAGAGACTATGCATTAATGTATGTGCTACTATGTGTTGTATGTGATACTGTTGTAGATGAAAAAATTAATTTAAACTGTGAATGCCAGCAGATAATTAATTGGAGTCTATGTGTGTGTGTATTGTGAATTCCCAAAAGAGAATGTTTAACTCACAAGCAGAAGCCTGCTACTTGCTATTGCAACAGGCACAGACCGGTTGTAGATTTTATTAACACCTGCATTGAACAAAAGTGGCAAGTCCTGAATCCTCCAATCAATAGAAAGTCATTAAGAGAGATTCAGTTGACTACAGGTTGTGCTTCCACACACAGATTGTTTAGGCAAGGAAAACTACTGGCTAGTGGTAGAAAAGAAGGGTTCTCAAAGAAGTGGTCTTAGAAGGAGGAAGGGGACCAGGAAAGAAAAAGGTGAAGACCCTGGTTAGAGGGAAGGTCCTAGAAATAGGGATATCCTGGCGATGGGGCAGATACATGAAGAAGAGCAACAGCGGATGCCCAGGATGCCAGGAACACCTGGGACTGATAACTGTGAGTGTAGACTGACAGAACTTTCTGACTGACCTTTCCAGACCAGCAGTGGCCTTGCCAGGAAGGGAAGTTGAGATCAAGGCAAGGCTGGATGGAGCAACCTGATCTAGTTGAAGATTTCCCTGCTCATTACAGGGAGGTTGAACTAGATTCTATTATTGTATGACTCTATGAACATAGTGCTGGGGGGGTGTGAGTGAGTATATGAGGCAGCCAAATACGATAAAAGCTCTAATCTCATTGGTTCTTAGATAAACCGCTATATCCAGTGCATTTTGTAGTATAGTGAACTAAAAATGTTGATTTTTTTGTAAAGTAAAATTATTAAACTTTTAGTATTATTTGCTATTTTAATACAGATTTTTTCCAAATATGTATATAATTTTTCCTAGTTTTAGACTATTGCCTCCTCTTTTGCTTAACCTTTTCACCAGTCTGAAACCCTGCAGACTACTTTTGGAAGCTGCCTCTTTGTACATGTTTCCCAGCAGGCAGGCAGTTCCTGAAATCTGCAAGTGAGAGCTCTCCTTCTCAGTTAACGGCTGCATGCTGACTACCTATAGCTTTCTGACCCTGTTTCCACAGAAACCACGACAACATGTTAACTATAAGCAATCTTATTTGAATAATGGAATGTGTTCAACTTAAACAATATCACTTTTGGTAAAGAAACTGCTGTTCTTTTCATTTTAGTTTTGCATTATATGGCTCCCAGACATTTCATAATTCTTTGTCACTCTACTTCCTTCTTCTCTTAAATGGTAACATTTGCATCAAGCACCTAAAACTAATTATATGACACAGTATGTGGTCTACACCTAGAAATGTAAATGTCTAAAGTTTCAAAAGAGCAAGTTAATTTTATAAACCAGACTCGCCTATTATTGTTTTGGTATGGACAGAAAGATGAATAAATAACATCCTGAATTGTTATTTATGGAAGAGAACATACATCTCTGGGAGGATGTTTGTCATCCTATTTCTGGCAAGGCCAGATATTTTCTTTAGATTTTTAGCTTAAATTTATGTTCATATTTGTTCTTTTGAGAGCTGAATATATTATTTTATACCAGGAATAACTTTTTTTCTTTTCTTTCTTCTTCAAGGGAAAGTCACATCATTTATTACAGAGGCACTTGAAGTGTGACAAAGATACTGTGATAGCACACATACTCATGTGTAACCATGTACACCTACCCCTAGCAAAAGACCTGACCTGTGATCTCCATAATCACATCTCATTGCTAAACAGGTTACACTTACACCTTAATTTCACATTCCCACCTTTCTCTCTCACATCTAAATGTTGTACAAGGAACTGCATAAGGTGTCAGAACAAATCACACAAATCAGATCTCTCATTTATCGGCATCATGGACAATTTGTCTAGTCAAAGATCAAGGTAGTGCTCAAGCAGTGCCACAATAAGGTAAAGAAATTGTGGTAAATTCTGGAAGTCTTGATGTTCTACTTATTCCTCTTGGCACAGAGTCACCTTCTCAGATGGACATAAAATATCCTTGCCAGTTTAGCAAAACAACCAAATTAATTGCATTCCATCTCATGACAGATACTCCCCATTTATCTTCTCCTAATAACCTTATCTGCTCTACTTAGGGTCATCTTTTACTTAGCAAACAGGATCAGAACTGCACTGACAGATGACAGTTTGGTGGTGCTTCATGCAATAATTTTAGTACTTCTTAACCTCTACTGGTTATGCCACAGCCGAGATCTTCTTGTATTGTGTGCACATGTATTTCATGCATAAAATGTACAGTTAACTCACCCTAATGTGTTTTTATTCTTTTCTAGTTTCCAAGTCACACACCATAATTTACAGCAGAAAATCTTATTATTAGATCCCAAGTAGATGATCTCACACTCTCTACTGCAGCACTATATACAGCTTTTACCATTTCAATAAACCAGTTCTTCTGATTTACAGTTATGATTTCCCTCAGGATCAATGATGTATCAAGTTCAACTTTTGTGTTTCTACTTCTTTTTTTTTTTTCTTTTTTTTTTTTTTTTTTCTCCCAACATGTTTAATTACAGTATTACCACTAAGAAGACTCTCCAGAAGAAAATAACAGAATGGTTTTATCTGATGAGCTAACCTCACCTACATTCACAAGAAAATATTGAATGCTAATCAAATAAATGCATTTGAGAGTTATTTACATATAAATGGGAAGTTGAGGAATGTAGTGTACTCCACTCTACCCTGCTGAAAGGTAGGACTACCACTACTATTAAAATGCAAAGAGTGATGTCACTTAACAGTGTCCATCAGGGCTCTTATGCTTTGGTGATTACTAAAGAGAATTCTGAGTATTACCTTTGACATAGCTTATGAGTTTGTAGTAAAACAAATAGGTTAATAAAACAAAACAAAAAAATTTAGTGAAATGCTGTGTTACTTATCTCCACTGCTGCCGTGCCTTATGATAGACAGCCATGGCTTTTATCATATTGTAGACAGCCAAATTCACAGAGATTGCAATGCAGATTTACAAATTCTATTGATCCAGTGGGGGTTTTTAGAACAGTCATGAATTTCAGGGGCTATGTCTATGACAGCTAATTTATGACCAGGAATGTTTCTGGGCACAGAGAACAACCAACAGAGAAAGATCCACATGGTTGTAGTAGCAAATTTTTTTACTTCCAAAGTAGGCTGCATGAAAACTCTTCATTGAGAGTGATCCCCAAGGTGTTTTATCTGTCACAGTGTGCCTGGAAATTGTTTGAAAAGTGACATTGAATAGAACAAAAGCATGCTGGAGTATGTCCTATCAAACCACGAGGATAGACAATAGTTTTCTTGACTCCAAGGGCATTCCCATGTTAATTTACTAGGTGAAAAGCAGCATAATTCTGCTGCAGCTCACAGTGACTATGCGGGAGGGTCTCAACACACTGCAGGGAGATCACAGCCAGGCCAACTCTGACCCATGGGAGGCCACACCAAAGCAAAGGCCCCATCATGACACAGCTGTGCCTGAGGCTGACGACTGCCCTGCTGTTCCAGATGCCAAGGCATTGGCTGATGTCCTGACTCAACTCTGCCCCGTTCCTGTGCTGATGGAGATGCCTGGTGCCTGTGGATGGAGTCAGTATCCTGGTCCACATGGAGCTGCTCCAACCTCTATGATGCCCTAATTGTGACTCAGTAGAGCTAAAATAAATTCTTCAAATTTGGTTGGGTTTTTTTTTTTTTAGCTATAAAATATCTAAACAAACTCTAAACTCAAACTCAGTACATCTAAATTTATGTGAAACAGTCAACACTTCTTATTTATGTTTTGATTTAGGATTCAAACAAGAAGTTGAATTGTCAGATTTTTACAAGTAGAAAAACGTAATTTTTCTCAGTTGTACCAATAACTAATGTTTAAAAGCACATAGAAGAAAAGGAAAATATCTGTCGATGATAAGGAAGAAAATTCAGTAAAAAAATCCAACCTTCAAAGTGTTAAGCGTTCTGAAAATTAGGACCTAAGACTGATTGCAGCCTGACTTATGTAGGTATTGGCAATATTAAATGCACCTGATATGATTTTCTCCAGCCCAACTCATATTCGTTAACTTTGTACAAATATCATTACTGAATGATCACCTAAGTATAGGATGCATGTATGCCATTTTTTTCCTCATTAATCCTGAGAAATAGTATCTTATTGAAAAGAAGGTAGGAATATGAAGAATGCTTGCAAGTCAACTACTTAAATCAAGCTAGCTACATCATTCTTTTATATTGTACCAAGATTTCATCAAATTTATAAAAATTATTTCTCTTTATAATGTTTATTTCTTAGTTACTGTATACTTCCAGAAGCTTCAGAGTGTTAAGTCTCCTGTTAAAAATACTTTATACCCACCATAAGAAGTCTGGATTACTTCTTATAACTTACATGTCATATAATTGACTGAACAGGGGAAAGGTATCTACTATTTCAGCAGCTGGAGCAGACTGTCATTTGACAGAATAATATAATAATATTCAAAATAATGGGCTACGTTAAGGGTTTATATTGTCCTGTAATAACTACAAAACCTCAAGCCCATGATGAAATTCTAAAGAAAAAAAAAGAAGTATTCATGAAGAAATGCCACTTACCAATGGGATATCAACATCTTTGTGAGGAGAGAGGCTGATGAAAGAGATGTATTTGCTCTTCTCAGACAAGATTCGAGATATAAGCACCCAACAGGTTGCTTGGAAGGTGTGCATACTGAACTCACACCATCTTACAGTGTATGGAGAGTCCCTTTCTAGCAGACAGTACAAATGTCATCCTGCAACCCAAAATCTACAGTTCTTCCAATTTCACTTCAAGTGATGGGGCATGGGGAGCAAATGATCTTTGAAGAAACAACATTTAAAATTGTTTAAGATTTTATAGACAATAATATATTGAACAGAACCCAGAGTGGAGCACTGATATAAAATGATCTCTCCACTGTGTTGAAACTTAGATGAACAGAGACATTTGAATCCCAATTGCATAAGGATTCTTATAGAGGGGAACAATTAACTTACATGGATTTCCAATAAGAAGGAACATGGAGGAGGGGAAACATCTTGAAAGAAAGACATCTGTAAACTGAAAAGTGCTTACATTTTCTGAGAATATAATTTTACTTCTCTTACAATCTAAACGTCAAGAATTTTTTTTCCCCTAGTAACATTAATTTCATTTAAAAGAGATTGGGGGCTGGGAATCACAGAAGGAAACAAATGAGAAGCAAAATAATGTTGAGAAGGGAAAGGAATCTAGGAATATTTTTAAAGTGAAAAGAGAAATTTTGTATACTTTGGAAAAGTCTGGAGGTGATTCTCACCTCCTTTGTCATAGTGCCCATTCAGGAATAGGTTGTATCTAAATTCAACAGAATGTGTTCAATTTTTCTTACCAAATGAAAAAAAGAAGGACTAATAAGTGATGCAACTTTGAACACAAATTATTCTATTAATTCCAAAGCATTTAAATTTGAACAGTTTGCAAGGCGGGCAAGGAAGATGAAGTTGTGTATTCATAGACCTTAAGACAGCTACCCTCACATACCGGCTCCACAATTATAGCTGCATGTAGACCTTGAGATTCATAAGGCTTGAAAACAGGGTAGGTGAGGTTCTCATGTTCAAGTTTAACAGGTGGCAGGAGCACAAGGATGTGCAAGTACTTGTATGCCATAAGGCAGGAACTACAAAAAGTGCTGAGACTGATGTTACCAGGTTTTTCTAGGCCTTGTATATGAAATCTGTTCAGCTTGGGTCGTTCTCAGAAAACATTAATGGGACCTCGAAGAGGATTATTCCATCTGCTGTAAAGCATTAAGTTTTCAGCAAGGAGTCCATAATAACCAGAGGACTGAAAAGGATTTATGACCCAGATTCAAGTTTATGTCCTTCCTGAGGACATTCCTGTCTATTGGGATAGTCATCAGGATGTAAAAATCCAATTTTTCAGATTACTATTATGTACTAACAAGTGAAACATTTCCTATAGAAACTCTTAAAGTATTCCCTGTGAACTGGTGGAGTTCCAAAGGGGATCTGCAAAGTTACCATCCAAGAATGTCATTTGCCTTTAGACTGATGCAGCCAAGTATGAACACACTCTTCCTCTCTCCAGAGGTTTGAATAAAATTCTTGAAGCTTTCAGGTGAATGTCCTCTCAGAATATTGAACTTTTTAAAGCTCTTCTCTTAGGAGCTTTTTCACTATTTATAGTCATATTGAGAGACAGCAGCATAAGCTGAAAAACAAATAATTTACAGCTCTCATATCCTGAATAAGTATCTTCATTTCTCCTCTTTTTGTTCCAACAACTTGCACATAAATCCTAATTTATCATATATATATATATATATGATATTATAATCATATCCATGATACAATAAAACCATATAAGATATCTGTATGGCATGATAATTTTATGTATGTGTATATATAAACTTAACTAATAGTATTCGCAAATCTGTATTGAATTCACCAAACAGTTTAGGGATGACCAAATTTTAGCAAGTCTACTGTTCACGCAGAACTTTTCTCCGACTCTTGATGAATACCTAGTAAACATGCTTGTTAACAGTCCCTAAAATCATGACCTAGTAATTCGATATGTTTATTTTTATCCTGTTTCTATTTCAGGTGATTCATCAAGCAAAATTTCCTGTAAAGCCACCAACATCTCATACATTCTACACATACATGCTTTGGTAAAATGATCACTGCTATACAGGAAAGATGGAAAAGGAGGTTAATAAAACACCAAAAATCCCAACAAAAAACAAACAAACACCCACCAACAACAAAACCATAAGCTAGAACACACAGTATCACCTTTACAGAAATGTTAAGGGTTTGACTGAGATTTCTTCATAGTAGCAGTGTAGAAAATTCCCAAACCATCTTTTTTTTGAGAGCCAGATCTCTGCAACCAGTATATATCCCCAGCCTCTTGTTAGCCTCTGCTCCATGCAGACTCTTGGGGATCTTCATGGGTTTGCTTAGTTTCTGCACAGCCTACAATCTTGCATGTGATTTTCTAGTAAAAAACAATTAAGTCCAATATTAATGAAATGTAAATGTGCTTCCTACTGCTAGCAAAATGGATTCAGCTTACAAATATACAGTAAAAAATAAAAAGAAAAAATATTTATCCTTAAATGAGTTTGTAGTGATTAAAGGAAAACTTATAGACAGAGAACCCAACATTTCCCAATGAATACCAAGCTAAGAAACAGATATATATTTTGAATGGCAGCCTGTAAAAGGCTTGCCACTTGAAAAGCTCTTTTGAAGTAGTTTTCGTGTAGCTTGTCTGTAAAAATGTTCTCTTTCCAGGAAGGCTTGTACCCCTCTTTTTTCCTTTTCCTCAAAGGGCTTCCAAGGTAGAGTTTAGAGTACTGCAAAGGAATTGCTCTTCAGTTTCTGCCAAGAAGATGCAAATGAGGCTTCAAGGCCCCCTATTGCTAGGTTCTGCATACACATGTAGTAAAGATTTAAACTACAAGGCCTTGACCCTGCAAATACTTACACAGCTGCCGCTTAACTTTATGAATTTTAATAGATTCTTTGAATTAGCTAGTAAAATCAGGCAGATGTGTAAAAGTGTGGGATCGAGGCCTGGTTTACATCAGTCAGTGAAGCAAAAAGGAATATGTAGACAAAGATATGCTACATGATAAGTAGTTATTATCTAATTTAATTACTAAACCACAACTTTGATATTAAATTGTTTGGAAAAGAGATCGTGTTCTTATATTGTGCCTGTGACTTTCTGATCTGTAACAGGAATTATTCATATAAAAACCCACATATATAAATATACCTTTGTATATCCTGTGAAAAGAAAAATATTTTTAAATCAAACTGCGTCTTGGCCTCGAACTTCTAAAATATAACATTTTGTTCTCTTGTCAGACAAGACACAATCCACACCGATTATAAGTATGTTTCCTGTTCAAAGGGTATACCTATAAATGCATACAATGAGCAGTCTGCCTTATGAATGTTAAGATTTGTTTTATGAAGAACAATTAATAACAGCAAATAAAACTCATACCGTTAAGATTAGATTGTTAAGAAATCTCATAATTAGGAAACAACACATTATTGAAATGTAACATTGTTTAACTATCCACACCATTTATTCCACAGCATGTTTTATCTCCCTAGAGAGTGAAGGCCTCCAAAATTTTCTTTTTATCCTTCCAATCCAATCTGTACTTCACTTGGTCAGTGTGACTGGGTGTTTTCACAAGGCAAGAAGCTGCTAACAAGTCTTCTCCGGTTCAGCAAAGAAAATGATAATAAGATCATCCTTGTTTATGCTATTGTTAATTCTTAGTTGGTTGGGACCATTTTTTTTCACATTGCTGAAGGAGAATCTGGAGTATTAGACAGTTTGCCTTCATTAGAGTGATCTGGATATTTTCATAAGAGATAAGAATTTATATTCCCTATTTCCTTCAACTAAGGCAGGTCTAACATCCTTATCTTCTTCACCATGTGTTCCAATCACAAGGAAATAATCAGGAGAACAAGAGTCCGTTCCTCATTTGACAGATGTGTCTTCAATTCAATATAGTGACCTTGTTCTCCTCTCTCTGTTCTTTGGAAGAATAACAGTAGTAGTCTACCTTCTGGAAAGCAATTGGTCTTTAGATTCTTGAAAGGTCTTAAAAGCATCTCTGTAGCCCTACAAGTTTGTCCAGTCTGAGAATAAAGAAGGAAACTGAGAGACCACTCCCCTTTCTCGTGCTTAGAACTTCTAGATGATTCTCTCTGTAATGAGTTCAGTGTGGGGGTGGATCACATTGCTTTTATGAAGCAGTTGACTCTTTTCTTATCCTATGCAATACCCATGTGAGAGATTATACTCTAAAGATAGAGTGCATTTCATCTTCTATAACCTGCCATTTGCAAGCACTTACATATCCTGTAATGTATATTGCTGGATTGTGACTAGAAAGCTATGCAAATATTCACAGAACTGCCTGAATCTCAGTGTTTACATTTACTAAGAAACATCAGCTTTTCTTGAAAAAAAGTTTCATCCTGTACTGGAACATTTAATGATTATAAAGTACCAACAAAGCTATTTTCCAGAACTATTTAAGCTCAATCACAATATTATACCTGATTTGATACTGCTTTTTAAGAATAAATTATTTGTTCAGACATAAACTAAGTCAAACAGTAACCTATACACTATAAATAGAATTCCAGGTAAAAATGTTCAGCATTTTGTTCTGATACAGTTAAGTTTCTGACCCATATAATATTTTGATTTAGATGAAATAATATTTTTCTGATAAAAAATATTCCATGATTTTATAACAGTATTTCTAAGGATTTTATTCCTTAGATTTTCCTTCTCTATAGAGTATAAATTTGTTTGTTTTCTCCAGAGAAGAAAAATAAAATTTTATTTGTAACTTCAAACCAAAAGAAAATTGCTATAGATCTTGTTATATGTAATTGTTATATGATCTTGATAGACCGTAACTTTTGATTGGTTGGTTGGTTTTGGTTTTGGTTTTTTTTTTTTTTTTCTTCAGTTAGTAGAAAGTAACTTTCAATTGACATTATCTGGCATGCTTCTGAGAAGATTTTTTTTAAGTGATAAGAAAGGCACATTAGTGTTTTATAATATTGTATTTTCCCATATTTCTACTGTTGCTGTATCAAGACATTTAATATTTACATTAATGCCACTTAATAGCATCTACTAATGAAAATGGATATAAAATAAATTATATCACTCCAAATCATACACATGTACTTTAATGTTCCTGAAAATTGCCGGGATAACGAAAATCACCTTACCTTAGATTGCAGTCAAGTACTTATTATTTATATCATATCAAACATCCTGGATTAATTTTTTTTTAGGCAGTAATCTTCCTTGAAATAAGGAAAAAATATTTTCTTCTGAAGATTTTTTCTGTGTTGAGCATCAAAAAATGGCAACTGCCAGTACATGTGTATCAGATACCTATTTTGAAAGTAACTTACCTGATGGTACTGAAATAGATCAAATATTTAAATAATGATACCTCCTCAGGATCTGCGTGCTTCAGTTTAGGTGTGTAAATGTATGCATGATGAAGAGAAATGCAAGAAATTATGCAAAAAGGTTTTGTGATTAGTTTTGGTTTTCGCAGGAGTAGAACATGAATCAGTATAACAGTGATATTTCGTTTTCACATAGTCAAGCAGCAGCTAGTTTGCAGATATGCACTGCAACTGTCTGAGAACTGGTGAAAATCACCAAGCTTTTCCTTTGCTTTTTAATACTTTGAGATTTACTAACGTGTTTTGGAGGAATAACACAATAAAATAAGAGTATGGTTAGAATAAACTTGTGTTGAAGAAGTAACCTCACTTCCAAATCAATTTTTTGGAAAATAACAGAAGTTTGGGAGTTTTAATTTGTTTGTTTGTTTGTGGTTTTGTTTGTTTGTGTTTTCATTTTGTTTGGTTGGTTTTGTTTGGTTGGTTTGGATTTTCTGCCAAAGTATAATTATCATAATAGTTGAGTATTTATCTTATCATGTAGGAAAATGAGACTTTGTTGTGGGATTTGAACCTGGAAATTTCATGTGCTATGTGGTGTTCAGTCCTCCTGTGCGAAAAGAACCCCAGTTTCTTTATAGTAAAACAAATTTTGAGTTATTTTTTCTATTTTTGTCATTTGAGTACATCCAGAGAATTCTTATGATTAGGGTCTAAAAGGAATCTGAGTATGGACCTTCCTGTGCCCGTAGGAATCCCAGTCACTTCCAGCATCTGTTAGCTAACTGGAGACAGAATACTCTTGTTTATTTCTGATGTTAATAAATTCAAAACCCACAAAACCAACACCTCTTGTTTTCTTTCCACAGACAAATGCAAAGACCATCAAAACCCCTGAAGATTTACAGAAAATATAAATTTAATTTTCTGACCTCCCCTACTGCCCGTGATCAACTGCTACAAACAAGCTCTTTTTATGTGGTTCTTCTAGGATGTGCTGATTGAGATAACAAAGATTTAGAATGGTGACTTGTCATTTGTCCATTCTACTGGGTATCAAGTCACAGCTCAGCACTTTACCACAGTGAAATTTTACCCATGCAGGTTAATTTTATATTCTAGAAATAGAGATGTAGTGATAGATAATTTTGAACCACACAGAAGGACAAAAGGTGCAAATATTTATACATGAGGCTGAAAAAAGCGTAAGTCAAATAAAAGGTGTAAGGTCTTCAATCAAAATATGTCTGGATATAGGAAGAATTTCAGGAAGAGAATGTAGAACAAAGTAACATAGACACAGGTTAAACAGACATGAAAGTGAGTTGGCAACAAAAAGAAATGCAGCAACGGAAGCTTTGGTTAATATGGTAATGTCATGCTCAGTTCTATACATCTCATAACAAGGATCATACTCTGCCCAGAAGGCTTGCAATGCTGATGGGTAAAACATTGAAAGAAGTGCAATTAAGGTGCAAAGAAATCAAGCCCTGAGGGTGCAATGAGTTTTCTGAGTTAGAATGAAGAAGAGGAGGACATTAAGGTGACCAGCCTTTCTTGAGAAGTGGTATAGAAGAACTTGAGGTACGGTCTCAAATTATTGCCCTGCATAGTGGAAAAAGCTCAACCAAAGAGATGATGTACGGTGCTCTCTTGCCATCCTGGTACCCTAGACTCCTTAAATTGTCCCAAAACCTATTAGCCCAGAGTCCTGTACTTTTCATTAAACACAGTATTTATCCTGACCTCATAACAAAAGCTCCCTCTCAGCTAGGTGCTTCACTGATTTGTCCTTAAATCCCCAGTTTTCCACCGACAAGCTGCCTCTATTTATTTACACCAACTTAATCCTCACTCACTCACTCCTTCAAACCTCCTTCCTCTCAAGGGGTTTAGCATTTGAATCCCAAGTACCCTGGTCTAGCCCTCACTCCCACATATTACCAGTCCACCCAAAACTCTGGATATGTTGCATCCTGCACCCCTTTAGTTCCCAGGACCTTTTGCTGCTGTCTTTAACTGACTGTTGGAGCCAGGCAAGTCCTGACTTTTTTGGCAACAAAGTGGCTGACTTCTTGAGTTTCTGAGGATTTAAAAATGTAGGATGCTGAAGACAGTTATCACAATCTACCTGAAAAAGAGACTGGGAAAGGTATTGTCTGCTTTCTTTCAAAAAACACTAGTTCTCTAGAAAAGCAACAAAATGCCTTAACAGTATGCCGTAGTGAAGACTAATGCTTAAACAAAAACAGCTTCTGCCTTGTCAAAGATCCAGAGCTCAGGAGACCTGATTTGATCCTAAGCTGATTATACATGCATTGTAGTCAAGGAGGAATACGGATTGCAACAAAACAGTTCAGAAATTACAAACTATCTGAAGGACGAATCCCCTGCAAGAGTAGCCTTATCTCCTCCTCCTCTTTCCATATGTAAAAGCTCAAACCACGGTGCTTTCCATCATTAAGAACAAGCAAAAAAACCCCAGTAACTTTGCTCAAAATTGAGTTGTTTTGCTCACAACCAAAATATACCGAGTAAAACTACACAGATCAGCCACCGGGGTAAACATTAAGGTAGAAAAGCACTTACCCTGCTGATGTGGAGACCTAAAGAGAAAATAAAACCCACACAAGTCTTCACTCAAAAATCTAGAGGGAAGGATGTCCAGGAAGGGAAGGTCATTCTGTTGTCATGTGGTGGAGTGGAGAGAAGGAGATAAAAAGGACTGATGCACTAAAGCCCATTTGCTTTGCACAGGGAGAGGTGTAGCAACTGAAAGGCACTTGGGTGTAAAAAGAAATTGCTTTACAGCAGAGGGAAAAATTAGTAACACAGAGGCATATCAGGCAGCTCTGAATGTGCCTGTCATGTGTCCTCAAACAACTGATGGCTTTTACTTCCAGAACTGAAGCACAAAGTCTGAAGGCTGGAAGAGAGAGTAAGAAGGCAGAAGACCATATGCAAGCTTTATGAGAGACAGAAAAAGCTGCTTAAGGTTTTTTTATGAGCTAAAGACGCTGCAGTTCTCAACACTGCACTGGCGCTACTGAGAACTGAAAACTACCAAAGTTATCTTGATCAGCTTGTGAAGTACCAGAGCAGTGCAAGGTATGGCTTGTGGAAGCAAGTAGCAAGGCAAAAAGTGGCATTAGGTGTATGTAACACAGAGTGTAATGTTTTCTTCAGAGATGGCACTTTAAATCAGCGTATTAAGTTTCTAGGATTGGTTATCAATATCACATTCATCTGTAAGATTTTCTTTACTTCCTTAATTAAAATATCATTTTTTTGTGAGCATGAAAAATTAACTCCCAGAACACCAGGAAGTTTTGTATAACTCTCCCAAGAGTTTTTTTAGCAATCTCAAATTTGCTGCCAATCAAGACCTGGCAGAAAGGTTGCAGTGGGAAAGCTGGCATATGGAATAGAAGTCTGTGGTGCAAGTAGAAACTAAGCCAAGATCTCTTGAGTCCCAGTCTTATCTTAACTGCAAGACTCCCAGGAGCCTCATATTTAGCAGATGTGGATACTCCTGTTTAAGCCATAGTTTCTGTAATACAATTTTGTTTGACTTTTAATGTCTTCTTTGCTGGCTCAGATGTGAGATAACTGAAATAAAGAGGGAGAGTATCAGCAGCAAACTGACCTGCACAAGATTTAAAATAAACTACTGAAAATATATTTATTTTGTGTAATTTCTTACACTTAACAGAGAAACATATTTAACTGGCAGATAGCTAGTACAATGTATGGTAAACCTAGCACCTGATGAAATTTCAGGTCATAAACATCTATGCTGTTATATGTTTCTATTTCTGTAGTACTCACATTAATTAAGCAGGATTTGTTCACAATGGAGAAAATATGTTAGGGTTTGAAAAGGCTAAAAGTCCATTAATTTTAGTGTGATGAACTCCTTTTTCTAAAACCAGATCAATGTAGTGTGTTGCCATAAATGAGGACAATATGACAAAAGTACTGCTGAGGCTTAATTACATTTTTGGAATGGCTCCATGCTACAGCATGCAAAGAACACCGACCACTTTCCATTTTTAATGAAAAACAGCCATGTTTTCTGTCAGAGTCAGAGAGCTCACTACACTTAATTAACTAATGATTCCTGTGATGCTGATTTTTCAGCCACTAAATGTTCTTTGACCAAGTTGCTCCATCATACCTGTAAAAAAGCAGCAGAGAAAGGGTATGAGAGTGACTTTAGGCAACACTTCAATTCTATTTGTCTTATAAAACCAAAACCAACCAACCAACCAACCAAACAAACAAAACAACAACAACAAAAATACAAGAAAAAAGAAAAAAACATGCTAGCCTTTTCCCTTCCTCTAAGAGAACAATTTAAAAGCAGGCTTCTCTTATAACAACTGGCATCAAGGAATATTCCCAAAGTTGGGGAAATGATAGTTTTGCCTGTCAAATGTATTTAATTCAAAACAACTTCTATTCAGCTAACTTCTGCTGACCTGATGGCAGTGTTTCACTAGAAATTATATAGATTTTTTGCAGGTCTGAAACCCTGAAAAATGAGTGGACCCTCAGCCAAAGGCAGACAAGCTTGAAAACTCCAGTAGTTGAAATATCACAAAAAAAATGAATTGACTTGGCCTAAAATGAAATTCAGAGTATATATCATTTTGAGTGAGGGGATGTAGATTATTCACATCTTTTTGAAATAAAATAAACAAAAATAAACTGCTGGTGGATCATTCTGAAGTGGTTGATTCATTTTCCTCTGAAATACTGAAAATTGTTTCCTTTTGGTTTAAAAACTGAAAAATGACATTTTGAAACAAACAAAAAATATTACATTACAGCTGTCAAAATGTGATGTTTGGATGCTTATTTCCGAAACAAAAAAAACCCAAAATGAAGTGAAATGAATTTTTTACAAAAATTTTAATCCTGTTTTTCTCATAAATACACTAATAATTTATATCCATCTAGAATTCCCTTCTGGGACCAAACAGCCATTAATTTTAAAAAAATGTCTAGATATGTAGATAGGGCACAAGGAGCCTCCATAGAAGCAAGATTCTACTTTTTTTCTTTTTTTTTTTTTTTTTCATTTGAGTAACTACTATTGTAATTGTCTGTTAATTAAAAAAGATCTTTCTTGATTTTTTTTTCCCTGTCTCTCTGTTCTAATGAACTTTCCCAGATGGTGCTCCCTTGTTAGGTAACTTAGAGATTGATTCTTTGTTTCATATTATTTTTTTGTTACTGTTGGTAGCAGTGGTCTAGATCCATATAAGTTGAAATTTTTTTTTTTTTAAAGATTCTAAAAAATATGCAAACAAACCAACCAACTAACCTTTTAACCAGTGCTTACATGGTAAATGTCACCCAGAGCTCACCATCATCTGCACATGTATATTGAAAAGCATGCTACCACTATGCTCAGCCTTATGAGGAACCCAAGATCTGATCTTAAGGAAGCAAGGACTAATGCTACCCAATAGATAGATTTTCTCTAATGTGCTAAAATGCCAAGTTCCCTCTCTTTCCAAAATTGAGCTTATGGTTATAATTTTCCTTAATATGTAGATTTACCTTCAACTGTAAGAATTCTCAAGAATCTCATGCAGAGCCAACAAATCTGTTTTATCCACCCTTTCTGACCTGGCAAAAGATGACTAAGCCACTGCAATCTATGGAAATTTAACTGCTGGTATACTCTCCCTTCCTTCACTGACATTGAAAAAAAGAATGTTTAAGAATAATTATAATAGCCATGGTTTGCCCTAGTTTGTATTAATGTCTCTGTCTACAGTCAGTCTGAATTATTTTCACCATTATAATTTGAAACATTGAAACTATATATTTATTTGGCTTTGCAGTCTTGCAACACTATCTAGGCTCCATATCAGTACAAGGGGAAAAAAGTCAATAAGAAAAGGATTAATTCTGAGAAATGGCAAATTGAGTTATTGATTGAGAGGTTTCCTGATACTTTGCCTGATCCCAGAAAAAAATAATTAGTCTGCTCTTGGAAAGCTTTCAAACATTTAGAAGTCCCCTTTCCATTACATAAAGGAGATGTTGTATAAATAACCCATAAGAAGTATTTCATTTTATCATGTGTAATTATCTTGGATTGTGTACTATGCTTAGTCCTGATGAACTGGCCATAATTTATGTTATGATGTATAATGCAGCCCTCTATAATGAACCCTTAAAGAAAATAAAGATCTTTCTATTATGTGTTATGCTTTGTTTTGTTTTGTTTTTTCACAACACCTAAAATGAAGGCAAAAGGGGTCCTTATCATGCACCATTTAGTTTTTACTGAGATTCAGATTCTCAGGCCACAAATTTGCTGAAGAATGAACTCCTTTGTAGTAGAAGTATGCTCCAACAGAAATTAAAGTAAAAAGTAAATATAATGTATATCCTTGGTATGAAAGGGAAGGTATTGAACAAATTGATTAATTTTCATAATTCACTTACTATATCTATCTGTAACTTTAAATCTCAGTGATGTCAACAGGTAAATGCAGCATATCAGAGAAACCCTCCCCTAGATCTCTTGTAAGAACATGTCCTGCCTGGAAGTGCACAGAGCTTTGCTTGTGAATTACCATAATTGATAGAAGCTGCAGAGAGGTGATAGTGCAGGAAACAACAGAAAAATTAATGAAATACATTGGAAAAGCAAACTTGTACAGCATGAAAATTGTCTTCCCAGCTGTGTGTTCAGTAGAAAATTCTCCAGGAATTGTTCTCAGCCCTGGTAAAGTAAAAATGCAAAGACAACACACCAAGGAAGCTCCCCAGCAATCCACACAGTAGGGCTCAGACAGAGCTTACTGGGCGCAAGTTTCTTGACATGGTTCCCTGCTTAGTACTGCACACTATTTTGCTTCTTGAGTACCTGATGAACTCATGAATATTCCAGATAAATTAAATTTTAATACAAAGAAAACAAGACTGTTCCTAAGGATAGGTCTAAAGTATTTAAAAGAACAATTAACTAGTTTAAGCTTGCCATCTAACCTAGTCAAAGCTGCCCATAGTACAGGAGTGCAGGCTACCAGAATGGATTACTCATTTAAGAAAATAGTTTCTGACAAAAGTAGAACTGGTGGTGTCCATCTCTTCCCATCAGCCGTAGATGGACACTAGAAAATAATTTTATACTACATGTCTGCCTCTTTATTTTACATAGCTGAAGTTAGGTAATATTAAACTCATGACAAGAGCAGGGATTAGGTTGCTTTTGCAGAATAAAACTCCTTTTGGTTCAGTATAATAGGAATGGATTAATTTAATCTGTTCTGTTTCTAAAACAGTTGACCTCAGCACAAAACTCATGTGCAGACAAAGTACTGCCTGCAACTTATGTTTGTCAGAAGAATTTTACCTCCATGAATTGTATTCTTAGGAGTGTTCAATGGAGTCTGAGTTGTAAGAATACTTATTACCCTACAGAAAATGTGTCACAAGTGCAGCTGACTGGAAAACTGCTTGCTTTATTTTTCTTTTCTAGGGAATTCAGACCTTTTCTTGTTCTCCTGCAGAATGTAGTTAGAAGTGAGCAACTAGATGTGGTGTTAAAGCAGTGTGAACGTGAGGGGAATAACTGCATCACACTCCAGAAAAGCCAGACATTTATCTCACAGAATCATTATGTGAGATGGAATCATTCATCCAAAGTTGAATAACTCAGCTATAAATATGGAATCCCTGGGGACTGTTTGTCTCAAATTATTTCTATTTCAGTGTTCTTTCCAGAGCTTGGCATCAACAGAGTCGGAGAAAAGATGAGATCTGGAAAGAGCTACAAGTCCCTGGTCTTCTGGGTCTGTCTTCTGAAGTAGTAGAACACTGCTTCATCTGAAAATATCCCTACTGCTCTTGTAGTGTATGAATTAGAAATACTGCTGTCTCAGGTTTAACTGCTAAACAGGCAGACAGAAAGGTAAAAACTTCTCGTGACATCTAGAATTATGTTATGCTTCACTCTGTCCTTAGGCTTTTCATTATCAACCCCCAAAACTACCACTTCCTGAATGCTAAGGCTGTCAGATTGCAAGGAAGTAACTCCCCATCTTTATTTGTTGAATACGCACCTGGTCACCATAGCTTCATATCTTCCATAGAAGTCAGCACCGCCGCAATAAAATGTACATATCTAAATGAATGTGCTTTCAGAGTGCCAATAAGAATACCATTTGTTTCTCTTCACTCAGTTTTTCTGATATTTGAAAACTTTTCCAAATATGGTGTCTGCAGAGTGACTGCTTTCTCCTGGTGAAATTTAGTTTTTGAGCACAGCTTAAAGTTGCACAGTCTAACATTTGTGGTCTGCTCACACCACACACTGTTTTCAATTGCTTATATTTCAGGCTTCTGTGCCTTTTGCTATTTATGATTTCAGGGACTTTCCTAATAAGAAAGATACTTATTATCCTCTTGTCAGGAAAAGGGAATTATGGAACTTAGCTGATCATTCCACAGAAAAGACAGGACTCCTTGTAGTGTAGGGAGGTTTATTTACCAGTATTTAAACAGATTTTCAAATTAGACCTATAATTCAGGTGTAAAGTTTCTTATGATTTTTTGGTACCTTTGCTTATGTCCTAGTTGAAACCTGAAAGGATAATATTGTACTAAGAAACTGAGTACAATTTGAAGGTTTATAGTAGTTTATTTACAAATATGTCTTCATGGGTAAGGATGTCCTTCACAGCTAATATGAGTAGCTTTGCAGTTTACTACCTTATTTTTGAAAGCTCAGATCTATAATTAAATCCATTACAGCTTGTCATATTACTGGACAGCTCTAACACTCTCTGTGCACACTCTTAGTCCATGGCAAATGAGAGGTCACTCAAGGTAGGCAAGATAAAAATGAAAAAGGGTAAAGGTAAACTATATTGCTACACACTCATCATAACACACGTACGGAAAGGTACTTGAAACCTGGTCAGCTCCATTGACCTGAGATTCACGAAGGGAGAAGGTAGATGAAAGCTGTTCCATTGGTCTTCACCATTAATAAAATACATTTTTATGACCAAAATTTGACCAAATACCCAGAAATTACTTAGGATTCTACATCCCATTTACTCTCAGTGCATAACAGTTCTTAGAAACCTATGTTTTCTTTTTATTTTTTTTTTAATTAAACATAGATTATTTAATCAGTTGGATACTATTAAAATGTTTATCCTGTGTCTACTTTGCTCTCCATGACCATGCATTAAAAGCATGATTCTTCACTATTCCTCAGTCCCTACAGAGGATACCCCTTGTGAGTGACTCAAATTGCCTTCAAATCACACAGCTCTTGGCTTGATAACTTCTGCAAAGATGTTTGCTTCCTGTAAAAAATAACTCAGTGTATTTCCTTTTTCCCTTATGTGCAGAGAATATTGAGAGCTCAAATCTCCAATCACAGTGGATTCAGCCATTTTTTTTTTACCTTTTCCAAAAACTTACTTGTAGAGCATGAGTTCAGTGCACCCTGAAGAGCTAATCCTCAGGGCAGTTCTGAAACACTGCAAACATCTTTCCCTCTGGGTGTCCCTCATTAACATTTCTTCCATAGTGTAATGTGGGTTTGCAAGTAGTTATGTATGTCCTTTTAGAAATATTGTCCTCTCCAACAGGAAACTTGAGGTCTGTGTCACTTGGATGGTGTCTATGCAGATATTAAGCAAGATGAAATTCTGTTGGAGAGTTAAGAGAGATAAAAGTTAAAGGAATGAAAGATGAAATCTGTGTGCTGTTTTTTTACTGGGATAGAGTTAATTTTTTCCATAGTAGCTTGAATGAGATTATGTTTTGGATTTGTTCTGAAAACAATGTTGAAAATACAGGGATGTTTTAGTGATCGCTGAACAGTGCTTACATAGAATCAAGAACTTTTTTACTCTTCACACCATCTTATAATTGAGTAGGCTCAGGGTGCTCAAAGAACTGGGTGCGTACACAACTTGGACAGCTGACTACAACTTACCAAGGGGATATCTCATACTATATGATGTCATGCTCAACAATAAAAGCTGGGTGAAGAAGAAGGAAGGAGGACGTTCAGAGTGATGGCATTTGTCTTCCCAAGTAACCATTACATGTGATGGAGCCCGTCTTTCCTGGAGATGGCTGAACATCTGACTGCTCATGGGAAGTAGTGAATGAATCCCTTGTTTAGCTTTGCTTGCGTGCATGTCTTTTACTTTACCTATTAAACAGTATTTATCTCAATTCATGAGTTTTCTCACTTTTGCTCTGCCAATTCTCTCCCCCATCTCGCTCTGAGGGGAGTGAGCAAGCAGATGTGTGGTGCTTATTTGCTAACTCGGGTTAGACCACGGCAGTCTGAAATAATAAACCTTAGGAAGAGCCTGACAGAGCCCAAGACTCTGTTATAGAACTGTGAGTTCCAAGAGAAGAAAAAGAAAAAAAGGAGGGAAGAAGAAAATTAAGGAGAAGCATTATGAGAGCTGTAAACTAAACTTAAGACACCAGTGATGAGAAGTGCTCACCTTGCCCCCTCACTCACTCAGCCTTTTCCCATAACTGCGATCAAGTGATAACCACTTGTGATGGTCATGATGAGTGCATCTAGTCTTGACAGCTGCATTCAACTCAGGGCTCAAGTTGAATTCCTGGGAGACAGATAGCTGCACAACAGTCAAGGGGTACTTTAAGATAATGAGCCCACCTCACCACAGCACTGATCCATGCCCAACTCAAGCCAAATTTGGAAGAAACTGATATCTGCAGTCAGAACATAAATATGGCTATGAATCAATCATCTTACTCCACAAATATTTGACAACAGAGAACCTGTTGACCTCTCCTGCATGGCAGCAGGCTGCATGCTGGGAACTCCCCTTAGGTGGTGACACCTCTCAAGGTTACTCCTCAAGGTTGAGACATTTCTCATCACATCAGGTACTTAAGTGAGTTGGAAACAAGTGCACAGAAACTTGGTAATCTTAACTAAGTGATATAAAGCACGATTGTGCATATGTAATCCTTTAGATATAAACCATTGACCAAACTGAAGGCTAAATCTGGACCCAGCTGCACCTTGACTCCTCTCTGAGAAAGAGCTTAGAAAGGAAGGGAGTCCTTTCTGAACCTCATCATTCAATGGTAGGGTCTCCCTGACAGTCTTGTCTGACCCTGGCCCCTATGCAGTAAATAATACGGTGTACCTTACCATCAAATCTTGTTAAACATCTGTTTTATTTACTATCAAACTTTGTTATCAATAAACATATTCCAGCTTCTCTCTTACAAGTGCATCACTCCATTCACGACAGTTGTCAAGTAATGTGGATTTTTCTTCCTTACTTCCAATTTGTACCAGAAAGTACAGGAAAGAGAGATATTTTCCTCTTTTGATCTAAAATCATTTATTATTATATTTATGAAATGATTACAGCACTGTAAAAACAGGTACATGATATTTTTAATCTATAAAAAATAACTATAATGTGTTTACAGCATGTATATCAAGGAACATCTTTCTTCCCTTTGTAGACAACAGGCAGATGCAGCAGCCTCTCATCTCAGTAAACAAACAAACAAACCCCATCTTATTATTAATACAAGAAAGAAGAGATAGATCAAAAAGTCTGATCCTCAGTGCCAGTAGCTGGGTTGCAATCACAGTTCCTCTAGGAATGGTACATTAGGAATTAGCAATCTTGTAACTTGTGTAGTCACGTGGAAATTCTGGATGCCTTACAGGGACGCACTGCCACTTCACCAGGGCCTTCTACAACATTTTCTTCTTAGCTTGCAAAAATCCTCTAGATCTACTGGTGAAATTTTTAAGAAAAGGTTTTCTGGTTGGAAAATGTTATTTTGTTGAATGCAATTTTTTTTTAGATAAATAGCTTTTCTTCATAAATATTCCCATTTAAAAATATGCTCAAGTGTCTTGCTTGCTCTTGTTGGGTTTTTGCTTGTTTGTTTTTTAATGAAAAAAAATAGTTGGATAATTTCACAATAATGTATAACCCATTAAAAATATGTACTGGAGAATTTAAAAAATAATGAAACATTTTGGTGGCATGACAACACGTGAACTAGAATCTTCTTTTAATTACAAGCTGGCAAATATATAAGCATTTCTTTCAATTTTCTTTAAAAAAAGACAAAGACATAACAACAGAGGCAGACTGAGAGAGAGACAAAGAATTGAAAAGAAAAACATTACATACTTGTAGCTAACTTGTACATACTGCAGGTAGCTAAACACCACATAGCTGTTCACTTATTCCCCCTCCTCCAGTGAGATGGGGAAGATATTCAGGAAAAAAGTTAGAACTCATGGTTTGCGATAAAGACAGTTTATCAGAACAGAAAAGGAAGAGAAAGTAATAATAAGAAAAGCATCTACAAAACAAGTGATGCACAATGCGATTGCTCACCACCTGCTGACTGATGTTCAGCCTATTCCCAGGGAGTGTCACCCCAGACAGCTTTCTCCCTACTTTACATCCTGAGCATAATGCCATATGGTACAGAATATCGCTTTGGTCAGTTGGGGTCAGCTGTCCCAGCCATGTCCTCTCCCAACTTCTTGTCCATCCCCAGCCTGCTCGCTGGTGGGGTGGTGTGAGAGGCAGAAAAGGCCTTGACTCTGTGTAAGCACCGATCATCATTAACTAAAACATCAACGTATTATCAGTGTTGTTATCATCCGAAATCAAAAACACAGCACTAGTGAAAAAATCCCAACTGAAATGAGGACAATATTATTTTTTTTTTCCAAAGTGGTGAAATCATCTCCCTTTCTGAATAGGCCTTTAAGTGATAATCCCATATATGCTCCAAACATAAGAACATTCACTGGTCTTGGAGGCAACATATCTGACTTGAATTGTTGAGCAGAAATATTCCCACAACTATAAAGGAAGACCACATCACCTACAGAATCCACTTAACATTCATTCAGTGTTTGTCCCTGAAAGTGAAGCAGAGCTGGGATAAGTTTAGTGAGTGGATACAGCAGACTGAAGGATGATGCTATCCCTGAACACAACTTAGTATAGGAACCACTGCTGGGAATCTGATTAAGGCAGTAACCATAGAGTTGCATAGCTCCTCACATCTATCCTGAGTACATTTTGGTACACCATAATGACACTGACAATGCGTCCAACTTTTATCAGCTGCAAGCAGAAATGACAAAACAAAGATTTTGTCCCAAAACTCAAGCTGTTAGGAAGTTCCAGCCTACCAAGGCTGGTTGTTGAATTTTAGGATTTTAGTAGGACTGTAAAGAATAGAGCATCAATGGTCTAAACTTTTTAAATGTAATTGAATAGATATGAAAAGGACTAGAGATGTATGTGAATATTTGTGTAAGAAGGGTGAAAATTAGGGTCTGGTTTCTCATTGTAAGCAGGTACGTTTCAGACTGCCTTCTTGAGGGAAATATTTGTTAAATACCTGACTTTTGAGGAAATTCTATCCAATTGTATGTGCATTCCAACAGCACTTAAGAAATACTCTGTGACAAAGACAATTTATGTGAAGAACAGCAATTTCTAACAGTGACAGAGAAGTCATAGTCCTCCTCAATTACCTCTGTGCTAAATTTTAAAGAGTTGTCTTGATTGTGCTCGGGATTAATCTTCAAGATGTCACTTCCAGGACTTCTCAGTCAGAGACACTCTGACCTCTCTCTTTGATCCTCTGGGTCTCTTATTGTCATAGGTAAATACGTGGGGTTCTTAGTAGGAATGATTTAGCAAATTAAAGTATTCGAAAAAATACATAATCAAAAAGTTTTCCCAGTGAACCATTTCAGAATAAATAAAGTTGTATAAAAAAATCCAAATAAAAATTAAAGTCACACATTAATAGGTTTAATCCTATACTAACTTAACGAAAATCAACTCTAAGTGCCTGTCTTTAGATGCTAGTTCCCCCTGACTGCTTTGCAGTTCAATAGAGGGAGGTCAGCACCTCCAGAGGGAAAGACTCTGCTGAAGGCACAGCCTAGCTCTCACTCTCTCCATTCAAAAGGCAGAGAACCCAGCAATAAAGCTGCCCTGATTACATGGAATTAATCCAGGATGAGGCATCTCCTTTTTCTCCATTAATGCAAGGGTGCTCCAAGGAAGCAGTTTCCTAGTTTGGACCGTTAAGTTAGATACTAAAGGTAAGGCAGAATAAATATTCAGAATAAGAAACAACCCAATCACAATCAGTAACTTCTGCAAAAAAGAAATACTTGATCAAATTCATCAAATTGCGTAGTGAGGCCTATGTCCTAAAAAAAAAAAAAAAAAAAAAAGCAACATAGGGTCATAAAGAATGACAGTTGACAGTGATTTTTCATCTTGCTTACCTTTGTGAGCACCTGGATTATTGCCATTTTTTTGAGCAAATGTACTTTGCAATAACACCGTGAAACACGAGTAAGATCTTTCTTAATGGTAAATGAGTAGTTGTTGTCAGGACAGGCCTGGCATCTGAAGATCTTGCTTTACACTGTGGCATAAAGCATCTTTGAAGATGGTGTAAAAACCATAAAAGCTACACCTGTCTGGTGGACAGTCTTCCTGTGATGCTCATGGAAACATTTCTAACTCATGTCTTTTATCTCCCAGAAAAAGTAAAACAGCCCGCTGTGGTAGGTCTCTAGTCCATCAGGCAGAACCAAAGTTATTTAACTCATGTTTCCAACAGGGGATGCTGAAGACAAAACTGTCTCTGAAACTCCACCCCTTTATACTTGTTTGTATATACCCTTTAGGCTTAGCTGTAATTCAGGTAATGATAAGAAGCCTAGACATCCAAAAGAGGCCATATGGTTAAGTCCTTTTTCTAAGTAGTGTGTTGATTTCTTTTAAAAGGAGTTGAATTTCTGCCACATTCACAGGGCATCTATATGTGTCACATGTACAAGAGGGCAGAAGACCAAACTCGGATTCTCTGTAGGCAAAAAAAGGAGTCAAATCCACAGGTCTCATTTTCCAAGATGATTAGATCACTAATCACAAGATTGCAGGATCTTCTGGAGGTCAAAATGTTCCTGCGTTGACTAACCCATTAACTACTTTGCATGTGGTTTGTGGAAATCTTTAATATCAAACATTTTTTTCAGCCTTGGGAAAAGAAGATTTAGGGGACACCTTATCACCATGTTCCAGCATTTAAAGGGTGGCTACAAAGAAGATGGAGACTCATTTTTTACAAGAAGTCACATGGAAAAAATGAAGGGTAATGAGCACAAGTTGCTCCTGAGGACATTCCAAGTGGAGATGAGGAAAATTTTTCGCAATGAGTACAATCAGTCATTTAAATAATTGCTCCTGGAAAATGGTTGATTCCCCAATATTGGATACTTTTAAGATTTGGCTGGAATCTCTTATCTTCCTTCTGTCTTTTTGTTTTCCTTTGCTCTTTGCTATAGAAAGTCTATGGGGCATGTAAACACTTCCAGCAAATACTTTCTTATTATTGGACAGGAGACAAAAGTTTTTACAAATGTATGACAGACAATTTCTCTTGGTTTAATTTTAAAATAAGAGAAATCATCCTTATAAAGTTTATTTCCCAGGGAGAAATCAGTGACTTGGGATTTCTGCAAGAAAAATGTTTTTGGTTTTTCTTTTTCTTTACTCAGTTCTGCTAACATAAGTATGAAATTGCCAGCCCCTCAACATATTTGTCAGTAGGCTGGACATGAAAGGAAGTTTGTCCAGATAGTGTTGAATTGGCAGGGATCGGAGAAGAAGAAATTAACAATTAATCTAGCTACAAAAGTATTTATATTAATTAAGTCTCTGGGCTAATAAATAGAAAATGTAGTCCAAACAGACCAAACTGAAATAAATATGTTTTAGAGTAATGGATAAACAAAGTATATCTGTTACAGCAAGGGATGTTACTGAGAAAGGGATGGGATTTGACAGCCTTAGAAATTTCCCCAAAGCCTTCATCTTCAGAAGGAAGTAAACATTATTGGGAAGGAAATTAACAGAGGAATACAAGAAATTAGCAGACCATATGCCTATCAGGCAAAGCTACATTCCTGACTCGTGTGAGTAAAATCCCTTTGCAGACACACTAGGACTGATGAGCAGAACTCACAAGGGCTTTCATTAAACTTGTCCTTAATGCATGGAGGGACACCACTAAATTTTCTGACACAGGGCTTGAACAGAGCTAAAGTGTTCTTGATGTCCCACAAATATGCTAATTCAAGAGCTTGAATGCTAATAAAGAGAAAAAGATATTTTTTTTTTCCCTAATAAAACTGCCTAAAGTGTAGGGATATTTGTACTCCTTAATAGGATCAATTTGTTTCTTGAAGGAACTAAACAACCAGCCAATACCTTCAAAGCTTAATGGCTTCATAGGAAATCAGCATTTCAATCATTCTACAATCTGCCTTTATCTAGTGCAGGTAAAGTGATATGTGCTTACAAAAAGACTATGAATTTACCTTTGTGGATCTAAGATCAGTAAGAGAAATAAGAAGTTCACCCATCTATCAGCTCAACCATCCATGGACTACAAACAACAGGCCAATAGTGGCCAGTGGTAAACAACAGCTCTCACAAACTAATAAATTTCTTAAAAAGGATGCTGTGTACTGGGTGTACCATGCACACTGCCACAGATCCCTGAACTCACATGGAAAGGAGGGTTCCTCTACAAGCGTACAAGGCAGGGAAAGCAGAGGTGAAAGCCAAACTAACTTCAAGCCTTCAAGCTGTGATCCAGCTGTGGCCCTCAGCAAGGTTAAATAACATCAGTGCTCCACTGATGTGATTTTACTGCTTCTAGTTCTGCAACCAGTTTTCTCTGAGCTGTGCCCTATTGCCTTGTGTACTTATGCCTAAAGATAATTTAAATACTTAGTGGCTGATGAAATAAAGAAGCCAAAGCCAGGTTTAAGTGAAAGTGGACAACGGAGAAGTTCTTGGCTAAGTGCCTTCCTCAGGGCAGCCCTGAGGTTATGTACAACCTTGGAGTATATTTGTTTTGTATTTCTCACCTGCATTTGGTCCTACAATTTCACACATGGCCTCACCTTCAGCTGTGTACAACTACTTCAGCTCCCCCTCTTTACATCGAATAGCTAGCACAATTAACTAGTTCACAAGTATTTAAAACATATATTAGCTTACCCTGAAGTCTCTAGTATTTTATATATTTTTAAAATCCTGAAGGTTCTTGACAAAAAGTTCTAGTAACATTAATAATCTATGTTCCATGTCATTAACCACTGTCCATCTAGCTAAGAGCTAGGACTTACTTTAGAGCACCCATCTCATCTCTTCCTTGTAAGAACTTGTGTGCTTCTGTTGGACCTTTCAAAGCAAAGGCCTTGGCTCTGCAAAGAAGATGCCAAGTTTCAGCAGGATTACTGAATAACAATTATACTCTATCACCCAGTCATGTAAGGCACACAGCATGATCTTGTGAACATCTGCCACCCCACTGTAAAATGGTGAATAAATTACATGGAAAGGCATAATGAGTAATATCCTAAATACTTTATAGTCCCAACATTTAGTGACTCATCTATAACGCCAAGGAAATTAGTGGTCAGAGCCTAGATATGCCAAATTTTACTGATAATGGCAGCAATTCAGAAAGTAAAGGAGAAGTTAGAACAATAAAATTAACTAAACCATTCATTGCTGTGAGTAAAACTCTAGTACAAGTAATAATGCTACAATTTGGACAGTGTTGATGAGGCATTGTTAAAAGGAAATAAAGAATTCCCAGGATGCCTTGCCTGGATAATAAGAACTGTCCCACAGTCCAGCAGAGACACCTTCCCTATGCAGTATTAAATATCTCTGGTGAAAACACATAATTTTTCTTAAAGAGCCAAACAGGCTTGGTTCCAATTCAGTGTCCAAAAATTGTCAGAGTTTCCCATGAAATTTAAAGACAGAAACATTCTGAACCACTCAAAATAAAATTCTCTGACAAAGTCAAAAACTCTTCTGGTTTTGTCTTTTCAAACATATGACTTCTGAGAAAATGAAGCAGAAGGTGTATTGACACTGTATCCCACAATATTCTTGTTTCAAAGTTGTGTTTTTACATTCTGAATGGGTGGACAACCAGATGGGTTGAAAAATCATTGCATGAGCATGCTCAAAGGGTGGTGATTAATGGGATATTCTCCACCTGGAGTCTGGTAACAAGTGCAGTACCACAGGGCTCTGCCCTGGGACTGTCCCACCTAATATCTTTATCAGGGACTAGAAGAAGATGACAGAGTGCATTCTCATTAAGTTTGCAGATGACCTCATTCTGGAGGGACAAGCAGATAGGTTCTAGAGTTCCACCACCATTCAAAGGCCCCCAAGACATGCTGGAGAAGTGAGAGAGCAGGAAATTGGGAAAATTCAATAAGGATAAATTCAAAGCTCCTCACCTAGGAAGAACAAGCCACTGCAACAGCACAAGCTGGGCACTGCCTGCCTGGGCAGCAGCTGTTCAGAAAATTCCTTGGAGGTCCTTGTGGGCACCAGAGATGAGGATGGGCCCATAGGATGCCCTGGAAGCAAAGATGTTAACAGCAACCTAGGTTGTATTAACAGGGCAGAGCCAGGGAAGGGAACATTCTCTTCTGCTCTGCACTTATTAGATCATAGACACAGTGCCCAATTCAGAGCTCTGCACTACGAGGAAGACACTGGTAAACTGGATAGAGTTCAGTGGAGGCCATAAAGACAGTGGGGGCTGGAGCACTTGTCCTGTGAGGAGAGGCTGGGGGAGCTAGACTTGTCCAGCCTGGAGCAGAGGCAGTTTTGGAAGGATCCAACAGCAGCACCCAGTGATCAATGGAGGAGTTATCTAGTAGCTGTAGCTGTAGCTGAGCTCTTCGCAGCAGTGCATTGAGGGACAAGAAGCAATGAATAGAAATAGAAGCAACAGAGGTTCAGACTGACAAAAATTTTTGTCCATGAGGACAGTTGAGCATTGGCATCGGTTGCTCAGAGAGGTTGTACAGCCTCTGTCTCTGGAATTTAATAGGCCTTGACTATATGAAGCCCTAGGAAGACTGGTTAGATCTCTTGGGGACCCTGTTGGAGCAAAAGGTCGTTCTGGAAAACTGCTGAGGTCCCTTCCAACCTGCATTATCCCACAATCCTATGATGCTCTAATTCATAATATGGAAGAAAAACCCATGGTTTTGTTATGAAGAAATGAAAAATCAAAATGTGAAGTTTCAATAAAATAAATGAAACTTTGTTGTTGTTTTTGAAACATTACCTTTAAATTTCAACCCATATTTCAGTAAAATAATCAGATTTCTAGAGGAAGTTTCAATGTTGATGAAGCAGCAATCTTGGACTGAGGATGATCCTCTAGGAAATTTTCAAATGGTCCCACAGGAATTATTTACATTGGGAAAAGGGACCTTAGTTCGCTGAGTGTTTTGTTAACATGTATTAGAAGTGATCACTGCATCAGAAAGCTAATAATGTTAAAGACACACAAGAGATAAATGGGGGAGAGAGGAGCCTGACAGGTGAGATCAGATTTAACTTGTCTGCATAAATTGGCACCATGCTAGAGGCATTGCTTCTCAAAAGATGACTCAGAACTGGTGGCTTCAGGAACTATTACATTTTTTTCAGACCACAACTGTTAGTTCTTTATGAAATCTATAGGAAAACATAAAGAGGAAAGCTGCACTCCAGTGGCTTGAACTTTTTTTTCTTCATGTGGCCAGAGGCAGGAAAAATGACCATTTGAGATCTCCCTATTTCCTGCTTCACTTACAGTAATGAGGGACTCACAGAACAGCTGCATTCACAAAGTAGAAAAGAAGTTTGTTTTCAATGATCTGATGAAGACAGCTTTATGTGAGAAAATATGAGCCTTCCTTCTGAAGCAATTCAGCAGTGCTTTCAGTAAAGCTGGCTGGAATAACCTCACTCTTAGTCCTTCTCCATTAGTCTTCACAGCAAAGCCTCCTCCACAATGTCTTTCTGTCTCCTGTTGGAGCTGCTTGGTAAGGAAAGCATTTATATACCTGCATGGGAGCAAGTTGGAAAAGGCACATTCAAAGCATTATTCAAATAATCCGTTCAAAGCAGCTTAGAGATCTACATTACAGCATTAAATTTTTTAAACAATCAAAGCAGAGAGGATGGTTTCTGAGCGGTGCTCTGTCTATCTTCCTGAGGAAATTTCATTCTTTAGGGTCTTCTCTACTGTCAATAGAGAATAGGTACTTCCACAGTTTTAGAGGGCTATTTAACCCACCTATCCTAGATAGACATTTTAAGATGAGATGAATCACCCTCTGGAGATAGATAGCTATAGAAAGGGCAAATATCATTATTTAAATACCTTGGGAGAGTCCTTGTGCATTTTAAATTCATTGATGTAGTCAAAAACAAATGAAATTGAACTTTTAGGTTATATTTGTTTAGCTAATTGTCCTGGTTTTGTTAAAAACAAGTTTCTCTTTTAGTGAATTTGCCTGTCAGCTAAAGCCTTCATGTTAGCTGCATTTTCCTGGAGAACCCAACACATGTTTTGGTAAACCTAGCAATGGAATGCAAACTTATTGATAAGCACGGATGGACATCTCGCGAGAGGGGCAACGAGAAACTGATGACCGAGAGACTGACCAACTGTGTATAACATTCCATTCACATGAATACTTCATATTAAAGTGGGAGATCACGAGGATCTCGTCCCTTTTCCTTCCCTTCTACTTATGGCCGACATTAGGAGAGGACCTTGCTGGTCGTCCCTGCGAACTGAGGCCTAGTGACAGGCTGAATCCAGCTCTGGTTGGCTACAGAGTCTAATCCAGGACTTCGGGTGCTGGCTCTGCAGTTGCTGAGACTTACAAGATTGGTTTTGTATATTTTGTATTATTTTCTCTATTCTTATTAGCAGCATTAGTAAAACATCTTTAACTTTTCCAACTCTCTTCTCTCTGTCCTTCTTTCCCTCCCGATCGCCTGTGCTGAGTGGGAAGGGGGGAGAGGGAGGGGCAAAAGGGGGAAGTGGGGGGGGAGGAGGTTAACAATACATCTGCCAGGGTTTTATTGTCACCCCGCAATCTTAACCCTCGACACTAATACAGGTACATGACTAGTTGTTTTTGGCAGTACACTGGTAGTAATCATTTATGAGAGTGTAATAGCAGGAGATAAATAAAAGCAAAGAACCTAGCATGTGACGGATCTGTACAAACAAATTGGTCAGTTTCCTCCAGAAATGTCCAATGTGTCTTTATGCCTTTATCAATAGAGTCCTCAAGTGATTAAACAAGATGATTTATCCATTATTTTTAGAACACCTGCTTACTCATAATATATCAAATTCATGTAGAATGTGCATGTGACTACATCATCTACTAACAGGCTTTTTCTTTCCTGCAGGAAATGTTACCTATGGCCTAATAAAATCTTATATCCAGTAATAGATCACATGACATTCCTAGTGATTTTGAGAAGTTTTTTGTGCAGACCTGATTTTTTTCTTCTAGTTCATATGTAGTTAGCTTCGAATGTACACATGCCTTAGTTCTTTATTATTGGCTAGTATTTTAAAGAATTACTGTGGTGTGTTGACCCTAGTCAGCAGCTAAACACCCACCAAGCTGCTTGCTTATTTCCTGGTCAGTAGAATGGTGAAGAGAATTGAAAGAGTAAAATCTGAAAACTCCTCTGTCAAGATAGAGGAAGTTCTATAAGTGAAGCAAAGCTGTGCACACAAGCAAAGGAAAAGAGGATTTTTTAAAAATATTTCTCATTGGTAGGCAGGCATCCAGCCACTTCCTGGAGAGCAGGGCTCAACACACTTAACAGTTGCTTGGGAAGACAGACGACATGACCACCAACATTCCTGCTTTCTCCTCCTTTCCCTGGGCTTTTACTGCTGAGAAGGATGTCCTAGGGTATGATCATAGCCCTTTGGCTAGTTCAGGTCAGCTGTCCTGGCTGAGTTCCCTCACAGCTTACTGTTCGTCAGCAACCTACTCTCCTCAGGGGCAGAATAATAAGAAGAAAACCTCACTACTGTTCCAGCACTGTTCAGACCCAGTAAAATGACTCAAGTAATTTTTTTTTTTCCTAGAGAAAAAATATTCAACGCAAAGGTTAAGCAAACACAAAGTAAATGGGTAAAAGGGCTGAAATAGGTGGGAGAATGCAGCAATGTAGAAGCTTAAGTAATACTATATTAACTTCTGTATGATACCCCTCTTTACGAAATTAAAGCTGGAGAAATCTAAATTAGTAGTCATCTTTTCCAAGGTGTTGAGCGTCTTACAAAATTTATCTGGTACATGGAATAAATTTTGGAACTATATTATGCAAAACTTGACTATTTTGTTTCTTAAGAACAACTGTTTCTTCACATTTTAAAGCTGTTGCAACCATGGTGGTCTAGTGATATATACATGCTAGTTTTGTAATAAAGGAAGCATCTTCTGTAAACTATTGATGTAGTTGGGCAAAACAGGCAAACTTTTAAATACGTAAATATCTTGTCCATCATTCTTTGGTATAGACAAATATTTGTTTATTTTTTCAATTTTGGAGGCATAAAAATAAATTGAAAAGAATAATTTAAACACTAAGGTATCTTAGAATTAAAAAACATCCAGAAGAAATTGACACAGGGGCTCAGATGTACCACTTCTACTGCTTGCAAAACTATCTTACTGCCAAAGTCTGTCAGAAGTTTTCATTTATTTTATTTTCTCACCATGTTCTAGTGAATATTTAGATATTAATCCCACTTCTACCACATTTTCCTTTGATATGTTCCTCTTCAAACTTTTTTTTTTTTTAAAAAAAAGATTAGCTTAGATAGAGTCTGCAAACAGCATACTGAGTAAATCCCATTCCTTGGATCCTATCTCTGTAACTTGCACAGTATAAAAAACTTAAGTGTCTAATTTAGGGATTTGAAGTATACCCTAGGGACCACTTGCCTGAAGGTATGTTTTAAATGTTTACATTGCTTATTAGATACAGGAATAACACTTGAGGTCAAGAAAACCTCTAAGCAACAGGATCTGTGAAACTTTAGCTTTGGAATGCTAAGCCTTAATTCCCACTGTGAATCTAGCCTCAAGAGATTAGGTGACCTTTTGCACCTAGATCTTCCAAGCTGTTCTGCGGAAAGTCTGTTCTCAGCACAAAGCATGTCCAAATTTAGATTAGAATAAATTGATTTCCATTAATTAAACAAATAGTTTAAGGGGAATACTGGAACTCTCTAGTCATAATACGTAGTACCTGAGCAGTTTCATGGTCTTACTACAAGACACTAAGGGGACATGAAAACCAATTTCAGCAGTCACAATATAATTAAAAAGAGGTAACATCTTCAAAAAGCTCTTATTTCTTAAACAGAAGAAAATACATACTTGAGAAAGAAATGAAGCCCCATAAAAATAATCTCAATCTCATCAATTCAGAGAATGTATTCTTTAAAAGCACGCACAGCTCTGAGGAACCCAACCTTTTCTCCTACCACAAGCAAGTGACCCGTGACAAGATAGTTCTCAAGGACAGCAGTGCCCAAGACCAAGTCATGAAAGACTGTTCAAAGTTTCTCTGAGCTGATGAAGCCAATTCAGGCTAGTATCATCAGGAAAGATATCTACCTTTCGATAATTTACATATATATTTCATCTTTCCCTTTCTGGTGTCTCTATCTCTTTTCTTTGCTCTTCCATTTCTGCTCATGGGGCAAAAGAAATGAACTTTTGAAATATGAAGAAGTTGCTACATTTTGAAGAAGCCCTGTTTAAAGGCTCAGCTTCACAATGAAATTGCCAAAGGAGTGTGGTAAGGAAACTTCACATTTCTGGCATAACTGTCTTTGTATATATTTCAGACCTATTGCAAAGGCAAGGTTGCAAGACTTCTTTCATTATGGGCTGGGAGGAATTATGTTTCCTTGCATTTATCATGGTTCGAATGTCCAGACATAGGCAGCTATAGTGGCACAGCTAATATAAAATAAGCTGTTAAACCATAATTGCTAGGAGACAGATCTGTATGTTGCATATTTAGGACTTGCCCTGCATTGATTTTAGTGAAAACTATATTCAGCAATTCCCTCTTTTACGTTCTACACACTTTTCTGAACATTTCAGAAAGAGTAATTCCTCAGGTAAATCTCTTTCAAATGAGCAATTTTTATTACTTTTGTGATTTCTTATTTTGCCCCAGCATCTGGGTAATAAAGGGAAGTTTCATGTTTCTTCTTTCAGGATTGGCATAAGGACCTACGTGCCATCTAGTTCATGCACTTTTTACATGCTTTTTATGCTGCCATCTCTTCTGTTCTGAAGTCTCTTCTGCTCTTCATCTCTGTTTTCCACAGCCTGCCCCCACATCTCTATTTCACTTTCACTATATAAAAAAAATATTTCATAAATGATAACAGGTCCCAATTGTCACAGCCATTCAAAGCATGACCATCATTTTCACAGATCCTAAAATCCTTCCCCTGGGATCCTTGTTAAATCCATTCTTCAGAAAAATGTTAAGCACATTATTGTGACTTTTCTTTTTCTTTTTGCCTTCTGAAGTACAGTTTATTATTTACATATACTCCACACATGACAATGTAGAAGGGCTGTTTCTTTCACTTTATTTCAGATGTCTTTCCATGGCAATGTGATTGAAATGTCTGCAATGCTACATCTTCTGTCACAGGCATTTTATGTATGCCTCTTTTCATGTATTTTAATTGCTCATGGGAGATAGTACCTGAATTCTGAACAGTGGTTCAGGAGGCGATAATCTGAATTCTAAGAATATGTACAAAACTATGCCAGTCCCATGTAACTACTCAAATGAGTTCTATGTAGAGTCACTCAATAATACATTACACTCTGTAAAGTCAGAAGTAATAGTAATTAAAAAAAGAAAAATAACAAAGAAAAAACCAAAACAAACAAACCAAAACAAAACAAAAAACAAACACTGACAGGTCTCTATGAAAGGACACTTTTTGTTGTTGTGGTTATGACCATGGACAATGCCTAGTATTTTATATAAACAACAAAAAAGATGATATTTCTACTCTACCCTAGATATATATATATTTTTCTATTGTTATTTGTGATGACCACAGGTTTTTCTCTTTCTCAGCTACCTCATGAATTGTGCTTCTTTACAGAAATTTTCCAAATTATGTCTGTCAATAATTAAAATACTTGAAGATTTAGGCCAAAATCAAGGCCAACATATTTCCTTTAGGTAACCCACTGTAAACCCTGCTTCTCTATGTTAGTGATTTAACCCACTGAAACATCATCAAAGGTAAAATCTCCAATTGACTTAATTTCCCTGTATAACTATTCATCCTTATCTCATACAAAGAAATAACAAATTGTAAATGTCTTATTTCACTGAAACAGCTATTTAATAATATATTTTTTCCAGCTTAAAAAATGAATAAGAAATACATGTACTTACATTTTTCTTCTTGGTTAAAATTCTTGCTTAAATAAAACAAGACTAATGTTGATGTATGTCACTTCTTAGAATGAAACACTCAAAAGAAATTCTCATTTATTTTAATAGGTTCACATATTTCCCACTGGTTCTATAAAATATTATGGTTTTATTGGTAGTGTCTCTCACTCCCAACCTCATCTCTTACAACCTCCAAAACATGTTCATTTACTACTTTTTCATCTAACACAATCAGTACTTTTGAAATATTTATTTGAGCGACAGGTTAGTGATCTGCATTAGTAAATCTCCTCTTTTGTAGAGTGTGATCTTGCAAAACATTACACATTTTCTGAGATAGGGTGAGTCCCCAAGTTCACTGGAAAATGACAAAATGTACAGGAATTTGTTAAAAATGCACATACAGATTCAAAACATGATTCTTCTTCAACTGTAGACTCAGATGCTGAACATTTTTCCTGTACAACTAGTTGATGATTTCCAGATAAATTAAGATGTTTCAAGTTTATTAAACATGACTATGAAAGTCTAGTCTGAATTTACATACAGTTAGGGTATTTCTTTTACAGGCTTACATTTTTACCTGAGTGGATCACTGGTTCCCATTGTCAACTAAAGCTGAATTAGCCACTTAGTCATTTCAGCATAACACCACAAGCATTAACTAGCTCATATCTGAAAAACGCATTGAAGATGAAAACTTGGTATACATGGTTTCAGCGTGAAATCTGTTACTACTAAAATACACCTTTAATTTTTTACATCTTTCTACCCTTAAGGTATCAGTGGTTTCTGAAAAGGACAGTTTTAAACTCTACTTTGCACAGTGGGAGAGCTGTTTTGAAAACCAATCATCTTTAGAAAGTTCACAATGATGCCTGCTCACCTTGTCATTTTCAAGAAAACAGAAATGACTCTTCACATTCTTAAAGAGTTTCAGCATTTTCCTGTGTCAAATTTTTTAAAGGATAAGATTCCTTGACCAAAGATTTACTTGACTTCTTATTTGAGTATTGAGTTCAGTAATGAAATCCGTTGCTTCTGTGGGTTTCAAGGTGCACTGGAACAGACCCTAAACATACGAAGAAATTAAATATATATGCATAGATGCATGTGTACTGCATTTAGACTAAGAAAAAAAACAACCTAAGACACAAAGGATTGTCTTTTGTCATGAGGTCATACTGCCACTATGAAGATGTGTCTTAAAATAAAGGTTCTAAATATATATATATATTTTTTTTTTGCTATAAGCTTCCTGAATTTATGAGGAAATTGTATAAATTCTTCCAATATGATAGTTTCAAAAGCAGTTAAGCAATCTTCCGTAACAAACTTGATGTCTGAAATAATTTTATGAAAATCTTGTGAATCAAAACATATGTCTCTGCTCTTCTCAAAAAAGATAAAATATCTACAAATGAAATTCAATAGTTAAACATCAGAGCAAAATCAATGATCTAATTTGAATAAGGCAATCTGGATTATGTATTTTATCTATTTCATTTTCCTTGTTTCTCATTTTCCTTTTTTTTTTCTTCAAAAGTCCCATCAGCTGTGACAGGAGTCCCTGTGTTGCTCTACCAAGATAGATTTGTATGAACTCATGGTGGTTTCAGTACTCATGTGTCAATAGATGAAATCCTGATCTTTATCAGGCAGACCTTTTTTTAGTGGGTGGATCACTAAAGCCGAAGGACAACCACAAAAAATTTATCAGTCAAAAGACAGGTTCCAGACAGAACCTTGTGTGTGTGTGTGGTTTTCATTTTAAATGAAATGGGGAGAAGTGCAGACAACTTTAATGGCTATGGATGCTAAAGAAATGGAAACGTCTAGAGATTAACAAAACATAATGTATATTTAGCCAGAAAATATTAAGTACATTCCAATCACGGGTATAACTTCTCTTTGGGAAACTGTGTTTGTTCCAATTACTATACTATCAAGGAAATTAGGAAAATAGAAGCCGATCACAAAACTAGGGATTTTCTCACTTTTTTTTTTTGTTCAGAAATTATCAACCAGCCCATTTCATTTTTTGCCTTCAGTTAAACCCTACCTGGAAACAGTCGTTTCCAGAGGCCTTATAATAGTATGGACATGACAGTTCTTCAAACTCCAAACTTTTCTGACACAGCTAGCAGATTATTATTTCTTGATAAGCTTCTAAACTTCTCTATTTACAGTTTTATTTTCTTATGCTATTACCTCATGTTTCATTTTGGCTGAAGTCTTTGCCATATATTTTTTCTTTTCTTTCCTTTTTTTTTTTTTTTTAAATTTGTTTTGTTGACTGCAGTTTGTTACTCACTTTGCCAAAGACTTGATAAGAGGCATCAAGGAAGTGAATGGTTTGGAAGAATTCATTCAGTTACCTAAAGAGCCTACTCTTCTTGCTGTCAGTACAGTGTAAGTTCGTGTTTGAATTGGTCAGCTTTACATGGTTCTTCAGCAAAAGATAACATTTGCACAATTGTTATGTTCACATCAATTAAATTAAGCAGAAGATTGAATTGTACAGCTTAAATTTAAACTTGTTTTAAAGCATAATGGAATATTTCTTTTACTAATCTTAAGCGTTCTGTAATTTCTGTCTTGTTTTTTGGTTATTGCTGATTAAAATAGTAATATATTTTGCCAAAAACATAAATTTATGTCCGGAATTTCTCTTCAAGACTTT
Source organism: Patagioenas fasciata (assembly GCF_037038585.1). Taxonomy (NCBI): domain Eukaryota; kingdom Metazoa; phylum Chordata; class Aves; order Columbiformes; family Columbidae; genus Patagioenas; species Patagioenas fasciata. The sequence goes on along the minus strand of NC_092520.1, from coordinate 14,354,788 downwards.
TTATATACTCATTGATGTCTCAGTCCTTCATTTATATTACCAGAAATTAATTGCATTAATAACAGAGAACAATAATGTTTGAAAAATTGCCCTAACTTCTTTTTAACTTTTTAAAGTGAATAATTCACTACAAAGTATCAAAAATGGAAAAATGTAATTGTTTAGGCCTTATTTACGGAGACTGAGACACAAAACAATGTAACTGGTTTCACTGTCATTGTATTATTATTTTGAAATATAATCCAAGAGTTAGAATGAAATTTTATCATGTTTTGATCACATTAATGTTGGCGATATGAATTTCCAAAGCTATAAAATAATTGGTTTAATAAAAACAAATGTTGTAATAAAGTATGTTTATTTAAAGGTCTTTCTAACAGTGTAATTTCTTTGACTTTTGGACTTATGTGGCTATACAGATTGCTTGGTCTAAACTGTAAGCTTATGGAGTTGAAATTTTGCCAACTTAATTTCATTTCTGTTTTTCAAAATGTCCACTGCTGTCCTAGTATCCAATTTAGGAGCTATATTAAATGGCACACATTAGTGTAATGTTCTCTGTTACTAATTCAACTTTTATGGGCACTACCAGAAATTTTTATTTCTAACAGGTTGTATGTATAAATTACTTATAAATGAAAATTATCTAGATACTGCTTTTTACAATACCTTTAACAAGTGTGAAGTAAAGAATTGTGTTAAAGGAAATAATAGCTTTTTTCAATAAATGTCTTTTATAGCTATTTATATAGATTTTAGACCAATGTGTATTTGATTTAATCATATGAAGATTATATCTGTACAAAAGGTGACCACCAGTGAAGTGATACATATATATCATAAACTACTTTTAATGTCCCTTGCATTTCAGGTCTGGTTCCTTTAGGTACTGAAATATGAATGACTCAAAATGCCTGGAATACATTATCTTGTTCTTAGTCTAATGTCACTTGTGTTCAATTAAAAAAAAAAAAAAAAAATCCAGTTCTTTTTAAAGCTATTGTAATGAACATATTTATATATGAACAAGGCCTTAAAGTATACTATTTTTTAAAAAAAACATTTTTTCAGACACTATAAATTTAAAGCTATTCTATTGGAATAGAAGAGATAAAGTATTAGATAGTTTCCAGCTTCTATAGCTGAGTAGCACTCCTGTAATGAATGCATCAATACTACAGGATAAGTTTCAATGATTAAATAAAATGTATAATATTTATAAGTTAAGGTGCACTAATTCTAACATGAAGTATCTGTAGTCAGTTCTAGAATAGGAAGAATGCAAGAAGAAGCCTATGTGTACTCAAAGAGGTTCTACATCTGAACCTATTTCCTAATAAAGTGATTAATATTCTCTTCTGTTTTTTCACCTTATCTTTGCACGGTAATTCTGTCTGATCATGTCTGAGGTCCATGTCTATGGGTAAGACAGAGCAATTAGGAAGTAATTTTTTTTTAATGACTCAGCATGTTAGTTGTACTTCAGTACCAGGTGAGATGGAAGGCTGAAGAGAACACCAATGTCACACAAATTGCAAGATACCAACCTCCTGTGGCCCAGGAGATTTACAGGGACTCTGGTACTGTAGTTGTCCTCAGATTCAGTGTTTATGTATCCCTGGCAATGGCCTGCAGCACCATTTCAAAATCACATGTATGTTTTTCAAAAACAACTTGCTGGATGTCCAGATGTTCAACCCTTGCAGGATCTCCTCAAGTTTTGCTGCTTTGAATTAAAGGCAGAACTGTTGTGGCTTGAATGATTAGTGTTCTGCTGCTATGTGCATGGTTGGTCTTCATGTTGTTTGCCATAGCATTAATCTTTGAACAGGGGACAGTCGATGGTGGGCTTTTGCTGAAATGCTTAATTTGAGACAATTTTGGCTGAAATGATGTTCAATTTAATATACTTGAAGAGTTCAGAGCAAGAATGTTCACTGTGAAGGCACTGAAAGAAGTAGGGCTGTTTCAAGGTGTGATCAGAAGCTCTATACAAAGCTGCATAGGAACATACACTTATAGTCAATCAAGCTGGCAAATAGTCTTCAATCTGTGTGCAAAAGGGCAAAGATCGTAAGTAGAGGATTTAGAGACATGCACACTAATATGCTTGTCAAGAATTTCTTCTCCTGTGAAGTGTGACTCCTTGCTGATCTTTTCAACTTGTTTTGCTGCTGAAAGATATTTTGGTTAGGTGAATACACTCTGGGTTTATTTAGTTGGGGAAAATTTTAGTCATTCCGTAATTCATCAGAGGGTGGTTGGGGACCTGCAGAGGTTACTGGAAAGAGAACAGCTCCAACCTGTGTACATCTTAGCTGACTGCTCTGAACAATTTTTCTGTCAGATTTTAGAAGAGGACAGGCAGACAACTGAGTTCTGTAAGGTCCTATATATGTTTTAAATTCAAGAGATTTTTTAAGGTGCTTAGGAAATACTAGGGAGTGGTAGCCAAACAGGGACCAAAATAGGGTTAGTGTTTAGTTTGTTTTGTTTTGTTTTTCAAGCTGTCCCTAAAAGTGTGGTAGGTTAGGAAGAACAGGAGAGGAAGACAAGGAGGGACAGTTCTTTATGTGAGAGGGCAGCTAGAGTACATAGAAGCTCTGCCTGGGAACATGGGATAAATCCAAGGGGAAGTTAGAGATGCCGAAGTACAAATGGAACTGAATCTGGCCAGGGATGTCAAAGATAACAAGAAAGGCTTCGACAAGCATAGAGGTGACGAAAGGAAGCCCAGGTAAATGTGGGCCCATTGTTCACCAAGATGGGGGACCTGATTACATGGGACATGAACAAGGCTGAAGTACTGAACATCTTATTTGTCTGAGTGTTTACTATCAATACTGGTCTTCAGGAATCCCAGGTCCTAGAAATAAGGAGGGAAATCTGTACCCTTGGTGGAAGAGGATCAGGAGGAGTGGCTGATACACCAGAGGGTTGTGCTGCCATCCAGAGGGACGTCAACATGCTGGAGAAATGGCCTAACAGGAACTTCATGAAGTCCAACAAAGAGAAATGCAAAGTCCTACGCTGGAGGAGAAACAACACCACACACCAACATACGCTGGGGACTACCCAGCTGGGAAGCAGCTTGGCTGTAAAGGACTTGGGAGTCCTCATGGACACTAGATTGAACGTGATCCAACAATGTGCCCTTGCCACAAAGACAGCTAATGGTATGCTGAGCTACATTAGGTAAAGCACTGCCAGCAGCTTGAGGGAGGTGATCCTTCCCTCTACTCAGCCCTGGTGAGGCCATACCTGGAGCACTGTGTCCAGTGCTGGGCTCCCCAATACAAAAAAGACATAGAATCATAGAATCTCTCAAGTTGGAAAGGACCAATAAATATCAATGGACACGGATGCACTGGAGAGTCCAGAGGAGGACCACAAAGATAATGAAGGGATGTTCCCCCTATGAGGAAAAACTGAGAGACCTGGGACTGTTTAGCACTAGAGAAGAGAAGGCTCAGAGGATCTCATCAAATGCATATAAATACATGAAGGGAGAGTGGAAAGAACATGGAGGCACACTTATTACATTGTTGCACAGTAACAAGACCAAGGGCAATGGGCACAAAGTGAAATGCAGGAGGTACACTCTGAATATCAGAAAATGTTTTTTTATTGTGAGGGTGACTGAGCACTGGCACAGGTGTCCCTTGGAGGCTGTGGAGTCTCCATTCTTGAAGATATTCAAACGTTCCTCGACATGATCCTGAACAACTGGCTGTAGGCAGCCCTGCTGTAGCAGGGGGGTGGACCAGATGACATCCACAGGTTCCTTCAACCTCAACATTTCTGTGATTCTGTGACACTAAAATCAGTATTCCATATGCTATGAATGCCTGATACTATGCAGTGTTTCTGAGAAATTGTAAATAAACATTTTGCCACTCTTCCTTGGACTTCTTATTTACTGACTCTTCAACTTAACGATAAGACAAAAATGTCCATTTCCTGGTCCTCACAGAAAGCTACTTAGGCATTCCTCTTGACTTTGGGTAAATATTGAATTAATTCCTAGCATAGTAAGCAGACTTGATTCATGGATGTTTTCCAGCATTTCAATTTTTCTTCACACCAACAGGATGAAACATCTTTATACAGCTTTAATCTCTTTGCATAAGGAACTGTTTGCTGTCCTTCCCCTGTTCTTCACTGATGAGGATGGATCATATGGATTTGTAAGCCTCTTTGTCCATTCACACACTTTAATTGGTTTTGGTTTTAAAAATATTGCAACATAATATGTCTACATCCTTGTTAAATGCTTTTACCCATTCTTGATGTTGCTTGGATGCCTTTGATACACAGATTTGTTAGACATCTTTATTAATTATCATTATTATGCTTCGTCTTTCTTTTTTGGTTTTTTTTGGTGTTTTGTTTGTTTGTTTGTTTGTTTTTAATAAGTACTCTCATTATTGTGTTTTCTGGTTGCAGTCATTTGTACCCTAACTACTTTTTTAGGTTACTCATGTCATTTCAGTGTGGGTCTGTACAGAAAGTTTGAACAACTTCTGGCAATCATTTCATAACTGGAACATTTAAACCCATTTTTTCAAATCCCTAGTTAACAAAAAGAAATCCACAACATTTAGATAAGGCATGGAGTAAAGCAATAACAGCTCAAAGCAGAAGAAATCAATGAAATACAACTCAATGTTTAGAAACAGCAGTTTAACAATGGTCTGTCAGTGTTGGTCGGTAGATGCTGACAATATGATTTTCCTCCTTAGATAAAAGTACCTCGGGCAGCTGTTCCCTGCAGTCACTGATGGGTTCCACAGGGTTATCTACTTTTAGTTATTGTTTTCCAGATTGTATTAACATAGCCTGATCAACAGTCACTTTCTGAAAGTCTTCATCTGCTCATGGACCTTGATTCAGGACTGAATTTGTCACACAGTTTCTCAGGTATTTTTATTTTATGTTTTCAGTCGTTTTTATTTTTCTCTTTGATAATATCAATTTTCTTCACATTCCCTATAGATGGTGAATGGTGTTCTCTGATCTCTGACAGTCCAACAGCCAAGATGAAAAAACAACAACAACAAGCTACTATTAGAAAAATTATAAACTACTATTTTTATATATTGAATCTGGTCCTTATATACTATATAATGAATTTTTCTACCTGGTTATTTTAATTGGCTAGTTCCTCACTGTGTATCCTAATAACGTAATTAGGCTTAAGTTATTATCAATGCATTGTGTTCAGCTAATTCTGTGCATTTCTGAATATACAATATGTCTTGGTTTTTAGTACTACTAGCTAGTACCAATGTCTTCAGTTGCACAGCCATAATAAATTAGACCTAAGGTCTGTGTGACACTGATTTAGTTTATTCTACGATGGTAGGAAATTAAAGAAATTCTGCTTGTTCTGTAGGAATTTGTAGAACTGGAAGGAAAAAGCGTGTTCTTAAACTATTAACCTTCCATTGTTTTCAGTTTTGTAGTCTTACAAAGGTGCTATTTTTGTATCAAGCAATTATAATCATTTCACATTAATGTTTTTTCTTTGGTCTGATTAGCACTTCACCTTTGGCTCTGAAAACCGGAACTCCATGACAATTATCCACACAAGAATATAGTTATCCACATCTTTGACTTAATCAGAACTCCACTCCTATTTAATATAGTCAGAACTCCTCTTATACCACATCATACAGAAAACAATCTGTCAAATAGTCATATTATGGTTTCTACAATAAGCTTCTATGAAGACTAGTAAAATAATCAGTACTTCTTTCCTATAATTGAAGCATTTGGACTGCAATTTTTCTTCCTTACCTATGTGATAATTGTAACATGGCATCAAATACCTGCATCATCACTACTTTGAGCAAAGCCGAAGGTGCATTACAGGCCCTCATACAGACATCTTTTTGTACAAATCTCTGAACAGGAAGAGCTCCATTCTTGGCTTAGTCAGTTCCATAACACCACCATACAAAACAAGGTCAGTTGAAGCAGGTTGCCAATTATTCTGGCCTACTTAAGACTCTAATTTCTACCCCTGACCAGTAGAAGCCTCTATCTTCATCTGAGGCTCTGTGCCCACCTCTGATGTAGTAAGGCTCAATACGCAAACATCTCTATTTTAAATATTGATAGCAGGTACACGTTTGCTCTTTCTACATTCCCTGAGGGATGTCATAAGTCACTATCTGCCAGTAGGACTCAGTACCACTGATGACCATCCTTTGAATGGTGCAGTCCTGATGAGAATACGTAAAGAAAACAAAGCCAGATTCTTCTGAGTGGTCCTCAGTGACAGGAAGAGACACAATGGAGTCAGGCTGCAAATCTGGAAATTCCAATTGGACATATGGAAAAAACGTTCTTGTTGTGAGGATAGTATGTCACTGACAGAGGTTTCACAGGAACCTCCACACTTGCAGTTATTCAGGAGAAGACACTGAGAAACCTGTTTCAGGCAGACCTGTTTTCAGCAAGTGGTTGGACTACATGACCTCTGAAGGACACTTTCAGCCTACCTGGTGCCATGATTCTCTGACATTTGAAGATTCATAGAACTGAGATGAACAAAACCACAATTTCATTTTCAGAACCTTGCACTTAAGTGTCAGAGTTTTTCATGATCCTGGAAAGACCTATTAAGTTATTTTAACTTTACGGAATTTGAACAGTATAATTGACTTTACTGGTTTACTTTACAAGTCTCTGAATGAAGTGTGAGAATGAGTCATTACGGTTGTCCTGCTCACTTTCCTTGTAAATGCGAATATGTACTTATTCTTGAAGCATATTTATAATACCTTTGGACTACTCTCATTTTTTAACTAGCAAATAGCAAGTAGTATGGGATAAACCGTGAAGTAGTGTGGATTTCGTAACTTACAGTTCAAGATATTTGGATTTTTTATTTCTGCTTTTTGAAAAATTAACAGTCTTCTATCATTCAGGTATGGGAGAGAAAAGTTGAATAAACAGTTGCAAATTCAGCCTTGCTGCTTTGCCTTCTGATACATTTCAGAAAAGAATGCTTTGATTATGAAGAGGAAACAGTTTGAATGTTCATTTTTTAGAAAAGCTGCAATTAGATAGAAAGTTGGTATAGGATAGGAACCGCCATAATACAAAAAAAAAAAAACCACCAACCAACCAACCAACTAACCAACCAACCAACAATAACAACAACAACAACAACAACAACAAAACAGTACACTAGATGGGTATCAACTGAAAGGTTGAAACTCCTTCTAAAGTGTAGTACAAATTTTTTCCCAAATCTTTAAGAAATTTTACCTAAAGCCTTCCCCAGGCCTTCCATTTTCTAAGCAAATTGCACTGCTGGAAAACTCATCCAATGGTAAATTCACAGATTTCAAATAAGATCAGAAGACTGCCATTTTATTCAGAACTGGAAGTGTATTAATCAAAGTGTATTTATTCAAAATATTTCCCCCACTGATCACTTAAAATAGTCCTCAAGACTTTCACTATAACAAAATTGAATTAGTTGGTTTATGTGTTACTGATGTGTCCCTGCTGCGTTTTTTAGAACTGGTATAATCATAGATATTGCTCAGTGCTGAAAACTGTTTAAATATATGAAACTATAAAACATTTATCTTCAGGGACTGGAGATATAGGTTTTGGGGTTTTGATATTTTCTACATGTTTAACAAAGCCTAGTTTTCTGAAAAATCAAAAGCAAAACAAAATCAAAACCAACTAAACAAACAAACCTCACAAAAACACCACAAAAAATATTCAAAATTCTTCTTTAAATTCAGGACATTCCTTATTTTCTTCCCTAGTAATTTTCAATTAAAATCTAACATTTTTTCCAATAGGACATGCAAATATTTTATTTATGGACTTCTTTTTTTTTTTTTTTTAAGATGTCATGTCATTTCCATGCAACAGTCGTCTCCTGCTTTTGTGCGTCCTTTTATTGTCAACTGCAGCTTTCACAGTTATTCTGTCACTCAGATGAGTATATTTAAACTATGACCTATTTATTCATCTTTCTTCAAGGTCTGAATGTTCTCTCTACCATCTTTATTCATGACATATTTGTGTGTTTATGTAACACATTGATGGTGGTACAGATGCCAGTTTTAATACTTCCTACCTTTGCTGAACCAAGCAGCCACCTCTGTGCTATGTTAAAACGACACCTTTGGAAGCAGAGACACCAGACTGCTTTTTCAGTTTTTGATTTTGAACCAAATAAACAGCTGAATGAGATGACTGACTGTATATAGATATATGGTAAAATAATGAAGACTTTGAAGCTATTAAAATGTGATAGTGATAAGGAGACATTCCACATTCTTCAGGATAAGGCCAATATGGTAGAAAAATGGTTTCTAGCTGTTCAGAATCACAGAAAATGCAAGAATACTGTCCTTTATTTCTGAGAACAAAAGCGATATGGGGAATGCAAGGTCCTTTCATGTTTTATACTGCAATATGCTAAAGATGTTTGAGTTCTCGTTCTGGCAATCAGACTGAATCATGCTTCCTAACAGATATAATTAAATTGGCCTGGGGCTCTGGCTAGAGAAAGTAGGTTTCATTCTAGGATAAAAATATATATTAATAGTTCTGTTGACAGCACTTAAAATATGATCTATCACTGGACTTGAGTATATAAAACCATAAGCCTGAGAGTATTCCCACATGCTTGAGGTTCTTCATGTGTCTAAGAGCCTGAGCATGTTGCTGGATCATGACACAAATAGCTTATATAACTATTCTAAAAATATTTATAATTGAAAAATTAAGAAATTAAATCAAAGCATCAACATTTTTTTTATCAGACAGAAAATCCACCACCATCAGCTTCTAAAGGCCTCCTCCCAACTTTTCGTTACTTCTCCTAGCCGCTCCCTCACATTCCCCCTCATCCTTCCAGCCTTTGAAATTGCCTTTGACTTTCCCAGATCCCTTAATGATCCCCTCAGCTTTCTTTACTCTGACAGACCCTCAAACCCAATTCTTTTCAGCCCTGATATCATAATGCTGCCAACCAAATTTGGTTTTGGTTTTGGTATTTTGCTTTGGTTTGTCTTTTTTTTTCAGATATTAATTATATACTTTTATATTGGTTTATTGATTATTCAAGACATTTAATCACTTTTTCTTTTTTTTAATCACTGAGGTACCAAGATCATGGGCTGACATCCTACCAGATTTCTCTCATATCAAGCTCAATAGTTTGCTTGGCCAATTGTCTTTTTATCAGAATTCAGGAAAGGTATTAAACTCTTCAGGCATAATAAGTACAGTGAAAGAGCATGTCTAACTAAGCCAGCCATACTTAACAATACTTTTCCCCAAAATACAATTCTTTTTTTGATTCTGTGAAGTAGGTCACTTGGGTCAAATACTGGCTTCTAACTTGGCAGTCTCAAGGATTCCATGAACTAAAACAGGATCAGACATATGGCTAGGATTCACATGGCCAAATGTGAAGTCTATAATGTAAATATTCATGTCTGAATGAGTTACGTTTCTTCATAGTTTGACTTGGAATAAACTTTTATAGCTTAACTGGGAAAAAGAACATGTCAAAGGAGGGTTTTGCAAAGTATCTGCTTAAAATAGGTCGGACAAATAAATGCATTGTGTCTAAAATTAGAGGAGATGAATCAGTCCCTGATTCTTTAGGAGACAGAAGTAAGCTGTGAACTGTCCATTAACTCAACAGCCGTTTAGCCAGGTGCTTGACAAACTGAAAGAGAGAAAAATTGGATGTTTTGGAAAATGAAGTCCTAATATGGCCAGATGAAGTAATGTTAAGCAACACTAAGCAAAAAAGACGGTGGGACACACAGATGAGAGGAAACAATCTCATTCGACATTAGATTACCTGTTAGCTTAGACACAGCTAAAGTGAATTTTTAGTTCAGTTTGGATTGTTTTAGAGTTTAGGCAGCTGTTCAGACTTACGCTTACTTTTCCTGTACTATTCTATCTATCCCTAATTCAAACTCCATCAACAATCATTATACATCACTTCTTTATTTCAACAGGAATATACCAACATATAGCTTGGTTTCAAGAATGACCATCTCTTTTCAGTCAAGTGTTCATTCCTGTTTGTATTTGTACTGGTTTCAGCTGAGACGGATGTAATTTTCTCCCTAGTAGCTGGTATGATGCTGTTTTTTGGATTTAGTATGAGAAGTAATCATAATGAGAAGAACATCATAATGTAATAATATTCTTCTTGTTGCTAAGCAATATTTATACCAAGTCAAGGCCTTTCCACTAAAGATGCTGCAGATGCACAAGAAGCTGGAAGGGGGCACAGCCAGGACAACTGACTCAAACTGGCTGAAAGGATATTCCATACCATATGATGTCATGATCAGCATAATAAACTAGGGAAAACTAGCCAGGAGATTACTGCTCGGAGGCAGGTTGGACATTGGACAATGGGTGGTGAGCAATTACAGTATCACAGTATGTTTGGGATTGGAAGGGACCTCAGAAGATCATCTAGTCCAATCCCCCTGCCGGAGCAGGAACACCTAGATGAGGTCACACAGGAACATGGCCAGGTGGGTTTTGAATGTCTCCAGGGAAGGAGACTCCACAACCTCCCTGGGCAGCCTGTTCCAGTGCTCTGTCACCCCTCACTGAGAAGAAGTTTCAATCACTTAGATTGAATCTAAAATGAAAATTAGCCCATGAGACTAAAAAAGCAGGTAAATAAAACTGATGTTAGTTTTGTATTTTCACTGCATCTAACCTTTGAGTTGAAACCATCTTTGTCTACTTCTTTTAATGCTTAATCATTTTGAATTGTGGTTTAATTGTCATTTGAGTTTGACTTTAAATTGCAAAACAGCGACACTGTACTATCGATTGACTACTTAAATACAGCTCTTTCACTTTTCTTCTTAATAGTTTAACAGTGAGAAATTAGATATGAAGGATAGCCTAATGATCCCTGCTTTGTGTAGCCTAATGATCACCACTTTTAAACTTGTGATTTGCTTTCCTTTTCTCATAGTAGTAGATGGGCTGTTTTTTTCAGAAGTGTACATGTGATTTAAAACCTTTAGTTCTATTGCTTATGCATTATATGTGATTGTTTAGTATTCTTCATGTTTCAATCAAATCAGAACTAGAGCAATAGGAAAAGACATTATGAGTTCATGACAGATTATGTATTTTCAAGTCTTTACTGATGTCATAATAAAACATACCTATGCATCTCTAAAATAAAATAACATGTCTTATGATGTGTTTGTATTGAATTTCTGCAACAGTTTGATATTTCAGGAACCAAAATACTGCTTTTTACTTACCTCCATTGTCTATTGCTCTAGAAAAAAAAAAAAAAGTCTCATTTTTAAGAAAAATCAGTAGATTAAATCCATCTTTCTGAATTTATATTTAAAGTGTGTTCAGGTATAGTTGATACAACAGAATTTTCTCGTATATTTCATGGAAAAACTACACTTGATCAGGGAAAAAAGGGATTAGCATAGTACATACAGTGATCAATATAATTATCTCAAATTAGTCTGAAACTAGAGAAAACAGTGGCAATGTCTCTGGGAAGAAAATGGTCACTCAAATGAAAAAAAAAAAAAAACAAAACGTACAGGTTGCAAGAATGAAATAACATTAGTATGAAACTCAGAAAAAGTTATGGACTGGTAGAATGTAAAATTCTATTTGCAAGATGAAAAGTGCTGATTTAGGTTTAGTTCAAGATCACATTCAGATTACTTCTATTTATCAAAAAAAAAAAAAAAATAACCAAGTGTCTTTACTTCTGGAGATTTACTTAAAAACAGAAAGCTGAAGAATGGTTTTTATTACTAGAAGTTGTCTTCTAAGAATGATTGCAAATAAAAATATGAGATACGTTGTTAAATCAGTCCTTACTATATAGTTCCACTAGTGCATTTAAGAGTGACTCTAGGAATCAATGTGAACAGGAAAAAAAAAAAAGAAGAAAAGTATAGAAAAGAAGAAAATTTTAAAAATTCTAAGAGTACATAGACAATTAGTCAGAAGAATGCCACTATATTTTTTGAAGTAATTACTAGGGACATATGGCACGCTCTCTGCTTCTGACCTTCACTGACCTTGGAGACAAAAAATCTAAAACTCTAGTTAACATCAGCAGCACAGTTTTGCTGCAAGCACTCATGTGATCTTCACTTACTACTTGATGGTTAATAATTTTGAAAAATAGTTTTAGTGTGTAAAAACTAGATTCCTTTCTGAAAAACCAAAATGGAAGATGTAATTTGGTGTGCACCAAACATACTCCCATAGCTAATAAAGTTATAATGGTGTGAACGAGTGATTACTCTTTCATATAACTTTAGATTATGCACATATAGGGGATATTAAGCCCAGGAGACCTGAATAAGTCAAAATATAGAGTGTTTCAAAGAGACACAATTTGAAATCACCAAATCTCTGCAGCCATGAACCACCCATGAATGAAACTCTTACAGTCCATACGGCAGGTAAGTAGAATATAGAGCATTTAGAAGTTACTAAAACTTGGTAGCTCATCAAACCGTTTGTAAACTTTTGTGTAATTGTAGTATGTTTGGTCCATCTTTTTGAAACACCCTGTAATATGCAGGAGCCACTACAATAACTGTTGCCATTTGCTCATCTCCTCCTTCTGCACTCAGTTTGCTCCTCTGTAGACACAGCCAATAATACCCACCCTGTATCACATTCTCCGTTCCTTTAGGAAACAGTTCAAAAAGTATAAGGAAATAGCTTAAGCTTTCAGGCATTCATACCTAGGACTGGTGAACTGTATGGATGGTTCTGTCTGCCTTAATGTCTATTTCTGTCACATCTCAAACAGTGAGAAAAGATAACGTCAGGTAAACAAGACCTGTGAGTGTTGGGTGTCAGGTCTCTGATTTCCCTGAAGATCTGGGGTTTGCTAGCTTGTTTGTTTTCTAACCTTGTTTTTATATATTTTTGACAGTCATTTGATTGCTTGCTTGCTTTTCTGCTTCATGGTTACATCCAATGCATCAGAAGTTGTGTGGGAGATGTGCTGTATATTTTCATTATTTGCAACATGTGGCAGCTCTTCTCCACAACCATGTAGCATTAACTATTCCTGACTTTTCCTCATCCTTGCAGCCGAGAAAAGCAAGTCTTGGATTCATGCTGTTGTCTTTAAAAGCCTAGAATATGCTGCCTAGCACTGGTATTTGTACAAGACATATGGGGAGAAGCTGAGGGAGTTGGGGTTGTTTAGTCTGGAGAAGAGGAGGTTTAGAGGTGACCTCATCACTCTCTAGAACTACCTGAAGGGAAGTTATAGCCAGGTGGGGATTGGTCTCTTCTCCCAGGCAGTTAGCAATAGGACAAGGGAGCATGGGCTTAAACTCTGCCAGGGGAAATTTTGGCTGGATTTAAGAAAGAAATTCTTTACAGAGAGAGTGGTCAGGCACTGGAATGGCTGCCCAGGGAGGTGGTGGACTCACTGTCCCTGGAGGATTTTAAACTGAGATTGGACATGGCACTTAGTGTCATGATCTATTAAATGGACTGGAGTTGGTCCAAGGGTTGGACTTGATGATCTCTGAGGCCTTTTCCAACCCGGTTGATTCTGTGATTCTGTGAAGTGCCACCAAACCCATCTTGCTAGTGATTTGTATTGAAACGAATCTTGACTAAATAAATTCAGTTGAAATGAGGTTGCAAAAGATGCATCCAGGCCTGGCAAAAGAAGACTGACCTTGTTTTGAAAGCATCTTACAAGAACGTTTTTCATCACTGATCTGTTAATTTCTTTCTTATGATACATGCTTTTATCTACAGAAAAAAAAGTAAGCATCTAACATATGTCTTCCTATCAGTCTCTGCATACTGTACTAGATGAATATAAATACTACACGAGCATAAGATTTCCATTCTCATACTTTCTCATATAATTTCCTAATTATTCTAAACACAATGGCTGCCAGGCAATCATGTAGATTTTTCTCTATTGTACTTCTGATTACAATGTCTTTTGCTTATCATCCAACATAAAGATCTCAGAAAATAGATGAATATTTCTACAAATAATTTCTCTAATACTCGATGTATGCACATTTTTTTTTAGCACATTGATTGAAAACTGGCTGACTGAACAGTCCCAGAGAGTGCTACAAGATGGCAAGAAGATTAGCTGGAGGCCAGTGTCTAGTGGTGTACCCCAGGGGTCTATAATGGTTCCAGTCCTGTTTCACACCTTCATGAATGATCTGTGTGATGGGGTAGAGTGCACCCTCAGCAAGTTTGCACTGATACACTAAAGGGTGGTGCTACCACCTAGAGGGACCTCAACACACTGGAGAAATGGCCTGACAGGAATGAAGTTGGTGAAATTCAACAGAGTGAAGTCCTACACTCGAGAAGGAACAACACTGGGCACCACCAACATACTCTGGGGACTACCCATCTGGGAAGTAGCTTGGCAGAAAAGGACCTGGGGATCATGATGGACACAAAGTTGAACATAAGACAACAATGTGCCCTTGCTGCAAAGAAGGCCTGAAATGCACTAGGCAAAACATTGCCAGCAGGCGGAGGGAGTTAATCAACCCTGGTAAGGCCACACCGGGAATACTGTGTTCAGCTCCTTGGTACAAGAGAAACATGTACATACTAGAGAGAACTTAACCAAGAACGATGAAGATGATGAATGGACTTCCCTCCTGTAAGGGTTGGGAGAGCTGGGACTGTTTAGCCTAGAGAAGAGAAGTTTAATGAGGGGTCTTATCTATGTATACAAATACCTGGAAGAAGGGTGAGAAGAGGATTGGAGATAGGTTTTCTTCGGTTGTGCCTGGTGCCAGGATCGGAGGCAATGGGCACAAACTGAAACACAGGAGTCTCCTCTGAACATCAGGAAAGACTTTTTTACTATGAAGGTGATTGATCCCTGGCACAGGTGTCCCATAAAGGTGGTGGAATGTCCCACTCTGGAGATAATCAAAAGTCATGTGGACGTGGTCCTGGGCTCTACATGATCCTGCTGTAGCAGTGGGGTTGGACCAAATAGCCCCTAGAGGTTCCTCCTAACCCCTACTACTGGTCTGGCTATTTCTAATGATTTACACAATGAAGGTTATTTAAATTTAAAGTTGATCCAGTTAACTGATGTAGCCAGCTGCTTCACTGACACAGTTTTCCATCTAAAACAAATGCTACTCTCTGGTCCTCTGTGCACTCAGATAAATTCAGCTTTCTTTGCAACTAGCAAGCACTCCTGAGTCAGGTTCATCCCTGAGCTTGCTTGCAGAATGGTCCTTGCAAATCTCCCCTGAGCCTTCTCCCATTGTGGAGATTTGTTGATTGATCACAATAGTTCCTGTAAATGTGTCCTGGAAAAAAGTATTTTCCCATAGTTTAGACCATTGACAACACAAAGGAAATAGCTGGAAGAACAGACAATGAGGCAAATAACTGAAAAGAAAACTCTACTACATGTTATAAACATTTGTTTATTTTAAAGTAGACAAAAAATTTAAATATACAAACAAACAATCAAAACCTGTCCTGAGTATTATTATCGTGTTCTGTTAACATTTTTCTGAAAACCCAGATGTGAATATAATGGCCATAAACAACCTTAATTTTTTTCTTTTTTTTTTTTCTTTTTTTGTCAGACTGGAAAAATTCTCTTTCACATCTGGCAATGTTTTACAGTAAAAGTGGAAGACTTCAGGTTGTCTTGCACTTTCTATCATGTCTTAATATGAAGGTTCGGGACTGAAAGACATTCCTCATTTAAAACTGGTATACTGCAACTTTATTTGTGGCTCCATTTTTGTAACCTTGCACACCCCTACCAAAATTTCCACAGTATTGCACAGAATCATGGTAGCTAATACTCCTAACTTATTTTGCAAGCTTATAAATTTAATTTGCAGGAAATGACAATATGTTTAATGGACTATAGCTTTGAAGTGTGCATGAATACACAGAGCATTAGGTATGACAGGTAAATCATTCATCTTCTGTTTATGAGCTAAATTAAAATGAAAAATTACTCAGAGATTTGCCCCACATTTGTTTGAATCTCTTTTCATATTTCTAAAATCTATCTGTTTCCACTGTTTTTCCACCCTCTTCTACTAGGTAGAAATATTAAAATACTCATAAAAATCATCATTTTGAAAGTCAATAGAACACATTAAACACAGGAAGTCACTTAAATCCTTTAGAAATTTTCTGGTTTATCCCATGTCTTCTCTATAGATTGAGATTGTGTTTGAAAGAATAAGTCTCATGCTCTTTTTGTGTATTAAAATTTTTGATGCTTAAGTCTTTATAAACTGCTTTCATCATCCACTATGTACAGTTGATAAGCATCAAGTCAATAGTCTTTGGAGATTTCTAAACATTATTACCACCCTTTTAGTCATGTCATGTTAACTATAATGCCTGCAGAGCAGAAAGGCTTTGATTTAATGTTTTATTTAAAGGACAAATCCTTCAGCAAGATAACAGTCCCTAATGCAGGGTGGATATTAGCAGATGTAAAATTTCCAGTTTTTTGCAGCTTTCAATGTAGATTTACTTTCACCCTTTCAGCCTGGATGTGAAAGAACTTTCTACTAATGGCCATTTACAAAACTCACAGTACTACTTTTGGTTTTCACATCCTTTCTTACTCTGATCATTGATTATATATCTATGCAACTGCTTTGCCATCTACACTCTGCTGACATTCTAAAAATATGTTATTATCTTTGTTTTCTCACTGAGAGATATATCAATAAATATAGTGCATTTATTGTTTTCCTAGTATTTCTTTTATTGTATCTATACTATTTCGTCACATTTGTTCCCTAAATATGTAAAGAGTACAGGTCACAGAACCAACAGATAAAGAACTCAGTAATTTAAGAGAAAAATGAAATGGTCTTTGATGTGGTTGTCATCAATATGGCTGCAAGCATGAGATCTCTAAACTCTGAGATGTTTTAATTCACTTTAATGGGAGCAGGGTATTCTGTAAGTATAGGAATTCATGAATGTTCTCCCAAATGCTCTGTCCTATTCAGTGAGATTATTCGGTAAATTTCTGCTGCTGCTAGTGAAGTCTTAAGCCTTTGTATTGGAAGGTCTTGCTGCACTCAGATCTGACTGCTAAAACATATCCTTAACTTGGGAAGACAATTCATGACTCTGGCTTTGGTGGAACAATTTATATTCTGAAAGATGAGCAAATGATCTCCACATTGCACTCACAGCTCTTGACAGGCTGAAAGGTTGAAAGGTTCCCATACAACAACTATATGAAATGGAGAACTGGAAATCTATAAAATGTCAAAACTCACTTTTACCTGTCCCATTTGCTTGAGAAGTAGAAACACTAGTGTGATTACTGATTTGGTCCATCCCGTGTATAACACAGCAACAACTAAGAAGCAGCATTTAGAACTCCAGTTTAAACACAGTGAAGCACTCATCCAGTATGTTCTCATCCACAATAAAATTTACTTTATCACAAATTTTATTTATTTATCACAAATTCCACAGTTACCATCTCTCCACCATCCAGTTCTGACATCCAGTTCTGCATCAACCTCAGCTGCATCTTCCTTGTTATTAATTCAAACACCAGGCCAGCATAAGAGATGATAAACTACAAACTGTTGCACATCTCACAGATCAGGAAAGTCAGTAAACATCTGAGAAACATTAAAAAGGGTGTGATGTACAGCCATGGCATTAAAGCATTTGCTTGAGATACCCAGCTCATTTGAGTAAAAGAAAACTACACCACTAAGCTATTCTCTAGCTTGTGCCTTTGAATAACCTCCCAAATAAATACGTGGAAACTTAATACACTACAGGCAAAACACATCACCAATAGTACACCCCTAGTTAATCACATACCACCATAACCTAAAACAAATGCTAAAAGTTATGAAAGAAATGTTATTCACATATTGAAACAGTTTTTCAGATCTCCCCATGGTACATTTCAAATGGCACCTCTCTGATCAAAATGTAGTAGTGCCTTCAAGGACACGCTTGTAGGTGAATCTGAACAACTATAATACACAGAAGTGAGCTCAAACAGACATCTATAAACCATAAACCAAATAATGAGCCCTAATTCAGCAACTTAACAAAACAACCACTTATCAGACTCTCACAATCTTGGTTCTCAGGAGAGAGTTTCAAAGTTCCTTTATAAATGCACAAATCTACTGAATACCCTCAGTCACGGACTTGAGATATAGGATCTTCTCTATACTATACTCTTTATCTCTCTTTAAAATTTGCTGCTTCTATTTCAAAACAGACTACAAGTGTGTGAACCTAGAAGGTCACCTACTTTTTCTTCCAATTATATAAACTGACCTAATAGAGGAGCTGTTTTACTTATGATCTCATACTCTCATAGATACAAATCACAGTGAACACTGACTCTAAATGACATCACTCATTTTAAAGGTATGGATACTTAATATTTACCTCAGTAAAACTGATTTAAAAATATAGAAGGCTCTATTCTTTGTATGGATTTTGGACCATAGCTTTCATTCTCTTTCTTATCTTATCAATCACTATATCGTTGGTGAAAGTTCAAGTCATGTTCCTGGGAATTTCATGCATCCTCAGAAATTGCATTGATCTATAAATTTTAACAGAGAAGTGTGACAAAATAAGTCCCAAAGTCCAAGCACTTCAGTTTAAGGTTTGTGTCCTCTCAGTATGCTTCTGCTGTTGTAAATTTTTCATCCTTAAAATGTCTAAATTTTTTTTTTTCCTAAATGTAAACACTTTCCTGGTTATTTTGAGACTGTGATTAGATAAAACCATAGTGAAGTTGCTGAGTAAAACATCTAGCTTCGTTAATGTCAAATGTAAGATAAAAAAAATAATCAAATAATACCTACAGCTGACTTTGTGGTAGAGAGAATAGTTAGAACAATAGACATTAATGCACAAAACCAAGCCCATAAACTAAGAGACAGAAGAAGATGAGCTTCACTATCAAAGTAATTTCACAGAGTTTCACAGCAATTAAGGTTAGCAATTGATTGGTTTTGTGGTATCTGTGTCTGTATTGTTTTTTAGAGACCAAGAGAAAAAGAAAAGGACTTGCACCTATTCCCATGGGGAAGTTTAGAGACAGAAATATTTTGGCTAAATTGGTGGCTGAAAGGAAGCTTGTATCTCATTCCTGGAACACAGTGCAGTGTCCTGCTGAAACTCAAAACCTCTGGGAGTGTGGAATATTACCACATTTCAGCCTGGTTCACAAACTGACTGTAAATGAAATATTTCATTTCCTTCTCTTTGGAGTCATATAAGTTATGTTATTTTGGGCAACATCACAGCTGGGGTTGGGATGAAGTATTATCCTGAGGGGCTCATTAGACTGATATGTTTAGCATCTGTTTTTCAGAAATGATACAAAAATGGCACCAGAGTTCTGCATGAATCAATTAATCAGGACAATATGAACTTGTGTCCCAAACTAAATTTGTTGGTGGTGGGATTTTTTTTCACATCACAGAATTGAATATCAAAATAAGATGATATCACATTTCCAGAACAGCACTGGCTTTCCATTAACAGTTTAAAGAAGCAATGAAACAAGTATTCAGGGTATGTCTATAAAATGTGTCCTTCTGATGTCCCCTCTAATCCTTTTTTTTCTGTAATTACGCTTCCACAGTTCCATGAACTTTACTATGTGAACCTTCTATAAGACTGTGGTGGGAGATGACTCTTTGAGTATAATATAGACAGAGATCTGGAGTTGGTTTGAATTGCAACCATATCTAAAACAAACAAACAAACAAAACAAACCCACAACAACAACAACAAAAAAGCCAAAACCAAACCAAAACAAAACAAACAAAAACCAAAACCCAAAACCAACAACAACAACAACAAAAAGAACAAACAAAAAAACCAAACAAGCAAAAAAAAAAAACAGGGAGAGAGAATTAATAGTTTGTCCACTCTATCATCATTTTCTATAGTGGAAATAATTAATAAGGTTCTACCTGCAGGTATTTTTAATACCATATGTCAAGGTAAAGCTTGAAATAAGCTAGAGTTCATGCTTAATAGAGTAGAAGTGATTACCTGAACTAGTATAGGATTTACATAACACATGTTGTGTTATAAAGTACACTCCATGTCTCAAATTATTCTTTCTATAAAATCTTTATTATTTCAGTAGTAACCAATGTTGGAAGAGTTTGCTATAATTGATTTTATACCAATTTGTCTAGTAACCTTAGTTTCTTCTTATGTTAATCCTTTTGAAACATTCTTTCCTTCAATATTTCTTCCATATTTTTATTCTAAAATAATTATGAAATAAACATTGAGTTTTCGGAAGTTTTCAGAAGGTTCTTAAATACTGTTGTGTTGAACTGTTAGACAATATACGTATAGTGAGAAGAGGGAGGAAAACGAAGGGAAGGAGACCGGGGGCGACAGCAGGGAAGGGCAGAAGAAAGTCTTGGATCTCACTGCAGATATGACTCATGATAGGATTTTTTAAATTACTTTTGAAAAGCCCACAACTATTTCAGTGTAAATAATTAAGTCTGGGGTTTTGGTTTGGTTGGTATGGGGTATTTGCACTGACTTTTATTTCAGTAGCCTTTTTTTGC
Source organism: Patagioenas fasciata (assembly GCF_037038585.1). Lineage (NCBI taxonomy): Eukaryota > Metazoa > Chordata > Aves > Columbiformes > Columbidae > Patagioenas > Patagioenas fasciata. Next base: position 14,334,161 of record NC_092520.1, on the reverse strand, counting down.
GCTTGGGTCCAACCAATTATTTTTAAATTTTAGTATGAAATTTGTATTTATTTATACTTATTGCCATAACATAAAATTTCTGTTAATTATTTGTTATGGTTCCCTACTATTTACCATAATTAAGCATGTGATTTGAAGCAATGCACAGGAACAAAGACGTATTTTCTCACAAAAAGAAGGACTATTTATTGAATGTCATGCACTACAAATGTTCAGCATGTAGAATCTGTCTATATATTTAAAAAACTGTTGAGACATATTTTTTCTCTGTCCATCACAAAAAAAAAAAAAGCCTGTTGAGAACTGTTATATGACATTCAAAACTGTTTCAAACAATTTTTCAGAGGACAATGAGAGGGAGAAACAGAGACATTATGTATGTGCATATGAACTGCTTTTGAGACTCTTAACTTCTGCTAGATACTAAAAGGAACCCTGAGAGATGAGCCCACAAGAGAAAGAAAATTATATTTCGTGACAACTTCAGATGTTTCAGATCACAAATTATGTCCTCTTTGACAAAATTGAGCCAGAAGGTTCTAGTCCAGGAGGGTACTTAATGCACTTCAACTGCTAAAGAGTGCTCAGGCCAACTCAACAGACTAAAACCACTCCAGAGTAAACTCCTATGAAATGCACATAGTGTAGACATCAGATGCTGTGTGAGCTGTTTGGGTCTACAAACCCACTCTTGCTGGGCCACACAACTTGCTACCATAAACTGAGCTACAGTCTTCAAACAGACTTCACAAGACCTGAGAGGTATAACCTGTGAACCAGCTTTTCTCATTAAGAGGTTTTGGCCCAATATTTTTGAGATACTCGCTAACACAAGACATCTGATCTGATGTTACAAGAAAGGGAAAGAACCCATAAAACAGGGATATAACCACAGGGAACTTCAGTCACTCAGCTCATGCAATTTTTGTATTACCCATCAGGCCAAAACCCTTTGATTCTCCAGATGGTCCCATCCACTGATGTGCATTACAATGATTTGCTTTTTCATGGAACACATTATGTCTTTTATAGCTATTTCTATGCAATGTAAAATGGAGTCCAAATAAAACTCTTGCTAGAATAAGATGCCTGATCAAAGTAAAAAACATTGTGACTAATACAATTTGGATATCTTTAGGTATCCGCTTCTGCATGAATATCCTAAGATCAAATATGAAAAAGTGGGTGAAAATAACCATAATTTTTTAGATATTTTTTGCTGTAAAACTAACTTGTAGATTAATCTGCACATGCATAATGCCAGACCAATTATATGAGTACAAACATACATATCTATTTATGCTATATCAGTGACTAATTTGTTGCACCTGACAAAAAAAGGGAAAAAAAAATTACTAATTTGTGTTTTGTATCATACCTAAAAGGTCAGTGAAATAACTCAAAAATATCAGAAGTCATCAGAAACTACAACTGTCCAATTTTCCATAACACTTACTCACATAAGATTTGTCATTACAGAAAGCAAAATATTTTTATTCCAAGACTCCAAATCTCCCTGTCAGAAATAGTGAGATGAATTTTTCAGAAAAACAATCAGGGATTTTCATCTAAATATGCTCCTTGCCTTTACCTTTCCCTGTGATCTTCCTTCTTGTTTACTAAATTACAGTAGTTTTACTGTTTGTTTTTTTTTTTTTATAGTGACAAGTCATTTGTCACTTTTAGGTCAATCATATAGGTTCTCCATACTGCTGCAGATGTGAACATGAATACTTTCACTTAATCTGGTTGGTTGCATTTATGTTTATATATATTAACTGATCATAAACATAGACATAAATACACATGGGAAACTTAGAAAGATTAGAAGCAATACTTCATTTAATAATTTCCAATAATGTATAGAATCTTAGTTGCATGTTTTAATAACTTTTGTTATTTTCTGACTGAAAAATCTTACAAGAAGAAAGTACAGCAAGTCAATGCATTTTTAAACTTCATTTCAGTAAAGAGTTTATAATACAATTAAGTAAAACAAAATGCAGAAAGAAGTAATCAACATGAAACTACAATATACTTTTAATTATTTCTATCAAATAACCATTTCATATATTGTTTTTTGTTCCTTAAAAAAAAAAAAAATGTTTATTTGATTGAGCCTGAACTAAATGTAAGATTTTCAAGAGGAATAAATGTCGCAGATTTAAAATTAACAGCCATCACGAGAAAAACTCTAGAGGTTCATTCACCCTTAAAATCTAGCTTAATGATGTCTAAAAAGTTTTTTATCGACAGTAAAAAATCCAATAGAGTTCCTATAAAAAGAGTGTCCCCTGAGTAGAGAAGCTATTGGAAATGACAGCAATTAAATCAAGCTTATGAAATATTTAGACTCATTCCAAGGTGAATTTTTTTCAGTTCATATCGGCTATTAAACCAGGTAATGGAAAAAATAGAAGATTTAAAGAAATGTATATAGAATTAATAAATTTAGCATTTTCATAAAAAGGATGGGATTTTATTTAATCAGGAAATATGCTAAACATTTTGTGAAATCCTGACTAACTGGATACCGAGAATAAGGAATGAAAGAGTTATTGCAAAAAGTAGTATCGATGTGTAAGCAGTAGATTGCCAAAGCGTACTCATGCTTAGCAAACACAAAATCTCATATGTTTTATTTTTTACAAAGGAACCTGCAAACTATTTTAATTACTTGCAAATGCTCTTTATTTCTTTTCTTTTTCATGTGCCCTGCAAAACGGCATGATTTGTAGGTAGTAATTTTTGTGTATCTCCTTTAACAACTGTATTATACACTAGTAAAAGATAGCATATTTATCCAGCTTAACAGGCCACTCTGGGAGAAGTGATAACAGAAAAATCCACCTGAAGCAAGCAGAGATTTTGATGTTCTATATATGTGAAGATGGTGTTTGGGGGTTACAAGAAGACCTGCTAAACAGCTTGTATGGAAGTTAATATCACAGTTTAAGAGGACTATCTTATTTATAAGACTGTCACATAGCAAAGTAAGTGCTTTTATCCCTACCTAATTAAAACTGAATTTAGCAAAGCAAAGACTGTAACCTAAGTTATTGATAATTGTTCTTTTTATAGAAATTCAAGGATGTTCTGTTTTAATATATTGCAGAGGTTTTCTTTATGCTCTAGGATATGTCAAGATGCACACAAACATGAGAACTGAAAATTACTATATTGAATAATTCTCTCCACAAATTAAAAAGAAAAAAAACACACACAAAAGAGGAAGGAAAGAAGAAAAAGGAAAAAAAACCCACCAAGGAACAAGCTACAGATTTTTGTACTTCTGTTTGAGAAAGATTTCAGCTGTGACTACAACTTTAAGATTGTTTTCAGTGTAAACTGAAGTTATAATTTCAAGGGAACCTCTTAATCTAACTGCTGTTTGCAGACAGAATCTTGTATACTCCTTCTAGGTTGATTTACCAGCCAGCAAAGACAGTTTATACCTGTTAGTATCATGCCACTCAAATTTAACTAGTTTTCTGTTTCTTAACACCTATTTACATAAAAGTCTTTTCTGCGCGTAGGTGGAAATGAAACCATAGAGCTCTGTAGTCTATTGTGGGGGATTACGGTGGGTCCGTGGATTCCCTGACGGACCCGCTGCACTGTTACCTGGGTTGTCATCAGACAGTCCTCCAGAAAGGTCTGCCAGAGCTTCAGAAGAAGCCTCTCAGCTCCCTGTGGTTTACCATACTGCCAGAAGTTAGTACTCTCATTGCACAGTTTTGAAACAGTAAGTCTTCTTTTCACATGTTTCTGTATGAAATCATCCAGGTTTCTTGCTACTGGTGAAGGCTGGACCAGCTGAGTACAAACAACCTTAGGACTGCTTTGAGCACCAGCCTAATAACAAAGGTCTACATGCTTTTTTTGACCAGCAAATCACACACAGGTTTCATGGAATGTTCTGAATGCTTATTAACCACTAAAAAGTGTAAATGCTACAGATGACACAGTTCTTTGTTGTAGACATGATCCATGTCCTATAACTTGCAGAAAAGAGACTGGTAAGGACTCATTGACAATTATGTTCACAGTTACTTTTGTACCAAGAGTTGCAACCTTATTCAGCATAACAAAATTAAAGTGATATCATCATTAACGATAGTTTAAACTGTGCACTCAAGGATTTTCCAAATTAAGGCTGTAGCAAGTATGCTGATTTCTGTACTTTTTGACATAGGTATTTGTTGTATTTTTTATTTTAAAGTATAATCAATATAGTATTTGAGAAATATATATATATGGATAACACAAAGTTAAGATAAAGATAAAAATAAAGTTAACCTGCCACTTTAAATAAGAGCTTTTGTTTGAACAACACTAAAATATTATCAAATAACATGCCTGTAAAATAAAATTAAACATTCTTGTGTGTGTATTTAGATATCTTGGAAAAAACCCTTCCATATCCAATGCATTTCATAAGAAAAATCAACATCCTAACTTTCCATGTAACCTCAAAAGCTCTGAATAAACACAAATTTTACTCTTCATAGAATAGAAATGTATTTCTTATCTATTCTTATATCACCAGAACTCCTGACACTCAACATGGAGAAGCTGGGATACTCGATAACTTTTTACCTAAATTTTCAATTGTAATTATTCTTCCCACATCTCTCAAGCCCCTGAACCTCATGGCAGGGAGAAGAGGAATGAAATCCCTCTCATTGTAAGTGAAGATCAGATTAAAGACCACCTAAGAAACATGAGCCTACAGAAGTCGATGGGATGTGACAAGATATACACCAGAGTCCTGAGGCAACTGGCTGATGATATCACCAAGCCATTACCTGTCATATTCCAAAAGTCATGGCAGTCAGGCAAAGTCTCCAGTGACTGGGAAAGGGAAATATCATGTCAATTTTTAAAACAGTCAATAAGGAGGACCCTGGGAACTACTGACCAGTCAGCCTCACCTCAGTGCCTGGGAAGATCATGGAACAGATCCTCCTGAAAGATACGTCAAACATATGGAAGACAGGGAGATGGTTAGAGACAGCACATGGCTTCGCCGAAGGCAAATCGTGCCTGACTAGTGTAGTGGCCTTCTATGATGTAGTGATTGTGTCAGTGGACAAAGGAAGAGCTATGGATATCACCTATCTAGATTTCTGTGAGGTCTTTGATACAATCACACACCATATTCTTACCTCTAAATTGGAGAGATATAGGTTTCAGAAACAGACTGTTAGACGGGTTAGGTACTGGCTGGATGGCTGTGTTGAAGAGTTACAGTGAATGGTTCAGTGTTCAAGTAGAAAGCAGTAATGAATGGTGTCACTCAAGGGTTTGGACTGGGACCAATATTTTCATCAGTTGCACAGACAATGAGAACAAGTGCACCCTCAGCAAGTTTGCAGATGACAACAAACTCAGTGCTGCAGTTGATTCCCTAGTGGGAAGGGTTGCCATCCAGAGGTACCTTCAAAGGTGGGAGCAGTGCATCCATGTAAACCTCGTGAAGTTCAACAAGACCAAATGTGAGGTCCTGCACCTGGGTCAAGGCAACCCCCAGTATCAATAGAGGTTGAGGGATGAAGGAATTGAGAGCAGCCCTGCTGAGAAGGACTTGGGGCACTGGTGGATGAAAAATGGGACATGAAAAATGGGACATGAAAAATGGGACAAGTAATGTGCGCTTACAGCCCAGAAGGCTAAATGTACCCTGGGCTGCATCAAAAGGAGTGTGACCAGAAGGTTGAGGAAGGTGATTTTGCACCTCTGATCCACTCTGGTGAGACCCCGCCTGGAGTCCTGCATCCAGCTCTGGAGCCCTCAGTGCAGGAAAGATGTGGACCTTTTTGACAGGGTACAGAGTAGGCCACAAAAATGATCAGAGGGATGGAACACCTCTCCTGTGAAGAAAAGCTGAGAGAGCTGGGGTTGTTCAGTCTGGAGAAGAGAAGGTTCTAGTGAGACCTTATTGTGACTTTTAAATATTTAAGGGTTTATAAGAAAAATAGAGACATTTTAGCAAGGCATGTGAGGACAACAATTTTAAACTGAAAGAGGGTAGATTTAGGTTGGATATAAGGAAGAAATTTTTTACAAAGAAGGTGTTGAGACAGTGGAACAGGTTGCCCAGGGAAGTTGTGGATTCCTCATTATCACAGAAGAACCCCGAGGCTAGTTTAAGGGACAACAGGGTCCAAAACAACTTTTATTAAACCGGTGAGAAACAGGGTTTTAGCACTCCAAAAGTGACTTAAATAGAGGTTTGGATATCAGTTGAGGAACATTATTAAGGGGCAGCAACTAATACAACAGGCGGTCCACAGAGTACATGCACGTGGCTTCACCCAAAACAATGTCGGAACCGTCTCTGAGTCTGGGAGGAGTACACACTTGCCTGAACACGGTGCGGGATTATTCTTAAAGAGATAAACGTATTCGTAGTGAGTACGGAAAGTGTATGCTCACCATTCCACGAGGGTAAATTTATAATACTCTCGTAATCCTGCGAGGGTTAATTTACTTATACGTGCAAATGTGCACGGAATACTACATGTGCTTATATGGAAGCACGGGAGGAAAATACACTCGTGATTGTGTGAGGAAATAATTTAAAGTACGTGTGCAAATGTGCACGGAAAGTTACTCATGCAAATAAGCAGGGAAAGTACGCGTGCAAATGTGCACGGAAAGTTACTCGTGCTTGTATTAAGCATGGAAAGTTACACGTGCTTATGTGAAAGCACGGGAGGAAAATACGCTCGTGATTGTGCGAAGAAGTAATTTTATACATGTTTGTATTAAGCACGGGAAGTTACACGTGCATATGTGCACGGAAAGTGTAAATATACTCGCAATCTTGCGAGAAGTTTACTCACGCATGTGGCAGCAAGACAAGTGGAGTCTCCATCCCAGGGCCGGGGGGGGGGGGGGGCGGGGGCGGGTCTCGGCGGCAGCATCTCGCTCGTGCTCCGAGAGACCCGCGACAATGGGCAGAGTCTCGACGAGAGTCCCGTTTTTTATAGGCTGATCAGACCTGACTGTAGGCATTCCAGAAGCTTCTCTGCACCCCCACACCAGCTGTGGGGTGCCCCTGAAGCCTCCAAACATCCCCCACACTGGCCGCAGGCGCCCAGCGGCTCACTGGCGCCTTGGCAATCCCTTCTCCTAATGGCCCTGACCAGGGTGTTCTGGGGCCAAACAAAAGAAACTGTTAGCCTCAAACTGCAGAAAGAGGGGGAGATGTACCTACTCCTTCCATACTGAAGGAGGCAGGGGAGAAGGGGGGTTTGCATTCTGTCACACCCATCATTGCAAGTGTTATAGATGAGGCTGGATGGGACTTTGAGGAACCTCATCTAGTGAAAGATGTTCCTGCCCACAGCAGGGGGATTGTAAATCACAGAGTCACAGAATGTTAGGGACTGGAAGGAGACTCTAACAGATGATCTTTAATAGTCCCTTCCAACCAAAACCCTGTGAACATCCTCTGCCTTACCTGGTTCAGAGAAATCAGGATTGTTTTTACATTCTCATTAAATCTCACACATTTTACCTGAGTTGAAGCTCTTCTTCAAAAACATACAGTTTCAACTGTTTAAGATTTAACACATACTATTAATACATCTTAAGTTATTACAGTATTCTCTCATATGATTTCAACTGATGTGATTTGTAAAAATATAGAACTTTTGGCAGTGCTTATGCAAACCTGTACCTTCTCAGCTCGCTGCAAGTCTGAGCCCAGGCATCAGTCTTCAGTTTCAGTGCAATGTGTGGCCTGAAAAACATTCTGTATCTTGCTGCTTTTCACTTTCTCTTTTCATCATGGAAGGCAGTTCTTGTGTTCCCTCTTTTTTTGTTTTTGTAAATATATTTAGATGTTGGTTTGTTGTTTTTTTTTTTTTTTTTTAATAAACCTATTTATGTTCCCATTAATGTCACAAAAAACTCTTCAGCTTAGTCTCCAGATATTCCCCTGTTGTTCTCTCTACTGTGGTATCCATTTTCTTGACCTTGTTTCCTCATGGCACTTTGTGACATGTCATATGATAATCGGTGTGCATATCTCATTTATATTTTACAATAGAAGGGAAGTTAAAGTTTATATGGTCTATATAAAGTCACAGAAATAGTCCTTTGGATAACTGAGAATCAAATAGAAAGTGGTTTTGTAAAACCCTAATATTTTATTCTTTTTCTACATGCAGCAAGCAAGCTAAATTTAGCTGACAAATTTGCATGCTGCTGTTAAATGCTCATGTTCACATCAATATTGAAAAAGAAGTTGCTATTAAATAAATTTGAAGGCAAAGAAACTGTATTTCAAATTTTCTTCACATCCTACAGCAGAGGTATCGTAGCTTTCCTTCCCTGACAATTCTTGTTTGGTCTTGTGAGTTTGATTCCTAAAAAATCAGAGGAAAAAGATTGAAACACTAGCACACATATCTGCTAAGTGCAGTTATAAATTATTTTCTGTACAAATGACTATTTGTTAGTTCAGAAATATAATATTAATACTTTTCATTAACATTTGCCTCAAGTTTGCCTAGAAGGTTCAGGCATTATTACTCATATAGATTAGTGAGAACACAATCAGAAGCAGAAATAGTTTAATCTTTGTATATCTACATTATTTGTTTTGATAAAGTAACCCTCTACACATTGTATACTTTTAGCATCACAGATCTAATTTGGGGGATTGGACTAGATGATCTTTCGAGGTCCCTTCCAGTCCCTAGCATTCTATGATTCTATGACCTCAGTGTTGCTACTTCCTTTTCTGCTGCGGACACTACTCATCCCAATGACTTCAGTAACACTTTCTGTCATGGGCTCATTACTTTGTTTTCTATGAAACTCCTTCTCCCCCTAGTCCAACTTCAATTGAAAAGATATTTCTATCTGCTAAGTTAAGAGCTTGTTATGTCTTTACCTCTCATATGTGTACTGCAAGTTACTACACCCTGAATGACTTATAGCCAGCTCAAAGTCCCAGGAGCAAAACTCATCACAGTTATGGGTAAGAACATTTTTTCTTTTTTAAAGAAGGTACTATCGTAAAATTTATTTTTTTCTAGAGAAAACATTAAGTTAAATAAATGCCGCAATTTAACAAAATGATATCATATTATATTTTCTCCTTCAACTGCATTTTGTTGCCCGTCATGGTAACTGTAGTCTTGCCAAGAGTTCTGCACCTGGAGAAAAGAAAGATCACAAGTAATAGTTGGTTGTTGTCTTCAGGCAACTGGATTGATCTCTAGGTATGGGGACAAGAGTCCTTTCAAAACCATACAGTATTGTGAGAGGACTTGAGAATAAACATTTCCAAAACTTGTAGGAAGGCCAAATTTTAACTAGAAACATCTAGACACTGATTGTGTAGTATTACTCTGTACTACATTAAACACAATATTTCAGTGCTATTTTGTTCACCTTATCCCAAACATGTTTATGCGTTTAGTATTTTTCTTTCTTTAAGATCTTTGGAAGAGACACTTTTATTAAGCAAAAGGTCTTCACATGCTAGTACTGCATAAATCATAACAGTTGATGAGTGAGGAGGAAATGCCTTTCAGGGGTATTTAAGTAGCAACCTGTGATCTCTATAGTTTAATCTGTATTTTAAAAATGAAAGTTGTTTTGATTTTTAGGAATGGAAAATCAAAGTTATGGAACAAGATGGGGCAAACAGTCTCCCCAGACCAGACTTCAGAAATAAGGGTTTAAAAAGACAGAAAGGTTAAGAAAGGAATTGTTTTTGGTTAGCAAAGGCGTTAGAAACAGATGGACAAAAAAAAAAAAAACACCATGTAGATTGTGCAGTGAATGACCATTCTCCTCCTTTTTGTTCTAAAATATCATCTAGCTGAAAAAAAGAGGCTATTAAAGTGCTAGATTGCAGTGTCTTGGTATAGTATGTAGTAATTAATAAGACAGACTTGAAAATGTATTCCAGGAAAAAAAAAAAAAAGGACCCCATGCCCTAGATATTGAAGATCAACTATAGACAAGAGTGACTATTTTATAATAGGGAGAATAAGCATTGATATGACAATAGTCAGTTCTATTTTAAAACTCCAAGATCATAGTAATCTATGAATATTCATAATACCATTTTTGCTGTTACTCTAGGGAAATCTTTCCTGGGCTCAAAATACAGATTAACATTGACAGTAAAGAAAGAGAGGAGAAAAAAAAAAAAAAGAGAGAGTGAGAAAAAAAATTGGTTAGGATAATTTGTTGAAGCAGTATGAGAGAGAATGAAAGATCAGGCCTATCTGGGGAATAATGTAAACAACCTGGAAGTACTCAGTAATTAGGAAGAATATCTACAGAAGACAGAATTTGAAGACATAATTTTAATATGAATTCACTGACCAAGTGAACCTGAACAATGAGTCTAAAAATAAGTCAGAACAGGAGAAGCCTAGGAAATGGTGTTTCTGCTTCCTAAATACATATATAAATACAAATATGCAAATACATGAATATGTAAATAATACATACATATAGGACTATAAGATTTTTAAACAATTTTTAATCCCAAATGAAAACTAAAATCCTTCTCCATCAGTTTTATTGAGCTCAGATTTTACATTTGTGAAACATTTTTAGAGTGGAAATGTTTAATTATTCCCGAAATCAAATATTTCACTCTTCTCCATGGATCCAGCTTCTTTTCCTTTCTGCCTGTCAAAAAGAAGGGCTATAATCATTCCCTGGAGAACCGAGAGTGGAGGTACCTAGTGACCTTGGTGGTCAAGCTGCCAGTTATGAGGTATGTGAGGAACATGAGGACCATCCACTTGGGCATCCACTTGGGCTAATTTCTAGAGATCCTTTATCGTCACCTGGAGAGTACAACAATGGGGAAATCTATAAGGAAGCTGGGCAGTTTGTAGATCAAGTTCTACCACAGGTGGTGCAGACCAAAAGCTTCCAAAGCACAAAGCTAAGCTGGTGCTAATGTAACCCATCTGGACTGGAAGCTGCAGGGTCACACAAGCACCAGTCACTCTGGAGAAAAGGCAAGAATAAAGTGCTCAGGTGCAATGTCATACTGAGATCCCTGCACGGCACAGGACCAGGCAGGATTGCCAGCTTGTTCAGTGATGTCTTAGACACCTCAGTATCATTGTATTGTATAGATATACCTTAAGAGACCTGAGAGCAATGGAAAGAACAACAATGAAATGAGCTTTAGTAATCTGCATGTTTGTTTTCCAGTCCAATTTCCAACAGAGTCCGTGTAACCTTGAAGAGGGTGAGGAGGATGGAGGCACAGGTGATCTTCTAAATCCTTGCAGTCAGAGGAAAATCTCTGTTAGAAGTCATGTTAAAGTAGGAGTTTAAATGGAACAGTTATTTCAAACAGGAGCTATGATCAAGAACTTCACGTAACCTACTGGAGATGAAGATTGACTTCATAATGTAAGAGTCCCTGGATACAAAATTACTCTGAATAAGCTGTTTGGCTCTCTGAAGTAGAATTAGGATATTAAAAACCTGGCATGAAATAACTATCACAGTATTTGATTCTTTGGAGTGATTCCCCAAGGAATTAAATGCTTACAAATGTAACTGGGCATTTTTCATTCTGATAGGCATGTAATATGTTTAAATTTACAGTAGAGACCATCTTGACATGTAGTAGCAATCACTGCACTCTCTAGTCATAAAGTATTCTGTCATAGTGAGTGCATTTTATTTTCAGTTAACAAAAAAAATGGCTGAACCAGTTCTAGAAGTCTCACTTTATGAATGTCTGTGCAAAAGACACCTGCTAATGTTCTTCATACTGGTACTTCAGAAAAATTGATATGAACCTAATGTGCAGGAATCGTCTGTCTGCTAAGGTATGATGCTAATAAGAAATAAAGTGATTATTTAATGCATACAGAAGAGATCAAGAATAAACTATATGTTAAACTCTGTAGTTCTGTTCTCCAGCTTTTTCAGAAGGCAAGGTCGTATAAAGAAACACGGAAGAGAAACATTCAACTAGTTGAATAATAAGCAAGGCTTAACGACACCAAACCAAACAAGAAACCTTAAGTCTTTAGAATCAACCAAACCTATGTGTTGTATAGGTCATAATTGCCTTTATTCTGACACTGTCTTGCTGGTATTCAAACAAAGCACACAAGATAGTGTCTTGTCTAAAAACCAACAGTGGATAAATGGAGAGACATCAGAATTAAGCAATTCAGATTGAGGTATTTTGCTTTCATGTATGTCCATGGAGATTATATTACAGACCAGATATTTGTAAAATATAGAATAGATTTTAAATAGAATTTTGAGGAGATTATTAGAAGTTAGAAAATCAGCAGCCACAACTGCCTATTCAAAGTCATGGTGTTTACCTCTGGACGTAACAATTGTTAAAAGAGAAAAGCTGAGACAATTAGAGTTGTTCAGCCTGGAGAAAAAAGACTCCATGGAGACCTTATTGCAGCCTTCCAGTACTAGAACAAGTTGCCCAGAGAGGTGGTACATGCCCCATCCTTGAAAACATTCAAGACAAGGCTGGACGGGGCTCTGAGCAACGTGGTCTAGCTCAAGATGTCTCTGCTCTTTGCAGGGTGGTTGAACCAGGCGGCCTTTAAAGACCCCTTCCAACCCAAATAATGTGATACTGTGATTCATATTTCCTATGAAAGGCAATAGGACTAGGCAAGTAGATTTTCCCATGAAAGGCAAGCTATATCAAGGCTGTGAGATTGAGTAAAAGATTTCAGGATTTTTTCAGACATTTTGAAGAGAACTTGTCAAATTAAACTGAACATTGTCAATTTAAACTGAGCATTGTCAATCTACATCAGGATCATTATACAAGGGGTTAAAGTGGAACACATTAGAATCACAGAATGGTTGAGATTGGAAGGGGCATTTGGGGGACATATTCTCTAATCCCCTTGATTAAGCAGGAACACCTAGAGCTGGTTGCCCAGGACCATGTTCAGACTGTAAACCTGAGTGAGAAATAAAGCACATAGTCTACCTAGTAATCTAGGTCTTTTATATTCATCTACAGAGTGTCATGACTCCATGGTCTAATGAAAACTCAGATTCAGCTCCAGACTTAGACACCTGAACTTAAATTTCTACAGACTGTATCAACACATAAATTAGATGTCTAATCTTGACTACAGTCAGTAAAGACCTAGATTGAAGAGCTAGTCAGCAGACTATGTAAAGTTATCAGCTTTAGGATAGATTCTCTGAATTCTGCCGACTATCATGACTAGATCACAGAGACACTAAGGAAACTTGTAGACACATATATTGCAAACAAATTTTGACGTCTGAGTTCAGATGTGAATTCTAGCCCATGTCTTCTCTGGGAAAAGCTTTTGTAGTTCACTAAATAGTGTTTTCTTTCTATTTTGAAAACTTTTACAGTCTGAAGTCAAGATTTGTTCTCTGATTAGGAAAAGAAAGGTCTACATAACAATGGCTATTAAAAAAAAAAATCTGTGGGAGATTTGAGGGATTTTCTTGAGGCTGAGTTGTGGAGAGGTTGCTATTCGATGGAGATTTGTTACTGAACCAGACAGGAATTTCAAGGCTGGGAACAGGACCTGCCATGGGAGAAAAGCAACTCCAAAATAACAAGGCCCCAACATGGTGTAAATCAACAGACCTATTAGCAGTGAGACTTGGGTGTGTGGACAGCCCGTGAACATGGACAATATCCAATCAGCTAATGCATGTTTGGAGCATGGACACGTGACCAGGAAATAACTGCATATATAAGGAGGCTTGTCTCTGTAATAAATGGCTTTGCTTGAATTCATATTGGATTGTGTGGAGTCCATGAGTTTTTGCCCTCGCAAAAATCTATATGCAAAAGGAAAGAATCTTCCAAAGATGAACAAATACTTGCATGAGCAACACAATTAACTGAGCCATTACTTGTGAATTCACAGCTTGAGTATGAGATTGATGCTTACTACGGAGTTCTTTTTCTCCATTAGTTGACAAACTCTACCCAAATTTCATTAGTTTAAAGTAATGACTTTGTAACCTCTGTCACTTTCAAATTTGGCTAAAATTGGTAGTAGTTAATGAGTAAAAAAAATAATATGATCCATGAAGTTTATTTAAGAAACCAAAGTAACAAATGAACTTGATAATTTCAGTTTTTGTTATCAAGCCCCTCTCAAATAGTCCTTGACTTACTCTTCTTTGTAGTGGTGAGAATTAACTATCTCTTTTTTCTTTTTGTATCTATCATCTCCCCTCACATGGACAGTCTTGTTCTGTAGTGCTGTAGAAGAGGATGTAAAGCTCTACAGTTCTCTCACAGAGATGCTGAGGAATTGAAAAGGAAGCAGGTAGTCAGTGTCTCACAGATTGCAGCTGTACACAGTCTGAAAATACCTGTCTTCATCCTTGGCTTCTTACAGCTTGAATACATATGGCAACAAGTTAGCCTGGGAGGCTCTTACACCCTTAAATGGAGCTTGGGAGTTTGTTTTCCTGCAGGGACATGTCAGTGGAAAGGTTTTGCTATGCCAGTATCCTAGGACAATATTTGAGAAAACAGAAAGATAGCTGACAAGAGACAATAATTGAGTTGCAAAAATATCATGTCTAATTTTGGAAAACAGCATTTTGAAAATGACAGAAACAGGTAATTTTTCAAAACTTAATTTCATAGTTTTGACTAATACCTTTAAAAGTTATTTTGTTGTCAGTAACATGAGTTTGGATTCCTGTTACAAATGACCTGATATTTACATTCCTCCATGCAAATCTAATCTCAGTGACCTTCATTCTCTAGGAGAATTTAGACAACTTCAGTGAAATGAATGTGAAGAAAAAAATCACTAACTGGGTTTTCAAACTGTATAAGAAATGGGTCATGCAAATTCTAGCTTTTCACTAGCTGAAGAGTGATTTGAATAGAAAATGAAAAGGTGATGACAATCTGGCTGTAATGATTTAAAAAGCTTCAGAAGTCTTTAAGAATTTTTTTCATCATGAGCATTATGTTATTTCACTCCCTAAAAGCATATTTGTCTTAAACTCAAAGGAAAGATTTAAATATTTCTCTGTTAATCAGGGGGATGAGTGCTATGAGTGCCTTTTTTTCTTCCTTTTTTTTTTTTTTTTTTTAAATTCCATGAGCTATAGGACAAATAAAGACATTTTTCTCATTTCCTCCACAAAGATAAAACTGAGATAGTGTCCCCCAAGGCATGTTGAAGAAATAGAGACAGAAATTTAGGCCAAAGTATTATCAGGTTTCACAGCAAGATAGCAGTCAATGTACAATTACCTTTTGGTTAAAATTTTCTGCTTACCTGGTTATTGTCAAATGGATTTTGATAGTTGAAGGTGACTGGCAATCAAGATTGTGTAGTTTATGTTCATTATTCCAGGTTAAAGTATCCGTGGTTGCATAATTCTGTAAATGAAACACTGACTAAGAGTTTTCTGTTATCACAATTCAGATATTTAGAGATTTTATGACTATCAGAGCAGAAGTCAATCATTAAAGACAGTTCTATTGTATATAGCACAGGATTTGGGGATATAAGAAAGGAATCATGGAATCATAGAAATTTTAGCATCTGGAGTAATCTAGCCTAGCTGTCAATTCAGAGATAAACTACTGTACTGGGTCTGGTGGATAGAATTTTATTTCCTTATAATAGCCCATACATTGTTGTGCTTTGCATTTGTGGTTAGAACAGTGTTGATAAGACACCAATGTCTTGGTGCTTGCACACTATCAGGCTGTCTCTCCACCTTCCCTCTCAGCCCTCAAAGGCCAGAAGGCTGCGGGTGGGTAGGAGATTGGGAGGGGGATACAAATCCAAACTGACCAAGGGGATATTACAGATCACATAACGTCATGTTCAGCAATAAAATCTGAGGGAAAGGAAGTGGGAGAGAAATTAATGGCTATGGTATTTGTCTCCAAAGCAACTCCTACAAATATCAAGGCCCTTCTTCCCAGAAGTGGCTGGATAAAGGCCTGCTGATGAGAAATACTGAATAAATTCCTCCTTTGCTTTGCTTCCATGCACAGCTTTTGCTTTTCTTACTAAACTGCCTTTATCACAAACCATGAGCTTCTTCATCTTACTTTCTCCACCTGTTGTGTTGAGAAAGGGAGTGAGAGAGTGATTGGGGGGGAGTCTGGCAGCCAGCCAAGCCAAGATCAGATCAGCACTGGCTTTGCCCGTCAACGCATGAAAACCTCACAGAATGGAAATTTCACCATCTTGTTGAGTAACCTGTTCCTGGGCTGCACAAGCCTCCTACAGATATTCTTTTTCTGATAACCATCCTGAATGACCAAGAAAATATTTATGTTTTCCCTTGTTAGATTGCCTGCTACCCCCCCAACCAATCTAGCTGCAACATCTTTATAACTGCCCTTACCTGTGTCAAGTAAATGGGGCATGGTTCCATGGTGCCAAGTGTTAATGTCCATAGATTGTACTGCCTTCATAGTTTGTGTTATTCCTAAGAAATTGCAACCAAAGTATAGGATCATAGAATCATAGAATGTCCTGAGTTGGAAGGGACCCACAAGGATTATGGAGTCCAACTCCTGTCCCTGCATATGACAACCCCACAGTTCACAACATGTGTCTGAGGGCGTTGCCCAGTCTCTTCTTGAACACTGTCAGGTTTGGGGTCATGACACCTCTCTGGGGAGCCTGTTCCAGTGCTCCAGCACCCTCTGGGGGAAGAACATTTTCCTAATGTCCAACCTAAGCTCCTCTGGTACATCTTCCTGCCATTCTCTTGGGTTCTGCTGTTGGTCACTAAAGAGAAGAGTTTGGTGCCTGTCCCTCCTCCTCCCCTTGTGAGGAAGCTGCAATGGTCTCCTCTCAGTCTCCTCTTAGTCTCCTCTTCTCCAGGCTGAATAAACCAAGTGAAATTAAAAACAAAATCACTACTAGCAAAGACATAAATGTGCAAGAATAATATATTTTCAGTGCATCTGTTTGGAGTTGGAATTCCATTTCTAAGGGAAATCCTAAAGTGCCCCTCCCCAAATTAATACATACAGTTATAAAAAGGGAGAAGAAAACAAAAAACTTCTAAGCTATACAAAGAGAAAAACTCTTTAATCTTTAATTTGTTTTCACAGTGTCTAAACACTAAAATAGCCATCTCATGTGTCCCCTCAGAGGTGTGAAACACTGAGAGATTTGTGTACAGAGCTACAGCGTGATATCTTCTAATGAAAAGGATGGAATGACGGTTTTAAGTGTTTCAAAGAGTTTCATGTGCCTTGCATTTAACCCTTCAATTGTCTCACCAGACAATAAGCATCTGTAATGTGTATAAATATATAGATCATGGACACTTGGAACCCAATAGTTATTTAAGCAAATAGAAAAAGAAGCTTGGATTTCAAGTGAATGATTTCCTTTTTTTTTGTTTTGAACATTAAAGTTGTTCAAGGCTGTTAAATGCTGGACAGGACATTTGCTTGCTTGTTTTTCTGGTGTTACCGAATCTTCTCCACTCTGAATCCAAGACTATTGAGATCAATGGGCATCTTTTCACTGATTGCCCCAAGATTAATGGCAGTATTAAAATAAAGTTTCTTGTTTCAGGGGTCAAATATGCCTTTATAAGGGTGACACTATAGCATTAAGAGATGAAGTGACTGTACAGTAGTTCTTATTGGTTAGTTTGTGTTTCAATTTGGCAACAGTATCTGTCTGATTGCCTACAAATATTTAAATACATGTCCGAACATGGTAGTCTTGAACATGGAACATTAAAAGAATAAAATTCATCTAAAGGTTGCTCTGCAGCCTCTAGTTGCTACACCTATGTTTGCTTCCACAGAAGCTTTCTTGTCTCACAAACACTGACTTCTCTATTGGAAGTAATTGCTCCCCTGAGCTTGTCAACAGCTTTTAGAAACAGGAAGCTCTGGTGATAAAATTGCCCTGGTGTTTCTGAAGAAGATTGAGAACTTTAAAACTTTTTTTTTTTTTTTTGTTTCCTTCAAATTGTAACTCTTTGTTCCATCTGTAATTTAGGTAAGGTGACGCATAGACAATCTATAAATACATGTCTACCAGCATGAGCTGTCACAGCTGCTTCATGAGCTCATCTGGCATTGCACATGTTTGGGAGGCCTAGGGACATACCACAGTTCCAGTCTCATTTAGTGGACTGTACTATTTGGGATGTAGCTCTCTTAATTAAAGTAGTTCTGGGGCTATTTTCAGGGTCTTTCTGTGCACAGAAAGCACCACTTCCAGAGCACACCTGCAAGTTCACCTGATTGTACATGTAAGGATAAAAACCCAGTCAAGTGATGTCAGTTGGAGCTAGGTTTAGAGTCATAGAACAGTTATTCTCCTCTCTCTTTATTTTGAGTTTAAAGAGAGTCTTGACTGGAGAGAGATATAGATAAAACAGTGAAGGTAAGTCAGTCTTCTCATGCCTAAATATAAAGGAATGCAATCCTGCGGGTCACATTATAAAGGGGGATTCATAGTCCCATGTAATTGTTAACTTACTTTATCAGTATCAATAGCATCATATCAGTAAGTGCTCGGTGTCCACTGATGCAGGGAATAAGAGCCTTCAGCTATTCTCCCATATGGCAAAATGCTGTGCTGATATTGCTAAGTCACACGGCAGGCACGATCATTTTACAGAAAGGTGAATGCATTTGAGCTAACAAAGGTCAAGGGACTAGTCGTATTTTTAAAATTTTCTCTGACCCTGGTATCCAATAAATAACCTTTATTGAAGAGAGCTTAATGTTGGGGACTTTGTGAACAGTTTTGTCAGTTGTGTTGAATTAAACCATAATGGTTTGAGCTATACACTATTTTCTGAGCTGCAGCTGATCCTACACAATTAATTTCACTTTGTAACATAATTCTGGCACAGTTTGTATTCCCAGAGTCTAACGTTTTGTGCCCAAAGAGGTAGGTTAGCAAGAATACTTTCAAATATGCTTTCTCTTTTTTTTTAGTATTAAACATTTCACATCACTTAAATAGAATGTGTAGAGTTTGCAGCTACATAAACCTTTTATTTAATTATTTTTTTAACTTTCTTTCATTATTTCATTATTTCACTTTCCTTTAAAAAAATATTTAATTTGTTGCTTAGTTTTACTGAGATGTTGAACTTTGTTTGGGTAGGAACGAAGTAAAGAATCTCAAAAGACTTCTAGATTTTTTTTTTTTTTAAATCTCATGTTATTTCTCAATATTTGTATGAATCATTTGCCTATATCCTTATCTTCCTGATATGATATTGATGGTATTTCATCCTCTCTATAAGAAGTGATATGTCTCACATTGTGTTAACAGTTGTGGTGTCTGTTTCTTACATTTTTGTAAGATTCTTAGATGACATAATCTTTTCTTTTTGTTGTTTCACACATGCTGTGTTGCAAAAGAGATTCAAAGCCACATAGCAGTTGTTGTGTAGTACTACAAAACCTAACCAGCCAACAACAACAAAAAAACAAACTAACAAAAAATACCCACACTTTCCTGGAAATAAACAGGAAAATATACAGAAAATTATAAATATTTTCTATGCATTTCATGAACAGAAAATTTTCCAGAAAGATCTACTGATTATTAACCTTTCTGATTTCTCAAATTTGCTATGGTAAGGTCAAACTTTTACCACATGAAAAGTTAAGGGAATCAAGGGCTGCATTCTCACATCTACCACAGTCATTGGGTAGCATAACGAGTTAATGATATCACAGTTTACTGCTGTAAAGATATTTTCCTTACTTTCATAACACGATTTGAAATCTTTTTACTAATAAATGAGTTGCATAATATGTCTGTATAGCTCTCTGTATGATACAGGTGGGAAATATTGCCATGACATCTCAACTGCAGTTAAAGAGAAAAAAAGAATAGTGTGATGCTGTGGGGTTTATCCAGAACAATAAGAGGCTTATTGACTCTCTTAAAATGCAGAAAAAAATGTTGGTCTGCAGCTGCCAGAGAAGTCTTTAGCTTAACTTGACATTAGGCAGCACTCACTCCTGTTCAGGCTCCTGGCAGTTTGGCAGGAAGTACTCTCTGCTCCACAGGTTCCTTAAAGATGTTTTGGGGTATTTATTCCCTCAAAGGTGTGTGCTCCACTACAGTATTTTTACTTACTTTACTGTGGAGACTGTCTACTTTAAGATCTTAGTTCCATCCGTTGTTCAACTCTTCCTCTCAAGATTGGGCAGTCTTCAAGATGAAGAATAGATTTGTTAAGTATCACCTAAACTCTGGGCCCCACCCAAATTCTGTACAGAGAGCGTAAGCCACAATCAATACAGAAGATTATCTTGGCTTTGTTGAATAGCCTGATACTCCTCCATTTTTTGTGTCAGCAGCAGCATATTTCTCTAAGCAGCCCTAAAATCTGAAACCTGAACCAGCCTGGAGTCCCCCAGCACTCTGCTGCAAGGTTTCCTTTAGCAGTTTCCCCAGATTTCTGTCTGGTTTCTTTAACGTAAAGATCTGATCCCTCGGGAATAGCCTGTTTTTACAGTGTGATCATTTTCACTCTTTTTTTTTTTTTTTACCCCTATTTTTCTCACGTTTGCCTCTATTTTCAAAATAGGCACAGCCTTGCAGATTCCCTTTACATCCCCTGTCTTTCAAAGCTGATTTTAAGAGATTTGTGCAGTTGTCCTTGCTGGCTTTCCCTCTCGCTGACAGCCTTGGGTACTTGCAGGTTATTATATTTGGGTCACTCCTACTCAGCCCAATAGTCAGCTACCTTTGTCAAACATGGACTGTTTAATTAATTCCCTAATCCCAGCTGGAACTTCACTAACTTATACTGAATACTAAACAAGCCAAAACTGACCTGATGTCTAGTATATTACCAGCTCTTTGAAGAGACCACAAGATTCATTTTTTATTGAAATGAGAGCTGCAGTAGAAAAGCACTTCAGATATATTTAAGAGACTGTATATCCCTGCCTTGTCATCCTGATAAATTTCTATTTAAAGTATTCTTTTATCACAGTTACATATAATTTACACTAAGCAGAAATTATCTGTTGAAAAGAATAAAGAGTATCTAAAAGTTATGAAAATGTGCCAGATGAAGTG
Organism: Patagioenas fasciata; assembly: GCF_037038585.1. Taxonomy (NCBI): domain Eukaryota; kingdom Metazoa; phylum Chordata; class Aves; order Columbiformes; family Columbidae; genus Patagioenas; species Patagioenas fasciata. The sequence goes on along the minus strand of NC_092520.1, from coordinate 14,313,099 downwards.
GCCACAAGCATATATAGCAATAGGTAATAAGTAAACCAAGATGGTTATACTAATACATTAAAAAAAAAAAAAAAAAAAACGTGATCCTGCCACGTGGAGAAAAGAAGGGAACAATCATAGGAAATGAACACAGAAGAAATTCGGATGCTGTTGGAATGTAAATATTAGAAGGAGACTTCAAGGGCTAGGAGCTGAAAACCCATCACACTCCCAATACTACTCTAGATTCAAAATACTGAAAGTAAACTGATCATTATCCTAAAATGTTCTCTTTAAAACAGTCTACACAATGAAAAAGTCTTGCCTGATAATTTTTTCAGTCAGAGTGAGAAGTGATGGCGTAATTTTTAATGCATTCAGTGGGAATAAAACACTGAAAAAACACAGCTTCTAACCAATACAGATTGTGTGATGAATGGCAACATATTTTCAGAGAACCTCAAGATTTTATGGGGAAATACAGTGAGAATATATTCAGCTCATGAAACAAAACAACCTTGCATTGTTTGATAAAGTAGCAACAACAATACAAGTTGTGTCCAAAAAAAAGGAGCCTTTTTTCTCTAGTGGCAGCCTTGTCAACCTAACCTGACCTACCTACCCTTCCCACTGAAGATCTTTGGGTAAGGTTAGAACCACTGTCAATCCTGTAGTAAATGTAGTAAATATTATAAGTGCAGTGTGCAGTGTGCATGCAGTAATTGTAAGTGCAGCATATAGCTTTTTACTGTCTGACATGATATTTATATTAAAATTTCTTATTTACCAAGGCATTTTTCATAAAATATTTTTTTCCCAATGTGTTTTTTGGATCCAAGAGAAGGGATTTCTTCACTAAACTTAATTTCATTTATTTCTTCACTAAACACGATTCCAAGCCAACCAAAAGAGAAGTGATTGGAATATATAGTGTTTGACTTCATCTGTTCTGTAATTAAATCCTGTCGTCCCTTGTCAGACTGACACTGGAGGTACAAGCTGAAGCTATGGAAGTACTGGAAGAATTTCCATTAATGTCAGTGTTTCACTGGCTCAAACATGCCATGTTTTGACCACATGTTCTAGCATTAAAAGGGTAGCCAGAGGTTTTCTTTATCAGAAAGGTTCATTTAAGTGTTTTAGAGATAGAGAGCATCAGTTACTAATAAATGTATTCATTTTCCCCTCTTCTTTGTTGTGCTCATTCCTCTGAGCAGTAATTTAAAAGGAACAGATGTATAATTTGGGAAGTTTTCCACATTCTGTTTTTTTTGGGTTTTATTGTTGATGCCATTGTTGTTTTTTGTTTTGTTTTGTTTTGTTTTTTCTCCTAAGTGAAAAATTAAGCAATAGCTGCTGTATGCAATATTCTTCTGTCTATATCAGTTTTGCTAAGAATCTTAATTCTGCACTGCATGTACTGTGGATATATGAAATAGAAAGCACATTTTTTGAATACATGTTGTTTCTGGACACGTAGGCATCTGATTTTTAATCAGAACTTTGTAATAATTTACAAGGTACACACTTATATCTGAGCTCAACAATGATTCTCACTTTAGAGTTTGTAGTGACATTTAGATAATTTAGGGTGTGATTTACCTCAAGATAGAGTAAACATTTGAAATACATCAGATGGGTCAGGTCCTAAACCATCTATTTCTCTCACAGCAGCAACTAGTAAATGGCTTTCCTAGTCTTTCTTTTGAAACGTCACTTTCATACTTAAGTTTCAAAATTTGCTTGAATATAAACCTGGATATGATATTCTGAATATAAGATAATATGGTAGGATCGAGTGCACCAAGTTTGTGGATGACACAAGACGAGTGATGTGGTTGACATGCTCAAGCCATGGGATGCCATCCAGAGGGACCTGGACGAGCTCAAGAAGTGGGCCCATGTAAACCTCATGAGATTCAACAATGTCAAGTGCAAGGCCCTGCACCTGAGTTGGGGCAACCCCCAGTATCAATACAGGTTGGAAGATGAAGGAATTGAGAAGGACTTAGGGGTACTGTTGGATGAAAGATTGGACATGAGCGAGTAATGTGGTCTTACAGGCCAACTGTGGCCTAGGCTGGGCTACGTCAGAAGAAGCATGACCATCAGGTTGAGGGAGGTGATTCTACTCTGTTGAGACCCCACCTGTGATACTGTATCCAACTCTGGAGCTCTCAGAGCAGGAAGGACATGGACCTGTTGGAGAAGGTCCAGAGGAGACCACAAAAAATCAGGGGACTGGAACACCTCTTCTATGAGGAAGGTCTGAGAGAGTTGGAGTTGTTCAGCGTGGAGAAAAGCTCACTCTGGGGAGATCTTATTGTGGCCTTTCCATACTTAAAAGGGGCCAATAAGAAAGATGGGGACAGATTTTTAGGAAGGTCTGTTACAACAGGGAAAGGTCTAATGGTTTTCAACTAAAAGAGGGGAGATTCAGGATAGACATGAGGAAGAAATTTTTTACAATGAAGGTGGTGAAACACTGGAACAGGTTTCCTAGAGAGGTGGTAGATGTCCCATCCTTGGAAAGGTCATGTTGGATGGGATTTTAAGCAAGCTGGTCTATTTGAAGCTGTCAGTGACCACCTCATCTCTCTTGGACTAGGTGACCTTGCAAACCAAACCATTCTATAATTCTATGACTGTGTTATCCTGTTGAGGTCCTTCTGGATGGTGTATGACTTCTGTTGTATCAGCCACTCCTCCTGGTATTGTGTCATCTGCAAATTTGCTGAGGCTACACTCTGCCCATTAAAGGTTGTACTCCCTCTGATTGGAGTCAAAACATTCTCCCAAGGAATGAGTGATAGGATAAGAAGAAATAACCTCAAGCTATGCCAGGGAAGGTTCAGATCAGATATTATGAAAAGTTTATTCACTGAAAGGGTTGTCAAGCATTGGAACAGGCTGCCCAAGGAAGTGATCCAGTCACTGTCCCTGGTGGTATTTAAAAGACATGTAGACTTTTCACTTGGGGACATAGTTTATTGGTAGACTTGGTAATGTTAAGTCAATGGTTGCACTCTAGGACGTAGGAGTCTTTTACAGCCTAAACGATTCTAAGATTCTATGACTTGCCTAAACGAATAATTAAGCTATAGTTTGTTTAGACAAAGAACAGAGTCACATAATCACAGGATTGAAGAAAAGTGGCAGGATGTCTAGAGATTACCTAATTCAAAGCAGAATTTGTTGATAAAAAGAGTCTTCTAGAACAGGTTGCTCAGGACACTGACCTGTTTCTAGTCTCTCCAAGGATGGAGACTCCACAGTCTCTCTGGATAACATGTTTCAGTGGTTTTTTGCATTTGTGTTTGTGCCCATTACCTCTTGTACCATTCACTAGGCACTACAACGAAAACCCCAGCTTCATATTCTTTACTCTCTCCATCAGGTATTTACATACAAATGAGACCCCTCTGAGCCTTCTCTTCTCCATACTGAACAATCTCAGCTCTCAGTCTTTCCTCATAGGAGAGATGCTTCTATCCTTTCATAATTTTTGTGCTTTAGCACTGGATACAGTACTCTAGATGTGTCTCACCAGGGCTGAGCAGAGGGCAAGGATCACATCCCTTGACCTGTTAGCAGCATCCCTCCTAATGGAGTCCAAGAGGCTTCTTTGCCCTAAGAACACATTCCTGATTCACAGTGAGTTTGATATCCATCAGAATCCCCAAGTCCTTTTCTGCACAGCCATTTCCCACAGCCTTTCCTGGTGCATGGCGCTTATTCCTCCCCAGGTGCAGGACATGACATTTCTCTTTCATTGAACTTCATGAGATTCCTCCCTGTGAAAATTTCTGTCCTGTTGAGGTCTCACTGAATGGCAACACAAGCAGCTGGTGACACAGACACTCCTCCTAGTTTCGTGCAAATGACTGCCATCTGCAAATGACTGCCTACATAGGTGCAGACACCAGTCCAACTCTTTATGCTTCCTGGTATTTCTATTTAAATTGCTTGGTACCACAGATTTCTGGAGTTGCTGTGGGGCATAAGCACCTCCACGTGATATGTGATGCATATGGAAGGGATTTTTATGTTAACTTCATGATAAGAACACAATGAGCTAGGATTTCAAATTATGGTTTCAATTAACTTATTTGTTACAGTAAAATAATGAAATAAAATAAATTCTCTTCTTTCTAAGGTAAGATGAGAATACAAAGAAGCTCAATGAAGTGTAAGAACTTTCAAACTGCTGAAGCACATCATAACAACTGCAGAGAAAAGGTCCTAGGAGAATGCAAGGGTCTTAAATACTACAATAATCAGCACTTGATGGTAATTAAATTAAAGATCACGGTTGCAGTGCAGAAAATCATTATTACTGCAGTATAAGAAACGTAATATTGGAAACTCAGATGGAAATCTGGAAATATAAGTACTAAAACTATACAATTAGGTCTTATTTTTTATTTATTTTCCATTAAAAACATTTCCAATTTCAAAGCCAAGTGTATTCACAATTCAGAGTATTAGAGTTAAATGACTTTAATTTTTTTTTCCTTTTTTAAACTCCAAGGTCTTGGATAAGTATTCAAGATAACAGTGGCTACAAATGTAATAAAATTAATGAAAGAGTTCAACTAGAATGGATTCTGACTGTAGCTCATGTTACATTTCAAAGACTGCATTTAGATTTCCTCTGTAACATTAGAAATGATTGCAGGTAAAGGAATACTCCAGTAAATCCCAAAGAGAGTTGCTATTTCTGGCAGTTGTCTGTGGAGAGAAGAATGAAAGCAGAAAGAGAGATTTTGGTGAATCCTCATAATGTGATAAAATGTTGTATGAAGGAGAAAATCATAAACATTGTGATTAATAGTGTGATTCATTCTTGATTCGATGATGATGGAATGTGTTGATAATGACAAAGAAGAGAATACAGTTTAAAAGAAGTCAGGAGTTAGAAAGCATGCCTTGTTTCCAGGATACCAACTGTTATAGTACAAGACATCTTTCCATACCTGGTTTTCAGGCATGTTTTTCTGCCTATCACCTCTGCTTCCTGACAGAGATTGCATCTTTTCTCCTGTACAGCTTCAGATATTGGCATGACTGCTGCCTGTTCTCAATCTGCAAAGCAACTGGATCTTTGTAGACATGGCAGCCATTTCTTATATCAGATTAGTTACAGAGGATCTATCATTGAAATCACACACACACAAAAAAAGAATTCATTTCATGTCAGATGAAATAGTATATTTTTTTCTTACACAAATACATGCAAACTACAACTTTTATATGTTCATATAAGAAAAAAAAAATAGGAAATTATGTCCTACATTTGAAAGCAATGAGCAAGTAGGGGAGAAATTTTCTTGATTAATCTGTGGAGAGAATACTTCCAATGACAATGGAAATAGTCAGGCCTTTTGCCAGGCTGGGAAAACTGAAAGCAGAAATATGTTCATGAAGTTAGGAAAAGATACTCTGGATACATTTTTAAAAATATATCTTTTCCATCTAATATATTATTATTATTTTATTCTAGGTTTAGATTTCAATTGTGACCACAATGAAATAGACAATGATAAGCAGTTTGCATCCTTTAGTGAGGACTCAGTGACTGGATATGATTTCCATATTTTTGAATATTGTATAGTATCCAAAATCTTTCTGCAGTAATAGGATACGATATGTACAGTAGAAAAGAATGTACATGCATTTTTTTCCTGGTAATTTCAGAACAGGGTTTAGCAGGAAACCTGGAGACAATTACCTGTTTACAAGATTGTCTTCACCCGTCAGTGTTAGGATAAGCCTTCTCTTGGTTACTGGGTTGATCATTGATAGGTGTTTCTCCTTATCAAGGTTATAGTAGAAAACGTTTCTGTTA